>NC_136060.1:116101989-116701989 GCF_964261635.1 Lissotriton helveticus | reverse complement strand
GGTCTCGTCTCTTCAGTGGGAGGGCTTCACAGGGGCTACAGACACACCCCAACATAATCTGGGGTGTGCAATAACCGCAGCTGCAGGATATTTGAAGGATAGCACGGCTGGCAGGAGGAGAACTCGGCTCAAGCGGCCATTTTGGTCGCAAGCTAGCTCCGCCTCCATCAACTCTGAAATTCGACCTTTACTTTTTCATAACTAAACTTCTAACTTTGGAACTCAATTTTTTTTTTTTTTACAAATTGCTTTGGCCTTTTCCCAAACACAATGAACTTTGGCACAAAGCAATCTGCTTAAAGTAGAACTATTCTTAGAGAACAAGAATTCTTTAAATACTTCCTTGAAACGCTATTGACCTAATCCACAAACGGGAAACATCCTTTACAACGCAACTTTTACTCCGCACTACCATTACGACGCAACTATTACAACGCAAGTCATTACAACGACTTGCGCTGGAGGGCGCACTAGGATAGGGAATAGTTTAATTACTATCCAACACCTTCCCTACTATCCACGGGGACTGGAGTTGGAATAGTAAATTAAACTATTCCACTATCCAGCGCCCCCCAACGCAAGTCGCTGTAATGACTTGCGTTGTAAAAGGTGCGTCGTAATGGCATGCGGAGTGAAAGCATGCGTTGTAATGACATACATCCTCCACAAACCAAAACAGTTTGTATATTCTGCTATGGGATGGTCTCGACTTTTCTTCTGTAACTAAGAGCCATTTCATAAATGTAATTTCGTGATTCATTCGGTTAGCATTTCCAATATGATATTATGAGCTTACGATGAAATCATTGCTTTTAAAATGCGTTCAGTACAAATGCTCAAATTTTCGTGTACAACCATTTCAAAATGATTTTGTATG
The DNA here is from genome assembly GCF_964261635.1 of Lissotriton helveticus. Lineage (NCBI taxonomy): Eukaryota > Metazoa > Chordata > Amphibia > Caudata > Salamandridae > Lissotriton > Lissotriton helveticus. The sequence continues at coordinate 116,701,112 of NC_136060.1, read as the reverse complement.
TATCTAGGGGTGGGGTTGAAAACACATGCTCTAGAATATGGTTTAGTGCTTGAACTTAGTTGAACATGATAAACGTGGAGTGGGTGTTGTATAGCATTTTAGGACCCTACTGTAATTTTCCCGATTCATGTCCTTATATAGGTATAAATCACCATATCCTTATATAGGCATAGAAATCATAACCATATTTAGACATAGCTCATGCAGTCCAAATACGGCAGGGTTACTTCCACTAGTTCCGAAAATCCACAACGATTTCTTGGAAAACGCGGCTTCAGCAGCTAGGGACTTTCCCTTGCTTGAATACTGACTTGTCCAAGAACTCATGGAGTTTTCAAAGAACTGAGACTCTTTGATGACGTTATTATGTCCACCTTTACGTCAATCTCGGCACCTTCAAGGTATAAATATGCCCACACTTGCCATAGCAAACACACGGTGGTTTAGAGCAGTTTGACTATCTACTTGCCAACGCATCCTGCTACAGCAAGTGCCGAAGGAAGCCGACCTTCCAGCAGACGCACTGAGAGATATGCTGTCTTTTCTCTTGCCGAGAAATCCAGCTCCAGTGTTTCCAAGCTACCCTTGCGGTTTGTTGGGAAATCGAGTCCTGAGCCTGACCTTCTTCATTCTAAACCATGGTACGGAGCTGATTAGACCCGTAGAGAAATCTTGGATAGATTCTTGGCAAAGAATACTACATTTACGATACTCCTCACTTACTCGTACTAGGCTTAGGTTAGGGACATCGGGGTAGGCGTATTTTGGACTCACCAGTTGAGTACTTTTTAGCCTTTGTTATTTATGTATGTATTTAACTATGATCTAGGAGCCATACAATGCTCTTACAGTATTATTCTATTCTACTCTTTTTACTGTACGCATTGTACTTTACAACCAGTATTACGATTGTAGCAGTTAATCTCTTCTGCATGAGAAAGAAGACTGTTCAATAAATACTTTTATTGAAAACGCCCGTCTATTTCTCTGCACCCCTGGTGAAACAAAGCATGCACGAATGACTGAGTAAAATATCTATCTATTGTTTCCACGACTCTGAAGATCAGTTTTATCTTGAGGAAACAAAGTTGTCATGTTTATGCGGTTGTCAGAAACTAAATCCCTTCTTGTGAATTCGAGAAAGTTTCTAGTGACCTCTGAGCTAGCAGGCACTCACAAATAAGTCTAATATATTCGATAGCGATCTAGTAGATATAAGTCCTACGTCAAATCTATAGGATATATTATTCCAATGCACAGAGCCTATTGGGAATATAGGAACTACACTACAAAGATCTCAGAGAACAAAATTCTCTCCTGTTTGGCATAGGGATTATAGGATTAAATAATGTATGTGTCTTATCATTTCAACCTATCCATATCCACAACTAAGGGTATTTGAGCACTCTGCTTTTGCTATTGTGTATACATAGTATGTATATAGGTTGTTAGACATTATTATCTAGTCTATCTTTGACTCAGTTTAGTTCCTTTTGTTATTGACCTTGATGTTTTTATTTTTCTCCCTAATAAGGGAGGTGTGTTTTAATTTATCTAAATGGTACATTCCTCCTCACCTTCTGTCCAGATCCTGTTGGAATGTGCAAAAGATTTGTTGACCTGTAGGTTCTACAGCTGGCTCCAGCTGACTGGAACCTGTGATGGTGTATTGACGTTAAAAAAGACTCTGCTAAGCCTTACCTGTGTCTTCACTTCTTAACAGGAAGCCTTGCACTGCCAGGCTTTCAGCAAAGGGGTGTTGAGACAAAAAGGCAAGGTCACAAGGAATGGGGATGGCATCTTGCAATTTGGCATCTGACTGGGGGCCCACAGCAAGGTTTCGTCCCGGCCCCTACGAAGTGGGGGCTCAGTAATAGTTTACCACTGCTGGAGTACTTCGGTCAGGACTTTGATGTTAACCTTTAAAGTAAGGTGCTGGAGGTCGAGGACTTCAGCCGCCCTCCGAATAACCATCGCAAAAGAAACACTCTCTTCAGTGGCATGACCAGATGGTGAGAGAAAGCCAGAATCAGGAGAGGTGTCAAGACCACTGGCCTCCTGGAGAATATCATACCAGTTTTCTTCTAATAGGGTTGGCTAATTTTATCTCCTGCATCATAGTCTTTGCTAGAATCCATCCTGAACAAGGAACGAAATTAGACCTGCCTTCTGGAACATTAATCAGGGAAGGTTGTGGCTCAGGGGAAACCAATCGCGACCCAGTTGAGGTTGGAATACGCAAACAAGAGTATGAAAGCAAAATGGGCACTTCATTTCCAATAACACGTGGATCAGGTGTCAGTGAAGTGAGCTTGGAGAGTCCAGTGATTGGTTCAAAGAGTCCAACTGGGGGTGAGGGTGAACCCACTGGTGGTATCCTAGTTGGAGAGCCTCTCTGCTCCTTGGGGCCCGCAGGGTGTGCCACATAGAGTTGGAAGGGATCCGTAGAGTAGAAGCAAGACCTCACGGAACTCTTTGATCTGCCTCAGTGTTGGAGATAGCCCCAGACACTTAGCCTGTGCTTGGACAAGTAGCAGGATGGGCTCCAATGTCGACTGACTTCGGCAGCAAGAACGAGAGGCATGGTGATGCACTCGCGCCTTCTCAGGAGTGAGAGAGTGGCGGGAGAGAGCCAAGTCCTACTTAGATTTTTATATAGTTGTCTTCTGCTTACCCAAATAGTGTGACGACGATTGGCATAAGGACTGACTCATTGGCAGGGAACGGAACCAAGACCGACACTTGGACTTAGTTAGACAGGTCACAACAAGGAGTCTTGCGGTTCTTAGCAACGTACAGTGTAGCTTTGGGGTTCCTTATTGCCTTCGGGATAATCGATGCACAGTCACTGCAGGCCTTATAATCATGAAATCATGTCTCAGCCCCAGGTACGACAGGGAAACCTGGTGAGAATCTGTCATAGACATTTGCTTGCAGCAGTCTTTACAGGGTTTGAAATCTGTAATTTTGGGAGTTGATAATTCCCTTCCACACTCTAAACTTTGTGAGGTAAAGGGTCTCAAAGAGACTAGATGAAGGTCTGGATCGGAAAAGAAAGAACTGACATGAGCATGCGGGAGTGACACCTACACATGCTTCGAGCATCATTTCCAGAGTGCAGCGGCATCAGTGGGGAGCCATGTAGTGCTACCTACCGGCATGCAGTGGTACTGCTGAAAGGTTTCTGGAACCCTAATGACACTTGGGTAAAAGACAAAAGGTGAGGAATCTGCGGTTAGAAGTCTCTACCAGAAATTGCAGTTTTCCTGCATTTTGTCTTGTTAGTTTAATTTATTTGGGAGAGCTTGTGGATTCTTAAGTGTGTATAGATCAATCAAATATTTATCATTCCTGAAACCAATAAAATGGTACTTTATTTAGTAAGGAAGAATGCAAATCCTCATTTGCAACTCTATTGATCGTATGATGTTCCAAGGCAAATAATGCAAAGATCTGACTGTTTGTTATACCATCTTCTAGTACATAGAGTCAGACATACAGAAATATACTAAAAAGGTTTAATGTTTGCTAAATGGCGCAGTGAGGTAAACACTCACTGCTTATATCTGATATTGGCTTAAGATCACAACTTTATATCCTGGCAAGGCGAACTCAGACTTCCATTCCTCCGTGGTTGCAAATAGTACATTTACTAGCAGTAACACCTGCTACTTACAGCACTTTGAGGTATGAAGCACTAATTTTAACACACATAGGCAAAGCCAACAGGTTTGACTATAATGTGTGGATTTGTGCAAATAGCACAATTCATAAACGCATTAAAGCCTGACCTACTGGTTTTGCTAAGGCTTTTCTTTATGTGAGGGCCCTGCATTTAACCATTCCAAAATGACCAATAACCATTAGTAAACAGTAAAATAAAAAGCATTGGCAAAACCAATACATCAGCACTTGCATGTTAAAAGCAAGATCTAATCCAATGCTTGTTGTAATGCCTAACTTGGGTATACAACCTTTACAACGCAACTTTTACAACGACCTACCATTACAACGCAACTTTTACAACGCAAACTATTACAACGCATTGCGCTGGGGGGTGCTCTAGGATAGGGGAATAGGTTAATTTACTATCCAATAACCTTCCCTACTATCCACGGGGACTGGAGTTGGAATAGTAAATTAAACTATTCACTATCCAGCACCCCAAAGCGCTATGCGTTGTAATGGTATGCGTTGTAAAACTTGCGATGTAAAGGTAGGTGTTGTAAAAGTATGCGTTGTAACGTCATACATCCGCCTAACTTTCCACGAAGAACTTAATTTGGCTGTGTATTTGTCCTTTTAAAATTCAGAACCACTTTCGATACCGTCAGTACATTTGGTTTTCATGGGAAATGCGATTCTAACAGGACTGTGGCAGGGATAAATGGATCCCTTAATAGAAAAATGAATTTACATTAAATGCAGAACTTTCGTGGTATTTTGTTTCTGACGAGTGATTTACAATCTGTGTGGAACGTTTCTTTCCCCTTTAACAGTAGTTTCATAAAATATAGTAAAAGCAGAGGTTGTTCATATAGTAAATGGTATTAATCTGTTTTACTACAAACAAGATTGTTGTTGAATTTCTAAGACTTGATGCAACGTGATAAATGTAATTGCATCAGGTACACAGAATTACCAAAAGGATTTTTTACAATACATGAATTATCTGTTGTTAAATGTGTGTTTTAATGCGATTGTATAGTTATTTGAAGCTTCTTAAGGGTGCTGGAAATTCAGACCATCTGTGGGAGTGTATAGAAACACTTTAATAGGGTGGTGCCACTGACAGTGACCATGTCACTTGGAGTGCTTAATTTGAGCCAGCGGTTTCTGCTGCTCGGCACCGGCACTGAATTGTCAACACCAGCACTTATGACAGTCTGCCACATGGTGGCACTGATTTGCTAATTTAGAGATGAGCACAACAACAGTAGTTTATTAATTCAGTATACATTAACCATGACTAATACCTTCCGCCCAAGCCATTCCTAAAGCATTGGGGGCATGGAATAGTCTGAATTGTTACACTTGTAGGAGTGTGATGGTTAGTAGTTGTGTTGGTACTGTCATTGGCAGTGCTGGTAGGGGCAATGGATGGTTCAGGCTACAGTGGCCTTGTGATAAGGGCATATTTTCCCATGGCCTAAAACTGTCATTTATATACTGGAGAATTCCAACAAGTACTTACAGTGCTCGTGACATTTTGCCAAATTATCTAGGTCATCCACGTGATAGTAATCGTAGCCTGACGTGCCAAGAACTTCAAAAGGCAAGTAGCCTATTATTGGAAGTGCCCTAGAAAACAGAAAAGTACACAAATTTACTGAATTTCAACTGGAGAAAAATAAACATATATACTATGCATTCACTTACACTTTACTATATCTTTAAAATAGTAAAGAAAGAGGGGCATATTAGGGGCAGGTTGAGCACACTCGAATCCCAATCCCATTGTGTGATCACATTTAAAAATAAAAAATAATAGTAATTTTGTTGAAGGATCATTGAATGATTTGGCAATCATCTGCAGACTGTAGTACCATGAAGCTTCTATCCATGCACTACTGTGACATCAAAGCAAGCTACACGGACCAAAGAAACTCCACTGCACATGACCAAAGTCCGTGTGCATTGGGAGCCCAAGATCAATGAAGGGTGCGGCAGAGGGTGGGCATTTGGCCATCCCATGTGCTTTGGGTTTCGGACACCCCTGAAGGATGAGGAGGAAGGTGAGTCTCCAGTCAGGCCTCATACAGCAGGGATTGGACACCCCTGGAGGGTAAATTGCAGGGCCTGGCCGCAGGCAGCAGTGGTTTGATGTCCCCCAAAGCTGGATTGTGGTGCCTGGTTGCAGAATAGGTTTGTGCCTAAGCATTATTACTGTTGGATTTTATGGCACACACATTTTTTTCAGGGTTTTGTAGGGTCCGTGGATCCTTTGGGGAACCATCAAAGAAGATATGGGAAAACATGCAGTAAAACAAGAACCATGGAAGATTCACAATTCCAAAAACTGCCCAAACAAGGTTTTATTACAAAAACACTATCCATATGGACTATATATATATATATATATATATATATATATATATTCACTGAAAGAACCATAGGTTTCAGGCCTTATATAGTTAGGAATTAGCATTTAAAAAACCTTTGAAATTCACTGAAAAAACCATAGGTTTCAGGCCTTATATAGTTAGGAATTAGCATTTAAAAAAACTTGCAAATTTACTGAAAAAACCATAGGTTTCAGGCCTTATATAGTTAGGAATTAGCATTTAAAAAACCTTGCAAATTCACTGAAAAAACCATAGGTTTCAGGCCTTATATAGTTAGGTCCTAGCATTTAAAAAACCTTTGAAATTCACTGAAAAAACCATAGGTTTCAGGCCTTATATAGTTAGGAATTAGCTTTTAAAAAACCTTTGAAATTCACTCACAACACTATAAGTTTTAGGGGTGTTATAGTTAGCTGGACATTTCACTCATACAAAACCATTGAAATTGCTTCTATATAGTTAGTTGTACTAACTATATTTCGCGCACCCGCAATCCACTGGACCCCCCACACTTCTTTTTCACTATGCCGCCGTGTTCTGGTCCCCCCGGGGGGTTATTTTAAAAAAAACAGACCAGGTTTCTTTCTTGTGCCCTGGTCTATCTACACGCACACATATACACATATATATATGCATATATATGCATTTATATATATGTATGTGTGTATATATATATATATATATATATATATATATATACATACATATATAAACATATATATTCTGCATATCTATATAAATACAAATATAAATGCATGCATACATATACATATATACATACATATGCATGTTATTTACATGAAAGTTTGAAAAACACTAATAAAAGCAAAGCTAAAAAGCCACCTCATTACAAACAGAATGGCTTTAACTTAAACGAGGGCGAGATCTATTGCATTTTCAATGCTTGTTTACTTTGGTTCCATCAAGAAGGCATTCAGATGTGTCACACATTTGCCATACATTCGGAATGTTAGCACTCTAGTTGCTCATTATATCACTGTAGTAAAGCTACTGCTCACCAGGGAAGTCTGCTGCTGGTATTCAAAGTGCATGTTTCAGTCTGCATGTCAGAATTTTTTTAATGAAATAAAAGAGGATTTGAGAAGTCACTCAAAATGTGCCCTAATTTTTCTTTCTGAAGCACTAAGCAAACTTTCTATGGCAAAATGATCCCCCTCATTTTGTTCCTTTTTACATTAAATGTTTTCAGACTTACCACTTCATTCCAATCAAAATGGCTTCTGGTGTGCCATACTTTTGTCATAAGTAAGACTGTTAGCGCTCTAGTTGTTCTTTAGAACACTCTGGGAAGCTGCAGTAGAACACAAAGGAATCAACTGACAGTCGCTGCCCTTGTTGGATGTACATGTTTTACTGAGAATGTCAGACTTCATTCTCACATAACTGAGAAAGATAATGTGAATTTACAGAATTAAATATGCTTTCAGTTTAGCATATAGATCCCCTTCCAAACCACTGTGGGAAAAGCATGACATAATAGTTTTCTTTCAAACATGATTCATGATATCCCAGCAGAAGGCTTTTTCACATGGTAAAATCACCATAGAACATACCACAATTCCTAAAATGAGTATGGTACCATCAACAAATGATTTATAATGTAACTAACGTCCTAAAACCTTCTATTAACTGTAATGCTTTTTAATGAGGTGCTATCATGTACATTGGTCCCAAGATGGCTGCCAACACTTCTTGGATGAAGAATTTGTGTTTTGAAAACAATTTCTTTTGCCTTGGGGGTCCTCGTGGGACCTCCTGAGCATGCCTAGGGGGTCAGGGTGCTTCTACCCTGCCCCCTTTTTGAGTTCTACACGTTTGTTTTTCTGCTTTCCTGTGCCTCAGTCTACCGAGGCACAAGATGTCTGCCAACACTTTCTGGTTTGGAGTGTTGACAGACATTGGCAGCCAATCAGAATGCAGCTCGTGCTCGAAAGGTAAGCTTACAGTAAGCTTACACGTAAGCTGCTATAGATATATATATTTTTTCTCTTTTGATTTTCTCAGGAACTACTGGAGGGATTTTCACCAAATATAGCAAAGGCACATCTGCGTACCAGTCCCTACAATTTTGCAAAGTTTGGCGTAATTCCGTTCAGCAGTTCGGGCTGTAGACTTGTCAGAACGTCCTATGGAAATTAAAATGGGGAAAACACGTTTTGGGACCCCCCTTTTTTCTCAGCCCCCACTTCACGAATCCCCCCGAAACTTTCAGGGAAGGAGCACAGCGGAGCTTGCCGAAATTTTGGAAAATTACACGCAAATTCCTCAACCGGCGCCACAGTTATTCCCAATAGAATGTTGCGGATTTCCTATGGTAGCCAGTCCTAACTATATATACCTACTGGTTATCGCCAGTAGGTAATAAATATATATATATATATTCACTGAAAAAAACGTAGGTTTCAGGTCATATATAGTTAGGAATTAGCATTTAAAAAACCATTGAAATTGCTCCTATATAGTTAGTTGTACTAACTATATTTTGCGCACCCGCAATCCACTGCTGTTGATGTCACATATTACATCATTCATGACATGGTCAGTGACATCACTGATGACATCACTGATGTTTTTTTCAGTGAATTTCAAAGGTTTTTTAAATGCTAATTCCTAACTATATAAGGGCTGAAACCTATGGATTTTTCAGTGAATTTGCAAGGTTTTTTAAATGCTAATACCTAACTATATAAGGCCTGAAACCTATGTTTTTTTCACTGAATTTCAAAGGTTTTTTAAATGCTAATTCCTAACTATATAAGGCCTGAAACCTATGGATTTTTCAATGAATTTGTAAGGTTTTTTAAATGCTAATTACTAACTAAATAAGGCCTGAAACCTATATTTCAGTGAATTTGCAAAATGCTAATTCTATTAGCGGATAACGTTTAAATATGTTAATATCCTTGTGGGACCACCTGAGCAGCCCTAGGGATCCGATTTTTGGACCAGAGCAAGATGCTCTCTGATTGTGCTGTATTTCTTGCCTTCTGCCCCCCTGATTGTGCCGTATTTCTTGCTTCTGCCCCCCTGATTGTGCCATATTTCTTGGCTTCCGCCCCCCTGATTGTGCCATATTTCTTGCCTTCTGCACCCTGATTGTGCCATATTTCTTGCCTTCTGCACCCTGATTGTGCCGTATTTCTTGCCTTCTGCTCCCTGATTGTGCCGTATTTCTTGCCTTCTGCCCACTAATTGTGCCGTTTTTTCTTGCCTTCTGCCCCCTGATTGTGCCGTTTGTCGGGCATTCTGTCCCCTGATTGTGCCGTTTTTCGTGCCCCTGCCCCCCTGATTGTATTATCTTTGCCAGTGTTTGTTCGCTGCTGGTATTGCCTTTGCCTGTGTTCCTTTGCTGCCGTTATTGTCTTTGCCAGTGTTTCTTTGCTGCCGTTATTGTCTTTGCCAGTGTTTGTTTGCTGTGAGAGCTGTGTGGGCTGTGAGAGCTGTGTGGGCTCTGAGAGCTGTGTGAGCTGCGAGAGCTGTGTGGGCTGCGAGAGCTGTGTGGGCTGTGAGAGCTGTGTGGGCTGTGAGAGCTGTGTGGGCTGTGAGAGCTGTGTGGGCTGTGAGAGCAGTGAGAGCTGTGTGGGCTGTGGGAGCTGTGTGGGCTGTGTGAGCTGTGAGAGCTGTGTGGGCTGTGAGAGGTGTGTGGGCTGTGAGAGCTGTGTGGGCTGTGAGATCTGTATGGGCTGTGAGAGCTGTGTGGGATGTGCGCTGTGTGGGCTGTGAGAGCTGTGAGAGCTGTGTGGGCTGTGAGAGCTGTGTGGGCTGTGAGAGCTGTGTGGGCTGTGAGAGCTGTGTGGGCTGTGGGAGCTGTGTGGGCTGTGAGGGCTGTGTGGGCTGTGTGGGCTGTGAGGCCTGTGAGGCCTGTGAGAGCTATGTGGGCTGTGATAGGTGTGTGGGCTGTGAGAGCTGTGTGGGCTGTGAGATCTGTATGGGCTGTGAGAGCTGTGTGGGATGTGAGAGCTGTGTGGCCTGTGAGGGCTGTGTGAGCTGTGAGAGCTGTGTGGGCTGTGAGAGCTGCGTTGGCTGTGTGGGCTGTGAGAGCTGTGAGAGCTGTGTGGGCTGTGAGAGCTGTGAGAGCTGTGCGGGCTGTGAGAGCTGTGTGGGCTGTGAGAGTTCGGGCTGTGTGGGCTGTGAGAGCTGTGTGGGCTGTGAGAGCTGTGTGGGCTGTGAGGGCTGTGCGGGCTGTGAGAGCTGTGTGGGCTGTGAGAGTTCGGGCTGTGTGGGCTGTGAGAGCTGTGTGGGCTGTGAGAGCTGTGTGGGCTGTGAGGGCTGTGTGGGCTGTGAGAGCTGTGTGGGCTGTGAGAGCTGTGAGAGCTGTGTGGGCTGTGAGGGCTGTGTGGGCTGTGAGTGCCGTGAGGCCTGTGTGGGCTGTGAGAGCTGTGTGTGCTGTGAGAGCTGTGTGGGCTGTGAGAGCTGTATGGGCTGTGAGAGCTGTGAGAGCTCTGTGGGATGTGAGCTGTGAGGGCTGTGTGAGCTGTGAGGGCTGTGTGGGCTGTGAGAGCTGTGTGGGCTGTGAGAGCTGTGTGGGCTGTGAGGGCTGTGAGGGCTGTGTGGGCTTTGAGAGCTGTGTGGGCTGCGAGAGCTGTGTGGGCTGTGAGAGCTGTGTGGGATGTGAGCTGTGTGGGATGTGAGGGCTGTGTGAGATGTGAGGGCTGTGTGAGCTGTGTGGGCTGTGAGAGCTGTGTGGGCTGTGAGAGCTGTGAGAGCTGTGTGGGCTATGAGAGCTGTGAGAGCTGTGTGGGCTGTGAGAGCTGTGCGGGCTGTGAGAGCTGTGTGGGCTGTGAGAGTGTGGGCTGTGTGAGCTGTGAGAGCTGTGTGGGCTGTGAGAGCTGTGTGAGCTGGTAGAGCTGTGTGGGCTGTGATAGCTGTGTGGGCTGTGACAGCTGTGTGGGCTGTGAGAGCCGTATGGGCTGTGAGAGCTGTGAGAGCTGTATGGGCTGTGAGAGCTGTGAGAGCTGTGTGGGATGTGAGCTGTGTGAGCTGTGAGGGCTGTGTGAGCTGTGAGAGCTGTGTGGGCTGTGAGAGCTGTGTGGGCTGTGGGAGTGTGGGCTGTGTGGGCTGTGAGAGTGTGGGCTGTGTGGGCTGTGAGAGCTGTGTGGGCTGTGTGGGCTATGAGAGCTGTGAGAGCTGTGTGGGCTGTGAGAGCTGTGTGGGCTGTGAGAGCTGTGCGGGCTGTGAGAGCTGTGTGGGCTGTGAGAGCTGTGTGGGCTGTGAGAGTCTGAGCTGTGAGAGCTGTGTGGGCTGTGAGAGCTGTGTGGGCTGTGAGAGCTGTGTGGGCTGTGACAGCTGTGTGGGCTGTGAGAGCCGTATGGGCTGTGAGAGCTGTATGGGCTGTGAGAGCTGTGAGAGCTGCGTGGGCTGTGAGAGCTGTGTGGGCTGTCAGAGCTGTATGGGCTGGGAGAGCTGTGAGAGCTGTGTGGGATGTGAGCTGTGTGGGCTGTGAGGGCTGTGTGGGCTGTGAGAGCCGTGTGGGCTTTGCGAGCTGTGAGGGTTGTGTGAGCTGTGAGGGCTGTGTGGGCCTTGAGTGTTGTGTGGGCCTTGAGAGCTGTGTGGGCTGTGAGAGCTGTGTGGGCTGTGAGAGCTGTGTGGGCTGTGAGAGCTGTGTGGGCTGTGAGAGCTGTGTGGGCTGTGTGGGCTGTGAGGGCTGTGTGGGCTGTGAGGGCTGTGAGAGCTGTGTGGGCTGTGAGGGCTGTGAGAGCTGTGTGGGCTGTGAGAGCTGTGTTGGCTGTGAGAGCTGTGTGGGCTGTGTGGGCTGTGAGAGCTGTGTGGGCTGTGAGAGCTGTGTGGGCTATGAGCTCTGCTTCTTTTGTGTCTCGGTCTGCCTAGCACAAGATGAATGCCAACACTTCCTGGTTAGAAGTGTTGACAGCCAATGAGCATGCTGCTTTCCTGTGAAATGCATGCTGATTGGCTGCCACTGTCTGTCAACACTCCAAACCAGGAAGTGTTGGCAGCCATCTTGTGCCTCGGTAGAACCAAGACACAAGAAAGCAGTGAAACAAAGGTGCAAAACACGCAAAGGGGGCAGTGTAGAAGCACCCTGACCCCCTAGGCCTGCTCAGGGGGCCCCACAAGGCCCCCCCAGGCCAAAAAAATATTTTTTTTTTCGAAAAAATCGCGAGGGTACGCGCACCGTACAGAGTACAGTAAGCTTACGGTAAGCTTACTGTAAGCTTACTGTACTCTGTACCCCCTGCGATTTTCCGAAAACAAAATATTTTGTTTTTGGGCCTGGGGGGGCCTTGTGGGACCCCCTGAGCAGGCCTAGGGGGTCAGGGTGCTCCTACCCTGCCCCCTTTTTGGGTTCTACATGTTTGTTTTTCTGCTTTCCTGTGCCTCAGTCTACCGAGGCACAAGATGGCTGCCAACAATTTCTGTTTTGGAATGTTGACAGACGTCCAACAGCCAATCAGAATTCCGCGCGCGCATGCTAAGGTCCGCGCACGTGCAAGGACGGTGCAAGGGCGTGCACCGTGTCCCGCCTATAGATATATAATTTGAAAAAAGTAGATTTTCTCAATAATTACTGGAGGGATTTTTACCAAATATACAAAATAAATTATTGCATATCAGTCTTTACAATTTTACCAAGTTTGCAGTAATTCCATTCAGCCGCTCGGGCTGTAGCTGTGTCTAAAGTTCCAATGCAAAATTGCATAGGACTCAATTTCACATTCAATTTTCCCAAAAACTACTGAACGAATTTACACCAAACATACAAAAGGCACTGCTCCATACCAGGCTCTACCATTTTGCCAAGTTTTGTGTAATTCCGTTTAGCCGTTCGACCTGTAGCCTTGTCAGAATGTCCCTATGGAAATTAACATGGGGAAAACACGTTTTGGGACCCCCCTTTTATCTCGGCCCCACTTGACGAATCCCCCCGAAACTTTCAGGGAAGGAGCGCAGCGAGGCAAGTTTAAGGAAAATTACAGGCAGATCCCTCAATCGGCGCCAAAGTTATTCCCAATAGAATGTTCGCCATTTCCTATGGTAACTATGTCCTAACTATATATACCTACTGGCTATCGCCAGTAGGTAATATATAATAAGTGACTCTGCGAAGTGCATTTGTGTTTATGATGAGGTTTGTGCATACGTACAGATATAATTGAATACATTTTTTCTGTTGGCAACAAGGACCCCCTCCCCCACCCCCCGCCCCCCCTTGCTCAAGGGCAGAAATGGAGAGAAAAGGAGCCACGGTCTGGCACCAGACCTACGACAAGGAATCCAGGAGGATTAGCCGGAACGAAAGCCCCCCCCAGCAGTGGAAATTGAGAGACGCAACTGACCTGTCTTGGAGCCGGTGGACCTGAGTCAGAGGACGCGGGTAGCGCCAACAACGAGATCAGGTGAGGATAAGTTCCCAGGCTGGATATAAAGAGGTGTGCATTGGTGTACGCTGCGAAGCTGCATTGACAGGACTCAACCGCGCCCAAAGATAGGGAGGCGGCAGCGGCAGAAATGTTCGATAACGCAAAAGCACTGAGCTGCACAGCACTTTTCCACAAAATGCTGCCAGGTAACATGAATCGTTTTTGGCCACTATAGGTGTGGCAGGGTATACTCAGACATGAGTCCCTTGCTCACTGCTCCATCAGGATTCAAGCAAGCCGGGCCGACGACACCTGAAATGGCAGAAACCGGTCCCCGGAAGCTTGTCTCCTTTCTGGTGAAGAATTGGCTTGGTAGTTTGGTCTGCCCTGTTCCCATGATGCACTGGGCCAGGGACAGACTAATTTGCATATAGCCAGGTTCTGAGCTGGGATGGGGCAGTGAGCTAAATAACGGTGATGGATCAAGCCCTGATCTTTGGACTGGGTAAGAGTGGTCTGCTTAATTCAGACACTCTGTTCATCACCACCCCCTTTTCTGAATCGTTTTTGGCCACTATAGGTGTGGCAGGGTATACTCAGACATGAGTCCCTTGCTCACTGCTCCATCAGGATTCAAGCAAGCCAGGCCGACGACGCCTGAAATGGCAGAAACCGGTCCCCGGAAGCTTGTCTCCTTTCTGGTGAAGAATTGGCTTGGTAGTTTGGTCTGCCCTGTTCCCATGATGCACTGGGCCAGGGACAGACTAATTTGCATATTGCCAGGTTCTGAGCTGGGAAGGGGCAGTGAGCTAAATAACGGTGATGGATCAAGCCCTGATCTTTGGACTGGGTAAGAGTGGTCTGCTTAATTCAGACACTCTGTTCATCACCACCCCCTTTTCTGAATCGCCAGGTAACAGCAGCAACAGTGGAAAAGCTGAAAAAAGCTGAACAGAGCAAGTGGTGGGAAAATAAATCCCTACAAAGATATTTTGATGTGGGGAGAAAACCACGCGGGCTAAGTATACTTACGGTCCAGAGTTACACAAATCCAGATCCTGCAATGATGAGAGAGTGGGAGGAGATCAATCTGGATTCTTCAAGAAAATTAGTCGTTATACTGGTTAAATTTGCGGAAAACAACAGAATCAGACTACAAGAACAAATTGAGGAAATAGAGAAAGAACTGAATCTAACAGAACAGAATTCAGAGGTGGACAAAATGAGAGAGAAGATGAGAAAAAGATTACGCAAGGAAGAGGAAAAAATTCTGGAGAGAAAAGTGTTTAAGTTCCATTGCGATAAAATGGACTACGAGTGTGGGAGGATTTTCACATTCGCCCGAAAATACGATACGTTGAAGGTGTTCAAATTTGCAGGTACAAAGGCCACAACATCAGGCAACCAAAACAGCAGGGAAAGGAATGTAAATACGTCCAATTCCGACCTCAGCGCGGCACTGGAGAGCGAGGCGGAACAGGAATCACGCTATGCAAGGGCCACAGCTATTCCATTCAAAATATCATTAGTTGAAGAACTGGATTTTTTAGTGCAGGAGTGCAGGCAGGTGCTGCGCCCAAGAACTCAAACAAACAAAACAAAAGCGGATCCAGGAGACGTAGAGAAAGGAGAAAAGCGCAGCGAAAGCACAAGCAACACCAACAGAAAATCAAACAATCGCAGATGGAAAAAGAATTAAGAGACAATGATACGAATGATAAAACAATCATCAAACTTGCTAAAATAGACCTGGACAAAGCAGAGGTCTATCGTATTGCCCTGAAAGTACATTCAATTACGCTACTACACGCATGGACATATTTTTTTTGAA
The DNA here is from genome assembly GCF_964261635.1 of Lissotriton helveticus. Classification (NCBI taxonomy): domain Eukaryota; kingdom Metazoa; phylum Chordata; class Amphibia; order Caudata; family Salamandridae; genus Lissotriton; species Lissotriton helveticus. The sequence goes on along the minus strand of NC_136060.1, from coordinate 116,685,876 downwards.
ATCCGTTTTTATTTTCTTAAACAGGGAAAGTGGGGTAGAAGGCCCCTGTGTACACAGCGTTAAGCCTACAACCCAGTCTGGGCCGGCCGCGTTCTTTCAGAAGTAATGCATACTGTAGGGGAAGAGTCCGTGTGAGGTCAAGTTTAACACAGCGTTTCGCCTACAACCCCTGTAGGGCCGGCCGCGTGATTTAGTGTATGCAGCAACAGTAACATATTGTAGAGCTCCTTGAGTCCTGTTCAGGAGCAGCCGTAGTAGGAAAGTGCCACTCGGGACCCTGTGTGTACAACCATACGCTCGTAGTCATGCAGGGATAGTCTAGCTGGCTGCGAATGATTCTCGGGAGGTGAGCAAGCCACAGGTGCCAGTGACGATGGGGCGTAACGCCTCTTGCTCATGGCAGACAGTCTGCACACACTATTTGATGCAGCAACAATAACAGGGTGTGGCACAGTACAGGTCTCACTTGGAGGAGAATACACATTATGAACATGGGCGACAAGCCCTATAAAGTGGATAGTAAGAGACAGCGAGAAGCGAGACAAAGAGACAGAGAGGAGGGGGATAGAAGTCAGAGGTGGCTACCTGGGAGGGCGGGGGATCCTATCATGGGTGGCCCACAGCGATGGCTTGCTGAAGGCGCTCTGGGGTCATCGGTGGGCGCGCTGAGGGCTGGGGACTATATGTAGTCTGGTCATGGGACAAGTGTATTGGGGTTAGGCGGGAGCAGAGCGTCTCCAAAGAGGTGCAGCGTCCTAAGTTTAACAGGCAGGTACCGCGCGTGTTCTATTTTACAGAGGTGTTGGATCAGGGGGCGCCACACAGCATTAAAGCGAGTCTCACGCATTTGCAAACGCGCAGTGAACATTTCCATAGTTAAAACATGCCACTGTCTCACAAACCATGCAGCAATCGGGGGCACCTCCGATCTTTTCCAGTAAAGTGCAATAAGTTGTTTAGCTGCCCCCAGCATATGTAAAACTATAGTCCATTCATTGTTCTTAAGTGCTTTCAAGGTGGCAGGTTTAATACCTAGGAAACCGTGGCTGTGAAATCAGGCAATGGGAACCCCAGCACCCTCTTAATGTGGCTAAGGACTTCCTTCCATAGCAGGGACAAGAGCGGGCAGGCCCACCAGATGTGAATGAAGTCGCCAGGTGCATTCGAGCATCTCCAACATAGGGGGGACGTTGCAGGGAACATATGATGTAGCCGGACCGGCGTATAGTACCACTGCCTCATGATTTTATATGCATTTTCCCTCTGTGGGATGCTGCGGAAGACCCTAGGAATACCACTCCAGAGTTTTTCCCACTGCTTAGGTGTAATGTCCGTGCCCAAAGCCAGGTGCCATTGACGTTGGTACGGGTGTAGCGCTCGTGTAGGCGGGTGTTGTAGTATCTGGTAAGTTCGTGATATAAGGCCCTTCGAGTCCTCGAACGAGCGGACCAGCCGCTCAAAGGGGGTGTAGGGTCAGGTAGCTGCCTGCTGCATAGCCGGTGACGATACCCAGTGGCGCAATTGCACATATTGCAAGCGCGCTGCTAGCGGGAGACGAAATTCGTCTCTACACTGAGCGAATGTCTTTAGGAGTCCCCCCTCAAACATATCCCCAATGACTCTGCACCCTCCCTGTAGCCATTTGGCAAAGGCTTGTGTGCGCTAGGCCGGCGGGAAGAGCGGGTTGTCTGCAATAGGGGTATGAGGTGAAGGGAACGTCGTCAGGCCCTTACGTACAGCGATTTTGTCCCATATGTCAAGGACCGTTTTGGTGGGCACTGCCATATAGGCACTGCGGGAACGCGCCGACCTGTGGAACCATGTAAGGTCCCATATAGTGCGTCCTATTACCATTCGATCCATGTGGAGCCATACCTTGTCCATTCCGAAACCATGCGGAGGTGGGAGGCCCTGTAGTAGTCCAAAAGATTAGGACACGCCAGACCCCCCGATCTCTGGGCAGCATTAAGATCTTGTGCGAGAATTGTGGTCGTCGGCCACCCCAGATAAACTTGGTAACCTCCTTTTGAAGGTCCAGGATCTGCTGTTGTGGTATGGGGGTAGGGAGGCATTGAAACAGGTACAAGATTCTCGGGAGGAGAGACATTTTGACGGCATTGAGCCTGCCAAGCCAGGAGATAGTGAGAGGTTTCCACCTCCGCATGTCCTCCCTGAGAGCTGCCTTGCATTCGTGCCAATTAGTCTGAGACCACGGGTCCAGGGGATCAGTTTCAAGCCCAAATAGTGAACATGGTCTGAGGTCCACCGGTACAGGGCTAACGCTTCCAAGGCCGGGAGCTCCTCCTGTGAGATTGTGAGGTTTAATGCCCAGGACTTGGTGTGGTTGATTTTAAGGCTGGAGGCCCTTTCAAAGGTCTGCAGGAGGGCATGAAGTGGCGGGAGGGAAGCGTGTGGGCGCGACAAAGTCAGAATAAGATCATATGCAAATAATGCCACTTTGTTCTATCGTCCCCCTAGAGTTATGCCAAGGATGTCTCCGTTTTGCCTAATCATTTCTGCCAGGGGCTCCACCACCAGGGCGAAGAGCAGAGGCGATAAGGGGCAGCCCTGCCGAGTGCCCCTGAATATAGAGAAGGGGTCCGATAGCTGCCCGTTGACACGGACCCGCGCCTGAGGGGAGCGGTAGGGTGCCATGATCCTCAAGACCATGTTGTGCCCCAGACCAACCTTGCGTAGAACCGCGCGAAGAAACCCCCACTCCACCCCGTCAAAGGCTTTCTCCGCGTCGAGCGAGAGAAGGCAGCGGCTTCCAACGGTGTGCTTTCCCCACCAAGTGGGCAATGCGTCGCATGTTGTCTGCCCCCTGCCTATTGCGGATGCAGCCCACCTGGTCGGGCTCTACCAGTCCCGGCATATGGGGGTCCAGGAGTTTGCCTAGCATTTTCGTGTAAAGTTTGAGGTCCGTGTTTAATAACGCTATGGGGCGGTAAGAGGCACACTGAGTGGGTCCTTACCCGGCTTGGGAATGAGGGCTATTTCCACCAGGCCCAAAGAGGGCGACGGACCTTCCGTATCTGAAAAGGAATTATATAAGCGTAGCAGATGGGGCTGATGCTGTGATATGAACATACGGTAAAAGGCCACCGGTAGGCCATCCGGGCCTGGTGTCTTACCGATGGGGAGGTCTTTCAGTGCCACCGACAGTTCCTCCGGCAAAAGAGGTCCCTCCAGATGGGCAGCATTATGCAGGTGTATTGAGGTCCCCGTCCAATGGTCCAGTACCTCATCAATTTGAGCTGGGGAGGGGGTATCCGCCTTGTAGAGAGCTGCGTAATATGCCCTGAAGGCATCGCATTTCGCTTTTTCCGCAGTGACCCGCCCGCCATCTGAAACCTGGACGTTTGCGATGTGTGCCTTCGCTGCCCGAACCCGTAAGCGCCGCGCTAACAACCTTCCCACCTTGTCCCCCCCCCCTCAAAGTACCGCTGCTTCAAGGCCAGTAGAGAGCTCTCTGCCTTGTTGGTCCGCAGACAGTGGAGCTGACTCCTGAGGTTTGCTAGTTTCCGCTTGGTCGCGAGGGAAGAGCGCTCCCGGTCCTGCACGTCTAGCTTCTTTATGTTCGCGGAGAGGCTATCTTCCAGTTTACGGGCCTCCCGAGAACGCGCAATGACCAGAGACGTGATGTGGCCTCGAATCGTCACCTTGAAGGCATCCCACCCCACGATGAATGGGGTTTCAGGGAGGTCGTTGCTTGCAAAATAAGAGTCTATGGCCATCCGAATTGATTCTACAGAATCCGTATCTCGCAATATGTATGGCAGTAAGCGCCACCGTGGCGAACAAGCTGGGCCGGAGGCTGGGTCCTGTAGGAGGAGCTCAACGTGTGCGTGATCCGAGATCGAGATATCCGACATAGCCACCGTTAGCACATCCTTTACAAGCGCGTGTGAAATAAATAAATGGTCTATGCGGGAGTACGAGCGGTGGACATGCGAATAATACGAGTAATCACGCGCCTCCGGGGAGTAATAACGCCAGGAATCTGTGAGGCCGAGTTCTGTTATCTGGCTCCGAAGCGCTGAGGACATGACACCTGAGCAATTCGAGGAGGCTTCACTACGGTCCAACGCAGGGTCCCACACCAAGTTAAAATCCCCTCCTAGTATGAGCGAGGGGTCGCCCTGTGGTACTAGTCCCCTAAATAGTGTCCGGAGATAGGAGTCCTGCATCTGGTACGGCACATACACATTACATAGCATGAGTGAGGGTCTACCAACCACCACCCCCGCCTTGAGGAAGCGCCCATCGGAGCCAAGGAAAGCCTTTAGGGTCCCCTGCCTGATGCCACTACTGCAAAGAATAGCCAGCACCCACTGCATTCTCACAGACAACCACCTACCACACACCAGAAGCAGAGTAGAGGAGGGGGGAAAGAGCAGAAAAACAGCAGGAAGGAAGAGAAAAAGAAGAACTAAGAACATCGGCCAACCGGGCCACATTGTTCCATTCTAGGCTTGGGTCATCCTACACCCTAGGGTTCGGCGAGACCCAGAGACGTCACTCTCTCAGGAACAGTGGAGGGTACTTTGATCGCATCCCACAAGTCCCTCACAGTGGGGGGCTACGGCATAAGCCACTCTGTCGAGCACAGGAGGTGAGGTAGGCGCCAGAACTCATCCGTTGACGGCCAGGACAGGCCAGAGGGAGGTCACAAAGAGCAGGGTGTGGACCAAGGCTGTTTAGCCACAACCGGGGGTATCCGGGACCCCATCCGATCTTTCTCCTTCCAGGGATCGGATATGCTCAATGATATCGTTCTTGGCCTGTAGGGAAGCATGTTCGTCCAAGGGCGGCGACCGTCTGCGGTGGGGCACAGTGGACCAGGAGGCCTTGGCTGGTACTCGTTCAATTGGCGAGGGGCGAGTCGGGCTGGCAGGCCGGGAGGTGGGCAGACGTAGCAGCTGGGCTGCTTCCTTATAAGACCTCATCACTCGGCGCTTGGTTTCCCTTTGAAACCAAAGGGCGAACGGGTGTCCACACTGATATGGGATCTTAAGGCCAAGCAATTTGTCCGTTACTGGTCGGAAGGCACGGCGGCAGTGCAGGGTGTTGGGGGACAAATTTTGAAAATCTGGATTTTATGTCCTTCATATGTGAGGTCCGGCTTGTCTCTTGCCGCCCGGAGGATGGCTTCCTTCTAAGTGAAGAAATGGACCCTGGTCAATATGTCCGGGAGGAGATCGACCTCCTCGCGGGCCCGGCAACACGAGGGGCCCGGTCCAAAGCCGGTGGAGAGGCGTCCTCATCCCCCCAGACAGTATGTAGGAGCTGCGCTACGTAAGCCATTATGTCCTTCCCTTCTGCCCCAAGAGGAATGCCCCGGATACGGAGGTTGTTCCGGCGGCTGCGGTTTTCGAGGTCCTCCTGCTTCAACTGGAGCTCTATATGCTGATCTTCCAGGACAGCCAGGCGCTGCCAGAGCTTTTCTTGATCCTCTGTACGGGCATCAACCGTCTTCTCCAGCCCGTCCACGCGGTCGCCCAGATCCTTGACTTCCCTCCGGAGCTCTCGGACGCAGGTGTGGACCTCCATGCGTAATGACCCAATTTCAGATTTCAGTTCGGTCATGAAGGAGGCCATGAACGCTTCCGTCACTGGTTGCGACGCTTGTGTTGCATGCTGCGAGGCTCCCCCCGACGGGGAAGCCACCTCCGCCTGGGTCAGTCCGCCCGTCCTGCCCCATAGTGCCGCAACCGACGTTTCCTTGGGGGTTGGTGCAGGGGCGTCCTTTCCACGGTTAGTGCGCGTCATCATGGGTCTGTCCCAGGCCAACAAAACGGCTAAATCAGGGATCCAGCGCAGAGAGAGTCTCGAGTGGAGTTACAGAGGTCTCCAGCGGCCCCATAGCCGAGAGTGGCAATACGGCGGGGAGGTGGGGTGGGGGGGGCGCGTGCCAAGATCTTCTGTGCGGTATCACGGGGGGATTGCACAGCAAAGCGTAGTAGGGCCCTCCACAGTGTCTCTAGGCCGTCAGAGTGCCACGCAGCAATGCAGGCACCAAGGGACCGCCCCAGTCCCGACCCAGATGGCCTCCACCCCCGAGCCGTTCCAGCACCGGGACACTGGCCACTCCGCGGGGTCTGCACCGCTCTCCCTCAGCCAGCGGGCCAACCCTCGCGGCTGCTTCCTGCTCCAATGCCCTCCAGTCGCTAGATCCTTCAAGGAGAGATGTAAGGTGGAGGCGCTCTTGGCCGGACGTAAAACCTGGATGTGTCTCTGCGCGCTGGTACCAGTGACGTGGGATCGCAATTAGGCAGGCCTCTTCCCCGCTGTCGCCACGTCTCGCCATGGCCCCCACCCCCCCACACCTGGAGAGTGGCCCCCTGCGGCGTCCCAATCGTATGCTGCGTCCCCGGGACCCGCACCTCCAAGGACCAGTAGACAGATGCCGCCAGGAAGGGCGGCCAGGCCCCTGCTTCACTAGGCCGCTCCACCTGGTCGCTGAACTCCTCCGGGCTCTGCCTGGCAGCCTGTAGTCGTCGTCTCCGGTACAGCGCAGGGCACCAGTCGCCTCTCACGTGCCCCTGAGACCCTGCCGCACCGTTCAACCCACCGGGGGGCCCGGAGCTCCCCGGACTGCTGGGGGGACCTCCACTCTGGTCCACACAAAATGGCGGCCCGGGCCCTCAGGGCGCCCGATCCCCTTCTCGCTCTGTGCCAGTCACCAGATGCTGTCGGGCAAAAGCAGTGTCGCCCCCGGCTCTCTAGAGCACCCCTGCTCGACGAGCCGCTCAGCTGTCCTCGGCTACGCTGCCCGGTCCGCTCCTGCCTCGCGGTGCAGCCCGCTCTCCCTCCACTTGATGCTTCGCCCGGGGTCTCTCCGCCTCGGGTCGCGGGGCCGCCAGTCAGGGCACCCAGACCCCCTTGCAGATCAGCATCGGCGGCTGTGGATCGAGCCCTCTGGCGATTCCGAGGGGTCGCAGGGCTCCGAGCCGACTCCACCCGAGGTGTCACAAAATGACGGGTCTATTCGCCAGGCCTCCGGCGGCCGCGAGTCTGCAGCGCGCCTCACTGCTCACAGGGCCTCAGGCGTTTGCCCCCAGCACAACGCTATCGGGGTCTGTCCCTGTGACAGCGGAAAAAGCGCCTCTGCTCCACTGGGATGCGTCCTACTCCATTGCCGATCAGGCCACGCCCCCGCATGGACATCTTTAAGCGTATGTAAAGTAAAACTTAAAATATTTCGCATGTTGCAGAATAAAACACCTGAGACAACACAGGAGAAAGAGACATCAGCCTTGCAATCACCTCTCCTCAACCTAACGATATCTGACCGTCCTATACTTGAAGACCTAGGATCTAGCCAAAGAAAGTGAAACAACAAACATACAGCCTACCACACAGGAAAACCAAGAGACAAGGACATTTGCACATGAGCAAGTTCAAACACCATTCAAGCCCAGATCAACAGTCAATCCAATCACAATCACAAGAGATGCTACTGATATATTTGACGAACATGTGATCAAGGGATTCAATCGGCTAAATTATAAGGTGCAGGATATACAAAGAAAAAAACAAAAATACAACACGTAGCAGCACCAATACAACCAATTGATAACAGAATTGGGGGCAAGTTCGCAAATCATAATACGCAACTCAGACAAGGGTGGAAATTTGGTCATCTGGGGCAAGGAGGCATATGTGGAAGAAGCCATGAGCCAACTACAAGACAAGGCATGTTACAAAAAAAACAGACATTCTATAATTGAAAACCATGTACAATGAATATTATAGGAAGCTCCTGGCATGGAAAAGTGCAGATTTGATATCTATGCAGGAATACAAATTTTTAAAGAATGAAAGTCCAACTGTTCCTTTCATATATTTCGTTCCTAAAATCCACAAAAATCCGATTAAGCCACCAGGGCGGCCAATAATATTGGCATGCAACAGTCTGTTAGAAACGTCATCACAATATGTGGATTTCTTTTTACAAGAACATGTTCGCCAGCTACCCTCCTATGTCAGAGACACAGTGACTTTTTAAACAAAATAAAGGATTTCGTATGGCAGGAAGATTATCTACTAATTACACTTGAAGTTTCCACCTTGTTTACAAGTGTTAACCACCTGGACGGTATAAGGTTACTCCAACTTTATTTGAACACCAGACCGACCAACACACCTACTCACAGCAAAATGTTATTAAGTATGGTGGAATTTTGCCTCCATAATAATATATTCATGTTCCAAAACACTTTGATCAGCAATTAGGTGGAGTAGCGATGGGTGCCAGCTTCTCCCCCAGCTAAGTATGTTTACACATTGGCTGGTGGGAGGAGCTGGTACTAAAAATTCCTATATGCAAATGTTTACAATGAAAATGTGAAACTTTGGCTACGTTTCATAGATGATCTCTTTGTGATCTGGCAGGGGCCCCTATCCGGAGCAAAAGAGTTCATAAAAAAGATCAATACAAATTAGATTAACTTGAATTTTACCACAAACAGCACAGAAGCGGGGCGCTTTTTAGATGTGCAGACTTATATTAAAAATAACAAATTGGAAACTAAGGCCTATAGAAAGGAAACAGCTGGGAAAGCAGTATTACACTCTTCAAGTTCCCACCCTTGCCATCTCATACAAAGTATACCCTATGGTGAAATGTTGAGATTAAAAAGAATATGTAGCAATGGGGACGACCTCAAAATAGAGCTACAGGCAAGCAAAATGAGGTTCCTACAAAGGGGCTAGTCCAACAAATGTATCAACAGGGCAATTAACAAAAGCAACTTAGCAAATAGATCTGACATACTAAGTCCAAAACACAGAGGCATGAGACCGACATGAGCGAAGTGAACAAGATTGGCAATACGAGTGCTTTTAGACATATCCTACAATATAGTACTCAAGAGAGGGCCATTAAGCAAATTATCAAAAGGAATTGGCCTATAATACTTAATGACCCTACGATAGGCCACCTACTACCAAGAAATCAATCCATCACATATAGTAGGGCACGTGCCATGCGGGACAGTCTGGTCAAAAATAACTTGGAGACCCAAACAGGAATATCCTGGCTTGCGTAACGTAAAGGATTCTTTCGTTGTAAACTAAGCAAAGCATGCCAACATGGCCTAAATAATACAACATACAAAATCCCTTTTGGGGATCAAGAGAGAATGATTACGAAGTCAAGCACATGCAAGACAGATCATGTCATATATGTGCTGGAGTGTCCATGTGGCCTATGTTATGTAGGTAGTACTATACTCCAGGGCCACAAACGGATACTCCAGCACATAAGGGCCATCAAGAACAAAGACATTACATACCCTGTGGCACGCCACTTCAGTGAACACTACCACTCCGATCCTACGGATTTAAAATACTATTTGATTGACTCCATATTACTCAGTAAGAGAAGAGGAAACAGGAAAGGATGTTATGTGAACTAGAAACAAGGTACATCCTTGACCTTGATTCCAAACACCCCAGGAGTCTAAATGCCCCAGAAGATTTATATACCTGTTTATAAACATCAATCAGAAGGGCAGGAATTGGAAGCAGGGGTGCCATTTGGTACTCCAAAAAAGAGGTATTCGTACCAACATTCTAGAACCATCGTAAAAAAACATTAACTAGTCGAATCCCCTCTCCTTGTTTTTAAAATTGCACAGCTTTTTAGCTATCACCAATCACTTTTTAACACAAATTTTGAATCTCAACATTAGGCATACACACTTCGTAAGGTTTGCACTAAGCACTCAGCACTTTTTCATGAAGTCAGAATGTTTACATATACATTGTTTACAGACATAATTTGCGAATTTGCACACTATTAACTGTATACATTTTTAGTATCGGTTGAGAGAGGGTGGATTAATCCAAAGACTTGAGTCCCTCAAACCTGTATGAGCTTAATATAATAAACGCATTACAATGATTTTATGTATTTAAACACAGATGTTTATAAATCATGATAATCTTAATTGCGCAGGGTCAAGCCTGATTTGCATATGGCTGGGTCCTAACTGGAATGGCATTATGAGCTAAAAACGATGGATTTAGGCCAAGACCTCTGTACTGGGGTGAATGTATGACATTGTTCTGCATTTTGTTCATCAATTGTTCTTTTTTGCATTTGTCACCCCAAGTGGGACGGGTATGCCCAGACGTGGGTCCCGTGCTCTCCATGCCACTGGACTCAAGATATCCTGGCTGATGAGGGCTGAAAGCCAGAAACCGGTCCTCGGATGCTTGTTTCCTTTCCAGGCGGACCTGGCCTGGCAGTTCAGGCTGGACTCTTCCCATTGGGTGCAGGGTCAAGCCTGATTTGCATATGGCTGGGTCCAAACTGGAATGGCATGGTGAGCAAAAAAACGACTGATTTAGGCCCAGATCTATGTACTGGGGTGAATGTATGACATTGTTCTGCGTTCTGTCCATCAATTGTTCTTTTTTGCATTTGTCATCCCAAGTGGGACGGGTATGCCCAGACGTGGGTCCCGAGCTCTCCTTGCCACTGGATTAAAGCTATCCTGGCTGATGAGGGCTGAAAGCCCGAAACCGGTCCTAAGATGCTTGTTTCCAGTCCAGGGAGGACCTGGCATGGCAGTTCGGGCTAGACTGATTAGCATATGGCTAGGTCAAAACTGCAATGGCATGGTGAGCATAAAAACGATGGATTTAGGCCCAGATCTCTGAACTGGGGTGAATGTATGACATTGTTCTGTATTCCGTCCATAAATTGTTCTTTTCTGCATTCTTAATTGTGAAGCGTTAAAACTTTAAAGCTACTTCATATGTTTTGAATTTTAAAAACTATGAGTTGTAAAGGGGTGAACATGAGCAGAGTCTGTTTTCCATGTTCATGACTGCATGTTAGTTGCACTTGGTACTTTAAAAGACACAACATAAAAAGTGGTAGCACAGCTGTGGGCGCATCATGTGATCAAGGCCTTCCGGGGCTAAACCTCGCTATGGCCGATAGCTGACGAAAATAAGAAATAAATAATTTTTACACTGAAAATGGTGTCCGTGCTCCTGTCTCAGCGGGGGTGAACTGCAAATGGAGATTGGAGAAACGCTGCATATATATATATATATATATATATATATATATATATATGTAATATTGCCTACTGGCGGTCGCCAGTAGGTATATATAGTTAGGATTTTTTTCCTATGGGATTTTTGAAAATTCTATGTCAAATAACTTTGACGTTTGTGGACGGAATTGGCTGAAATTTTCAGGAAAATTGAACATTTTGTTTCTGAGCAGCCCCTGAAAATTTGGGGGGGGGTTCGTCAAGGGGGGGCCGAGAAAAAAGGGGGGTCCCAAAACGCGTTTTTCCCATGTTAATTTCCATAGGGCGATTGGCCTCACTTTTAGCCCGAACGGCTGAATGGATTTGCATGAAACTTGGCAAAATTGTAGGGACTGTTAGCCCGATGTGCCTTTACTAGGTCTCAATATATGTGCCCCAGTGGATTTTGATAAATTAACGTTCAAAAAAATATATATATCTGTAACAGCGCTCCGGGTAGCGCTCCGGTTCGCGTACTTGACGCGTAACGGAACTTCGCGAAGCGAAGCTGATTGGCTCTCCGGTGTCTGTCAACATTCTAAACAGTCCGGAGCGGCCGCCATCTTGTCTCTCGGTAGGATCCAGAGACAAGAGGAGGCCAAAACAAAGGGGGAAATGACCATAAGGGGGCATAGTAGATCCTCCCTGACCCCCTAGGTTTGATGTGGAGGCTTTAAAAGGGCCCCGCGGGGCAAAAAAATAAATAAATAAATCGTTTTTTTTGCGTGGGGAGCGCCCGGTACGCTTTTGTGCAATGGGCGGTGGTAATCTAAATGATGAGGGTGGTGTTACTAAGGCATTAAAACAAAAAACCACTGACATAAAGTTCCCTTTTAGTTCAATGTCTCCAATAACTAGCGGCAGGACCAGAATCCCTTTCGGCAGTTCAAAAAGTTCGTTAGCGCCAACAGAAAGAACAGGTAGCATGAACCATGACTCAAAGGCGAGGGAGGCAAAATCTTCCCTACCGGGTCACGCTGAGGTCCCACCGGAGCTGATCAAGTTGGCAGTCTACAGTGTCTCTTAGTAATTCGGACAAAAACTGGCGTCAGCATGAGAGCACTACCATCCTGTGACAATGTTGTGGCCACTTCCGGAGAGCGGGACAGCAGGCGTATCCCTCCGCCGATGCACTGAATCAGCCTCCCTCACGGCACCAGATGTGGATAAGGCGTCGGACACCCGTGGCAGCGGTATATCCATGGGGGATAGTCGAGCAACAGTGGCGGTTGCCCCCATCGGAAGCCCGCGGGAGTCGAGGGCCAACGACTCTCCTAGAACCTTTAAAACTGAGAGGACGTCTTCAAGAGTGGGGCTCCTGCCCGAGCAGGCAAGCATTCGAGTTCCAGGGTAGTCCAGAGCCGTTCTAGTGGACCAGGCCCAAATCCGGGGAGTCGGCCGCCATTTTGAGCGTTCCGCAGCAACAGCCGCTCTTCACCCCGGCCACCGGAGCGGGTCCCCGGCCATCCAACCGAGTGGAACGCCAATGGCAGTCCTGGTGCAGCTGACCGGGGAGTGAAACGCTAAGGGTCGCCCTGCTGCAGCTGACCGCGGGGACGGGCCTTGGCGCGTGGTGTCGCCCCCGGGCTATTTGCACAACGGTCCTCCACCCCTAGGCCGGCACCTATGCTACCTCGACAGGAACAGCGTCATGCATTTGGATCGATGTTGCAGCAGGCTGCCATGTAAATAGTTATTTAATAAAACGTTTTACCCTGTTACTTTGCTGGTGTGTTGTATATATTTATAATATTTGCATAGGCTTTGTCGTTATTTTGGGCAGGGTGGGCGGCGGAGCCGAGCTAACTTCTCTTATTTAGTCAGCACATAAATTGACTTACTGGTGCGCATTATTTTGGGAGTACATTTGGGATATCGGTTGGGGTCGGGTTTGTCGTACTGAAATAACCCTTCAAGTTTCTGGTGTAGGCTACTCTCCCATTCACTAGCTCCAGAGAGAGTCGTTCCTAAGTAAGGAAAGTGCTATATTCTTTTTCGTCCTTCACATGCGGATACCATGTTCGGGCTTATTTTTCTCATTCCATTAACCGTTCGATCAACGCCTCAGTCATACAAAAAGCATTCTTTTATTGACCCAGTCGTGCGCCACACATACGCTTTCATACCGTACAAATGAGGGCCTATGCGCACATTCATACCATACAATCTTTCACGCTCCCAGAGATAGCTCCTACATATAATGTACCGTCTCACAGAGCTAGCCTATTTTTCCTCGTGTGGAACACGGTGCGGTTTAGGTCTTCTCCATACTTCAGCTGAAATTCCAATGTAACCTGCAGAAAAAGAAAAGAGGGGGGGGGGCAGCGTTCAAAGCACATCAGCGTGCATAAACACGAAAATGTTTTTATCTACCACGTACTTGACTTATCTCTCTGAGATGCATTCCCTTGTGTCTCGGCAATGGCAGTCTGTTCATTACATAGATCGCCCGAGGGCGGTAGTACAGACCGCGCGTAGGAAAGGGTCAAAAGCCAGGGGTATAGGAGTATGTAACAAGCGAGCCATTTAATTGAAAAAAATAAACGTGACAAACGGTTGCAGGATCAGTGAAGGTTGATTTTATATTTGAAAGAATAACAGAATCAGTTACAATAAAATCGTCCATACGCACACCAAGGGCGAGTATCATGGGTAACATTACTTCGAAGCTTTAATAATACAATAATCAATAATGAAAAACCGACATCAATAGGGTTGTCCGTATGCCCAGTCAGTACCCTTCCCCGCCAGCCATGTGCACAAAGACCGCATACATCCCCCATAACGTCAAGGCTAAGTAACTAGAACGTCATAAGGAGTTGCAAGTCGCTCCCATACTAGCGCCATTTTGGTCGAGGCCAGGCAGGTCCTTTCAAGTGGTGTGGGACCTGCCTGGCTTGGGGAATCTTTCAAGTGATGTGACTGAGGAGCAAATTGTGGACCTCTTTAAAGACTTCAACCCACTACATGTCAAGAAATGTCAAAGAGGAATGAAATGCTTTGCATTTGTAGACTTCAGTTCGGCGAAGACCAGCAGAATGTTATAAGTAAATGTCATGGCACGAAGTTCAGTGGGCGGTCTGTCATTGTGAAAGCTTCAATTAAGTTGAATGGCTGCAAGAGCCCCGATTACACCAGCAGCCCTGTTAATATGCCGATCTTGGAAAAAGTTCCTCTGTTGGATTGCAATGGCTGCAGTGATGGTCTTGGGAAACTGCTTCCGAAAACCCTAAAGGCCACGAAAGCTTGCTATGCTGTTTCTTTGGAAATGCGGTGCTGGAAGTTATTGAAGAGTTGGCAGTGGTGTTTTTTGTGGATTTTGGACGCTCTGCCACTAATCCTGGAAAGCAATAAATTACATTAATTCCTGAAATTGTTTGATAATCACAAAATCCTCAGAATTGTCTTCAAACTATAGCAATTTCCCTATTTATATTCTTAATTTCTTGTAACTTCTACAGTCCAGAGTATAGTTCAATGTCTCCAATAACTAGCGGCAGGACCAGAATCCCTTTCGGCAGTTCAAAAAGTTCGTTAGCGCCAACAGAAAGAACAGGCAGCATGAACCATGACTCAAAGGCGAGGGAGGCAAAATCTTCCCTACCGGGTCACGCTGAGGTCCCACCGGAGCTGATCAAGTTGGCAGTCTACAGTGTCTCTTAGTAATTCGGACAAAAACTGGCGTCAGCATGAGAGCACTACCATCCTGTGACAATGTTGTGGCCACTTCCGGAGAGCGGGACAGCAGGCGTACCCCTCCGCCGATGCACTGAATCAGCCTCCCTCACGGCACCAGATGTGGATTAGGCGGCGGACACCCGTGGCAGCGGTATATCCATGGGGGATAGTCGAGCAACAGTGGCGGTTGCCCCCATCGAAAGCCCGCGGGAGTCGAGGGCCAACGACTCTCGTAGAACCTTTAAAACTGAGAGGACGTCTTCAAGAGTGGGGCTCATGCCCAAGCAGGCAAGCATTCGAGTTCCAGGGTAGTCCAGAGCCGTTCTAGTGGACCAGGCCCAAATCCGGGGTGTCGGCCGCCATTTTGAGCGTTCCGCAGCAACAGCCGCTCTTCACCCCGGCTACCGGAGCGGGTCCCCGGCCATCCAACCGAGTGGAACGCCAATGGCAGTCCTGGTGCAGCTGACCGGCGAGTGAAACGCTAAGGGTCGCCCTGCTGCAGCTCCACCTGGGGGTGAGGGGAGAGGGGGCCGTCCGCGCCGTCTCTCCTGCGGGCGCCCCACAAGATGTCCGGGCCTACGAGTCTCATGCTCGATCGATTGAGCTGGCCGGATCAGGCAACAAGAAGGTTGGGGGAGGGGGTGGCGGCATCAGCAAGGCATCCCCCCACACAACTTGTCGGACATCACCTCTGGATGTACTGGGGACGAGCCTTGGCGCGTGGTGTCGCCCCCGGGCTATTTGCACAACGGTCCTCCACCCTAGGCCGCCACCTATGCTACCTCGCCGGCTGATGGCCTTTGTAGACTTTCTAAAGCCCAAATCCTACTAAAAAGTAGCCCAATGTAGCCCAACATTGCTACTTTAAGGAAGGAGGGACAGGAACAGCGTCATGCATTTGGATCGATGTTGCAGCAGGCTGCCATGTAAAAAGTTATTTAATAAAACGTTTTACCCTGTTACTTTGCTGGTGTGTTGTATATATTTATAATATTTGCATAGGGTTTGTCGTTATTTTGGGTGGGGTGGGCGGCGGAGCCGAGCTGTCTTGCAGCCATCATGGCGTCGAGCTCGGTTGCTCTCACTAGTTTCATATTTCTCATGAGGGGTTGTTGCTAATGTTTCTATTTTAGCGAGGTCAAAAAGAGATCCCATCGGGGGCGTGGCTAGCAGCCAACGATGGCGGCCGCAGCTTAGGAGGGCTCCCGTGAGGAGGCGGCTTCCCACTGCAATCCGTCGTACTAATCCTGATTTTCAAAGTGCTTAAAGGTGTGGATCAGACCCGGAGGCCGTGCAGCACCCGATGGTTCGATTTCGAGACGGCAAAGACCCTGAAACGGCGCGACATCGCTTGGCTGAGATCTGCGAGAGGTGGGGCCTAACCCTCTCCTGGAGACAGCGGAGTTGCGTAAACTAAGGACCTGGCCGGAAATAGACCTTTGGCGGCGGCGACTGGCCGGATGTACTGGAGTCCGAGACGCACTGCCGGGACAATCTGTAAACATCTCCCGACGGCATAGGCGGGGCCCCAGGACACCCAGTGGCGGTGAGTTCTTGTGTGATCACGCTTTGGGGTGCCGCCATCAACGCCGAGCACCGGGCGACCGGACCTGCCATCTTGGGCGCTGCACCCACGCACGGTCCAGGGCTTTTCCAATAACCGCCCCCGCGGAGCCGCCCGCCAGGGCAGAGCGATAAAGACCTGCGGTAGCGGGGAGCCTCCGGACGACTGCTGCGGCAACGGTCGCCTAACGTGACCACTCACAGTCGACAACAAGATCACGCAGCACCGGCCTTCCTTGGTTCGCTCACGGACCTCAGCGGATCTGAGAAGCCCGCACGACCGCTACCATGTCCAACAGAGGCCCCAGACATAGTACTACTCAGGCCAAATTGGACAAATTCGCTTACGAGAAACATACTCCCCCCCAAGAACAGCGCAAGACTGCGGGGAAAACGTCGGAGTCTGAGGGGGCGAAGAAAGCCACATTGGAGGACGTTCTGGCGGCGCTGGCTCAGGTGCAGGCGACGGTGAGAGCGACGGCCACGGAAGTCACCCTGATACGGGCGGACCTCCAGAAAATGAACGAAAGGGTAAAACAGGTGGAGGTGGTCACTAAATTGCTGGTCGAAGACGTGTCCGAGTTACAAACGGCGATGGAACGACTGCAAGCGGACAACAAACTGCTCAAAGACAAGCTGGATGACCAAGAAGGGCGCTCCCGGCGCAATAACGTTCGTATTTTAGGAGTGCCGGAATCTGAAGACAAAGGAGCCATGGACCTGTATGTGGAGGAATTAATCAAAACCAGACTCCAACCTAAAGGCCTTTCAAACTTTTTTTCGGTGGAACGGGCCCACAGAGTGCCGGGGGGCAAACAGAAAGCAGGCGGTCCGCCTAGACCAATATTGGCGCGACTTTTCAATTTCAGAGACCGCGACGCCATTTTACAGGCCGCAAGGGTGGCACCACCGATCCAAATACAGAACTCGAAACTTGCCATCTTCCCGGACTACACAGCGGAGGTCTCTAGGAAGCGCAGAACATTCCTGGAGGTCAAGAAGACTTTGAGGGAAAAGGAACTGCCGTATTCCATGATCTTTCCGGCCCGGCTGCGAGTGGTGGCGGACAAAAAAGTATGGTTCTTCGATTCTCCAGAAGCGGCCCGGGACTGGCTTGAGGGGTGGCATACGGTGGACCGGCAGCGGAGGGGACACAGGTCTACCCAAGATCGCGGAGGCGACAGCAGAGCTGGCTCACAGACGTCAGGGCGTGGTGGAGCGGAGAACTCTCCGTCCCGTGGTTTCGCGGGGGCTGGTGGTGGCGAATGAACCCCATACTCCGACCTTCATGGACAGGGCAATCGCTGATCTTTTTGACACTGTTTGATAGCTGCAATTGGACTCTGGCACGAACACACCAACGGCACGCAGGGATGCCGCCTGCTCGGGGAGATGCTCTCCCCCCTACACGCAAGTACGTTGGTTGCGGGATGGGTCAAGCACTCTGCTCAGTTGGGGAGGCGGGCAGTTGAAAGTCCGTTAGGCAGGGTAGCAGGGAGGGGGGTTGGGGAGGGGGTCGTTTTGTTACAGTTAGGAATGTCTATAAATAATCGAAGACAATGCTTAACTTTCAGTATGAGTCAATGCGAGATGGGTGGGATTGACTGTGATCATAAACCTCCGTGAGGTCCCTCGGCCCTTTGCTATGCACCGGCATAGCCGCCGTACCCGCTCCACCCCTTGGCCACTACACCATGGAACCCATAGCGCCTGATGACGGCTAATTCGGTCCCGGCTGGGTGGGGGGCGAACCCTGAGTCACAATGCCCTCCCCTACGATTACTGTCTTGGAATGTGAGAGGTCTTGGGGACAGGGTCAAACGAGGGTTAGTACTGACTGCTATTAAAAGACTGAAACCCACCATAGCACTACTGCAAGAAACACATCTGGTAGGAGGGGCTACCAAGGCCTTGGATAGACGAGGATATAAAATGTTAGTTCACTCTGCGTTTACGTCCGGTTCCAGGGGGACCGGCATTCTGATACAAAAAAACACACGTTTCATCCCCTTACTTACTAAAACTGATGACCAAGGCTGCTTTGCGGCCCTGCAGGGGCAGTGGGAGGGGAAACTTCTTAATTTAGTATCTGTGTATATACCACCGGCGTTGCACTCGGTTCACCTCCCGAAACTAGGAGACTTTCTTCTGACTCTCCCCGAGGGTGAGATTATCCTTGGGGGGGACTTTAATGCAGTTCTGGACACACAACTTGATAGATACCCCACTCCGGTTCGGGCGGGTGGGGTCCCCTACCTTCAGCGGTTCGTAACGGCCTTGGGGCTGACTGACATATGGAGGCATTTACACCCTGGTACAAAACAATACACTTATCTCTCAGCCGTGCACGGCAGTCTATCTCGCATTGACCACTTCATGACACTGGGAGAGGGACTCCAACTTATAGATGACATGACGATTCATTCACGAGGGATTTCAGACCATTCACCACTCACGCTAACACTTTCTTCGCAAGCACGTTCACGCAGACGCATTTACCCCATTCACGCTGCCTACCTCAGGGTTCCCCAGGTTCGCAAGGCCCTTAAGAATACAACACAGCAATTTTTCCGGGAAAACATACACTCAGTGCGTTCCCCGGAGACACTGTGGGAAGCCTATAAAACGGTCCTGCGGGGACAGGCCATTAACTCCATCACGGGTCATAAAAAACAGTTATCGCAGGAATTGGTTCAGTAGGAAGTGGGTTTACAAGATCGGACAGCAGCCCATGAGCAGCACCCCTCTCCACTAACCCTGCATGCACTTACCCTTCAACAACAACTATATGACGATCACCTGCGTATCCAAGTAAAAGGGCACATAGCCGACACTCGCAATAGGATCTATGAGATGGGCGAAAAAGCGGGGAAAATGCTGGCATGGCTTGATAAACGTGAGGGCAGCTCCAGGGGGATCCAACGCTTGAAGGACGAACATGGGGTGATACACACTGACCCAAGACGCATTACGGAGTTACTTGCGACCCATTTTGAACGGGTGTACACACCGGAACGTGTGATCACTCCCGAGATGGCCACTGACATCCTAGCTCCGATCGAGGTCCAAGCTTTATCCCCGGAAGCATCACAGGAGTTAGAAACGGACATCACCACCGAGGAGGTTCAGCTGGCGATTCGGGCACTGAACCCGGGCAAAGCAATGGGACCCAACGGCATACCCATTGAATGGTATCAGGCAGTACCTGAGTCCCTCAGTGACCATCTACTGGGGATGTTTAGGGAATGCCTGGAGAGGGGTTCCCTTCCGCCAGACCAGAGAGTGGCGACCATAGTAACTATCCCTAAACCGGGCAAACCACCTGATGAATGTTCCTCTTACCGCCCCATATCCTTGCTAAATGCCGAAGTTAAGATTTTGGCTAAACTCCTAGCGACTAGACTCCTGCCCCATTTGTCGTCGATTATTCACCCGGATCAATCCGGGTTCATGCCACACAGGAACACGGCGCTGAATGTGCGGAGGCTGCACGGAGTGCTGGCCAGAGCGGATTCTATCGAAGAATCAGCGGTAATTTTGGCACTTGACGCTAAGATGGCGTTTGACCTCGTAGAATGGGCGTACCTTTTTGAAGCACTGACGCGCTTGGGATTCGGGCCCCGCTTTATTGCATGGGTCAAGCTGCTGTACACTGACCCTGCGGCACACGTGGTAGCTAATGGACATATCTCGCGCACGTTCCCGCTGGGAAGGGGGCACACGACAGGGTTGTCCCTTGTCACCCCTACTGTTCGCGATCTCCTTGGAACCCCTGGCGACCCTCATACGGACCTCGCCTCTCCTTAAGGGCATATCATGGTGTGGGGGAGGGGAGGACCGCCTGTCGCTGTACGCAGACGACATGTTGGTTTATCTAACAAACCCCGAACGCGGAGTACCGGCTTTGTTGCACATTTGTGACACACACGGCAGAGTTTCCGGCTATACGCTGAATTGGACTAAGTCGGAAATATATGTTTTGCAGGGGCAGGCTCCGAGCCTTGGCGAGGAGTGCCCTCTGGTGATAGCAGGCTCATCGTTTAAATACCTGGGCATTCATGTCACTAGGGATCCAACGGAATTCATGAATAAAAATCTGAAGTCCCACCTGGATAGATTTAAACGAGATGTGCAGTTTTGGTCGGGTCTTCCGTTGACGCTCCTGGGTAGAGCCGCACTTTATAAAATGATGGCGCTGCCACGGTTTTTATATGTCCTCGAAAATACACCCTATCCCGTGGCCCCTAGTTTTTTCCAGAAAGTGGCAGCGCTGGTTTCTACCCTTCTTTGGGGGAACCTCCCTGCGCGCATTGCGCAATCCAAGTTGCACAGAGGCTGGTACGACGGTGGTATCGCCCTCCCTAACTTAAGACTGTACTACTGGGCAGCACACCTCAAGCCCATTAACCAGTGGATTCACGCGCCTCAAACTGAACCAGCGTTCCGGGCGGACAGAGAACAACTGGGCGCGACAAATCTGCTGGGACCACTATACGATCGCCGCAAAGTTTGTGCCCTACTGGGGCCCACTAGGCTGACAGTACAAGTGTGGCATACTGCAACGGCGGCGCTGGGTTGGAGGGGGAAGATTACCGGAATGACCCCGCTGTGGGATTCACGGATGTTGGGCAATATGAGAAACAGTAAGGGTTTCACACACTGGGACACTCTAGGTATCTCCACTGTGGGTGATCTCTGGGAGAGGAACGAGGTGATACCCTTTACCAGGCTGAAGGAACTCTATGACCTTGGCGACAGGGAACTTTATAGGTACATCCAAATACAACATGCATTGCTCGCAGCCCTTCCCCCCGGCACAACACTGCCTGAGTCCTCGCCGTTGGAAGACCGCCTCCTTACTGAGTTTATGATGGAAAGGGCGACATCACTCACATACCGCAAATTGCTCAATAACTTCCCTGATCCAACGCTCCTGTTAAAGGCGAAATGGGAGGGTGATGCTGGTGACATGGACGAGCATGAGTGGAATGAGGCACTTGGGTCCCCTAAGGACGTGGGCATCTCGGCCCGAATGCGGCTAGTGCAACTCAAAATACTACACAGGGTCTATTACACTAGGACCATGCTACACCGCATCCACAGAATACCTCATCCTTACTGTCTTCGTGGGTGCGGGGAGGAAGGAACATTTTTTCACACCATATGGGAATTCCCCAAGATTCGTGAATACTGGAAACAGATACTTCGCACACTCTCACAAACATTAGACCAATCATTGTTACCAGACCCAAAAAGGTGCTTGTTAAACGTATGGGAACCTACTGACCTTTCCAGACACGAACGACTCTGGGTCACGGTCGGATTAATGGTGGCAAAACGAGACATCGCACAGCGCTGGGGGGCGGCGGACGTGCCGACCAAGTCACAATGGTGCCTAAATATGGACGGTGTGATGATAACAGAGAGGGCGGTTTATTCTAACCGGGCCTGCCCAGCAAAGTGGAACAAAATATGGACAAAGTGGAATGTGTACAGGGGGGATATTTGTGACCCTTTGCAGGAAGATGACTTAGATGGCTCCGACGAGGACGAGGAGGAGGGGTGAAGCGGAGTGAAAATGGCGGGGAGAGGGGTAGCCAGGGTTGCGGTGCGGAATCTCCTATTAGACTTACTAAACTGGGGGGCGGGTCACAGATGTAAGGTAAAATAGAGGGGAAGCAATTGCATAAAAGGGTGGGGGACTAGTGTAGACCTCTCACGGAAGGAACATGTACCTCGATTGTGTTGATTCATGCAAGATCGTAATGCTAATTCCTAACGGTTGAAGTTAATTTTTGTTGTTTTACAAAAAAAGAAACAAAAAAGTACAATCAAAAACCTCATCCAGCATCGATAAAGATATTTGGCAAGCACTTTTATTTTGCGGCGACTTTACTTAGATCTACTTTGAAACTATTGACTTCATTGATTCTCAGTGATGCTGCATTCTGCACCGCAAAATGTGTTAGCGGCCGGCCCGCAGGGTTGTAGGCGATCCGCTGTGTAACAAACAAGTGCAATAAAGGTTTTTATTAAAAAATGTTTTTTAAAAAAAAGAGATCCCATCAGTGGCCTACTGATTTTGCTCGATTCCTTTTGTTTTTTCTAACGATTTTTATGTTATAGTTTGCTAGCACGATACAGCGGCTAGTCCGCATTTTATATATATGTCCTTTTTATTAGGGGTGTCCTCCGGTGGAGTCGGATGATCTACCTCTAATAAACGGTCCGGGTTGAACCAACTACCAACAAACGGGGCAGAGATAGGCATGACGGGTTACAAAGGGGACAAAAGTCTGCACTACCTATCCTTCACTATCCGCAAAGACTAAACAGAGTATTGCGACTCTGTGCTTATTTGTGAATAGAGAATCACCCAAAGAGAACCAATTCCGAACGATCATAGGCTATTGGCAGTGGGCAGAGAGGCCATGACACACAAAATGGCTGTCACTTACGTGCATGATGGGGCCTAAAAGGGACAAGATGGCGTGGCCACTGTTTCGCGACTTTCACTTTACTTTCAACAGTGGCTGTGGTGAACATAAATGAACGCCGCTTATGTATACCTAATTTTAGTCATTTTCCACAAAAAAGCTTTTGATATTTGCTATTAAAAAACCATTGAAATTCACTGAAAAAACCATAGGTTATAGACCATATATAGTTAGGAATTAGCATTTACAAAACCTTGAAAATTCACTGAAAAAACCATAGGTTATAGACCATATATAGTTAGGAATTAGCATTTACAAAACCTTATTTTACTCACACAAAACCATTGAAATTCCATATATAGTTAGTTGAACTAACTATGTATCGCGCACCCGCAATCCACTGCTGATGATGTCACATATTACATCATTCATGACATGGTCAGTGACATCACTGATGACATCACTGATGACATCTCAAATGACATCACTGATGACATCACTGATGACATCATCCAGTGACTGTGTGTTTCTGTAAAGTTTAAATATGTTTTACATATTGAAGAATGAGTAGATGTATAAGTGTCTGGATGAAGGATTTAGTAGGTGCGTGACTGACTGTATGAGTGAGTGATTAAATGTGTCTCACTGAGTGCATGGGTTAGTGACTAAACTGTCTTAATTTGTGCATCATTATGTCTGTTGTTCTGTAAACTGCTGCATGTGTTGATCAGTAGCTATATGAGTAACTATATGGGTTATTGATTGATTGTCCAAGTATTTGTATGGGAGACTGAGTGTGTGTGTGTGGCTGGCTGGGAGATGTGTGACTCTGTGCAGATCAATGTGTACTTGTATCAATGATTGTATAAGAGAGTAAGTATGTGTTAGTATATGTTTGAAAATGTAAGGTACTCTATGTTTAACTGTATAGATTAGAAAATGGAAGTGTGATTGATTATTTACAGGACTGACTAGGTGTGTGAGTAACTCCATGGATGAGTGGCAGAGTGTGAGTGTCTGTATAGGTGTATGAGTGCATATGATAGTGTTGTAAAGATGAGTGATTGTATGTATAAATGATTGTATGGGTGAATGAGTGAATGTGTGTGTAGACATAGGAATCAGTGAGTGCGTATGTAGTAACTAGTATTGGTGTGTCAATGGTTTAAAAAATTATATTCTGTATTTAACACTGGGTGTAACAGAGGTTATATTAAAGTGTGAGGAGATGCATTGTATTGTCACATGAATGATATCATCAGTGATGTGACCATTGATGTCAAATGAGATGTCATCAGTGATGTCATCAGTGATGTCATTTGAGATGTCATCAGTGATGTCATCAGTGATGTCACTGACCATGTCATGAATGATGTAATATGTGACATCATCAGCAGTGGATTGCGGGTGCGCGATATATAGTTAGTGCAACTAACTATATATGGAATTTCAATGGTTTTGTGTGAGTAAAATAAGGTTTTGTAAATGCTAATTCCTAACTATATATGGTCTATAACCTATGGTTTTTTCACTCTGTTTGATGGATTTTGAGCGACCTGCCTCGGTCGCGGAGAGAGCCCCGCCGCTACAATGCGTTCCCGAGATGTGCTACCCAGCGTCATCACTTTGGGAGGTAGTTCCCTTCATGCAGGCACTAATGGACAGCAAGTGCGAGCGGAGACTGTGCCTTGACCCACGGGGGATGTTAAAGAATTTTTATCAACATACAAGTCAGGCTGGACTCACTGGAGTTTTATTTGTGCAACTACGAAGACCAAGATGCTTCGAAATAGACCACGCCCACCAGGGAGGTCATTTTTATCATAAAGGTTGCACCTTCCGGTCCTGCGTTGTGTGTTTCATTTGTGCCACTGACGAAGAATCGAAAGATTTGAAACGCGTTTGGCAAAAATATGCATATGAGGACAATCTAAGTTCACCTTGGTGTGTAGCCTGCGTAAAGAAATAAAAGGACTATTATCTACCTGCAGCGGCTCTTTCCATTGGAGGTAACTCTGTTTGATGGATATATATATATATATATATATACACTCAGACAAGGTTTGCCCAAACGCTTGAGACACCCACAACTGCAGTAACAGACCTTTTATTCTCCACAGGTAGGAAAGAAAACAGCAATTTTCACAGCCAAGTCATAGTCCCAAACATGTTTCGGGCTTCATCAGCCCTTGCTCACTGGGGTTCTCGTGGAGGAAACAGCTGCGTGCCTTCGCGCTGTATTTGTAGCGCTTAATATGTAAATTGCCGTGATGGGCTGGCTAAGTTGCACTCTGGTCTTGGTAGTTTTACAATGTCTATAGTAGTTTGCCACTGTTCCTCCATTCAATTTCAGAATCCTTTAGTAGGTTGCTGCTAAAAAAACACTGTAATCCAGCAAGTGTACCTTTGAGGAGTACGATCCACGAAGTTTCCAGCACGCCGCTTCACCCTTCAACCGGCGCTCAGGAACCGCTATTCAGCGGCGGGGTTGTCTCGCGACCTTGGCTGACCGCTATCTATTCAATTAAGGTTTGCCCAAACGCTTGAGACACCCACAACTGCGTTCACAGACCTTTTATTCTCCACAGGTAGGAAAGAAAACAGCAATTTTCGCAGCCAAGTCATAGTCCCAAACATGTTTCGGGCTTCATCAGCCCTTGCTCACTGGGGTTCTCGTGGAGGAAACAGCTGCGTGCCTTCGCGCTGTATTTGTAGCGCTTAATATGTAAATTGCCGTGATGGGCGTGGCTAAGTTGCACTCTGGTCTTGGTAGTTTTTCAATGTCTATAGTAGTTTGCCACTGTTCCTCCATTCAATTTCAGAATCCTTTAGTAGGTTACTGCTAAAAAAACACTGTAATCCAGCCAGAGTACCTTTGAAGAGTACGATCCACGAAGTTTCCAGCACGCCGCTTCACCCTTCAACCGGCGCTCAGGAACCGCTATTCAGCGGCGGGGTTGTCTCGCGACCTTGGCTGGCCGCTATCTATTCAAACAAGGTTTGCCCAAACGCCTGAGACACCCACAACTGCGTTCACAGACCTTTTATTCTCCACAGGTAGGACAGAAAACAGCAATTTTCGCAGCCAAGTCATAGTCCGAAACATGTTTCGGGCTTCATCAGCTCTTGCTCACTAGGGTTCTCGTGGAGGAAACAGCTGCGTGCCTTCGCGCTGTATTTGTAACGCTTAATATGTAAATTGCCGTGATGGGCGTGGCTAAGTTGCACTCTGGTCTTGGTAGTTTTACAATGTCGATAGTAGTTTGCCACTGTTCCTCCATTCAATTTCAGAATCCTTTAGTAGGTTGCTGCTAAAAAAATACTGTAATCCAGCCAGTGTACCTTTGAGGAGTACGATCCACGAAGTTTCCAGCACGCCGTTTCGCCCTTCAACCGGCACTCAGGAACCGCTATTCAGCCCAAGACTAGAGTGCAACTTAGCCACGCCACTCTGTTTTCCAATGGCGATCTCTGTCCTGGTAGGGTCGAACTGGGACTGAAAGAAGAATGAAGTGCAATCATCCACACTGCAGTCTTGGTCATGCATTCCCTGAATCTTATCTTTAATGTGGCTACATCTTCTTGAACTCTAATGATTAATTGATCAGCAGAACCAAAATATAGAAAGCCAAGCAATTGTATAATGGCTGCCAGGGTGAGGCTCAAAACTGAACCCTAAGGTATGCCAAAAGGTAGGCTTTCTTGAGCAGAGAGAGTTATCATCACCGCATGTGTTCAGAAAAAGTTACATTCAGAGCTCGATCGCCCACTCCCATGGCCCTCCAACGTATGTAATAGAATTGTATGGGCAGCTCTGTTGAAGGTCACAGAAAAATCTAGTAAAACCAAAATGGGCGGTCCACGAGACTAAACAAATTCTGATTTTATTTAGCACAGAGATCAGCACTGACTTGGTGCTGTGTCCTTGTCTGAAGCTAGATTTCAGAATAAACTATCTCCTTCATATAGATTTCAACAGAGGGTTATTCACATACAATAAGCCACTGACAACAGGTTTAAGCAAGGTGTTTTACACAATCAGTTATTCACTGCCAAAGGGTTTAATAATGCCAAGCAAGTAGAGTGTTTTCTTTCCTGAAATGTTGCTCACAAGCAGACATGCAAAAGCTTCCATATAGCAGGGCATATATCCAGGTGTCTCTGCAACCTCAGGCGCTTTTGGACATTGTTTATGGGGTATGAAACTTTATAAACTTACTAAAAACCCCACCAAACATACTCAGGCCTGGGAGAAGGACTAGGCAAGCTCAAAGCCCTGCTGGGGACATCCAGGATCACACAATGTTTTGGAGACAGAAAAGGCTCACCATAGCTACTCGTAGAGTTAATCCACCAATGGGCCTTGCATGATGATATAGCTTTGTCCTGCCTGCCACAGCTGTGGCCCCCTCTTCTGTCACAAAAAGTTGGCCTCTTCCCTCAAGGCAGAGGCAGCACTTCCAGCAAGGTCAGGGTCCATGTTACAGGAACAGCTCCAAGTCACCAGGAAGCTGGGCTGATGACTTCTCAAAGCGGGTACACATCTTGGGATGCAGTACAGCAATCCTCTATAACCAATAGCCACATGCTCCTCCCCCTAGCAGTCTTCAGCTCTCTGTAGGGCATTACGATAAGTTTTATTCCCAAAATGCCTGCATGGCCCACTGTAAAAGAAATCTTCACCACCACACTTCATCATGGAGCACAGCCACCAATCAGTCGGTAATCCCTGAGGTTCTGTATAGTATTTATCCCTGGCTGGCAGAAACAGATGTGAATTCCAGAACCCCTCTCTGTTGTGGGTTAAGTTTAGTTTTCATGGTGTTAGAAGGTTTTTCTAAGGCTGTCCCTTCCACAGTCTTTGTTTTGAATAATCAGGAGGAGCAGAGGTAGGAGTTGAGTGGGCCCTGACAAGAAGTGGAAAAAAGTCACACATGGAAGTTATTTCACTTCCTAATACACTTTCTTGTCGGCAGGGAATCAATCAAGGATGGAGAAAGCAATATGAAGGTCATGGACAACCTTTGCGCTGTAAAGGGGAATCACCCCACCTTTGGCATACTGAGGCCTGGTCCACTTCAAAGCCAGACTGGATTGATCCAAGGCTTCGCTCAATCCACAAAAGAGCCCAAATATTTTCTCTCCCATCATCTTTGTGGTTCCTGATCTTGGTTTACCTCACCTGGTCCACTCAAGTGGCAAGATGTGTGTGACATGCAACCAACGACCTGACAATCTGTTTCTCAGAACCAAGTCTTGTCCTATTCTAAAGAAAATAGAACGAGCGTACCCAACTCACCTTCTAGGAATTGATTTTGGCTAGTGTCTTTCTAGAACCCGATGTAAAGTGACAGCATTTCCAGTGGCCATCCCAGCCTCAGAAGGAGACTGTAGAGTCCCTTGAGGCTGGTGAGCCAACACTCCCATATCTATGTCCTGTCAGTCAGATCACCTTAAAGTGGGAAGCAGAAGTGGGAAATAGATCCTATCGCCAGTATCTAAGTGCTAGACCTGACAGCCTTAGAATGGTCTTCCCCACAACCTTTTGCCTTATTCCTCCATTTTTGCTGATCTCAATTTTGTAGGCTTTAGGACCTCTGTGCACTTTACACAGTGCTCAAGTGAGCGTGGTTGCTGCTTTAAACATGGTAAAATTGGCTTACACCTAATTTGGCACATTTAATTTACTTATACGTCTTAAGTAAAGTGGTACTACATGTAACTAGGGCCTGTATATCAAATGCTACTAGTGGGCCTGCAGCATTAAGTGTGCCACCGACTTAAATAGACCGTTAAGTCATAGGCCTGCCATTGCAGCATGTGTGGGCAGTTGTAAACTGCCATTTCAACCTCGCCAAATAAATCTTTTGCCAGGCATAAACCTTCCTTTCTTACACATACGAGTCACCCCTAGGGTAGGCCCTAAGTTGCCCTTAAAGAACAACAACAACAAGTTGGACATATACTTTTAACTTTTACATGTCCGAGTAGTAATGAAAAACTCTTAAATTCTTTTATCACTACAGAAAAGACTGCCTCTTCTATTAGATAACGTTGGGTTAAAATATTACATTTAATAAGGAGATTCTGGGAGTAGGTAGGAATGTCGGGTTTGGGGTCTAAAATTTTTTAATTAAAGCCCTCTTTAATGGGGAAGTCTGATTTTAAATCACAATACTTTGAATCACAATTAGGAAAATGCCACTTATACTAATCTAGCATTTTCTTGCCCCACCCATTTGGTGCCTGCAGCCTGTATCCTGAGTCACATGACTAGGTGTAGCTGGCAGTTGGTGTGTGTGTATTGGTCCCAGCCAGTGAGAAAAAGGCGAAATAGGTGTGGCAGGATGGGCCATCTCCGATAATAGATAATTGATAATAGTGGACCCTCTGGCTCAACACCTACATACACCTCTGGACCTGTGGAAGACTTAGAAGGACTGTTGTGTTGCTCTGTAAGATGAACTGCTACTCTGCTGCCATGATGCCTAAGTGAAAAGGACTGGACCTGCATCTAGAACCCAGAACCACCAGAGTGACTGCAAGGGGTAGTTGGCTGGCCTCATGATCAGAGTGTCAGGGACAGAAAGGGCTACAACCACCTTGAACCTAGCACCTGAACTCTATCTGCTTTGAGACATACCCCACCAAGTGGTGCCACCCTAGTCCTGAACCCTTGGAAGTGGGCCTAAAGGCCCTTTGCCAGCCCACCTGTGGTCCTGTGAGCAGATCCAATGCATAGCTACGCATCTCCTCCAAGCTCAGCTTTGGAAACACCACATCACAATGCATCACTGACGCCAGCCTTCGCGTTGCTGTCCACAGTCTCCTCGGATCCACCGCTGCGCGACACATCCTCGATGCAGGCCTTTGCATTGCAAGCAGCTCGTCAACAGCATACTGGATGACGAAGCAGGACTTCGCATTGCAGCCCTGCAGCTTCTTCGTAACTACCAGTGCGTGACACATCCTTGACGTCGCACTCTGCATCGCAGCCTCATAGCATCTCAGAACCGCTGAGTAGGGCATCCTCAATGAAGGATCTCGCAATGTTCCGCAACCAGCATTTAAGGTACTTTGTTCTGCAAGTGTAGCCTGGTCCCTGTATCCAGTCCGCGCTGCACGTGGTCAGCCTGAACTTTTGACTTTTTACCTAGTCCGGTGTGACCAGATAATCACAGTTGGCGCTTTGTGTTTCTACACACAATTTTTTCATCCAGCTTTGAAAGTGCATAATCTTTGGTTCTAATGACTGAATTTTTCTTTTAGTTCAAATAATTGATTACAATTTACTCTATTTTTCTAAATTAGTGGGGGATTTTTCTTGTGTTGTGTTTTCACTTTATTAAAGTGCTGCAAAAGCACTTTACGCATTGCCTCTAAGTTAAGCCTGACTGTTTTGTGCCAAGCCTCCAGCTAGTTAAGCAGAGGTTAATTTGGGGGTTGCTAGTGTTTAACCCTGACAAACACCAAGGGAGACTGGTGACTGAATCACTGTCCTCATCCTGAGAATCTCAAGAGAGGACAAGCCTGTGGCCTAAGCCCACATCTTCCCTTTCACTGGCTGCCCAAAACCAAGCCATGGCCATGAAAGGACTTCCCTTCCCCTGGCCCTCAGGCTGGGGTCCAACACATAACTTGTAGTGCTGAGGTGCTTCTCTATCCCCTTAGAGGGAAGGCTAGCATTTCCTTGGTTCTGGTAGGGGCCAAGACATCAATACATTGTGTTCAGTTGGGTCGTCTACCTCCACTGTGTCTGTAGTGGGATAATCTCTCAGATTTTAACACACTTCTTCTAGGCCTTTCCTATTCCTATTTATATTCTGGAGGAATATACTCTAGTAAAGCCTTGAAAGGTCTTTGCAGAAAATGTCTCCCTTCTGTAAGATCACCCCAGATTTGTTTTCTTTTGTTGGACTGTAGAAAGCTATGCACTTTACCTCTACTAACCAGTGACAAAGTGCGTGTGCTCCCATTTTCAACATGGTGAAACCGGAATACCTCAAATTGTCATATTTAACTTATCTATACAGCCCTAGCACAAAGTGTAACCAGGGCCTTTAAGTTAAATGTCACTAGTGGACTGCCGCACCCATTTTTTCACCCACTACCGTGACAGTACAAACATGACTGCAGGCCTATGAGTTGTAGTCTGGCAGTTGCAGTTGGAACCTGTCCAAATAAGCCCTGTTGAGAGATTAAAAACGTGATATTATATACGTATACGTCACATCTATGTAGGTCTTATTGGCCATAAGGTAGCGGACATGGTATTTAATAGTAGGGCATGTAAGAATGTAATGTTAAACATGTCCTTACAGGGAAAAAGCCCCAAAAGTTATTTTCACTGTAGCAAGCCTGACTGTTCCACAGGAAAACACTGGGCTACAATATAACATTTAATAATGTTACTTTCTGTTTGGAAACAGCTAGATAAATAATTAAACAACAATTTTAATGGTGAAGTTGGGTTTTTAATAAACACAAAAAAAAGTAACTATTAGAAAGTTACCCTTTTCCTGCCGGACGTTTCTGGAGGCTAAATTAGCATTTGCTCTCCCACTTCTGCATGCCAGTAATTAGCATTTGAATAGGTGTGAAAAACCTCCCAGGAGCAAACAATAGGCTGACCTGAGGGGGCCCCTCTTAGCCTGACAGAATATGCACAGCGGGGCTATGAGCATCCTTTTTTATATTACAGAGTCAAATCCTACTTGAATATCAAAACCTGCTTGATATATCAGCTGGGGTTTTACAATTGGGGCGGAATTCAAGGGGTAAGAATATGATCAAAGACCATTCTTGTGTATCCTGTCTGGTTGCTGGATATCCCTGCTTTGTTCTACCTGATTTTTTTCTCTGGGTTTATTGGGGTACAGGTACTGACCCAAAATAGATTTTAGTGTTCAATGTGGGAGGACATTGGGATTACCATGGTATGCTCCTGACACACACCCCACCACTCAGAGCCTGAGTTTAGCGTGGCTGAAGACTTCCGCCATCTTGAAAATGGCCAAAGTGGTTATAGTTGACTGTCGGAACCTTTACCACCCTGATTAGGGCATGCACTGGAGTCATTCAAACCCACTATTGTGTGACAGGCAGGCGTAAAATAAGGCATCTAATGTACCCACTTCAGAACACTTCTGCACCTTAGAAATATTACAAGAGGACTGAACCTGCTGTCTGAGAAGAGCCCTGATAGGACTGAACCGGGTCTCTTTTACCCGGGACACACAAGTGAACTCCAAGGGCAGTAAGGCTGACCTCATGTTAAAGCTACATGGACACAACAAACTACAAAGGCCTTTGCCTGGAACCAGGGGCAACAGGACCTAGAGTGCACCTTGCTGATTTGGTATATGCCTGCCACTCTGGGAGTCTCTATGTACCTCCTCTGAAGCCCTGTGGCTTAGAAAAGCACTCATGTGGTTGATTGGGACTTAAAGGACTAAGGGGACAGATTTAGATATTGCCGTACGGGTTACTGCGTCACAATGGTGACGGATATCCTGGCCACCGAAATATAAATCCCATAGGAGATAATGGGCTTTATGTTTGGGTGGAAGGGATATCCGTCACCATTGTGAAAGAGCATCCCCCCTGCCAAGATCTAAATTAGGCCCTCAGTCAGAAGGTAAAATCTTTGATCTGGGTGGTGTATCCAACCCATGTAATCCATCACGACTAGCCTCAAATTGCATCTAGGTCCCAGCCTATCATAACCATTGACTATCATTGTCACGTTATGCTTCTTGGCACTATTCCTACTTAAAAATTAAAAAAAAATCTTTTAACCTGTTTCTCTTATTGGACATTTATCATTTTGTTTATTAAATGTCACTCTGTTTTTGTAATTTGGTTTGAGAATTTTATTATTATGCATTTTCACTGTATTACTTTTTTGGTACTGCAAAAATACTTTGCATATTTCCCTAAATTAAGCCTATCTGCTCTGTGCCATAGCTACTAGAAGGTTAAGGTCAGGTTAATTTTGTGACTTTAAGGGCCCCCTAGACAACGGTTGTGATTATTCCTTCCAAATAATAATCTAATACAGTCCCCCTTTCTCCCTGAGCCTCAATCCACAAAGAGATCCACTCTGTCCAGAGAAGGCAACACAAAGTGCCTATAAGAAGCCTCAGCACAGAGCTCAGTCTGTGCTTCGTCACAAGCCTTGCAACACATCACTTTTGAGACATTCCTGTCAGGCAAGCTGGAACAACTCCAGGTCAATCTCCCACAATCCTTGTGACACAAGGTCCTTCCATAGGAGACCCAGCTCAGGAAGATCCTCTTTCACTTCGAGCATCTCTGCTGTTTGCTCTTCACCTGCAAGTCTACCAATGATAGGAGAGTACCTCCAAATTAGGAGCCTACCATGGCCCTTCTGGCTCCACAATCCTGCTCCCAGTAGGCAACCTACTGTGGGCAGAACATGATGTGCTGTGGGACTGGGAAGAACACCCCACCTCACTTCTATCCAGTCCTGAACCACTTTGTCTGTTTCCTAAGAGCTCCGGCGGGCTACTCTTTCATGCTGGACCTGACTGGGCACCCGAGATTGTCCACTCTGGGCATCTCCCCTGGCATCTCCCCTCCTATGAAGCCACAGTGCAAACCCCCCTTGATAGGCCTATTTTTTGGCAATTCTGCCCATTCAGTTCTCATGCCTAGCAAAAGTAGTAATAATAGTCTGGGACTCCTGACAATGAGTATGGCCCTTACTTCCAGGCTTTGGGTCACCCTGCTGAGAAATCCTTTCATCTTCCAAATTAGGATTCTGATACCCTAGCCCTATGGCTTCTCTGCCAGTAATGCACTTCTCTGCTCTTACAGCGCTCCACTGACTTTGGGCAAGGTATGAGCTATCGAAAGACAATACACATACCTACATACCTAAAGCTGTTTGGGGGCAGTCTTTGTTCAGACATGCATTGTTTGAGCGCAGATGAGCAGTCCTTCCTATGTCGCTCAGTTAACATGGGGTAACAAAAAGAAATACCACATTCCACTTCCATTCCATCGTTCAGACATTCATTCTTAACTCTCTCTAGCTCCATACAGTTCAATTTCTCAACCGAATCCTCTTCGTTTGTCCTTTGGTTCGCCTCTAGTTTCTGGTGCTTAGAATGGCACACCATGAATGCTTTGACATCCCTTGCTACTAGAGCTTTGAACTTCTGGTACATCAGTGCTCCGTCTCCTCAAACAATTACATGGTAGGCCCTCATTGAACACGAAAATGAAAAACCTGCAGACACCACTGTTGGCGTACAGAGGTAACTTGTTAACAACAACTTGCTATTTTGTTTTTCTTAGTACTCTGACCTCAAAAGCTACTAACATGCAAGGGGCAGTGAGAGCCGCGAGGTCATAATTTGTTTTTGCTTCTGTGGTTTTTAGGTCTCGCCTGTCAATGCGCATGCGCATTGAGCAGAGCGAGACTATAGGGCTTTAAACAAAGTTTACCTAACTGCGGCGATTTGGTGCTGTGCCCGTGGCTTTTAGGTCAATGCGCAAGCGCATTGACCTAAAATGCGCGTGCACATCACCAAATCGCTGTCTGTTCCCTCAGCCGCACTCCTCCCACACCTTTGAAGTGAAGCTTAGCTTCACTTCAAAGGCCCGGCTGCTTCACACCCTCATGCCGCTCTCCCCGCTCCGCCCCCTCCCCTGCCCGCCGTGTGCATTTCTCCTCCCCCCACCCCCTCCCCACAGCAATGCCCTCCGTCTTGTTTCCTTTCTTGTTTTTCTTTCAGGTGAGATATCTTTTCCATCATTTGCGATAATACAGTTCTCATATGCATTTTTTTAATTATTAGCAGCATATACACAGGCGCCCCTTCGGCGCTTTTGCTCTCAACCCTACTATCCTGTCAGCCGCATCTCTATAAGTTACTCGAAGCATGGCCTGACATGTGCACAGCTTATTCCGGCACCACCATCCTGCCAGACGCTTCTGCTTTGTTCGCCCACCGCATGGCCCTATTTGTGCACATTTTACTTTCGTGCATACCCTTACCCGCAGCCTCTCCTTCCCCACTTCTGCCTTTTCGGGTCTCGCGCTCACCGCAGACCCCTTCACATGGCTCACACCCACCTTTTTTTCAGGTTACCATGCCATTCCCCACCTATCCCCCAGTCATTTCCGGGTAGGACGCGTGCACCCAGTGGACTCTCGGCCTTGGCCCGCTTATTCTGCCAGCCGCTTCTGCTTTGGTCGCCCACCGCATGGCCCCATTTGTGCACATTCACCTACGTGCACACCCTTACC
This sequence comes from Lissotriton helveticus, assembly GCF_964261635.1. Taxonomy (NCBI): domain Eukaryota; kingdom Metazoa; phylum Chordata; class Amphibia; order Caudata; family Salamandridae; genus Lissotriton; species Lissotriton helveticus. The sequence continues at coordinate 116,650,867 of NC_136060.1, read as the reverse complement.
CGCAGCCTCTCCTTCCCGACTTCTGCCTTTTCGGGTCTCACACTCACCGCAGACCCCTTCACATGGCTCACACCCACATTTATTTCAGGTTACCATGCCAGGTTACCTCACTCACCCTCAACCCCTCACCCTCACTCACCCTCAACCCCTCACCCTCACCCTCACTCACCCTCAACCCCTCACCCTCAACCCCTCACCCTCACTCACCCTCAACCCCTCACCCTCACTCACCCTCAACCCCTCACCCTCACTCACCCTCACCCACCCTCACCCTCAACCCCTCACCCTCACCCTCACTCACCCTCACCCACCCTCACTCACCCTCAACCCCTCACTCACCCTCACCCTCACTCACCCTCACCCTCACTCACCCTCACCCTCACTCACCTTCAACCCCTCACCCTCACTCACCCTCAACCCCTCACTCACCCTCAACCCCTCACCCTCACTCACCCTCAATCCCTCACCCTCACTCACCCTCAACCCCTCACTCACCCTCGCTCACCCTCACCCTCACTCACCCTCACCCACCCTCACCCTCACTCACCCTCACTCACCCTCACCCTCACTCACCCTCACCCTTACCCTCACTCACCCTCACTCACCCTCACCCTCACCCTCACTCACCCTCATCCTCACTCACCCTCACCCTCACTCACCCTCACCCTCACTCACCCTCAACCCCTCACCCTCACCCTCACTCACCCTCACTCACCCTCAACCCCTCACCCACCCTCAACCCCTCACCCTCACCCTCAGTCACCCTCAACCCCTCACCCTCAACCCCTCACTCACCCTCACTCTCACTCACCCTCACTCATATTTTGTTCAGGTTACCATGCCAGGTTACCTCACTCACCCTCAACCCCTCACCCTCACTGACCCTCAACCCCTCACCCTCACTCACCCTCAACCCCTCACCCTCAACCCCTCACCCTCACTCACCCTCACCCTCACTCACCCTCAACCCCTCACCCTCAACCCCTCACTCACCCTCACTCACTCACCCTCACTCACCCTCATTCACCCTCACCCTCACTCACCCTCACCCTCACTCACCCTCACCCCCTCACCCTCACTCACCCTCACTCACCCTCAACCCCTCACCCTCACCCACCCTCAACCCCTCACCCTCACTCTCCCTCAACCCCTCACCCTCACTCACCCTCACCCTCACTCACCCTCACCCTCACTCACCCTCAACCCCTCACCCTCACTCACCCTCACCCTCACTCACCCTCTCACCCTCACCCACCCTCACCCTCACTCACCCTCACTCACCCTCAACCCATCACCCTCACTCACCCTCAACCCCTCACCCTCACTCACCCTCAACCCCTCACCCTCAACCCCTCACCCTCACTCACCCTCACTCACCCTCACCCTCACTCACCCTCACTCACCCTCACCCTCACTCACCCTCACCCTCACTCACCCTCACCCACCCTCACTCACCCTCACTCACCCTCACCCTCCCTCAACCCCTCACCCTCACCCTCACTCACCCTCAACCCCTCACCCTCACTCACCCTCAACCCCTCACCCTCACCCTCAACCCCTCACTCACCCTCACTCACCCTCAACCCCTCACCCTCACTCACCCTCACACTCACTCACCCTCACTCACCCTCAACCCCTCACTCACCCTCAACCCCTCACCCTCACTCACCCTCACCCTCACTCACCCTCAACCCCTCACCCTCACTCACCCTCAACCCATCACCCTCACTCACCCTCAACCCCTCACCCTCACTCACCCTCAACCCCTCACCCTCACTCACCCTCACTCACCCTCACCCTCACTCACCCTCACTCACCCTCACCCTCACTCACCCTCACCCTCACCCACCCTCACTCACCCTCACTCACCCTCACCCTCCCTCAACCCCTCACCCTCACCCTCACTCACCCTCAACCCCTCACCCTCACTCACCCTCAACCCCTCACCCTCACCCTCAACCCCTCACTCACCCTCACTCACCCTCAACCCCTCACCCTCACTCACCCTCACACTCACTCACCCTCACTCACCCTCAACCCCTCACTCACCCTCAACCCCTCACCCTCACTCACCCTCACCCTCACTCACCCTCAACCCCTCACCCTCACTCACCCTCACTCACCCTCAACCCCTCACCCTCACTCACCCTCAACCCCTCACCCTCACCCTCACTCACACTCACCCTCAACCCCTCACCCTCACTCACCCTCACCCTCACTCACCCTCACCCACCCTCAACCCCTCACCCTCACTCACCCTCAACCCCTCACTCACCCTCAACCCCTCACCCTCACTCACCCTCAATCCCTCACCCTCACTCACCCTCAACCCCTCACTCACCCTCGCTCACCCTCACCCTCACTCACCCTCACCCTCACCCTCACTCACCCTCACCCTCACCCTCACTCACCCTCACCCTCACTCACCCTCACCCTCACTCACCCTTACCCTCACTCACCCTCACCCTCACTCACCCTCACTCACCCTCACCCTCACTCACCCTCACTCACCCTCATCCTCACTCACCCTCACCCTCACTCACCCTCACCCTCACTCACCCTCAACCCCTCACCCTCACTCACCCTCAACCCCTCACCCTCACTCACCCTCAACCCCTCACCCTCAGTCACCCTCAACCCCTCACTCACCCTCACTCTCACTCACCCTCACTCATATTTTTTTCAGGTTACCATGCCAGGTTACCTCACTCACCCTCAACCCCTCACCCTCACTCACCCTCAACCCCTCACCCTCACTCACCCTCAACCCCTCACCCTCACTCACCCTCACTCACCCTCAACCCCTCACTCACCCTCACTCAACCCCTCACCCTCACTCACCCTCACCCTCACTCACTCACCCTCACCCTCACTCACCCTCATTCACCCTCACCCTCACTCACCCTCACCCTCACTCACCCACCCTCACTCACCCTCAATCCCTCACCCTCACCCACCCTCAACCCCTCACCCTCACTCTCCCTCAACCCCTCACCCTCACCCTCACCCTCACTCACCCTCACCCTCACTCACCCTCAACCCCTCACCCTCACTCACCCTCACCCTCACTCACCCACCCTCACCCTCACTCACCCTCAACCCCTCACTCACCCTCAACCCCTCACCCTCACTCACCCTCAACCCCTCACCCTCAACCCCTCACCCTCACTCACCCTCACCCTCACTCACCCTCACCCTCACCCTCACCCACCCTCACCCACCCTCACTCACCCTCACTCACCCTCAACCCCTCACCCTCACCCTCACTCACCCTCACTCACCCTCAACCCCTCACCCTCACTCACCCTCAACCCCTCACCCTCACTCACCCTCAACCCCTCACTCACCCTCACTCTCTCACCCTCACTCACCCTCAACCCCTCACCCTCACTCACCCTCACACTCACTCACCCTCACTCACCCTCAACCCCTCACTCACCCTCAACCCCTCACCCTCACCCTCACTCACACTCACCCTCAACCCCTCACCCTCAACCCCTCACCCTCACTCACCCTCACCCTCACTCACCCTCAACCACTCACCCTCAACCCCTCACCCTCACTCACCCTCACAACACATATTGTGTTACAATAGGTGTCACATTTGCGAAAGATAAAACTATTGGCATTGTAAATAACAAAGCTATTAATTTCGCTATTTTCAAAACAAGCACATAAATAAAAAATGTGTCCTTTACAATACCAATAGCTCAAACTTTCCTAATGCGAGACCTATTGCATTGCTGTGCTTCTCTCCCCTGCTGCACTCTCCTGCTCTCTAGAGATGTGGCCTAACGACCAGAGCTGCCATCTAAGTGACGTAAATACAAAACATGTTGCATTCCAAATGCTATAGGTGTCACATTCGCGAAAGTTATAACTATTGGCATTGTAAATGACAAAGCCATCAATTTAGCAATTTTAAAAACCAACAAATAAATAAAATATGTCATTTACAAGACCAATAACTCCAACTTTTCTAATGCGAGACCTATTGCATTTCCAATGCTTGTTTATAGTATGTGATTGTTTCAGTAAGGATGCAATTTCTGCCTGAAGTTCTGTGCCTACTGCTGCCAGATGTCACTCGCTGGTACCCTCTCCCTAACCTTTGGCTTACAGAGCCCGTTTTGTTGGACAGACATCTACGAGTGTGGGCTTTGGGTGCCCTTCTTTCAACTATTGGCTCTCTTCCATCAGCCTCTTTTAGTCATTGGGCTTCAGACTTTGTCAATTGCATGTTGGCTCAGCCCAATGGAGTATTCCTTCTACAGTCCATACTATCGCCTTCTTTTTTGGATCCCACCAGCATCTCACTTTAATGTGCTAATACTGCATGCATTAGCAAATCAAACTCAGACCAACTGACTTTGCCAGTGATTGTTTACAACTTCAAGGATCCAAGAAAAAAGTTTCTATTCCATTTGAAGCTAGGATTAACTCTTCCGTCCCTTTATCTCTCTGAGTAATGAAGCAGACAGCTGGTAGCAAGTAATTTATGCTAAATGAAGTCAGTTTCCCGTCTACGGGAACAAGCAATGCTTAAGGTGTGATAATGATACTCCAATACAGTTGTTCTTAACATGAGGCCAACGGACTACTTGAGGTCTGAGACACATACACAATGGACCCGTGAGTGTTAAAAAAGAAACCATTTCAGCAGGATAATAAAATATGTATAAATGAAAAAGCAAGATGTAAAAATTAAAATTTGGAAATGTTCGGTAGATGTGAAGGATTTAGAAATCGGAGGCTAAACGTTAAGTTGGTATCTTTAGCTTGATTTGCAGGAGCAGCACAATTGCAACAAACAGGGTCTAACGTGGATGCTTTGGAAGCCTTAAATAAGGGACTGGCGAGCGCCAACAAAATGAGCATCCTTTAAGAGCAAAAAAGATGATGTGATATGCTACTGTCTAGTATATCATTTCTTTTAGAAATGAAAGCAAATATTACGAAGATTTCCATTTTAAAATGAAAGCGCTCATTTTTTTATTGTCTTTTATTTAAATAAAATATGTTGGAAATCGTGTACTGTTTTCGTATTGTTTGTTCTGTTTTGATAATTAAACCAAAGAGATTGCTTAGGTGGGCGCACTGGCTTGAGGGGGCAGTCCTTGAAGTATTGATTCGGTGGAGGGGGGCACAGATGTCAACAAACATTTGCAATGCAATATGTCTCACATTTGTGAGAGTTTAAGCTATTGGCATTGTAAATCAATCAATCAATCAATCAATCAGAGTACTTGTAAAGCGCGTAACTTACCCGTGAGGGTCCCAAGGCGCTGAGGAGAGAGGGGGGGTGGTGCTACTGCTCGAAGATGACAATGCCTTTTATTTATCTGTTTTTATAATTAACACATACATAAACGGCATTGTAATTTACAATGCCAGTAGTTTAAACTCTTACAAAGACCTATTTCACTTCAAAGAAGTGACCGCCATTTTCCCAGGCTGCTTGTAAAGTGAAAGCGCGCCTGGTGCGCTGAAAGCTGCAGGAAAGCATGTTGTGTCTGCAGTAGCAGAAACTCATGTGCTAAGAGAAATAAGACATACCATGTAACAACAGAAGTAAAAGGGCCAGTCCTCATGGGAGGTTACAAATGAAGACCAGGCGGTACTAAGGAGGGATTAACAAGCCTATTAACGAATCAGAAACAAGCATTTATGGAGGACAATAACACACGCCAATGGAAAATATGGGCGGAGAGTAGGCAAAGCTTCAAGTCTGGACTCACATACAGTATGCCTTGCAGAGCAGAGCATGCGTTTCCCAGGCTCGACCTAAAAAGCAGAATGTTCTGAGCTGGTCTGCTCATGAAAATCAGGATGTTCTCCACCCAAGGACCTCTCTTGCAACATACCTCACCTCCCTCGTCCTCAAGTAGCTCAGAGGTGGAAACTACTAAGCTGCAAACTAATGCTTATTGGGTGAAGCAGGTCCCTTCCACTAATTCTTTGAAAGAAGCAGACTGCAGAAACTTTTCACAGAGGAATCAGGAGCGATTCATTTATGTTTTAGAGTTTTATGATATCTTCACTTCATGGATAATTCATAAGACTTTTATATACGGTGGGAGGAATGGTAAAGTTTCAGTGCTCATGGGGCAGGGAATGGAGAGTAGCCTAGGGCAACAAAATGACACATTAACAAGCCATGTTCAATTTGGATTCTGGAATAGATAGGACAGGTTGGGATAATGGGGGAGGTTAGATTAAGAAGAAGTTTAGGGAAGACTATGGTGGAGAAGAGGGTGGGGTCGGAAAGAGAGATGGTCACGCAAAATTAATAAAGAAAGCTGTGTGTGTGCTTACCAGAATATTGTATGAACTATGCAAGTATGTGCAGTGGAGTACAGCAAAAACTGCCAAGGGTGCTGGCCTTGTGCGCTTTGAAATGTTCTATTCTGAAACAAGATTTACTGAACGATACTCCCACCTCCACCACTTCTGAAGCTGTGACAAACAAAGTAGTGTCGCAATTCGCTTTATGATGAGACCCTGAAACTTCCCTGTGAAGCAGTTATTAATCCTATCAGGTTTTAATCAATGTTATTAGGGCTACATGCTTTTAAAATAACCATTGACAACTTCCACAATGTGATTTAAAATGTGCTACTCACTCATTTAAAATAAAAAAAGTCCTCAGGGTATGAACCACAAAACCTCCAGGAAAAGGTCTTTACATCCCATCAAAGTTTTGTACAATGCTGTGGGCCATGTCCCTTTTGTAAATCATATTCACCTCTAACGTCTCAGAACAAAGCATGGGGGGGGGGAGACTGGCATGAATACGACACCAAATAACAGACAAGACACATGCTTGATACTTTAAATGACTGGGTACGGAAGATATCCCAGTTGCCTTGGTGAAGGTGACCTACCGTATTTAAGATCAGGAGCATTTGGGCTCAAATTTTAGGATTGTTTTTAAATGTGGCATTTGGGCCCTCTTCTTAAAATATCATACAAAACAATTATGGCACGCAAGCACTTCGTGTGACGGGACCCGCTACCCCTCTGCTTAGACCGAAATGTGTGCCTTAGTACGTCTGAGCCCCACTTCCCTTTAGAAAACGTTAAACTTGACACCTATTCAGCAAGTAAGACTAGGGGATTTAAACTAAAATGTTGCTCCCGTCCTCTGAATTTTTAAATACGGAATCCTGAAAGGCTTAGTGTACGACACAATAAAATGCAAGTAAAACATGGACTCCGAGAAACTTTGAGCACCTATTGACATTCGGTGAGAAGGGGGGCTTGGGGGAGGGAGCTGACCGAAGGGAGGTCTCCTCCTCCGGGCATTTTGGGAGGGCTGCGAGGGGTTAAGTAAAAGTTAGAAGTTTCTAGAATTGGGCTGGTCTAGTAGGTTTTTTCCAGCCCAATTATAAACTCCTGTGTTCCCTCCTCCTAGCCACCATTTTAGGTTTGGTGACATGGTGGCTAGGAGTATAGTTAGCGTTTTTTGTGGTGTCTAACTTAGAGTTGGAGGTAGCCCCCCCACTTTAGTGTTAATTTTCCCCTTTTGTGTCATCGACTAAATGGAGGATTATCGAGTCTTGGAAGCGATGAGGCTTCTGTCAGAGGCAGGTCGCATGGATCTGCTGGTGGGAGGGGGGGCCGGCGCGCCCTCAGCGCCAGGCCTCCGCTGGTGTTTCTGCCGCGGTTATGGCGTGCTTCTCTCCGAAGAAGAGACGCTCCGGGCAGGTAAGTGAGAGGGGCCGGTCTCGTACGAAGAAACCGGCCCCTACTGTTCAGGCACGAATGGCGGTTGGGGCGGGGGGAGCTCCGGCGGTGTCTGGCGCTCCTTTTGGGTGTGCGCATGAGGCGCGACCGGCCCCTTCTGCTTCCGCGCGAGTGGCGTGTGAGGTGGGGGGAGCTCCGGCGGTGTCTGGTGCCCCCGCTGGGCTTACGAGTGAGGCGGGAGGCGCTTTGACGAGCGCGTCGGTTATGCGGGCGGGCGGGGCTCCGCTAATGCAGGGCCTCGGCTCGGCAGCACCAGCTGCTGGGAAGGCGACCGGCAAGAGGGGAGGGCGGAGAGCGAGTGCGAAGCGCTCCGCCTCTGACCCGGTTGGAGACAGAAAATCGGAGCCCGTGAAGGGGCAGGCAGTGCGTGGTGCGAGGAGAGGCTCCCTTCAGTTTATCGAATCTCGGGGGTCATGGCAGCCTATGAGGGAGCCTGTGCGGCAGATATTAACCCCTCCAGGCCATGTTGTAGCAGAGGCACAAGGTTTAGTTGGCAGTGGGGATGGGGCATTATTAACCCCTTCAAGGCATTTTGTGCCAAGGATGACTATTGTTGAAAGGAATACTACATGCAGGTTTTTCTCAGGTGGTCTAGAAGGCTTTGGGGGTTTGGAACATCAGGTGGGTCAGGTCTTATCTGGTGCTAATACAGGTATGGTTGTTAATGAGATGGAGGATAATGTAGGGAGTCCTTTGCTGTTTTCTACGCCTGGTTCTTCTGTGGGTGCTCCATTGTCGGGGGGGGGGTGGGGTTCCGGAGGAGAGGGGGAGTGGGCTCAAATGGGGGAAGGGGGTTCAGTTTCTGGCGTTGCTTTGGATTTGGAGGTTTCTCGGCCTGGGGCTGCTGGGTCTGTTGGGTTTTTGGATGTGGATGACCGTTTTCAGAGGGGGGGTAGGGGTGTGTCCCAGGTGGGTCATGGAGATTTTTCTTGCGATATCAATGTTGAAGGTCATGTGGCTGGTGCAGGGAATTTGGGGTTTGGAGGGGTAGTGGTGGGTAATTCTGCAGGGGTTTCGCAACCTGTTGTACGGAGTGTAGGGGATGTTGGGTTTCCTGGCACTACGTCCCAGCATGACAGGGGTTTGAGGCAAGTAAGTGGTTGGCCTGTACAGGGGCCTATGGATGCTGTTCCATATTGGTCGGGGGGTGCAGGAGGCCCCTCTTTGATGTTTGGTTCTCCTGGGTGGGAGCATTTTGGTGGTGCAGGTTTGGCGCAGCGTGGATTACGGAAGGATGGTGAGGGTCAAGTTTGGGGTGCAGGGGCTCCTCTGCGGGTTTCTTCTTCAGCAGTGGCGGTTGATAATTTGGATTGGAGTGAGGATGAGGAGGTGATAGGCGACTCTCCGGTCAGGAAGGTGCCTTTGGGGGGTAGTATTAGAGGGCGTTCTTTGGATAGGTTTCAAGGGATGGTTGTTGGTTCTAATTTGCAGGGGATAGGGCCTGCGTCCGGTGTTGTATTTAGGGATCCTGGCACACCAGTCCAAACTTTTTCTTTTCAGGATAGGGATAGGTGCGGCGGTCCAGACTTGGCAGGGCGTGGTCCAGTCCAATTTCGCCGAGGTGAAGTGAGGAGAATGCCTAGCGCGGCCCTCTCTGTTCCACTGAGGGAACCCGCCGCGGTCAGCACACGAGGGTCCGGCGTGACCCCGCTGGCCCCAACGAATAGCAGGTCTAGGTGGTCCACCTTACCGTCGGCTATGGAGCAACAGAGTCAGCGCAAGGGGAGGTACAGGCGTGTACAGTCTGCTCCCCCTCCTGGAGGTTCTTCACAACAATTAAAATGTAATATTGCTGATGCCGGGTTAGGTAAGACCCGTAGTGTGGTGTTTCCTGCTGAACTTGATTCAGTGGTCCTGGATTATGATGAAGATAGTCCCGAAGAAGGAGAGTTACGGGACGTAGAGGGGGGGGGAGCCCTCTCATGTGTCTCGTAGTGTTTTTCAGGCTCAGGCGGTGCAGAGACAAGTAAAGGAGAGAAGAGAGCACGGCCCGTCAGTCAGGGCGCCTCGAAGACAGGATGCATTGGTATCGGCACCACGGGCAGAGCCTGCGAGAGTGGTCTCTTTGTTACCAGGTGAGCAGTTAGCTGCACAGGCCAAACCTACTATGGTGTCTGTGGGCACAGGTGGGGAAGGGGCTGTTGGGGTTGGTGAAGGGCGGTTGCTGAAGGGACGTTACGTTAAAGACACTGCTGTGGGCACTGACGATGTTTTAGAGATTACAGGTAAAGTGGAGAGTAGTACTAGCACTGAGGCTTCAAGTGGGGTAAAAGAGCCCTTGGCTAGCAAGGAATTGAAAATTAAAAAATTGCCTTATATGGGGGTCACGAAGCCTTTGGGTGCCCATTTAATGTTGGTTACAAAAGAGAGAATTTGGAAGGGAGAATATGTTGAACTTCTTAAGCTGCTACACCGGGAAGTCCGGTCCAAAGAAGGGTCCAAAGAAGAAGAGTTTGAGCTTGCAAAACGACCTAGAGTTCCGTTAACCATTGAGAATTGGACGGCTGCATTCCTTATTTATGCGAGTGTTTATTGTGAGAAATTTCCCGAGCGCAGCGTGTCTCTTTTTAAATACATGGATGTTATACGTAAGGCGCAGCTTACTGGGGGGGGGTTTGCTTGGTCCCAATATGATGAGGAGTTCAGGGCCAGAATGGCTTGGGATCCGGAGGCTAAGTGGGGGGAGCTGGACACTGATTTATGGCAGCATACTATGGGATCTGCATCGGGGGGTAAGACTATTTTTACAGCCAGTGGTCTCCCCTTAATTTACCGGCCCTTTCAGGGCAAGCCCACCCGGGGAGGGGTGGGGAGTAGCTCAAACACACAGTCTGGAGTTGGCACATGCTGGGAGTTTAACAAAGGGTCCTGTAGTAGAGAGTATTGTAAGTTCAGACACGAATGCTCCGGTTGTGGTAAGCGGGATAACAAGCCAGCAGGAGGTCAACAGGGGAAACAGTCAGGTGCAGGTGGTTCGGGGACGTCCCAGCAGTTTTCAGGGGGTAGGGGATCTAGAGGTCATCAGGGTATTGGGCCCAAGGGCTCATACGCCGGTTAAGTTGGAAAAGTTGCGCCTTGCACTTCAGGATTATGATGATGAAGCTGTGAAACAGAAATTGTTGGGAGGTTTTGAATTTGGATTTCATTTGGGTTACATGGGTTCCAGACAAAGGAGATGGTCTGCTAATTTGAAATCAGCGTCTGAGCATGGCGCAGTGGTGCAAGAAAAATTGAATAAAGAAGTGCATGATGGAAGGATGGCTGGCCCTTTTCATGATTGGCCGATCCATAATTTGATAATATCACCTATTGGAGTGGTCCCTAAAAAAGATCCGGGACAATTCCGCCTTATTCAGCACTTGTCATGGCCGGAAGGGTCGTCTGTAAACGATTTTATTGATACAGATTCTACTTTGGTCTCTTATTCCTCAGTTGACGTGGCCATGTCACTTGTTGTGACCGCGGGCGCAGCTGCTGAGATGGCTAAGTGTGATAGTAAGTCTGCTTTCCGGCTGCTGCCTGTCCATCCAGATGACTGGAGTCTATTGGGTATACAATTTTCAGGAAAATGGTATGTGGACAAGGCATTGCCGATGGGTTGCTCCATTTCATGTGCTCTTTTTGAGTGTTTCAGCACTTTTTTACAATGGTACTTTACTCATCAGTCTGGTCACTCACTGGTAACGCACTACCTAGATGACTTTTTCTTTGTCGGGTCCCCGGGCTCCACGGATTGCCAGTCTGCTCTGGACACTTTCCAAGGGCTTATGGAGGATCTGGGAGTTCCTTTAGCTCCCGAGAAAACTGTGGGTCCTGCCACTGTTTTGTCCTTTTTGGGAATTGAAATTGATTCTGTGGCAATGCGGGCTCGCTTGCCAGAGGATAAAAAACTGAAAATGCTGGAGTTGCTGGAAACCATGTTGTCAAAACGGAAAGTGATGGTGAGAGATATTCAGGTGTTGCTAGGTCACCTCAATTTTGCGTGTAGGGTGGTGAGAACAGGGAGGACGTTTTGTCGCAGATTGGGCAGGGCCCTTGCAGGTCAGCATTTGCCTCACCACCGTGTTCGCTTGTCTGCTGGTGTCAAGGAAGATTTGAGAATGTGGAAATTTTTTCTGTCTTCTTTTAATGGTGTACCTTTGGTTCGGGAGATTGACTTCCAGTGGGATGTGCAAATGTTTTCTGATGCAGCAGGCAGTGAAGGATTTGGTTTGTATTGGAATGGGAGATGGTGTGCAGAATGATGGCCGGATGAGTGGTTGAATGGTGGTCGCAGCATAACCTTTTTGGAGCTTTTCCCTTTACTGGTGGCTTTGACTCTGTGGGGGGAGGTCTTGGCACACAAGAAGGTGCTTTTTCGTGTGGACAACATGGCTGTGGTGGAGATTGTTAATCGACAGTCCGCCAGGGATGAACAGGTCTTGAAGCTCATGAGAGTTTTCGTGCTGGGCTGTTTGAAATACGACATTCACTTTCGTGCTTTGCACATTCCTGGTGTGGACAATGACATTGCGGATGCTTTGTCTCGTTCACAGTGGGGGAGATTCCGTGGACTGGCCAGGGAGGCAGACAGCTCACCAACCCCGATGCCGATTCATTTGTGGCACGTAGGCAACGTCGGGTCTTACAACTGGTGGTAGGTTCTTTATCTGTGTCTACGCGTTCATCTTATTCTCTGGCTTGGAGGGAGTTTCTGGAGTCCGGCGCTTGCAGGCGTGAGGAGGTTTGGCGTCGTTCTGAGGATGTGGTGAAATTCATTTTAGATCTAATGGATAAAGGTCTGACTAGAGTAACTATTGCAGGAAAATTGGCAGGGATAGCTTTCATGGGTAAGTTGGTTTGGGGTTATTCCCCTTCGGCGGGTGAGATTGGCAGGAGAATGCTTGAGGGCTGGGCTAGAGAACAAGGTCATTCTAATAGTTTAAGGGCCCCGTTATCTTGGCAGATGCTGGCTCGGTTGATAGCTATTTTGCATTCGGTTTGTACAGATGACTTTGAGTCTTGCTTGTTCTCCATGTTAATGGCTTTTATGTTTTTTGGAGCTTTTAGGGTTTCGGAGTTGTTGGGCTCAAAATGTAAGTGTGGAATTTTTTGGCGTGATGTGTTTTGTTCTGATGAGGGGGTGCATGTTTGGTTAGCTAGTTCCAAAACTGATCAGAAGAAGTTGGGGAAAGGAGTGTGGTTGGAAGCGCGCTCTCCTAAGATTACTTGCCCTTTGCTGTTGGCCCGGCGCTGGCGTTCTTTATCAGGGGGTGGTGATGATTCTCTTGTTTTCCAGCATATTAATAACACTCCTGTTACAGCATACCAATTTCGCATGGTTTTGCGCAAGGCGTTACAACACTTGGGTTTGGATGGGAATTTATATGGTACACATTCTTTCCGGATTGGTGCTGCAACTGAAGCTTTTAATAGAGGATGGACGCAAAGGGATATCATGAGGTTGGGGCGTTGGTCTTCGAATTGCTTTCAGCGTTACGTGAGAGGTCAGGCGGAGGAGGCGCATGCGTCATCTTCCTTTCCATAAGCTTAACTATGTTTTCTTTTAGAGGATCAGTAGCTGGGCCCCGTTCTCCAGTGGTGACGGTCTGGATAGTTGGGCATTCCTTTGTGAAATGGGCCCGAGTCCAGGCGGCGCAGAGTTACTTCGGAGAGCTTTTGGGTTTTAATGCTCACATGTTTAACATTGTTTGGAAGGGGAAAGGTGGTATGCTCTGGAGAGAGTTAATTCCATGTCTCAACAACAGTATGGTGGGCGGGCTATGTCCTGACATTCTGGTGATTCATTTGGGGGTGAACGATCTCTGTACCACTAAGGGTGTTGTATTGTTGCGAGCTATCAAGAAAGATAGATTTGAATCTCATTAAAGAGTTTTGGGCTGGTTGCCATGTTTTCTGGACTGAACTAGTTCTGCGTAGGATTTGGAGAGGAGCGGTCAATCCCAGAGCTGTAGATAGAGCCAGGAAAAAGGTATATTCTGAGGTTTCTAGATGTTGCCCTTTCCTTGGTTTCAGCAGGATTTCTCATAGAGAGATACGCTTTGAGACAGTGGAATTTTTCAGGGATGATGGTGTTCACCTTTCCAGAGTAGGGATGGACCTGTATTTGTTGGAGTTGCGTGAAGTTTTGGCACGATCACTGACGATGCAGCGTTGAATTTTGTTAGTATCTGCTTCTATTTTCCTAGTTGGGGGGCAGAAAGGGGGGGTGGTGTAGTTTTCATTCCCCCCCCTACCTTTCTGGGTGGCGGGGCTTTTGTTGTTTCGGTGCTGTTTATTGTAAAGTTTTGGTGAGTATTGGTCTGATTCATTGATTGACAGGTAAAGGGGAAGTTGGTCATTGCTTGACCGTTCAGGTTTTGGGGGGTCTTGACAGGGGTGAAGGGTCAGGCAGGGTTTTGGTCATCGAGGCCCTGGTTTTCATTATGTGATTGGGGTTGTTGATGACGTAAGGTGTTAAGTGATGACGTAATAATGTAATTGATGATGTAATGCTTTATTGATGATGTTATGTTTATAATGTTATTGTAATGTTTTAATGCTGTATTGTTGGGTGGGGGAGGGGCCAAAGAATTTTAGGGGAGGGGGTGGGGGCGGGGTTTGTAGTTAATTATTTATTTAGTGAGGTCTAGTTTTGGAAGGCTTTGCCAGGGTTATATATATTGTAATGTGCACCTGTTTCCTAATAAAGCGGCCTTTTTCACACTCAAATATTTTGGTCTACTTTTCTCCCTTCCCCCTTGCCCTCCCTCCCAATACCAGTTCCGATCAACTTCACCAGCCAGCCTCCTCCCCCGCCGAGGCGTAATTATTAAGGAGTGCACCGTGTCCTGACCTCCGTCCGCCTCCCTCCTTCAATACTAAAGCGCAGCAGAGGTGTAAAGTAGGTTACATATGAGTTTTTTTTTCTAGGTTTTTTCATATTGCATTTAGTAACTTATACTTGTGTCATTTCCAAAATGTATGCAGCCGCCGAGTGTAAAGAAAAATAGCTGCCACCAATGTCAAAGTAAATGTAGTAGCCTGAGCATGTTGAGCGTTAAAACTACAGTGCAGATCAGCAATGTGCCCTCTCTCACCGGAATACAGGGGCGGGCGTGGTTCATTGTGTTACCCAGGATGACAGAACACCAGCCCATGAAGCCACACCAAATTCCTATTCACTATAACTGGCGGGGGCAACCGCTTCACCTCTTCCGCCACCATCCCCACTATAGCTGCCGTACAACCTCAGATGAAGGACAACACTGGGGAGGCGCAAGGACGATGCACTGCGTGTGCTTCACCCAAAGCCGTCCGGCAACACGGCTTCTGCTGTGCAGGAAGCAATGGTAAAGCCCTTCGAAAGCCGAGAAAGAGGCGGCCATCTTGGAACATCAATATTTTCATAAATTTCTAAATGTGGCTGCTAACCCGAAGAATCCCTATGCTCTATAACCAGAGTTAATTTTCTGTTATTTTACAGTTTTCTGTTGGTTGAAAATCGTGTTTCAAATAAGTTTCCTTTATACATTTTACCATTAACAAATAAAGAACAAACGACAGACCAAGGTCCAGCTCAACCAAAGCACATGTACCATCAACAGTCAAGGGTTGGTGCAAAAACACTTCCTGCACCTGTCATCCAAAGGTGCAAATCAGGTCACAGATTTAATGGAAGAATGGAAGGTGCACTCGTGGAAAGTAGACGCGTAAACAATGAGTCCAAAAAAAATGCTTCTTTTTATTCAGGTAATCTTTAAAAACCAGCACACAGCCAACGCGTTTCGTTCCCAGTTGTGACAAAAGGGAACTTCATCAGGGCTCTTGGGTGGTTGACCAATAGGAATTGAGAGAAAGTAAAAACAGCACAAGCAGCAAAGTCACAAAGGGTGCAGTGTCAGAGTAATGGCAATAATCTCTTTAGTTGATGTTTTGATCAACGCAAAAAGGTGGCAACATATACGAAGAGCGGCGTTCTGTCCCAAAGAAAGGGGGGGGGGGGTCGATAGAAAGGAAGATGTTCCTTTCGGTATATATATATATATATATATATATATATATATATATATATATATATATATATATATATATATATATATATATATATATATATATATGTATATATATATATATATATATATATATATATATATATATATATATATATAAACAGACGTCGCTCGCAAAGGTCAGTGATAATACACAGGGATACACAGACATGGGCAATGAATCTTGGATACTACTCTTCAAGAGGAAAGGTGATCGTCAGCATGCTAACCGGCAGGATACAAGTTGTATCCTGCCGGTTAGCATGCTGGGGATCACCTATCCCTGTGTATTATCACTGACCTTTGTGAGCGATAAATATACATATATATATATATACCAAGCCGTAACTGGCGAATCGCGTCGGTAGGCAGCTTTCATATTTGCCAATAAACTAATTTAGTCTGAGAAGTGGTGGACTAGCACACCTATGTATCTGTAAACCTGTGTGTGTTTAATCAATGCTAAGGCTGTTTAGTGTGCTCAATGGTTAAGAGGGAGCGTGCCCCGCCCCCCCAGTGGAATAAATATCAAGTATGAGCTCAGGGAGACCCTGGGCTACCAAAGGCACAACTCTAAGGGGCCAAAAGGCCTCACCAAATTAGTCAAAACCATAAACTTCTTTATATATTCAAATTTAAACCAGTGGTTTATTTCCGTTGTATTTTTTCATCATAAGAAAGACAGTGATGCTTTAACTCTATATTCATACATTCACATGCAGTCTGTATTTATACATTCATTAGAAATTTCAAAAAAACCTGTTAATTATGAACAAAAACATTCTTATTTTTATCAACAACGTGTATGTTTGAAGTACATATATTCAAATTTCAAACTTGGATTTCCCAATGCATTTCGGGTTCACGTGGAACCCTTCATCAGGGGAAGTGTCAAAATAAATTAAAGCAATAACAGTGTTTTCAAACTTCACTTTCGAGGTCACTGTATTCAGAGGTACGACGTAGCAGGACCTACGAGGCAACAATGGTATACATTTTATGAACACATAGCATACATATGTTCTAAGTATACATGCAAGCATAAGGGGAAACGAAACTGGGGAATAACGCTGAACCAGTGCTCACCCAAAGAGTCAAAAAATCCAAAAGATAATAAAATGATAGAGGATAGTAGTCGAAAACGCAAACGTGAAAAACCTCAAGGTAATAATGCAAAGAATAAGTTATTCGTGTCTGCTACCCACGTGTGTGTGTAACTTGCGATGCACACAGTAGATGTCCTGTGGTGGTGAATGAATCTCATTAACAAGTTCGTGCAAGCCAAGGGGCACCACATACCCAAGTGTCAATACTCAACTAAAAGAAGGTAAATAATCTCACCAATCCGGGTCCCATGCAGGGAACTCGGTCGAAAAAGCTGTATGGAGGTGAATAGAAGCGAGACCATAGTCAAGGTCATAAAGTTCTGCAGTGTTTAAAGATACGAGTATGAGCCATAAAGCTGCTGCATATCACAATGGCCACCAATATAGTAATGTAAATGTCCCGACTTACCCTCTCAAACAGGGGTGCCTCAACCGAAGCTGCAGCTTACGGAATATGACGGACGGGTTTCTGATATAACAGTAAAGCAAGCCTACAAGAATATGGACAAGCGCAGTGTGTATAAATGACTGTGCCGTGTTCGAGTGAACATTTGTACTCACAATTGAAAGAAACGGGACTTACCCTAGTGGGGAAAGTTGAGCTACTCGTCGGAGTGATCAATTGTTCTCTGGAAACAAAAGATGTTTCCGTTAGTTGAACTTAAGGGCAAACTTATTTATCTAGTGAAATTTCGTGAGCGTTCAACACTCACCGGAGTAACAGCCAGGGCGCCAAACATCCAAGGTAACGCGACTCCGCCCATCTAGTCACATGGTGCGGATATCGTGTGTTAAAGGAAGATGAGAGAGTGGATATAAAGCTAAAAAACGGACTCAAGTGTCTCCATATTGGAGAAGAAAAACATAAATCCAGAATAATAGAACCTAATGAGGGAAACGAGACAGAAATGCAGGTCTGAAAAAATATATCATGAAGTAAGAGCCATAGCGGCCTAAGCAGTGACATCAATGTGCAAAACGCTGTAATTACCCAGAAACCTCGTTGGTAGTTTCAGAGTGTGATAGCCCAGCAGATATAGGAATAAATAATTGATACTCAGCCATAGGTTATGAAAAAGTGATAACTTGTGCAGGCAAATTCATAATGAGGTGTGAGAAGGAACAGCGTATTCCCGTACAATCTAAGCAATTTAATACAAAAGTCTAATTTATAAAAAGCATAGCAATTCATAATGATCATTCAGACCTCCTGGGCTGACTGTCCCCAGAAACTTTATCCAGTGTGTTTCTCTTCTCGCTAGAGAAGTGTTAAACTCCATGCCTGCTACCTTTTGAACCTTTTCCAGGATAGTGAACCGCAATTGTGGTATTGTATGTTTGGCTGCTACCCAGTGTCTAGCCAGGGGAGAATGAGTATTCTGATTTATGATCCGACTCTTGTGTTCCACTATGCGGGTTTTTACTGCCCTGATTGTTCTACCGACATATACTAGCCCGCAGGGGCATTTTATCGCGTATATGACGCCTTCAGTGGTGCAGTCTGCTTTGTATTTCAGTGGTATTCCTAGACCAGTGTGCGGATGCATGAATAAGTTACCCGTGATGACATTGCCGCATTGGCCGCAATTATAACATTTCATCATTCCCTTCTCTTTTATTCTAGGGAGCAACTTCTTGGGTTTTAAAATTTCCCGTAAATTCTTTGTTCTTGTGTGCGCAAACAGCGGTATGCCTTGAAATACTCCATTGAAATCAGGTTCATTGCTAATTAATTCCCAGCGATTTCTGATAATAGTCTTTATCTGTGATGCTTGAGCTGAGTTCTTTATTACAAATACCTCACGCTTCATGGGAGTTTTGATTTTGGGAGTTAGAAGCTCTTCTCATGTTTTTTGTGCGATGACATTGTTGGCATTGCTCAATATCTCTTCTGGATATCCTCGCTCCTTGTATTCAGTGGTCTGCCTGGCAATCATTTCTTGACATCGATTGGCATCAGATGTAATTCTCTTCGTACGCATTAACTGTGAGATAGGAAGATGTTTCTTCAAACTGTAAGGATGTGCGCTTGAGAACATCAAGGCGTTATTGACGTCTGTGGGTTTCCTGTACACTGCTGTTTCCAATCCTGCAGGAGTTCTCCTGATTTCAATGTCAAGAAAGTGTATTGCGTCCTTGTCAATAACATGAGTGAATTTAATTCGAGGGTTACACATATTTAATGTGCAAATGCTCTCCTCCAGTTCTTCCCTGGTTCCAGTCCAGAGTACCAAAATGTCATCTATGTAACGGAGAAATAATGCTGCTTTGGTTTGCCAAGTCAAATTGGATGCAATGAATTGTTCCTCGAAATGGGACATAAAGATGTTAGCATACGAGGGTGCTCCCGGAAAACCCATGGAGGTTCCGGTACGTTGAATGTAGAATTTTTCTTGCCAAGCGAAGTAGCTATGGTATAAGGCAAAGTGTAACAGTTCCAGAAGAAATATACCTTTGTCGTGATTGATCTCCGAGTTTAGTAAACGCCATTCTACCGCTTCTAAACCCTCATTGTGTGCAATTGAAGTATATAATGATACCACGTCAATGGTGCAGAGCCAAATGTCTTCCATAAAAAGATGACGTATAGTTTCCAGTTTCTTGAGGCAGTCAGTCGTGTCCTTTACGTAAGATATCCATGTTTGTACTAGTGGTTGTAAATGATGATCTAAGTAGTATCCCACTGGTTCGTGGATAGAGCCACACCCGGCCACTATAGGGCGAAATGGAGGCGACGTCCTGTGTTTATGTACCTTCGGTAACATATATATGGTGGGAACCTTGGGTGTGGTGTTCAAAAGAAACTTCATGGTGTTCTCATCTATGACGCCTGAGTCACACGCCTTGTGTACTAGGGTACTTAAAGCTCCCATTAATTCCGTAGTAGGATCATGCTCCAGGGATATGTATGTGGTTTCATCCTGTACATGTTGATTAACATTCGTGTTGTAAAAGTCTGTGTTTAGTACTACTAGAGCTCCTCCTTTGTCAGCTGGAAGGAACGTGATTGAAGTGTCTTGTCTCAGTTTGTTGAGTATCCTCCGTTCCTTAATGGTAAGATTCAAGTGTGTTGTGGAGTCATATTTTATGCTCTGAAGATCCTTCTTGACTAGCGTTTCAAATGTGTCCAGAGTCTTGTGAGAGATGGGTGCTAAGAATTTACTCTTGGGTCTGACTTTTACAACACGAATGTTAATCAACATGTACAGGATGAAACCACATACATATCCCTGGAGCATGATCCTACTACGGAATTAATGGAAGCTTTAAGTACCCTAGTACACAAGGCGTGTGACTCAGGCGTCATAGATGAGAACACCATGAAGTTTCTTTTGAACACCACACCCAAGGTTCCCACCATATATATGTTACCGAAGGTACATAAACACAGGACGTCGCCTCCATTTCGCCCTATAGTGGCCGGGTGTGGCTCGATCCACGAACCAGTGGGATACTACTTAGATCATCATTTACAACCACTAGTACAAACATGGATATCTTACGTAAAAGACACGACTGACTGCCTCAAGAAACTGGAAACTATACGTCATCTTTTTATGGAAGACATTTGGCTCTGCACCATTGACGTGGTATCATTATATACTTCAATTGCACACAATGAGGGTTTAGAAGTGGTAGAATGGCGTTTACTAAACTCGGAGATCAATCACGACAAAGGTATATTTCTTCTGGAACTGTTACACTTTGCCTTATACCATAGCCACTTCGCTTGGCAAGAAAAATTCTACATTCAACGTACCGGAACCTCCATGGGTTTTCCGGGAGCACCCTCGTATGCTAACATCTTTATGTCCCATTTCGAGGAACAATTCATTGCATCCAATTTGACTTGGCAAACCAAAGCAGCATTATTTCTCCGTTACATAGATGACATTTTAGTACTCTGGACTGGAACCAGGGAAGAACTGGAGGAGAGCATTTGCACATTAAATATGTGTAACCCTCGAATTAAATTCACTCATGTTATTGACAAGGACA
This sequence comes from Lissotriton helveticus, assembly GCF_964261635.1. NCBI lineage: Eukaryota > Metazoa > Chordata > Amphibia > Caudata > Salamandridae > Lissotriton > Lissotriton helveticus. The sequence continues at coordinate 116,629,986 of NC_136060.1, read as the reverse complement.
CAATACACTTTCTTGACATTGAAATCAGGAGAACTCCTGCAGGATTGGAAACAGCAGTGTACAGGAAACCCACAGACGTCAATAACGCCTTGATGTTCTCAAGCGCACATCCTTACAGTTTGAAGAAACATCTTCCTATCTCACAGTTAATGCGTACGAAGAGAATTACATCTGATGCCAATCGATGTCAAGAAATGATTGCCAGGCAGACCACTGAATACAAGGAGCGAGGATATCCAGAAGAGATATTGAGCAATGCCAACAATGTCATCGCACAAAAAACACGAGAAGAGCTTCTAACTCCCAAAATCAAAACTCCCATGAAGCGTGAGGTATTTGTAATAAAGAACTCAGCTCAAGCATCACAGATAAAGACTATTATCAGAAATCGCTGGGAATTAATTAGCAATGAACCTGATTTCAATGGAGTATTTCAAGGCATACCGCTGTTTGCGCACACAAGAACAAAGAATTTACGGGAAATTTTAAAACCCAAGAAGTTGCTCCCTAGAATAAAAGAGAAGGGAATGATGAAATGTTATAATTGCGGCCAATGCGGCAATGTCATCACGGGTAACTTATTCATGCATCCGCACACTGGTCTAGGAATACCACTGAAATACAAAGCAGACTGCACCACTGAAGGCGTCATATACGCGATAAAATGCCCCTGCGGGCTAGTATATGTCGGTAGAACAATCAGGGCAGTAAAAACCCGCATAGTGGAACAAAAGAGTCGGATCAGAAATCAGAATACTCATTCTCCCCTGGCTAGACACTGGGTAGCAGCCAAACATACAATACCACAATTGCGGTTCACTATCCTGGAAAAGGTTCAAAAGGTAGCAGGCATGGAGTTTAACACTTCTCTAGCGAGAAGAGAAACACACTCGATAAAGTTTCTGGGGACAGTCAGCCCAGGAGGTCTGAATGATCATTATGAATTGCTATGCTTTTTATAAATTAGACTTTTGTATTAAATTGCTTAGATTGTACGGGAATATGCTGTTCCTTCTCACACCTCATTATGAATTTGCCTGCACAAGTTATCACTTTTTCATAACCTATGGCTGAGTATCAATTATTTATTCCTATATCTGCTGGGCTATCACACTCTGAAACTACCAACGAGGTTTCTGGGTAATTACAGCGTTTTGCACATTGATGTCACTGCTTAGGCCGCTATGGCTCTTACTTCATGATATATTTTTTCAGACCCGCATTTCTGTCTCGTTTCCCTCATTAGGTTCTATTATTCTGGATTTATGTTTTTCTTCTCCAATATGGAGACACTTGAGTCCGTTTTTTAGCTTTATATCCACTCTCTCATCTTCCTTTAACACACGATATCCGCACCATGTGACTAGATGGGCGGAGTCGCGTTACCTTGGATGTTTGGCGCGCTGGCTGTTACTCCGGTGAGTGTTGAACGTTCACGAAATTTCACTAGATAAATAAGTTTGCCCTTAAGTTCAACTAACGGAAACATCTTTTGTTTCCAGAGAACAATTGATCACTCCGACGAGTAGCTCAACTTTCCCCACTAGGGTAAGTCCCGTTTCTTTCAATTGTGAGTACAAATGTTCACTCGAACACGGCACAGTCATTTATACACACTGCGCTTGTCCATATTCTTGTAGGCTTGCTTTACTGTTATATCAGAAACCCGTCCGTCATATTCCGTAAGCTGCAGCTTCGGTTGAGGCACCCCTGTTTGAGAGGGTAAGTCGGGACATTTACATTACTATATTGGTGGCCATTGTGATATGCAGCAGCTTTATGGCTCATACTCGTATCTTTAAACACTGCAGAACTTTATGACCTTGACTATGGTCTCGCTTCTATTCACCTCCATACAGCTTTTTCGACCGAGTTCCCTGCATGGGACCCGGATTGGTGAGATTATTTACCTTCTTTTAGTTGAGTATTGACACTTGGGTATGTGGTGCCCCTTGGCTTGCACGAACTTGTTAATGAGATTCATTCACCACCACAGGACATCTACTGTGTGCATCGCAAGTTACACACACACGTGGGTAGCAGACACGAATAACTTATTCTTTGCATTATTACCTTGAGGTTTTTCACGTTTGCGTTTTCGACTACTATCCTCTATCATTTTATTATCTTTTGGATTTTTTGACTCTTTGGGTGAGCACTGGTTCAGCGTTATTCCCCAGTTTCGTTTCCCCTTATGCTTGCATGTATACTTAGAACATATGTATGCTATGTGTTCATAAAATGTATACCATTGTTGCCTCGTAGGTCCTGCTACGTCGTACCTCTGAATACAGTGACCTCGAAAGTGAAGTTTGAAAACACTGTTATTGCTTTAATTTATTTTGACACTTCCCCTGATGAAGGGTTCCACGTGAACCCGAAATGCATTGGGAAATCCAAGTTTGAAATTTGAATATATGTACTTCAAACATACACGTTGTTGATAAAAATAAGAATGTTTTTGTTCATAATTAACAGATTTTTTTGAAATTTCTAATGAATGTATAAATACAGACTGCATGTGAATGTATGAATATAGAGTTAAAGCATCACTGTCTTTCTTATGATGAAAAAATACAACGGAAATAAACCACTGGTTTAAATTTGAATATATAAAGAAGTTTATGGTTTTGACTAATTTGAATAAACTAATTTAAGCATCCGGAGGTGTCCTGCGTAGTTCTTCCTTGAAGAAGGAGTTACGTTTTTTGAGAAATATATATATATATATATATATATATGTATATATATATATATATATATATATATATATAGTAGAAACCGAAAGGAACATATTCCTTTCTGTCCACCCCCACCCCCTTTCTTTGGGACAGGACGCCGCTCTTCGTATATTTTGCCACCTTTTAGCGTTGATCAATGCATCAACTAAAGAGATTATAGCCATTACTCTGACGCTGCACACTGCGCCCTACGCCTATTGGTCAACCACCCAAGAGCCCTGACGAAGTTCCCTTTTGGCACAACTGGGAACGAAACACGTTGGCTATGTGCCGGTTTTTAACAGTTACCTAAATAAAAAGAAGCACTTTTTTTTGGACTCATTGTTTACGCGTCTACTTTCCATGAGTGCACCTTCCATTCTTCCATTAAAACATTTTATCATTAGTTGGCAAGCACACTGACCAACCATTTAAGACGCCAGTCTTAAGTCACGTGACAAATATGCAAATTGTGTTAAATGTTTTACATTGCGCTGAAGCTTTAATCTAAACTAGTGCCCAAACCGTTTAGAATGGCAACCCTATTTTTAAACAAGCATTTGGAATGCAATAAGACTCACATTTATGCAAGACCTATTGCATTGCATCACGGACAACGGGAGGGGGGAGGGCGGAGAAGGCACAGACAATGGGAGTGGAGGGGGGGACATAGTAGTGCTCTCAGTCTAAATAACACATACGGTATAGTGTAACACTCAAAGTAAAGGGGTCAGTAGCCATGGGAGGGTACAAATGACGACATGGCCATTATAAGGAGGGACAAACAAGCCTCATAATCAATCAGTAGACAACATTTAGAAGGACAAACACACAAGCCAATACAAAATATGGGCGGGGTAGTGGGCGGGGCTTCTCTCCCGTTCTGAACTACCCCAGATCAACCCCAGAGAAGCACTTGCGCGCTGGCTCGACCTAAAAATGTAGGAACTTCTGCTCTAATTAACATCCTGGTTTTAAACTTGTCTTTTAGTCATCATTTACTTGACGCAATTTCTGAATACCTCTGTATTAAGGCAGGTGTCACACAGTTTCTAACCAGAAACTGAGCAATTTTAAAAGTAGAACATTATGATTTAAAAAAACGAATAAAACTTGCAAACAAACGTTCACGCCCTTAGCAACACCTCCCTATTCCCATCCCTTCCTGTGTTAAATTGTGAAAGTCCTGACTGCAGCAGATAAGCCTGGGGGAAATGCTCTGGGGAATTTCAGCACTGGCAATATTCACAAATGTTGGCACCTACAGAACGGAACTAGGGCTGCTCCTCTTATGAACAATCATTTGCAATGCAATCGGTCTCGCCTTTGGGACCTTATAAGTATTTAGCCATGCATCACAATATTGTGGGTATCGCAACATTTACTGTTCTACTGTGTAAGAAGCAGTGAGAGGGTGCAGTACCACAGACTGTTATTAGGGTTCCCTTGGGACCTGTTTTTGCCACATTGCACCCTACAATATGGATGGGGAAAGGATATGGCGCAGTGGTGAGAGCTGCAGTATGAGGACCTGGGGATTGGTGTTCGAGCCTGGTGTCGGCTCAACATCCTGTGATCATGGCCTAATCCTTAAATTTCCCCAGAGCACCTGGATGGCTGTTCTATATAAATGTGCCATTTTCATTAAACTGAATGTACGGTTCTTTAGATTAAAGGAAACAAAACACGAAGTGACTGTCTGGTACTTGGAAACAATTTCTCCAAACTGAGTAGGAGAGTTCATGCCTTTGTCTTTTTTTTTTTCACTTTGGGGTTCATGTACCTTATGTTATCCAATATTTAAAGTTATTTATCTACATGTGTAGTAAGCCCGTAATTATTAATGCCAATCTCTCCCAATAAAACAATGAATAAATAAATAAAACATATTCAATTAAAAACTTATTACTCTTTCCAGATGGATAGTCAGACGAAATGGAATGACTAAAACTATTCTTAAATCATTACATTACGGCAGGCACTAAAGGTGCTTTAAGCCAAGAAATGCATCATTTTGATTAGAGGGAATTAACAAATTCTCGTATTCAGACAGGATAACATATCTGCATTCCTGGTAGTTCTAATCTGTGTTGACTTGATAAGTATTTCAAGTGAAATGAGAAAATTCTAACATTAGCTATCACCAACATCTGACTTACTTAACATGACAGCAAAATTGCATTATTGTGGACCGATATGAGAACAATTCTTTACTGGACACGACCCTCTTTTGGTGTTATCAATGTGCGGTAGAGGTAATCTTCAGTGGTTATTAACTGATAAACCAATAACCCATCCTTGACATTTCTTAGGCTTGGAGACACTGCGACAATTAGATTTTGTTTTGAAGAATGCAAGGCATAGGAAACCCGAGACTAAGATTAAAACGTGCAATGTTCTAGACAAATAGATCTCACAATAACTCAAAATTAGAATGCCACTGTCAACGCATTAAAAAAGTGTTTTACGCAGAATTGAGACTTAAGAGTGCAGTTTGCGAAAAACTCATTCCATCATATAAATCAAAATGTAGTGGCGGGGGGGCGTAGCTAGCAGCCGATGAAGATGGCCGCAGCTTAGGGAGGCTCTGTGCTCCCCACACCAACCCCGACGATCCGCACACTAATCTGGCAGCTTTCTTCACCCCTGACCGTGAGCTGCAGTAGCGGAAGAGGCGTTGGCCTGAGCGATCCGGTCCCGGAGTGTGAGGGGCGTTCTCCGGGCCGGCGGACAACAAGTGCGGCCCTGGGGCAGCCTGAAAGACCAGGGCCTCGATTTTCACATCTACCCGGAGGCCTCCGCTGACGAGTGGCGCTGAGGGCCGGGACGAAGTGCGGGCGGCTGCTGGTTTAAGCCGCCTCAGAACGGATCCTGATACCCTGTCTGGACCTGAAGGCGCTCCGGTGAGTGCCCCTGATAACCGCGCAGAGACTATTGGGGCTGGAGAGAACCTGCTGTTCGGTGCGAGGCGGCCATTTGCGACAACTCCGAGACTCGGAGATCGGCGCCACCATTGCTGTCGATCCGGCGCTGGGGAGCAATTAAGACACACGCTGGTAAAGTAAATGCAGTTGGACAGAGTGTGGACGTCCAGAACAGCACTTAAGAATCTGCTGGGAGTGGGAGAGCCGCGAGGCCTGGCGTCACATGAGAAGTCAGGACCGCGAGTTAGACGACTGCCCGGGGACCCCTGGGTGGAAGGTGCGGCGGGGGAGCAACTGACGGCCTTGACCCACGATCTAATTAGCACCGCTGGCTTTGATGCATATATTGGAGATACCCCGTGGGGGGATCTGAAGTGACCGACGTTGGGGCGCTTCTGTGTGTGTCACAACTGATTTGGAGGTGCAAAGAGACCCGGTGTGTGGAAGGAATCTGCTGCAGCGCTGCGGTGATACGGAAAGTGGCACCACATTCTGTACCTGGCAGGCGCTGCGGAGCAATATTGAAGCATATTTTTCCACTACCCGGAGCCATAGTGTATGAAGTGGATCGTTGTTGTGCCTGAGGACTATAACTGACAAATACAGCTGCGTTCGGAAAAGCCCCCTACCGATAACCTTGCACGGGCAAACAGTCTGTAACAATGAGCGGTAGGAACACCAAAGGCTCTAACCAGTTAAAGTTAGATAAATTTACGTACACAAAGGCACAGATGACAGCGCCCGACAAGGAAGCCCCGCCATCACAGGGCGGAAAAGCCGGAGATGAGCAGGAGGTGACACTGCGCGACATCATGGTGACATTAAATAAGGTGGACTCTCGTATAGAAACTCTTGCAGTGGATCTATCATTAATCAGGGCCGATTTTAGTAAACTGTCGACGAGAATGTCTGAAGTCGAAACTGTCTCTGAAACGTTAACAGCTGATACCACCACTCTCAAAAAGCAGGTAAACCCCCTTCTGACTGAAAACAGAATACTGGCTGCCAAACTGGAGGACCAGGAGGGGCGCTCAAGACGAAACAACATCCACCTTATTGGTGTGCCGGAACGGACCGGGGGACCGGCCCTTGACCTGTTCGTGGAGGATCTGATAACAAACCATCTACAGCCTAGAGGTTTGTCCAACTATTTCTCTGTTGAGCGCGCACATCTGGTTCCTGGTGGCACACCGAGGCCTGGGGGGCCGCCGCGGCCTATTTTGGCCCGTATTCTCAACTTTCGAGATAGGGACGTGATATTGCAGGCCGCGCACACGGCTCCCCCACTGAAGATTGACAACGCAAACGTGACTATTTTTCCCGACTACACTGCTGCCGTCACAAAGCAGCGACGGGGTTTTCTGGATGTCAAAAAGACGCTTCGTGACCAAGGCATCAAGCACTCCATGCTCTTTCCGGCCAAATTGAGGGTGGAGGCTGAAGGTAAAACTTATTTTTTTGTCACTCCGGACGAAGCTCAGGCATGGCTTGAGAGATGGCGGAAAGCTGGTTGACCTGGTAGAAATGGTGACACTGGAAGTTGGCGCAGGGAACGCGCGTTGAGTGAAGAACGTGAGTGACTCTGGGCACGGACTGCTTCATTGATTGCGGTCTCATTCGGTACAGATACTAGGATGTGAGTACCAGTGCGTAGACTTAGATATGCTGTAAGGAGTTCGCCAAGGCCTTGTCTTGGCGCGTGTGGAATACTTGAGACATTCCTAGACCAAAATGTTGTGTTCCGCTGAATCGGCCTCACAGACTGCGTGAATCTTGAATAGTTTTTCCTGTTCTGCACTACGTTTATTATATCTCTTTACAAGATAGCTTTATGGCTTTGGTTGGGGGGCTTGGGGGAAGTCTGCGAACCTAATAGTCTTTGTGGGGTTGAGGGGTAATGGATGCTATCTTTCACCCCTGTCCGCTGGAAACTGGGAAGGGAATTAAGCACTCTGCTTGGTTGGGGAGGCGGGTAGTTTTGAATCCGTCAGGCAGGGAGGCAGGGAGGGGTGTGGGGGATGGGGGGATGGTAAAGTTCTCAGAGTTCTGTTTCTATTTTCTTGCACGGTTTATAAGGGCATGTATAATGAACCAATGGCTGCCACCATATGGGGGCTGAATTGTGCTGGTGAGTCAGCAATGCTGCAATTTCTCTCTGTAACATATGACTACCCACGGTCAACCCGACACTAATCAACAAATGGCTCAGCTCTCCCCGGGGACCCATTTGACTTTACTCACCTGGAACGTGCGGGGGCTGGGGGGACAAGATGAAAAGGGGATTAGTGTTGCAATACCTAAAACGATGCGCACCTGCGGTGGCATCATTACAGGAGACACACTTGATGGGCTCTAAGTGTAAGGCCCTAGATAGGTGGGGTTATAAAATGGTGGCTCACTCCGAATTCTCGTCTGGGTCTAGGGGTGTGGGTATACTAGTCAAGAAGCAGTTCCCGCTAATAATACAACAGACAAGAGTAGGTGATCAGGGCCGCTTCGCGGCAGTCACATGTCAATGGGAGGGAAAATTGTTTAATCTAGTCTCAGCTTACATTCCACCCTCTCTACATGCGATAGCACACCCTGCATTTACGGCATTTTTGCTGGCCCTCCCGGATGCAGAGATTGTGATTGGGGGAGATCTTAATGACATAGTGGATGGTACTCTGGATAGATACCCCCTAAACCAAGTGCAACGGGCAGTCGCCGTATGAGCGGCTTCCTAGATGCCCTGGGACTCATAGACGCATGGCGGTTCAGGCACCCCACCGCAAGGCAATACACCTTCCATTCAGGGGTACACGACAGCCGTACACGTATTGATTACTTTCTAGTCTCGGCGGGCAACCTGGGAGGGGTGATTGAGGTGGATATTCGCCCTAGGGGTATATCAGATCATTCACCGATACTGCTGACATATTCACGCCAACAGACTGTGAAGCGCCGCATTTTCCCCATACACCCAAGTTACCTGCTCATACCTGAAGTGCTTAAGGGGATTACTGGTGCTACTAAGCACTTTTTCCAAGAAAACGTATCGTCAGTGACGTCCCCCAGCATTTTATGGGAGGCCTTTAAAACGGTGGCACGTGGACACACTATAGCATCTATCACAGGATACAAATGGGAAAAACAGGCAGAACTAGATAGTTTAGAATCGGACCTAGATGCTGCAACATTTAAACACGGAGAACATCCAACACACCAAACTTCCCAGAGGATGCGTCTCAAGCAGCATGAATTCGTGGCATATCAGAGAGAGATGGTCATGACTAGACTGCAATCCACGCACCAGAGGGTGTACGAATTGGGGGATAAGGCTGGTAAGTTACTGGCCTGGCTAGATAAAAAGGAGAAGGCAAACAGAACGATTGCCCAGCTGCGTACGCCCGCAGACTCCTTAGTGTCCGCCCCAAGTGACATAGTAGATACGCTGGCCGACCATTTTGAGCACATATATGCCTCGCGCTCGGCGTTTACGATAGAAGAAGCCCACAAGTATATTAAAGATATTGCTATGCCGAAACTCACACCGGAAGCGGCTCTGCTCTAGGAAGCCGACCTTACGATTGAGGAAATACAGACAGTTATTGGCTCCCTTGCCTCCGGTAAGGGGGTGGGGCCCAATGGGATCCCCATCGAACTTTATAAAAGAACGGTAGACTTGACGCCCCCCTTTCTCTTAAACATGTTTCAGGACAGTCTCGAGACTAGAGAACTGCCTCGAGATCAACGATTGGCCACTATCGTCACGGTCCCTAAGCCGGGAAAACCCCCTGAAAATTGCAGTTCCTACCGCCCAATATCTTTAATCAATGCCGAAGCCAAAATTCTTGCCAAGCTACTGGCGCTACGACTGATCCCCCACCTATCGTCCTTAATACACCCCGATCAGTCCGGATTCATGCCCCAGCGGAGCACAGCCTTTAACCTCAGGCGATTACAAGCGGTGCTGGCCCGGAGATCCTCTATTCAGGAACCCGCGGTAATTCTCTCCTTAGACGCGAGCATGGCGTTTGATGTGGTAGAATGGCCATACTTATTTGCAGCCCTGCGACACTTAGGCTTCGGTCCAAAATTCTGTGCCTGGATCCGTCTGCTCTATACTAATCCATTGGCGCATGTGGTGGCTAACGGGCACATATCACGGGATTTCCCACTGTCCCGAGGGACACGACAGGGGTGTCCAGTATCCCCATTATTATTTGCGTTGGCCCTAGTACCGCTAGCAGCGTGTATCAGATGGGAACCCTCCATCCGTGGGCTTCGCTGGACCGACACTTGGGAAGATCGCATATCACTTTATGCAGATGACGTACTACTATACTTTACCTCCCCTAGAAAATCCATCCTAGAGCTCCTGAATGGGTGCGAAAAATTCGGCCGGGTGTCCGGATACACTATTAATTGGTCCAAGTCTGTACTCTATGTGCTGAAAGGCCCGCCACCATTATTACCCTCGGATTGCCCGCTGCGGATTACAGACAAAGCCTTCAAATACCTAGGCATCTACGCAACACCTGACCCCGATGACTTCTATGTGAAAAATGTAAAACCCCCACTAGAGCGATTCAAACGTGATGCAGCGGTTTGGCGTAGCCTTCCTCTCACGTTGTTGGGCAAAGCAGCGCTTTACAAAATCATGGCGCCCCCCGTTTTTTATATGTCCTCAAAAACACCCCATTTCAAAGCAATAGCGGCTGAAGCCTCCAGTTTATTATGGGGGAACAAACCGGCAGGAATTGCCCAAGACAAGCTGGTGCGTAGCTGGTACGATGGGGGGATAGCTCTTCAGAGCGTGCAGATGTATTACTGGGCGGCACATCTTAAAATAATCAACTATTGGCTGCATGCCCCACAGGACGAACCTGCGTACCAAGCGGACAGGCAGGAACTCGGGGAGAACGGACTGATGACAGCCTTATACAGCAAGCGTAGGCCCCCCTTCCTGATTGGCCCTACTGCACACACAATTCACATATGGTCTCAGGCGCAGGCTCGCTTAAAATGTTTAGGAAATATCACACAAATTACGCCACTCTGGGACACATACAGGCTTGGGCGACTTCGGAATAGTAGGGGATTCGCAAACTGGGATAATATTGGTATTTCCACAGTGGGGGATCTCTGGAAGAAGGGAGAGATGGTTGAGTTTTCCCACTTGGAAACACAATACGGCATGGCGCACACAGAAAAGTTTAGATATCTACAAATCCGGCATGCGCTTCAGGCAATCCTAGCATCAGGCACGACCATACCCGAGGCCAATCCATTGGAGGATAGACTCCTTACGGAACACATGACTGAGAAGGCGACATCCTTTACGTACCGTAAATTAGTCAACAACCTGCCAGATCCGATGCCCAAGCTGCGTCAAAAATGGTCCCGGGATGTGGGTGACTTCAAAGAGTCAGAGTGGCAAGACGCACTAACGTTGCCACGTGAGACGGCCATACTCGCGCGGCTCAGACTGGTTCAACTTAAAGTATTACTTCGCACATACTACAGCAGAACGACACTCTATGCCATAGGGAAAACCCAACACCAATATTGTTTACGGAATTTTGGGGAGGAGGTTACATTTTTTCACACCTTCTGGGATTGTCTCCATGTTGCAGCATACTGGGCCAAGGTGATGCGCACTATCTCTCAGACTGGGAATTTCTTTATTATCAGAACCAAGACGCTGTCTGTTAAATGTATGGGAGCCCAATAAGCTCACCCACCAGGAGCAGGATTGGACGATGTTGGGTATGACATTTTCTAAGCGCAACATTGCTATGTGATGGGGGTCGGGTGAAACACCTACGCTCCGGAAAAGTGTAAGGACATGGATGTGGCAATGGTGGCCGAGAAGGCGGTTTTTATACATCGTGGTTGTCCCCGTAAATGGGAGAAGGTATGGGGAGCATGGAACAAGTTTCGAGGATATATCTGTGATCCACCTGAAATCGAAACAGATGATGGGTCCATATAATGTGATTGTGGTCTTGGGGGGTTTAGGGTGCGGGCCAAATGTATTGTTCACTACGTATGATTGATGTGGGAACGAGTAGCGTTGCCTTGATTTATAGCTCTAATCGCAGCCAATCATGAATATCTTCTGAATGTAATGTTTGCCCTGATTTTCAATTCAATAAAAAAAAAAATTTGAAAAAAATAATCATTTAGTGGCTGATTGATTGTCACAATAAGCTAGTAGGAGGATGTTGCATCTTCATTTGATAACCTGAGACAATGACCTTTTACAAAGGAACTTAAGTGCTCGCTTCTAAAAATTAAATGAATACTCACCAACCCATGGCGACTGCCTCTGACTGTCGTCTGATGCCCTCGGGCACTCTGTTATCTGTTTCAGCACTTTAGTGTACCTAAGTTTTTTTTTATGGCCATCAAATTATTCGCTAGCCGCCTACTCCTGAAAGCCCACCCACATCTATTGAGTAGTGTGTCAATCTAAACCTTCCTCAATAATATTTTTCAGCGTTTCATGACATCTGCCATTGACTTGAAAAGCTGTCCAGGGTAAACCTGGCCGCCATTACTTAATTCCTAATGTCTGATTGCTTATTTCGGTACGTTGATGATGTAGTTAGCCAAGATTATTGCCTAGTAAATACATCCTTAACATTTTTAGAATTGCTTATTTTTTGCATTATGCCATTTGTCCTTTAAGATTTGTGCTGCATTGAGTATTACACCCCTTACTTCACCTCATTCTTCTCTTGGCGGGATCAAGCGTAGATCTCCACCACACACTCCAAAGAGAGAGTGTGGTGTCTTTGTGGAACCTTGATACAACTCTGCTAGTGAAGACACTGGACCTAGCTGGGTTAAGGTGTCGGGTAGTGGTGTCCCTGTGCCTTTTCACTCACTCCATCAAACACCCATTGAAGGTTCCACAAGTGTACAGTTTAAGAGCAGTGCTTTGGAACACATTCTGCTTTCTATATACACTAATGTGTGCACAGCTGGATAATACTATGCAATTTTATTTCATTATTCAGTGAGGGAAGTACCATGAGTGCTGCAGCAAAATGTAAATCATAGATTCCTTACTACCACTGAGCAAAGAAAACACATATGCTAGTTTGACGACCACAACCACTCACATACATTGACTACACTATAAATGGCAAATTATAACCAAAATATAATGAGCAGTGGTTTCCTATCCTTCCTATACATTGCTCTGCAATGTAATCAAAAGCCAGCAAGTTTGTGATACCTATATATTCGAAATAAATATTTTATGTCACAATTGCCAAAAATATTTAGAGGCTGGCCCATTTTCTTTAAAAAAAAATTCAAAATAACATCATATATTAGCACAGCAATTGCGTACACAAACACATTCACCCCCACCAATGGAGCTAATATATTTGTCAAAGGTTGGATTTGATCGGTATTACTTTTACTTTTGCCGTTCGGTCCATATTTGCAGTTTCACTTTTTCCATGAGGTTGAGTATTCACTTAATCAAATTTTATGCCATTTTCCTTTCACAAGCGCCGACTCGAGATTTTTTTTAACTGAGTTCTAATCTTTTTCTAAGGAGTCTTGAATTAGAAAGAATAAAAACTAGGAGAGAATGAAGAAGAGAGCTGTTTTTTTTAATTAAATTAAATTGAGACATTAACATCCCGCTGAGAAATACATGTGAATATTACACGTTGCACATCAGTCACATTCATTTAACAATTCTGATTACTTGACAGACACTTAGTTCAAAAGTTTGTTGGCAGCAATAGATTTCCTTTTCATATTTAGACAATTCATTCTGTTATCATATTTAAAGAGCAATTTTATATTCTATTGGAACCCAAGTGTTCGCATAGAGATGACAGGTTTGTCGGGGACACTTTCCTCACAGTCTGAGGTTTCCTCTGTGCCATCTGCAATCAAATTGTTAGCATGTCACTCCAATCCGTCAGGAATCAGGATCCCCCGAGTGCTTCTGGGGCAGCCATGAAGAGAGGCAGCTCTGCCAAATATCACGCATCACGCGTTAGACTAACACATTTCAGTGTGGTGGTCCCCATCACCGCACTGAAATCCAAAGTCACGCATTATATGCATTTGCGCCTGCCCCCGGGCTGTCAAGCCATAGTGTTGCAAATTCCAATGCGGCAATGTTGGAAGCTCCCGAATTGCGCAAAGCCTCGGTAGAATGTATAGCTCTCTGGCGCCTCTCAGCACATTGTGGCTCCTCCGGGCCGTAAATTCCAGTGCGGCAATGTTGGAGGCTCCCAATGCTAGTACTTAAAGCTGGAGTGTGGAAGCGCACTGCTCAGGAAGGGTAGGGATGGCTTTCTGAGCAGTGCTTGTGCTACAATGAAATAATTTACACTCAATGTCAGCAAGACTACTTTCAATAGCCGTGGTACGTCATGTCCTGCTGGCACCTGGGGTGCAGCGGGGGTCATGCAGCAGAGTTACTGTGCGGCAAATGATAGTTCCGCTCCGGCCACCGCTGTAAAATTAAAAATTAATATTGTGATCCCGCGAGGACTGGACCCACCCTCAACTCACGGGATCAATGGAGTGCAGAGCAGACGAGCACATCACTCACGGGCAGTGGAGCTGGTGAGTACCTTTAATCATTGCACGCAGTGCTTTAAATGGGCCGGTACTCACCGGTACTGAGTACCGGCACTTCTGAATTTTCAGGCCCTCAGTACCGGCACTTCTCATTAGCCCAGAGAGAGTACCGGTACCCTAATAAACGGGACTGCAGGCTCCGGTTATGTCTCTCCTATTGCACAGGGTAGATGCGCTCTGTAAGCGCGCCAAGCCTTTCCCTGCTGGAGATTCCAGCCGCGCCCATGTGAATGCCTGAGACCGCAGGGGTCTAAGAGGGCTTGCTGTGCATCACGCAGTGATTAATAGGACAGGGTCTAGACAGACCCTTCCCTGTTGATCACAAACGCAACTGCCATTCAGCTGAAAGTGCTTCAGCGTCACCCCCGCCCCTCTCAATCAGGTGTGTAAATGGTTAAGAAAGACAGTCAGTAATCCAGTTGTATATAAAATATTGATGGCACAGACTGTACTAAAGCGAGTGGCAGCCCAACAAAATCCTCTGCCTTCGCCAAAGCCGGTTTGCTTTGCATCTTTTTATTCAGGACATGCAGTGCTTAATTTGTGCCGGTGCTTAGCACCGGCACATATTTTTACATATTTTTACATATTTTTACATATTTTCAGGGTCGGCACTGTAGCTATCTTTTACACGGACAGCTGTGGTGCAGATACTTTTTCAAAGAGGAATGAAAGCACGCAGCAGGGCTGCTGTATTTTTCTCAAATCATCTTCGAGCTGCTTTTACTTTTACCCGCTTCATCATAAGGCCGGCACCCTGCATGAGCTTCTAATTAGATACGTATTGGTAGGGGCTGGCTACTCTGCTGGGGTGAGGCAAGCTTGGAAACGCAGGCCTAGGACGATGAAGGAAGGTGACGTGCAAATACAAATATGCGTACATTACGCTAGCCTGTGTGCTCAGCTTAGCGTCTACTAATACAATATTTCACTACGACGGTGGCTCCCCAGCTGAGCCAGCAGTAGGGCGGAGCCCACAGTTCTTCGCATCCCCTAGACACTTGCCTGTGTCGGTTGTATGATATTACAACGAACTCCGTTGTAACGCATGCCTTTACCACGCATGCGTTACAACGGAACACTATTTTCACGCTTTTCCTTCTCCACGTTTTTTACGTGGTGACGTCATACGTAAAAAAACAAACGGCCGTTTCCTTCCCCTGCGCCGCCGATTTCCTGCACATCTTCTCTAAAGGTTAGTGTTTTTTTTTTGGGGGGGGCTAGCCCCCCCAACCCCCCCTTTTTTTATTTGTACCCTTTACCACACATGCCTTTACTACGTACTTCGTAGTAAAAGTATGCGTGGTAAAGGCTGTCGTTGTAACCACGCATGCGTTGTAATGCATGCGTGGTTATGGTTTTAGTTGAAACGGCCTCGTTGTAGTGGCCGTTTCCCGCCTGTGTCATGAGTGCTTCATGTGAGTGGTGGGTGAGGGTAGGTGGACGAATACACGTCACTGTGCCTTCTTTTTTTCCAATTAGGAATAATACCTTCACTTTGGACCTCTTGTTTCCCTCTCCCCGTCATGTGCAGTGGTGACCTGACATTGCATGCATCTCTCTTCCTGGGACAGCCTCTTGGGCTCATTGTTGCCAGAGCTGAACTGGATGGGACTGCTATGATGGACTTCACTGTGAATCTGCCAGTGAATGCCTCTTTCTGCCTCCTCCTAGACTGGGCCTCGGTGAACATACTCGGTTCCACGGAAAGGGAGAAGCCTTTCAATAACTAACTAATGTCAACTTAGCTGCGGTAACAAATATGTGCGTGCTTTCTCATGATCGAGGGCTGCTTACTTTAAGATATCAAGTAAGGCCCGGAGAGCCAAAGTCTAGGCCAACACTACCATCACGAATACTATTTCCAGTGCATTATTTGAGTTTGTGATTGCAGGTGGTGGCCAGCAGCACTTATTTTTAGGGACCAGAAGGCACGGGAGAGAAAGGTAAAAATGGGTAAAGATGCAAGAAGGCAACAACTGGCAAATAGAGACAACAGGAAAAAGTAAGAGTGAAAAGTACCTGCAAAACGGAGATAAAGAGGGAGAGAGTGTCTGGTGGTAGATGAAACAAATGTCAACAGCGCTGGTAATGAGGTTCTGAAATAAAACTTTGAGCCCCGGCACTTATTTTTTTACAAATGAAGTACTGAAGCTGCTCCTCTTTGTGAGCCCCTCCAACACTAATCGCTGTATTTACAAGATACCAGTGACAGACATGAGTACTGGCTCTATGGGTGTGAAGGTAACCCTGCCCATAGGGCAATGAATAGCAGGGAACGCTGCAGCACTCTAGGAATGAGCTACATCAGTGGTTCCCAAACTTTTGACTCCTGAGGACCCCCATTGAGTCACCACTGGAAGCCGGGGACCCCCAAGCAATTTTTATGATTTAAATATCAAATGTTAAAACAGTAATTTGAAAAAAACATGTGTGCACACAAAACAAATACTCGAATTACTAAGGATTTTGGGGGCAGATGTACGACCATTTCATTTAGCGCCTCGCAATTGGTGACACAGTGCGAGTCGCTAAATGAAATGTACAACAGTGTGTTTAACATTGCTTGGGATTCCAAATGGGGTCGCTAATTGCGAGGCTCATTAATATTAATGAGCCTCTCGCAGTTTGCGAGCCCATTGGGAATGCCAGCCCTCCCAGGGATGGTGGCCTGCTGGGCTCAGCAGACCACCATGTCTGGGACTGCTTTTAAATAAAGCAGCTTTTGTAAAAAAAAATGCAGCCCGTTTTCCATGCATTTAAAAAAAAAAGAAAACAAAACATTTTTGTTTCATTTTGTAAGGGCAGGCAGTGGTCCTGGGACCACTGCCTGCCCGTAAAAAATAATTTTGCATGCATTTACAAAGGGGAAGAGGTCCCCTGGGGACCCTTTCCCATTTGCGAATGCATTACCATCTACTTGAAGAAGGTGGTAATTGCGAGTATTTTGTGACCGCAATTGTGGTTGCAAAATATTTGTACATGGTTTTGAGACTCGTTATTTGGAAGGGAATGCCCCTTCCAAATAGCAAGTCGCAAAACCTATTTAGCGAGTAGCAATAAAATTGAGACTCGCAAAATAGGCTATGTACATGGCCCAATAGGTTTTTGCAAGCGCAAACGGGGACACGAACCCGTTTGCGCATATGAAAACGGGTCGTACATCTGGCCCTTAGTATTTTATATTGAAGGAATTTGTAAAACAGGAAAAAATGTAGTCGGAAGGTTGGTGCTGCATCTCCGTGACTAACTTTTCAATTGTTAGTTGTATTTCGCAGTACGGGGCTTTTTAGCAGCATCAGGATAATGAATGACTGGGAATCTAACATAAGTAACTAACTGGTACCAATCAGTTTGCAAGAAGCTCTTTGATGACAAAAGTTTATATGTCCCTCTGCTAGATTATGATTGTCACTTATGAAGTGCACAGTAACAAAAGAATCTCTGTGATAAAAGCAGTAACCACGGACCTATGCACATAAAATACTGCTTCTTAAAATGCATGTTACACGTTCTTTGCAGTAGGCATATTAACCCTCTGTGCTACACTAGTTAAGTCAAAGCTGCCAGTGAACAAAACTCTCATCTCTCATTAATCACTGCCATTATCTTGACACTTTTATTGTTGCTCGAAAGCTGCTAATTTCACAAGAAAGTTGCTGTGCTTTTAAAACTGCTGCCCACGGACCCCCTGTGAATGTGTCACGGACCCCTGGGGGTCCGGGGACCACAGTTTGGGAAACACTGAGCTACATGACAACTGGCAATGGCTTTGGATGGGGATAAAGATGAGGTGAACATAGCAGGAAAGAGGTGGGATGAATGTAAAGAAGATAGGTGCCAGATGAAGTTAGGATTGACACTTATTTTCTGATAAAAATACCAGTTATTTGTTGAGTTCTGTATTCATGAATCGTCTTAGAAACTGTATTTTTTTAAAACACACATTTCTGTAAAGTGATAACTCTTGTACATTTCTTATAATTCACACACCCACACACTGACACACATACAAACACCCACACACACTGACACCCACACACACTGACACACACACAGACACACATACAGACACCCACACACACTGACACCCACACACACTGACACACACACACTGACACACATACAGACATACACTGACACACACACGCACACACTGGCACACATACAGACACACAAACACAGACACACACCCATACACACAGACGGACAGACACGCACACAGACACACACACACACACACACACCCAGACACACGCACACACTGACACACATACAGACGCACACACACACTGACACAAAAAAAGACACACACACACTGACACACACACGCACACACTGACACAAATAAAGACACACACACACTGACACCCACACACACTGACACACACACACTGACACACATACAGACATACACTGACACACACACACACACACACTGGCACACATACAGACACACACAAACACAGACACCCACCCATACACACAGATGGACAGACACGCACACAGACACACACACACCCAGACACACGCACACCTAGACACGCTCACCTAGACACACACACCTAGACACACACACCTAGACACACACACCTAGACATGCACACACCTAGACATGCACACACCTAGACATGCACACACCTAGACATGCACACACCTAGACTCACTCACACACTGACACACACATACACCCATACACATACCTACACACACACACACACACCTAGACACACACACACACGGACACACATACAGACAGACACACATACAGACACACACCCATACACACAGAAGGACAGACACACACAAGGACAGGCACACACACACACACACACACACAGACACACACACCCAGACAGATGCACACAGACACACAGACACACACACACTGCAGAAAAAAATACTGGCCAGATGGCAAACTTAGGAGATGAGTACAGCATGGAGGGGAGAACAGGAGACAAGTAGGAAAAAAACAGTGAGGAAATTGAAGACTTGTGGCGAGAGTAAGCAAAAAGGTGGGAGGAAGAGGAGCAGCACTAGAGAGATAAGCTTAGAGGCTGGGTAAAGATGAGAGGCGAATGGAGAGGACATGCCTATGTGAAGGCATGGAACCAGGAAGAGCTTGGTCGTAGGGAAAAGGGCAGTGGAATTGTTTTAAATGGGCTGGTAATCACAGGTACTGTGTACCAGCACTTCTTATTATTTTTATCCCTGTTAGTACCGGCACTTCTCTACTGCTGAGGAGAGTACCAATACTCATGAAAGGTAGGCTCACTGGCTATGTATCGTCATATGTTGCTCTTAGCCCCACCCCTAGCCCCGCCCACTTGCCACACCTCTAGCTCATATTAATGAGTACCTGCACTTATTTTTTCCCATTTAAAGCACTGATTGCACGGGCCGCAAAGTGATTACTTATTAGTCTGGGGACGGGCAGGGTTCACACAGCCATGCGTGGGACAGGAAAAAAAGGGTTTCTTGAAGTCTACAGTGTCAACCCCAGCAAGACGTCAATAAAAAATTTCCCTGCACATCGCTTTGATGTAACAATCCTTGCCGAGTATAAGCGTCTCTCTGTAGCCCATTGCAGGTCCCGTCAGGCGGGAATCTCAAAGGTATCAGAGGGGTGCCATAAGGAACATGTTTGTTGAGAGCCCCTCTCAGCAGTCTTTTTCCTCCGTGGGTCCTGCGTCTGATCACTCTACACTCACTCAGGCTCACTTGGGTTATCGCCCAGCAACGGCTAGACTGACCCACTGAGCACCGCCGCAACGAGCTCTGCTGTACAAGTGCCTTAAATTACTTGATTTTTACCCGCTGCACACCTATACTTATTTCAGCACAGACGGCTTTCTGAGCTGCCTTCCGTGTCTTGCACTCTAGGAACTGTGCAGTCAAGCAGTCTCTCTCTATTTCAGCAGTGACTCACGTTAGTGCACAATACTGTAGTGTAAGAGAGTCAGGAGGGTGGGTTGTCGTACCAGTCGTGTAGAGCTGCATGCAATGTGCCTCATTATAGCGCCATGGGCGGCACTCTGCAACAAATAAAACTACGATCTCTCTAGCAGGGGGGCCGTCCCAGCCAGCTTAACGCACAAGTTACTTTCCTTCGGTAACGATATATCTCTGTAAGAAACAGTAGTTAGTATTAGATTCCTTACCACAGAATATCCCCAGGCGTCAGTCTGGATCCGGACACTTTTGCGTAGCAGTACCCCTGCGCGTCCGTAGGCGTCGTCTGCGGCTCCGCGTCCGTCGTCTGCGGCTCCGCGTCCGTCGTCGGCGCCGGGATGACGTCGCCGGAGTACTTAGACGCCGCCCTTGCGCACTGATGTCAGTTCTTATACACAGCTTTTCCACGCCAGAAACGCAGAGCCATGATAAAAACCAACACTGGTGCCACAAAACTAGGGCCCTAAAAAGGGATGACCATAACCCTAGATATCGCTTCGCAGAACGGAGAGGATGGGTGGGGTGGTAAGGAATCTAATACTAACTACTGTTTCTTACAGATATATCGTTACCGAAGGTAAGTAACTTGTGCATCTGAAAGAAACAGGTTAGTATTTGATTCCTTACCTTGGAATAGATGCCCCAGCAATACCAACCCCAGTGGTGGGTCTGCAAACCAATAATCACACCAGAAAGTCCTGGAGAACGGAACGGCCGAAAAAGCCATCTCTCCGGACTTGGCTGTCCAGGCAGTAGTGGCTTGCGAACGTGTGCAGCGAGGCCCACGTAGTTGCCTGGAAGGGGACTGCAAGGGGGACTCCCCGACCCAGGGCAGTACTAGCCGCCGCGGCCCGAGTGGAATGGGCACGCAACCCCACAGGAGGCTCCTTTTTAGCCAGTGAATAACAAGCCTTGATGTACAAAACGACCCATCAAGAAATGGTCTGTTTGTGCACTGACCGTCCCTTCTTAGCGC
Source organism: Lissotriton helveticus (assembly GCF_964261635.1). Classification (NCBI taxonomy): domain Eukaryota; kingdom Metazoa; phylum Chordata; class Amphibia; order Caudata; family Salamandridae; genus Lissotriton; species Lissotriton helveticus. Next base: position 116,608,813 of record NC_136060.1, on the reverse strand, counting down.
CCGGGGAACCAAAAAAGAGTTGGACATCCACCCCGAACTGGCGTGTGCGATCCAGATGGTATGAGAGCGCATGTTTTGGCTCCAGACAGTGGAGTCTCTCTTCCTCTTTCGAGGGATGCGGAGGCAGAAAGAAGGTAGGCAAGGTGATGGACTGCCCGATGTGGAAGGCTGTGACTACCTTGGGCAGGAAAGAGGGTCGCGTCCGCAACACCACTTTGTCCGGATGGACAGAAAGGAAAGGAGGTCGTGAAGAAAGAGCCTGGAGCTCATTCACTCTCCTGGCAGAGGTGATGGCAACCAGAAATGCAGTCTTAAGAGTGAGAAGACGAAGAGGACAGTTATGAAGTGGCTCGCAGGGAGCGCACATCAGATAAGTCAGAACAAGATTCAGGTCCCACTGAGGCATCACGAAAGGAACAGGGGGAAACATATGAGTGATGCCCCTCAAGAACCTATTTACAACTGGGGACTTGAAAAGAGAGGCCTGATCAGGGAGCCATAAGAAGGCGGAAATGGCAGAGAGGTATCTCTTAAGAGTGCCCAGAGCAGAGCTCTGCTGGGCAAGAGAAAGAAGAAAGAGGAGAACCTCAGAAAGGGGGGCAGAGAGTGGATCCACAGCCTTTGCTGTGCACCATTCCACAAATTTGTTCCACCTGCAGGCGTATGCCGATTTTGTGGAGGAACGCCTCGCGGCCAGAATGACATCACAGACTTCAGGAGGCAAGTCAAATGGCCTCAACTGTCGCCGCTCAATCTCCACGCATGGAGGTGGAGGCTGGACAGGTTCGGTTGGAGGACGGTCCCCTGCTGCTGCGACAGAAGGTCCTCCTAAAGAGGCAGACTAATCGGGGGATCGACTGACACGCTGAGTAGCTCGGGATACCAGTATCTTCGTGCCCAGTCCAGAGCCACAAGGATGACTTGGGCCCGGTCGCGCCTGATCTTCTTCAGCACTCTGGGCAGAAGTGGTATAGGGGGAAAGGCGTACAACAGACCGCAGCTCCACTCGCGACGAAAAGCGTCTCCGAGCGAGTGTCGCCTTGGAAATTCCAACGCGCAGAACTGATGACATTGCGTGTTCTCTTCTGTGGCGAATAGATCTAACCAAGGCTCTCCCCACTGCTGAAAGAGACCTTGTGCCACGTCCGAGTTCAGACGCCATTCGTGCTCCATCATGCACCGACGGCTGAGTTCGTCCGCCCTGGCGTTCAGGGAACCTGCCAGGTGTTGAACCACCAGGGTCACGCCCTGATGTTCCAGCCATTGCCAAAGACGCCCAGCCTCCTGGCATAGGGTCCATTACCCCACCCCGCCCTGCTTGTTGGAGTACCACATGGCGGTGGTGTTGTCCGAGAACACCTGCACCACACTACCCCGGACAGAGGGGAGGAATGCTTTCAGTGCAAGTCGGATCGCAAGCAGCTCCAGAAGGTTGATGTGGAGCCAGGACTCTGCCGGAGACGAGAGGCCTCTGATCTCCGCCTCTCCCATGTGGCCCCCCCAGCCCAGGAGGGACGCGTCCGTCACAACTACATGCTCCGGTTGGGGAAGGGAGAGGGATCTGCCTCTGACCCAATTGCGGTCTGTGAGCCACCACTGCAACTGTCTTGCAGTTCCCTCCGAGATCAAGACACGGTCGGACAAGTTGCCCTGCTGCTGGGCCCACTGAAACTTCAGGTCCCACTGCAGAGCCCGCATCCGTCACCTGGCGTGATGCACCAGAAGGATGCACGAGGCCATCAGCCCCAGAAGCCGCAGCGTCAACCTGACCGAGACTCGGGATAAAGGCTGAAAGATCGGAATCAGAGCCTGAATATTCCGTACCCGCTGTTCGGGAGGATAAACCCGAAACTGCGCCGAGTCTAGAACCGCTCTGATGAAGAGGAGCTTCTGAGAGGGGCACAGGTGTGACTTTGGCACATTGATGGAGAACCCCAGCAGGTGCCGTAGTCTAGAGGTGGCTGACGACTGTCTGGGGCGAGCCCACCTTAAACAACCAGTCGTCGAGATAGGGTAAGACTGACACCCCTAATCTGCGCAGATGAGCTGCGACCACCGCCATCACTTTCGTGAACACCCGAGGGGCGCTGGACAGGGATGTGAAAATAAGCGTCCTGCAAGTCCAACGCTATCATCCAGTCTCCCAGGTCTAGGGCAGCTAAGACCTGAGCCAGAGTCAGCATCTTGAACTTCTCCTTCCGGAGGAAGCCGTTGACGTTCCGCAGGTCCAAGATAGGGCGTAGGCCGCCTTTGCCCTTCTTGGGAACCAGAAAGTAGTGGGAGTAACAACCACACCCTACTTCCGGCCCAGGAACGCGCACGATGGCCCCTTGGCCAAGAGGGCCGTAACTTCCTCTCGCAGAAGTTGCAAGCGATCCCACCCAGTGGTATTGCGGTGGCATGGCTGGAGGGGTCGCCTCGAAGTGAAGGGAGTAGCCCCTTCAGACGATTTGCAGCACCCACCTGTCCGATGTGATGTCGCGCCAGTGGAGGAGGTGATGGCGAACCCTGCCCCCCACTGACGTTAAATGGGCCTGAAAGCTCGGACTAGGAGCGCTTTGAAGAGGATGCTGCGGGGGGGGGGGGGATGTGGACTGGCCTCGCCGTTGTCCCCTGGCTCCGCCACGGCGGTTACCACGTCCGCCACCATGCTGGATGTTAGTCTGCGGCCCGTGGCTGGCAGGATGTGTAGGGGTGCCCCTTCCTTGGCCACGAAAGGAGCGAAAGGCAGTAGGTTGCTGGCGCGGGGTCGACAGGCCCAAAGACTTGGCCGTAGCCCTGGAGTCCTTAAAGCGCTCAAGCGCACTGTCTGCCTTGTCGTCAAAGAGGCGACGGCAATGAAACGGCATGTCCATAAGGGTGTTCTGGACATCGGCCAAAAAATTGGCGGACCTCAGACAGGCGTGGCGGCGAACCACCACCGTCGTCGCAAACACCCTGCCTAGCGAGTCCGTGGTATCTAGCACACATCGAATGGCATACCGTGCCGCATCTCGCCCCTCCGCAAGGGCTTGGGCGAGTTTAACCAGGGCCTCCTCCGGGCATTGTGGCAGCACGTCCGCGACCGTGTCCCACAGAGAGTGGGTAGAACGGCCCAAAAGGCAAGCGGTGTTGACCGACCGCAACCCCAAACTAAGGGGGTCATTATGATGGCGGATTTTCCACATACTCCGGGCCGGCGGAAGCCACCGCCGGCCCGGAGTATGCGGGAAATCCGCAGAGGAGGCCTGAAAGACCCACCGCCAAATTAGGATGGCTGGTGGGTCTCACAATCTGTCCGCCGCTTTTCCGCCGCGGTCGGAAGGCGACCATGGCGGAAAAGCACTAACATGGCTGGCGGTGTCTATCAGACACCGCCAGCCATATTAGGATGTAGGGAAAGTAATGTTTTTCCGCGGCGGCTTTGCCGCCGTGGAATAGCATACGGACATTCACTTTGGGGGCCCGTTGCGGGCCCCCTGGGTGAAGGTTGCGTGGGGGGTGCACATGGGGGGTACCTATGGTACCCCCTGCCTTTGCGTGCACGAAGCGGCAGGCACCGCGCGGTGCCTGCCGCTTTGTGCATGCAAATGCACTGCTTTCGTTTTTTACATTGCGGCGGGTGCTGCTTCAAGCAGCACCCGCCGCAATGTAAAACATACAGGATGTGACCGCCAGGGTGGCGGTCACATCCTAATTGCCATGGAGGGACCGCCGCTGCCCATGCGGACGGTCCCTCCTACTCAGGGGTGGCGGACGGACACAAGTCCGTCCGCCATCCTAATCGGCCCCTAAGTGAGGAGAACATCTTTTTTCCGTACTGTTCATACCTTTTGGATTCCCGATCAGGGGGAGCTGTCGGGAATGCGGTCTGGGAATTAGAGGCCTGTATAACCAGGCTCTCGGGGTGTGGGGTGGGTGGACAGGAAACAAGGGTCGCCCGGGGCCGGGCTGTGGGGTCTGGCCACGTTCCTATCTATAGGGGGACCTGTAGCGGGCCTGGACCAAGTGCCCAACAGAACATCAGTTAAGGCCTCATTGAACGGCAGTAGAGGCTCCGAAGAGCTTGCCTGCGGTTTGAGGACCTCAGTGAGGAGGTTAGACCACACAGCCGCGACGGGGAGCTCAAGAGACAAGGCCTTGGCTGCCCTCGTCAACACCACACTGTAGGCAGCCCCCTCCTCCGTAGCCACGGTAGGAGGGGAGACAAATCCAGTGTCGGGCGAAGTGTCCAACCCACTGGCCTCCCCTAGTTCACCTGCCCAGTCCTGAAAAGACTGGCACTCCCGTGCCAGAGTGTCCTCAGACCCCTCCCAATCCACCTCGCCCTCCATCTCCTGGTACTCAGGTTCAAATGATGGGGCCGGATCATAGAAGTATAGCACTTCTCTTGGCGTCGAATGTGGCGTCGATCGACGCCAGAACCGGATCGAGGGGGGGATCGGGGACGACGTCGTCGGGGGCGACACCCTAGGAGTCGACGCCAGCGGAGGGGGTCGTTAGGTCGACCAGCGGCGACCCGGATCCGACGGATCCGGCGGGGCCCTGGGGCGTCGGGACCCAAGTCGCCGACGGCACCAGGGCCGAAGCATCCGGCCCGCTTGGGCTCCCAGTTGGGACCCCGTGGCCCGAAGGCGCCGCGGAACCCGACGGAGGAGTGAGCGACCTCATGGCATCGATCTCATGGCATCGATCTCCTCCGGCGTCGCGTTCTGCCCAGGGACCGGCGGGTATGGAGCAGGCCGCAACATCTGCGACTCTGGGGGAGCCGCGTGGGCGGTGTGGCCCGAACCCCCGGCCGCGTTGTGCGAGCGTCGGGGGGAGTCAGAAGAGCAGTTTCGCTTCTTCGACTTCTTGTGCCTCTTACCTGAGGACTTGGAGCCCGGCGAGTGGTGTCAACTCGCCGAGCTGTGATGACTCCGGCCCCGCAACTGGTCCCTCGACCTCCTCCTGGACTGGGACCTCGAGCGGCGGGGGGCCGACTGCCGGAGCTCAAGGTGCTTACGTGACCGCTCCCGCCTAGCTTTTAACGTCAAGGCCCGGCAGTCGGGGCACGACTTGTCATTGTGGTCGGCCCCTAAGCAATACAGGCACCGGCGATGGGGGTCGGTAACCGACATCAGTCAGTTGCAGTCGGCACAGGGTTTGAACTCGAGCATCCCTACCGGCACCGATGGAGTCGTTCGACTCGAAAAACAGATCAAAAGGATTGAAAAAGTTTAGTCAAAAAATGACAAAAAGGTACGACTTTTTCCGGATCGGCGCTTGCAGGCGCGGAAAAAAGAAGAACTGACGTCAGCGTGCGAGGGCGGCGTCTTAAGTAATCCGGCAACGTCATCCCGGCGCCAACGACGCCTACGACGGACGCGGAGCCACAGACGACGCCTACAGACGCGCAGGGGTACTGCTACGCAAAAGTTTCCGGATCCAGACTGACGACTGAGGATATTCTAAGGTAAGGAATCTAATACTAACCTGTTTCTTTCAGATAGTATGACCACGTTACTAGGGCACTAGATTAGTGTCACTCATAGTCGTTCAAATGTCACTCATAATTACATTGAAATTATGAAAATGTCACACATAGCAATCTGAAACCTTGGCAGCTATGGACAGGCCATGTGTACCACCGGTGGAGGTCCCTTAGCAACACCCACCCTGTCAGACAGGCAGCTGTAAAGGGGCATCGCACACAATACCTTCACACCAGTGAATGCCAAATTAGCTATTTATCGATGACCCCTGAAGTAACGGGACGGTGTCGCCCGAACCCCCGGCCGCGTCACTGAATCGTCGGGGGTGACCTGACCCCCGGTCACTCTTCACGCCGCTCGACTCCTCTCCTCTAGGACCCGTGTGTCGCCGAGGGTTCCCTGCTGGTGTGCCTCGGGTTTGCTTTGCTTCCTCACTGTAATTTTCTATTTTCTATTGCTCGCCTGTATTTTTTACTTTATTTCCTGTGCCTCTTGTGGATTGTTGGCGCTCCTTGTGCGCCCCTGCCCTCAGTGCCCCCCGCTGCTCCCCAGCGGCCCGCCCACTTTTTCCTTCTGTTTCCCTACACGCCCGCCCATTGGCCACCCCGCTCCCACCTCCCAGCTGCCCCTCCCTCCCACTTGGCCTTTTATGGAGGTCACGCGGCGCAGGCGAGCGTGACCTGACCCCAGGTCACTCCCCACGCCGCTGGACTCCTCCCCTCTAGGACCTGTGTGTCGCCAAGGGTTCGCCGCTGGTGTGCTCCGGGTTTGCTTTGCTTCCTCACTGTAATTTTCTATTTTCTATTGCTCGCCTGTATTTTTAACTTTTATTTTCTGTGCCTCTTGTGGATTGTTGGCGCTCCTTGTGCGACCCTGCCCTTAGTGCCCCCCGCTCCCCGCTACTGCTTCCCCGCCCACTTTTTCCTTCTGTTTCCCTGCACGCCCGCCCATTGGCCACCCTACTCCCCCCTCCCAGCTGCCCCTCCCTCCCACTTCGCCTCTTATGGAGGTCTCGCAGCGGCCGCGCCGCTGGCGCGCCAACGGCAAGCCCGTCTGCGCCCGTCCGCGCCTGGACCACGCCCAGCGCCAGAACCCCTGGCCCCAGGCGCGGCCAGGGCACCCGCCTGATGTACGACACCGCCACCCTCACCGCACTCAACCCAGGACGACCTGCCGCCTGCCACCGAGCCACCCCAAAGCGCACCCACGGACCCTTCACCTGCCAAGCATGCAAATCCTCCTGCCTCCGAACCTGCACCCCGCCCACCGAACACAGCAACGACAACAACAACCACCTCAAGTGCATCCTCCTCAATACCCGCTCCGTCCACAAACACGCCGTCAAACTCTGGGAAGTCCTTGATACAACAACACCAGACGTCGCTTTTCTCACGGAAACTTGGATGAACGCCTCCTCGGCCCCCGACATCGCCATAGCCATCTTGGACGGCTACAAAATCACCCGGAAGGACCGCATCAACAAAACTGGAGGAGGAATCGCCATCATCCACAAAAACAGCATCACGACCAACGCCGAAGACACACTCACCGCCGCCGAACACCTACACTTCCAGATCCACATCAACCCCCAGACCACCCTCAGAGGAACGCTCATCTACAGACCCCCGGGCCCATGGACACAATTCAGCGAAACCATCACCGACTTCATCAGCCCGCACGCCCTAGCCTCACCAGAGTACATCCTCCTAGGGGACCTGAACTTCCACCTGGATAATAACAACGACAACAACACCACCACCCTGCTCGACAACCTCGCCAACCTCGGACTCAAGCAACTGGTGGACACGCCCACCCACTACGCCGGCCGCACGCTCGACCCCATCTTCTCTGCGAGCAACCACGTTGCCTTCAGCCACTCCACCGGACTACACTGGACGGACCACATCTGCATCCACTTCACCTTCAAGAAGAACACATCCCACCACCGCACGCCACAGATCCCCCGCAGATGCTGGAGCAGAGTCACCACTGACCAGCTGACCACATCGCTAAGCCAGAACCCACCTGCCAACACCCCTGACACCAACAACGCAGTAGACAACCTCAGACAGTGGATCACCAACTGCGCCGACGACCTCACTCCACTGAAGAAACCCCCAGGCAAGACCAGCAACAGAAAAACCTCATGGTTCACAGACGCCCTCAAAATCGCAAAGAAATCATGCCGCACCCTCGAAAAAGCCTGGTGCCACAAGCGGACATCAGAAAACATGACAGGCCTCAAGAGCGCCACCCGCGAATAACACCAGATGATCCGCACCACCAAAAGGACATAATTCAAAGAGCGGCTGGACAACAACTCCCACAACAGCAAGGAACTCTTCAGCATAGTCAAAGAGCTCTCCAACCCCAGCGCCAGCTACAACGACATCACACTGTCGCAAGACCTCTGCAACTCCCTTGCCGCATTCTTCCACCGCAAGATCGCAGGTATACATGACAGCTTCGGACCCCAGACTCCGCCCCCAGCCACCAAACCAACGGTCCCCACCACCAGTCTCAGCGCATGGACGCCCATCAGCACTGAAGACACCACCCGCGTCATGAACACCATCCACTCGGATCCCCCGCCGACCCATGCCCTCATCATATCTTCAACAAAGCCGACACCATCATCGCACCCCACCTCCGGAACATCATTAACAGCTCCTTCACGTCAGGCACCTTCCCTGGAAGCTGGAAACACGCAGAAATCAGCGCCCTTGTGAAGAAACCAACAGCAGACCCCAAAGACCTCAAGAACTTTCGCCCCATCTCTCTCCTCCCTTTCCCGGCCAAAGTCATCGAGAAGACCGTCAACAAATAGCTGACTGCATTCCTCGAAGCAAACAACTCGCTCGACCCATCCCAGTCCAGATTCCGAGCCAACCACAGCACCGAGACCGCCCTCATCGCAGCTACCGACGACATCAGGACCCTGATGGACAACGGAGAGACAGCCGCTCTCATCCTCCTAGACCTCTCGGCAGCCTTTGACACCGTCTGCCACCGCACCTTAACAACTCGCCTCTTCAACTCTGGGATCCAAGGAAAGGCTCTAGACTGGATCACATCCTTCCTCTCCGACAGAACCCAGAGAGTCCGCCTCCCTCCCTTCCGCTCCGAGGCCGCCAAGATCATCTGCGGCGTACCCCAGGGCTCATCACTCAGCCCAACCCTCTTCAACATCTACATGAGACCCCTCGCCACCATCACACTCAAACACATCAACATCATCTCCTACGCCGACGACACCCAACTGATACTCTCCCTCACCAAAGACCCTCTCACCGCCAAAGCCAACTTCCAGGACGGAATGAAAGATGTCGCAGAATGGATGAAGCACAGCCGACTAAAACTCAACTCGGACAAGACGGAGGTCCTCATCCTCGGACAATCCCCATCCGCCTGGGACGACTCCTGGTGGCCCATGTTGCTGGGCACCGCACCGATACCCACGGACCACGCTCGCAACCTAGGTTTCATCCTGGATGCCTCCCTCACGATGACCAAGCAGGGCAACGCAGTCTCGTTCTCATGCTTCAACACCCTGTGCATGCTCCGAAAGATCTTCCGATGGATCCCCACCTAAACCAGAAAGACGGTCACCCAGGCCCTCGTCACCAGCCGACTGGACTACGGGAACTCCCTATAAGCAGGAACGACAGCCAAACTTCAGAAACGGCTTCAGCGCATACAGAACGCCTCCGCACGACTCATCCTCGACATCCCCCGCCACAACCACATATTCGCCCACCTGAGAAACCTGCACTGGCTCCCCGTCAGCAAGAGGATCACGTTCAGGCTGCTCACCCACGCACACAAAGCACTCCACAACATGGGCCCCGAAAACCTCAACAACCGCCTCTCGTTCTACACTCCCACCCGCCAGTTCTGCTCCACCAGCCTCGCCCTCACCACCGTCCCACGGTTTCGCAGAGCCACTACCGGAGGAAGATCATTCTCCTACCTGGCAGCCAAGACGTGGAACTCCCTCCCCGCACACCTACGACTGACCTAGGACTATCTCACCTTCAGGAGACACCTCAAAACCTGGTTATTCGAGCAGTAGTGGCACCCCCCTCCGGTCAGCGCCTTGATACCCTCACGGGTGAGTTGCGCGCTCTACAAATGTATTGATTGATTGATTGATTGACGACACGCGCACTGGGGAGTGTACAGACCGCAGAGGGCTATCGGTCTACTTAGCACATATATGTCATTTGTTAAAAAAACAATCATTTGCATTGCAATAGGACTCGCATTTACGCAAGACCTACTGCATTGCATCACGCGGAGCGCCGAGGTTAAGCCGAAAATGTGGCTCAAGAGCTGTGGGAGTGGCATTGGTTATGAGACACCCCCTGCGGTGATGTGGGTGGTCAGTTAGCACAGTGAAGACCCTTACTGGTGTTCCTGGGCAGAGTTTGGCCCATAAAGTGAGTCGCAACCAGAGTGTTTCTTCAAGGCTGGAGGCAGGACTAATTTGGAGGAGGCCTGGCCAAACGCTTCCATGGAGGTGAAGGCGGATATTGTGAAGTATCCTCTGGTTGCCCCAGCCTGATGGCAGGAGACGAAGGTGGTTGAGCAGCGTGGCCCAGGGGGATCTTTGGCCGAACTTGGAAATTATTCCCTACTAACAGTGAGCCTAGCCCTCTGATCTGAGCTAAAGGGGCTGTCGTGTTCTACGGCTGCAAAAGGTGGATGAGGCCCCCCAAAGCAATTGAGACAACATTCAGGGCCCGCCCATAGCCAAATAAAGAAAAGTTAAGTACTGAATTGGTGGCCTGCGAGATAAGGTAATGATTCCCGCCCACAAGTTGCCCCAAGGAAGTGGGATGATGCCAGAGGGCTAATCGGCACTGATGAGTTGGGGTGCCCCTTGCATTTCCTTCTCCCCTCCATGACAAGAGATCTGAGTTTGGGGCGGGGTCATATAGGACTGTTGGTCTGAAGTTGGGTATTTGGACCACTTAAAGAGCAGAAGGACTTAGAGCCTGAAACTGAGTGACACCACAACACCTCTCAGTGAACATTCGTGTGTGAGGGACAACCTGGAGAACATTTCTGAAATATGGGCAACCTCCTTGAAAGGAGCCATTGCCCCACTGACATTCTGGGACGTTCCCTGGCCGACTGGTCCAGATCCTGGATCACTGCATCTGATTTATCACCACCATGTTTCATCTGAGAGAGTGCATACTGGTAGCTGGTCCCTAAGTCTCCGACGGGCATCACCCTCAGGCCAGTGACTGTCAGAGTGCACAACTAGGCAGACAATATACACTGTTGCATTGCAGAAACACAACACCTCGAGGTGCGCTGTGCTGTATCAAAGGTCATTATATTCCTAGTGTGAACAAAAAGTATAACTCCTACAAAAGTCATTCCTTGAGGTAAAGAAAAAAATTGTGTGCAATGCAATTACAATATATGCTGCTTTGCTTGGCTAGACTGAAGGTTCTGTTCAAAGGGAAATCCTTCTTCTTCAATAGCCCCGATTCAGAATGAAGGGGGTTGCGAAAAGAACAGTGCGTGAGCCAAAGACGTCCCACAGCACGGGCTATCCAGATCTCAATCTAACCCAGAAAGAGAAAAACCCTAAGAGACAACAGAAAACGCCACAGCTCTCTTAAACGGACAACTGACCGAGGTAGACTCCTCGCTTGTGGGCTCCAACAAACAAGATAGATCGCAACCACCAGAGAGACCATGACCATGTTGTTTCTGTCATCTAACCTCCGGGGAAGTGGAGTCACAGTCTCCGTTATCAAGGTTGTGGGATAAGGCGATTAATACAGGCTAGGTAATTTAATTGAAAGCACAACTGGCAGGCGCAACAGACATCCTCCTCGTCAGTATTGGACAATTGTTGATTTATATTAATCAACAATTTTATTTGTTGCATCATCTTAAGTTGTTTGTGAGGGCTACAGATGTTTCAAATTCAGAAATGTTGTGTGTAGGAGGAGTTGGGACGTGGGTTATTTTCTTGGCACTACACAATACAAGTGATTCATGCAAGCTAGGGATAAGGTGCTATGTCCACATGTCCTGCCATGGCTCAAACTTCCATTGCTCTATCCTAGAAATTGATCACATGGAAAATCAAAGTCCTGAATTACAGGGTCAAGCGAGGTGTAATATTATGCTGAGCAAGAAAATGGCCTCAGCAGTACTTATCCTGCAGGAGACTAACCAACTGGGCAACAACTACAACATTCTAGGCCCCTCGGCTTAAAAGAGTATATCAAAGGATTTATTAAAGAATCTATGGAAGTGGCTATTTTACTGAATAAAACATTTGTACTGTTAGTCATTGATACGGTAGCAGACGTACTGGGGGGGTTCATACACATAGAAAACAGGTATTCTGGAAGGGAGACCTTGGACTATAATGTACGTTCATGGCCTCTAATCCTTGGGAACAAAACTTTAGACGTTCTCAAAAAACTAATTGCAGAAGCTCCTGAGGAGCGTTTTATAGTTAGGGGTAATTTTAATAATTTAAAGCAAGTATCAGTAGATTCCAGTGATGGTTCTGAAACCTGAAGATAAACGGCTCTGAGTCCCTGGGCTAAATCTCTGGAACTCAGATGTCTGAAGAGGCTTCCACCCTGACACTAGTGAATATACTTACTTCTCCTTCTCATGCAAATCCTACTCAAGACTGGATGACATATTTGTCCCCTCTGTAGATTTAGTGGGCGTGGAAGGGCATGAGGATTCAGCCACGAGTGCTGTTGGACAAATAACCGGCGGAGGTGTTGTTGAAGGGTTCTAAGAGCTGGTCCTGCAGACAATGGTGATTCCATCCTGGTTGATACAAGATGCTCAATAAGGGGATAGAGTCTCTCAATGCATCCCTCAACAAATTCTATACTATGCTCTGGAAAGCCACGAAAACAGTAGTTCTGGGAAGAATAATATATATGGTAGGTTGAAAAAAAAGAAAGGGAAAAGAAAACTCATTCCCTAGAACAGCAAATAATCAGATTCTAACTCCAGCAAATCACCTCTCAAGATGAGGAGGGACAGGTTCAATTAGAGCCCATTAGGATGGCCCTTAAGTAAAGGTTGACAGATGGCGCAAAGGCAGCGCTTTCAGTGATACAGCACCGTATTTATGAATTTGGTGACTAAGTGAAGCACCTTGCACTAATCCAGCCAACTCTTATGGTGATTTTAGTGGTCTTAGACAACCATAAAATGCTCTCCAAGTGATAGCTATGGAGAGCAGCCTTCAGGCTTAGTCAGAAGGAGTGTTGGGTAGCTTGTTTTACCAGAACTAATAATGTTTTGTAGTTTAAGTGAAAAAGAACCACACAGTATAATTATAAAAATAGTTAATTATTATACACACTCACTAACACATTGGTATATTTCCTACCTGGAGATATAAACACAATATTCCAATAATAAAACAGGTAAGTAGCACACATACACAGTGGTCTCCAGGGGGAGACTGAACCATATATTAATAAAGTGGATTGGGAATCACAACCGAAGTCGAGGCTTGACCCAGAAGACTTAGAAGAGCTGGGGACCCAAGTACCCAGGATCCCCACGTAGGCCGTGTGCAGAGTGAAAACACAGCTGCATACTCAATGCAAGTCAACGGGGATGTCGCAGTTGCAGTTTTGAAGAAGAAGGACCCTTCCCAGAGGACCGTGAAGAAACCCTGTGGAAGATGGAAGGTTGGAGAGTCACCCCACCTGTGGATACCCCAGGAACCAGGATACATACACCAGGGAAGCTGTGTGCATAGGTGTGAAGTGACGTTAGCAAACGCCGTAGGCCACAATGAAGGACTTCAGTGAAGATGCCTCTGGCAAAGAAGGTGAAAGAGTCCGGTGGAATCCAAGGGTGGATCCTTGAAGAGTAGTACCTGCAAGCAGAGGGGACAGACCAGAAGGCACAGAAGACCAATGACCACCGATGAACGAGGATGCAGGAGAGTTGACAATGACCTTGTCAATGCAGCTGTGAGGACCAGGCGACGATGTGGAAGACCAGGAGCCATTCCCAAACTGGCCCTAATCAGAAGTGGAGAACCAGGGAGTCGGTCTCCGTTGGGAGACCAATAAGCCTTGGCAGCAGCAACAGACAAGTAAAGCGAAGAAGGTGCAGTGTTGGGACCAGCGAGGTCCAAGGGACTGACTGACTAGGTGCAGAAGAGTCAGAGCAGGCCCAGAGCAAACAGGGGAGCCCACTGGAGCCAAAGAAGACCCTCAAGGGGGCCCGCAGGCCGAAGGCACAGAAATCGCAAGAGGACCTCAAGCACCTCTGGATATACATAAGGCACCCCTCTAAAAAACAAGAAGCTTGTAGGTCAGGGAAAAAGGGGGAAAACATAACAAAATTATACACAATAATCCCTCTGGACCTATATTTCTTTCTTTGTGGCTAATGTTAGCTCAAAAATTGGGGAAAAACACAATACTCTACTACTCAGACAAATTATTTTTTAAAACATTTTTTACATTTTATTTTTCTTTTATTCTCTCTTTTTTTCAGTTTTCAACTATATATTTTACAAATAAGTTTTAATACATTGTGTTTGCAACTGTACAAGTTACTTTTTAAAACATATTGTGCAATTATCCAACCATCAGAATTTACATAGAAAATACATATTTACAGACCCCAAGAAACCACATTCATTTCTCTACACACTGTACTACCACATCTTTTGCACTCCTGACAATCACACTACACACCCCACCTACAAACTACATACACAGATGACTGTGGGGGTCTGTAAATATGTATTTTTGTAATAGGATGTACAGTGAAGACAGCATATATTCAAATTACATAAAGGAGGAAGTAGATCTGCCCGTATTTGATCAAATATAGGCTCAATTAGAGTCCAGAATTTTCAATAGTCACCCATTTAGTCACTCACCAATTAGTCAAGGCCAGATACAGTTTGGACAGAGGCAATTTTATAGAAAATGTGTCATTTTTATTCTTATTTACTTCATAAATTTTTATATATAGCACAATTATACAAGGTCATTTTTTAGACAATTTTCATGATAATAAGATAAAAACATATATATATACAACCCATCAGGCCTTCCAGCATTCAGACTTCAACAAATTCAAACATCGCACCCAATCATGCTCAAACAAGACTCATTCATACATTCTACTCAGATGAGATTAGAGACAATTTGCTCTGAGATCATCCTGAATATTCATCTCAGCCATAGGCCGGGGATAGATGGAAATGTGTTCAGGGTAGATGGTTTCAACGCCGACGCACGTTTCGGTGCCGGGCCCCAAGATAGGCCGCACCTTCGTCAGGGCAGGGAAAAGGAAGGAGGGGTTGTACTCAACAGTAGAATTAAAACTTCTGATATCCAGGCACTCTGACGTTCAAATACACCTCAGCGTATAGAGTGCTGTTGGAAAATGACGACCAGTCTTTTTCGATAATTAGCACGTTTTCAGCGCCTTCGGGAGGTCATAAATGTTTTAGTGGGCGGGAAGCGTGGTGTGCAGACAGGTTAGGATCGATGGTCGCGTTCTGCCTGCTAGAGAGGGTTTAGCCGTGTAAATGATTACATAGATTTTTGTTCTCAATGTACCAAGGAGCTCTGGCAATAAGCAGCTTGCAATACGCCTCCGCGTTCAGTTAGAAAGACAGCCCGGGCGGCGATTTCACCAGGAGGTGCCGCCAGGCTACGGGCGTTTTTATGGCGATTCCTCTTCTTTTCTCATCCGGCAACCGGTGGACGACCACATCTTTTGCACTCCTGACAATCACACTACACACCCCACCTACAAACTACATACACAGATGATTGTGGGGGTCTGTAAATATGTATTTTTGTAATAGGATGTACAGTGAAGACAGCATATATCTCATGATAAAGAATTCTTAGTATAGATTGAAACAATTGTCCCTACATTTCTTTAAGCTATGTAATGAGATGAAATTCTGATGGTTGGATAATTGCACAATATGTTTTAAAAAGTAACTTGTACAGTTGCAAACACAATGTATTAAAACTTATTTGTAAAAGAATAAAAGAAAAATAAAATGTAAAAAAAAAATTCAAAAATAATTTGTCTGAGCAGTAGAGTATGGTGTTGTCCCCCAATTTTTGAGCTAACATTAGCCACAAAGATAGAAATATAGGTCCAGAGGGATTATTGTGTATATTTTTGACCTCGAGCACCTCACCAAGGATGCAGGCCCACTGTGCAGAGTATGCGGTGAGGATGAAGATCATGGTAGTAGGACATGCTTAAGCTTCTTGAAGCCCGAAGATCTCTGTAGAAGAGAGTTAACAAGCCTTGGCAATGGAAAGTCGACGAGGTGCACAAGGGTACTGCTCCATCGGTTCCGAAGGCGGATGCTGACTTCAAGCATGCTGTGAAGACAGGGCAGGCCTCAAGGGAATTGCAGAAACACCATTTGTGTTGCTGAACCTTTTGGAGTCCGTGGGAGCTCAGGAGCAGCAGACTGGTCAGCTTTGTTGCGGTGCCTGCAGACCCGGGGGAGTGACTCCTGCCCTCCAAGGGAGATTCCTTCGGTCATCTTTGATGCCCACAGGTCTGGAGAAGAACCTGGATGGAGCACAGGCACAGAAAAACGTAGAAGACTGGCAGGACGATGAGACCAAGAGCAGCAGGAGTCTTCCAGTTGCAACCTCGGTTCCCAAAGCGAAGTCCATCAAAGTCCAAAGTGCCCAAACGGTTGAAGTAGAAGTGGTTTCGGATCTGAATCTTGTCCCACAATGAATCTGAAGAGCCACGCACAGGTAAGCCCGTAAGTACCCAAAGGAAAGGGTTGGGGACAATTTAAGGATCCCTCACAGAAGAGGGGCTGGATAGAGGGAGGATACTCGCTTTTCCTCTGTCCAGCTTCACATCAGAGCGGGAGCCAACGGCTCCCTGAACTGGTTCGAACTGGAGTATGCCAGGAGGGCACCAAATATGTCCTTCAAAGTAGTCTGGTGGCGCTGGCAAGCGCCTCCAGCCCAATACACTAAGTTCTGTCTGGGAGGTGGTTACACCTCCCTGTGACAGGAAACCTATTCTACCTTCCCCTGTTCAAGCCTGGTTCAGCAGTACGAGGGCAGAATCGTGTCTGTGGCAGCAGCACTAGCTTGCTGTTAGACCTGGAAAGACTGGTACCGGAAATAAAGAAGGGCTCCCTAGGGGAGCCCCCCAGTACATGGGATCCTACATACAACACTGGAATTAGTGTTGGGGTAGGATTCCAACATGTTTGATACCAAAGATGACTGGTTTCCGTGCAGTCAATATATAGTTAGACATCTCGTAATTGACTTGATGTCCACTATATGTCTAAAATGGCTGACCGCCCTTACCATGCAAGGAGAATCGACTCTGGATTTGTAGGAGGTGCCCTGCTCATGCAGAGCACCTTCACACTTATAACCAAGCAACCTGCCTTCAGGATTGAAAGGCCTGCCTTAGGGGTGACTTATAGTCACCTCGGATATAAGGAAACATATCTGTTGTGAGTGGTGCTAGCACCAGCTCACACAGGCTACAATGGCAGGCCTATAGTCACAGTTTGAGGGGTCTCCCATGGGTGTTATAATACATGCAGCAGCCCGTGGGAGACCCCTGGTGTACCCATTCCCTGGGTACCTTAGTACCATATACTAGGGACTTATAAGGGTACACCAGAAGTCAATCAGGACGGTATCAAAGTACTTACCAAAGTCCAGTTTAGTGAGAGAGCTAAGTGACTGGGGGCTTGATTAGCAGGATCCCAGTCAGACTAGTCAGAAAACCAGAATGGCACCAGCAAAAAGTGGGGGTAATCATGGAAGCAGATCCTACTTTCCTACAGAGACAAATCAGGAAGCTGGTTTACTGACTGGCCAACAAAGAGACTCGCTTTAGATTATGGTTCATGTTAAGAGATGCAGAAGGGAGGGCACTACATGATGTACAAGCAATAGTCAAAGCCTTTTCGTGACTACGAGTCATTATAAAAGCCACAATCGCCTCCACTATTAGAATCTCATCCCAATAGTACTTGACATGGCTATGCCAACTCTCTCTCCCAGGGACAAAGCTGAACTCGACATACTCCTAACAGAGAAGGAACTGACTCTTGGCAAAAAAAAATGCCTATAGGAATGCCTCAGGTCAAAATGGGTTACCAGTGAATATTTTAGGAAATTTGCACTTAACTTGGTTCTACCCATGTTGGATGTTTGTAACAAAGCCCTTCAAAGTAAGTTCCTGTCCCCAGACATTTGTAGAACAACCGTGGTAGTCATCCCTAAGCCAAATAAACCACTAGAGGACCAGTCCTCGTACAGGCCAATCTTACTGATCAAAGTTGAAGCCAAGACGTGAAACTATACTGCTGGGCAGCACACACATTATCATTCAATAGCTGAATTTTTGGGGACTGACACGACCCAGCCTTCCAGCTAGAACTGGATGACTTTGAGAGCTTGACCCCCCTGGTCCTGGCTGGATTTGAGAGCTTGGCGGTCTCCTGGTCCTGGCTGTATGGCACAGGGATTCCGGCACAGACACCCCAAGTTACTGTTATAGCAGTCAAATGCAGGCATAAGGTTTTGAAGTGGGTGGGGTGGAACATGACGATCAATGGGGAAACACCACTGTGACTAGGGTGCTGGTTCAAGAAATCTGCACAAGTACAACGGTTTAAGGAATGGAACAGGTTGGGTATCTCTAAACTGGCAGATGTAAGGGTGCACAGTCACATGCTCTCATTCGAGCAACAAAGCAAGGAACACGAGCTACATAAGTCACAGTTCTTCCTTTATTTACAACTACGGCATGCACTGCAAACGTTTGGGATACGTCCAGACCCAGTCCATGATTTTAATCGACCAGATCCTTAACTCACGATGGAGAAAATTGGGAGATGGTATTTCACATTTCTACAAAACCTTGATGATCAATGTACCAGACCCCATGGAGGCACTGCAGGAACATTGGGAATCTGACTTGAGAGAACTAGGTGAGGAGGATTGGGTGGAGACTAAGATGGCTGTTAAACAGTTGGTGATCCTAGCCCAGCTAAAATTGATACAGTTCAAATACCTCCACACAGTTTACAAAACACATGACAAGTTTTGGCCCGGAGTGTCTTTCATGTAGATGTAAAAAAGGCACTTGAATTCAGGTGATCTGGGAATGTCCAGTTATCCAGAAATACTGGAAAAACATTATTGCTAAGGTCAGGCTTCCTAATAGGTCATGATTAGGGCTTCCGGTTTTATGGTATTTATATTTTTGTCATTTCCGGCTGTATTTATCCATATTTATTATTTGCTAATTTTACTTGTATTTATACACATTTATTTTTTGATTTTGTGACAAAAATAGGCTGAAATGTGTATATTTCTGCATTTATTTAACCAGTTAATGTGCACTTGGGCCTGAATGCCTGGCAGGTTTCAATGATATATACAAATTCAGATGGTAAAATATGCACGTGTAAGAAAATATGTAAATTGTAGTATCAAGGTTGTACAAATCTACTGCTGTTTAGGGCTCTTTACTAAAATACCTATTTTGTTAAATCCCCTTACCTGTCAAACCGCACAGCTAATTGTCTGGCAGTCATGACTGACAGCATTTAGAATCAATCAAATTTCTGTTTTTATCCACATTTAAAAATAAATACAGACAGGAAAATAAATGGTTTCCTGTCTGCATTTATCTGAAAAAAATCATTAAAAAAGGGAAACTGGGAGCCTAAGTCATGATACGAAGATGGTAATCCTAGGGGTATTCCTGGGTTGGGATGGCCTCTGGGGTGAGGGCAGTGCATTTTAGTTGGTATTGGATGTGTGCTGCCAAGAGAGATATAGCCAGGCTTTGGAGATCGAGAGCATCCCCCCTTCCGTGAATGGCTGAGGGGTATTACTGTTAAACAGTTGAAGAGACTGTTTATAGATTCAGAGGATTCCCAAATAAATACACTAAGATATAGGGATTCTGGAAGGATCATTTTAATAATTACTGATTTAACTGATTAAAAATGTTTTTACTCATGGAATATGCACTTCCTGGCATTTTATTGGGTAGACAGAAGTTGGAAGTGGTGAAAACCTGATAATATTGCTACAGATCATCTTCAATGTATGGCAATGTTTTGTGTGGACTCGTACTGAAGACATATTATTATGTTCTTATACATTGTTGTGACAATGATAAATAAAAAGAATTTTAAAAAAGAGTATACTTTCCTCCCTTCACAACGCCTTCTCGGAATAGATCACTCACAACTGGGGGGGGATGTAATACCTTTGGCACTGGGAAACAGATTTTACAACACTGTCCAGGTGGTAGGCTGTGGAATGGCTCAGACCAAACAGTCTTAGATGACCGAATGGCCAAAAATGCCCTACCCAGTGCAGTAGTGCTTTGTAAACGTTGGTAGGAATGGCCACATTTCAACCTGACCGATATCTACAAGAGACATTTCACGTTTCAATGCAGTATTAACTGCCGTGGCCCTGGTGCAATGGGCCCTCAAAACTCCTGACTAGCCACTTGAATAAGGTTCTCTTCTGCACTGCCTTGCCTTTCTTTGTCCCAGAAAACCCCATAAAGAGCTGTCCATCCACCCTAAGATTTTTGGCACAATCAATATAAGAATTGAGCATTAGTTTGGGGTTCAAACGATGGAGTCTCTCCTCTTTTGAGGGGTGAGGATGGGCAAAGAATGCTGAAAAGTAATGGACTGTCGAAAATGGAAAAAAGGGACAACCTTCTGAAGAAAAGCTGCTTTGGTCCTCCGTACCAGCTTGTCTGGAAAGAAGGTGGTGTAAGGCCGCTGAAGTGACAGGGATTGGACCTCACTCATGCTACAGCTGATGTTATTCAAAACCATTCTCAGGGTCAGTAAACGAGAGGGTCAGCTGTGTAGTGGTTCAAAGGGATTACACATAAGAAAAGTAAGGACCAAATTAAGGTCCCACTAAGGCATCAAAAATGTTTTCAGAAGGAACATATAGATCAAACCTTTTCAGAGAACCATTACAGTAGGTAAGTTGAACAAGGACAGTTTGTGCAGCAAACTCATAAAGGCCGAAGGGCTGACAAGTAAACTTTAATAATGCTACCTGCAGGTCCTTGCTGGACTAAAGACAGAACGCACATCCAACAATTTGGATTTAGGGGTCTGTATTGCAGGTGCTACTGTTGAAAATTAGTACGTTCTGGTGAACATTATCTGCGCCATCTTGCCTCTTCCCCTGATGCCACACTTTTGTCGTGCGCGCCCGCCATTTTTTTAAGATGCCCCGATCAGAACGAACCCTTTTGCATGCCGCTGGCCCCTGACATAGCCCTTCGCCTTCACTAAGCCTGCACGCTGACCACCCCCCTGCTTGCACCTGCCTTGAGTCATAAACCCCTCTTCGGCGCTGCTCTGCCCCAGGCCCCCATCCTGTTCCCAGCGCGACACCTCCCTGCTTCCCTTTCATGATCTCCGGCCCTTAGATGCAAACCCCCTTTTCCCCGTGTGCCCGTTTTGTCTTCCCCGTTCCCAGGCCGACACCCCGCTCTGCCGATACCATTCCTTGCCCCTCCCCGTACAATAGAAAGCGTCCCCCATCAAAGGATCCCCGGGTTGATCAAAGCCCCCACTCCATGAGACCCGATCAAACCCCCCACATTCCGTGAATCAGCGGAATATCCAGCTGCGTGATACTCATCACCTGTTATGACTAGGGTGGGGATTTCAACTGTAAATGTGTGTGGGAACGGGCCCCAAAGGGGGATTCCGGGAATGTCTTTCCGTATATCAAAGCTTTGTCACATGTATGTAAACTATAATAAAAACCACAAACACTGTATATAAGGGGCCAGGCCTCAAACGTAAGTTAGAGCACCTCAGAACGATACCTTCTGTCCGTTTCGTTGTGTTCTCCTCCGGAGAGAATAAAAACCTTGTTTCCTGCCTTCCAGTCTCCAGCGCCTGCCTCTTCATTGATTAATTAACTAGAGGGTCACAGAGGCCATACCGCCGGGCAAATATCGATTGTCCCCGACCCGACCCAGGTTTTTACAATTGGCGTCCCAAGCGTGGGGCCCATCAGCGACTCGTGGATCCAGTGGGAGAGGTCCCGACGACAGAGTGAACGACTGCAACGATCGGGAGAGCTCTTGCCCAATAGACCCTCGTCTGGCAGCCGATCATCCGAACTTCACTAGTTCCGAACAGACCTCTCTCGAGTGATCTACGGTCCTGACTGGGAACCATCAGGAGTGCCGTGAGAAATACGAGAAAAAGAGGACGATCGGGCGCTGGATTCGGAAGACAAGAAACTGTCCATACGGTCCGGGTAAGGTCGTGTTACCACGACAAGTTGCGAAAAATTGCTTGATTGCTTGTTTGTTTAAAAATACTAGTATTGCTCTTTTTATTTGTTTGGAGATTCACTGTCTGCAAACGGAGAAACAACGGGCTCTCTCTTTGCAAGCAGTGGAGGATAGGTAGGGCAGCAACCGTGCTTATTTTTTCTCCCCCACGCAATAATTACTTGAAACTGAACTGTTGTTCGCAAAACTATTGTTTCCTGGAGATTCCCTGTCTGCAAACAGGGAAGAGACCACCCTTTTTGCAGATAGTGAAAAGGGTAGGTAACGCAGATCTTTGCGGACCTACTCATTCTCCCCATTGTTATTTATTGGTCGTTTGGTTATTATCATTTTTTTTTGATCCATGAGGTATTCACTGCCTGCAAACAACGTCGAATAGAAATATTCTGTACGGTCTTTGCACCTAGTGATAAGATAGGCAGTGCTGACTTTTTAGTCCCTCGTTACGAGCCGTCATGTCTGTCTTCTCCCCACTGATAAATAGCCTGTTTAGCCCGGACCGCGTATTAGAGGTGGACCATATAGCTCCACTAGAAGGCACCCCTAATAAGGACATGTTCATAAACTATGGATTAGTCACCATAGCCTATAATAAATTGTGGCACAGGTATACCGAAGAGAGTCAAGACAAACAGTGGCCACTGACAGGATCCTTTGACCTTGATAAAATAGAAACGTTAGAAATAGCCCTTCGAAATAATAAGACAACGCCAATTATGCTCGACAGTCTCGGTATGTGGCGCAGAGAAGCTACGAAACGACAGAGAAAAGACGAGGACAAACCAAGTAGAGAAATATACCGACAGGACAACCCCAGGACACCGCTACCCACAACTTATCCCCCGACACTGTGCAAAAGACGACTAGACTTAGGGCCAGACCAATGCGCTTTCTGTAGGTATGTCGGACACTGGAAAGCCCAATGCCCGACTCTACTGAGCGTGAGTAAAGGCAAAGGGCCGACAGGAACGACAGACCGGCAGTACGGGAAAAAGCGCGAGACAAAGAAGAACCCGACTTACATAGACAGACCAGACAGAACCACCACGTTTGATTATGCCCGATGGCACAGATTTCGCCAGGAAAATCTCAGCGGCATGCTCAAGTTCTCCTAGGTCGGGCAATGTCAAGACAGGAACCCAGCCTCGTTTCAAATTCACAGACGGAAAGAGATAATTATGACCAATAACTGTTTTATATTCGTCTTGGGTCTTTGTATGTCGTACTTGTACTGTCCCCCGTCTGAGTTTGTGTGTATGTAATGTACAAATCTGCGTCATCCCTCTACACGTGTTTCCGTGTTACTCAACCTCTGTTAGCAGAAACTTAGCATAAAAGCAACCTTGAAAGAAAGAAATGGTAAAACAAAATCCGTAGACCATTAATGAACTTGAACTTTTAATTTAGCACAACAAACAAGGAATAATAACGGTAAAACTGTAGAAAAATGAAAGTCAAACAGAACATTCGCCCCCCCCCCATTCTGGAACCTTCCAAAGTTGGGCAGGGTTACGGCTACGCCCAACCAACGGCAACCCATATAAGGCGGGCCCGGCCGCCAACTCTTGGTCAGGAAATCTTAACGTATGGGGGAGCCGGAGGAGAGGCAGGAGCCAGCAGCCCGGGCTGTTGTAGGTAGTCCCGCCACATGTCCAGAGGAGAACGAGGCACCTTTTTTTTTCCTTTTCTCTTCCGTAACAGCCGCAGCAGCTCTGGACGGCGGGATGTCCTGCACGTACCTCCACAACAATTTGTCCAAGTTGGGCTGGGAGGGAGAGGCGACGCGGACGAGCCTCTCCCACCTCCACCGGTAGGAGGTTTCCCAGCCCCCGGCCCGACGCCGAACACCCCCAGTCAGGCGATGGTGCCCATACTTCCACAGCACCGAACACACCATGGTGGCACCCCAGTACTTGCGCAGCACCGAACGTGCAATGGTGGCCATACTCCCACAGCACCGAGCACAGGACTTGGGGAACACCGGATGTGGAGAAACCTTCATGCGGGGCGATGAAAAGGAGCGGCATGGAGTGCACCGGGAGAAGGAGACGATGCGAACCAGTCTCCCTCGCCCCCCAGGTGGGGGCATCACAGCTGCACCCCAGCCGAACGTCCCGCTTTCACAAAACAGGGACCTCTTCCTTTCACTCCGAAGGGTCTCTTCCACTCTTGCAAACTCGACGAGAGTGGCCCCGGTAGGGCCTCAAAATGGCGTCTGGGTCCGCTGGAAGACGGGCCCCGGCCACTAGAGTAACTTTGACCAGCCATATAACTCGGACATTTGCCCCCTGGAGCACGAACCCCCATCTCCGACAGCATCTCCGCAGCCTTGAAGATCCTACAAAGGTCCCGAACGGAACCTTCGGCCTTTGCAGGTTTCCGGTAAGGGACGGCTGCCTTGATCGCCAACGAAACAAACATGACATTGCCACTCCTTCTGTTAGCATGAATTCTAGAACTGCCGAAAAGGACTCTGGTCCAAACTGCCAGTAATGGGAAACATTTCCCCTGATGCTGCTTCCGGACTGAGCCGGCCCCGCCCAAAATGGCGCTGGTATCAATCGGAACTTACAAACGCCTCGTGGTGTTCCTTCGCACTAATATAAACTTGATGTTCTGAGATTTTATATGATCCTTTGTACACTTGGCTAGAAAAGACAAGGAGAACTCACTCGACGAACAGTATGAAAGGATCCCCGTTACAAATGTTGATTACAAATGTACAATGTATTATATTTTTATAATTGATGTAAACCTCATTTACGACGCACACGTACGGTATGCATATAGGAAATCTGATTACAACTATTGTGATTATGCTTCTAAATTATGAAAATAAATGCCCCCGAACCCCCAGCCAATTAATAGACGTTTTAGTTTCTTACAAATGAAATGAGTAAAACTTTCCGATGTTTTTTGCTGCAAGCGACACCCCCCCACTGTAAGCACTTTAGCCGTTACCACGACCGGCCAAATACGACCGCACCCTCATAATCCACATGCTGAAATAATTTTACAAAATAAAGTTTTTGAAACTATGGACGGGTATTGCATGCTTTATTTTAAAAAAAATGTGGGATCGGTGGGAAAGTTCTTTTCTGTGCACCCTACTCTGCTCTCTCTTTAAGGTTAAAAGAAGATGGTTGCCCAGCCCCGGAGGACGGATCGGATCGACAACACGACACTCCGCCTTCAAAGTACGCGACTGACCCATGAACTCTCGCGTAGAGGAAGACCTTGACTTCCAAGGATGGGTAAAACGAACGGTGTAAATGAGGGAATGTAAAAGGAGGGTGAAATGAAATAATATAAATGTTATAAAGTACCACGTCCCAAAGTATCAGGGACCCAAGAACCGAAGAACCTTAGAACGCCACAGCGTTGAAAGAGGTTTAAGGATCCCGATAGTGAGATACATCCTTTGACTAGATACCTCGCACTAAGCACCTCTGGTTTCCTTTTTACGTTTCCCCGCACACGACCTATATGGACACACTACCCCCCCTCGACTCCAGAAACCATATCCCCGGGGACCCTGCCCCAAGGAGGAAAGACGAGTAAGAGGTAAGTAAAGGACTTATGAATCCATGTATTTGAATGCGCGCGAATGCTGTCTCCCCCACCCCCCTTTTTTCCTCCCTCTGCAGGTTACATCAGAGATTACAGCCGAGGTGTGGCGAAGATCTGAAGCCTCGCCATGTCTAATACACGAAGCGGACTGGCGCCGCAAGGTGGTGTCTAAGCACGCCTGCAAACTACTCACGTATCGAACAAACCCGAAAGAAATTAGCACAACCTGATAAAAAGTGATCACCCTTAAACCAGACCGGACGAATGAACCCATGTCACGTATGATGCGAAACTATGAGGGAATGTGTGTGTGTGACTGAGGCGTTGACCCAACTGGTCGAAGGACCGAGAATGCGAGAAGTGCGACAAAATGGTACCTCCTTTCTTCTTTCCCTTTTTTCTCAAAGCACGTCCCCTCTACCCTGTCTAATGCTCAAACTGCATGATTACAAGATTCTAACGCAGACCCGTGAATGCCTTTTACTGTGTAATGCACTAAATAGCCTTTCTTGAATACACTGCCACCCTCTCTGTTGCACGTGTACTATTTAGTCTGCCGTTGCTCTCTCTCTCTCTCTCTCTCTCTCTCTCTCTCTCTCTCTCTCTCTCTCTCTCTCTCCCTCTCTCTCTCTCTCTCTCTCTCCCTCTATTTTTGCACTCCCACTCTTCCGAGTGATTAGCCCCGAAACTGGCAGACTGCCACCCCTAGCACACCACCTAATTGGCTTCAAATACCGTCAGTATTTGCACAAAAACTTGTCTTTAATACAATCACCCTGAGGCCGCGTCGTTACCTCTCCTTTTCCGCTAGAAGTCAATGAACCAAGGTTGGGCCGTAAGGGAAAGGACAGGTAAGACGACAGAAGTTCCCTAATCTGACCCGAAAATAAGGGAACTACATGTCAACGGCTCCTATAGTATAAAACAAGGACCTCAGAATACGCGACCCTCCCCTCCCCGAATCGTCGCAATACCCAAACCGAAAGAATGATCACCCCTGTTACCTCCCCTGTATCAGCCGCCCAAAACTGGAATTATGAAACTACCCCCCCATTTCCGGTTGTGAGAGATGGGTCGATTTGTGCCCTTACCACAAGTTTCCTATGTCCCTGGTTGTTTCCCATAAAACCCCTGTCCTTCCTAATTAAGTAATCAGGCTATAAAAGGTTACGTAGGACCCAGAATGATGTTTTACAAGGTTAACAGACTAGTCCAAGGTAAAGAAATCATCAAAATGAACCCCGTAGTAGTTGAAAAGCAGGATGCATCAATAGAAAGGAAATGTTCAGCCATGTTCGTCTCTCAGCAAAATACCTGTGTAGTAACTAATTGTAAAGGAAAGTCATAGTAAATCCAACAAACCCGTCACCGGTCATTCATATGCCAGTTGTAAACACTAACATAACGGGCATTTTTCATTCTTTGCCTGGAGCTGGGAGAGAAATAGACTTTTTGATTATCTTCATCTGCAAATTCACTAAAGACTGTCTTTTCAAACTTGTTTAAGGGTACTACCGTTGGAGGAGAGAAGGACCGGATGTGGGAGCACGAGGCCTGACTGCAGACTATGGAACACCTGCGACATTAGCCAAGGCGAGACCACGACAGAAAAGAGCTGCAGGACGAGGCACTGCTTTCGACAACATGAGAAGAAAGGGTCGACCTGATGCCCCTGCTCGATGTCCAGTGTCTGTCGACAAGTCCCCGCTCTCTGAATTCGGTCACACGCCCGCCTATTTGAAGTCTCTCGTTCCCCTAGTTTGTTCCTACTTTGGCCTTGCTCCATCCCCCTTTTCCTCTGACCTACCCTATGGACTGTTTTGTACGCTCTTCTTCCATTTGAACTTTCTGACAATCACCTCAAAGGACACAGGGCGAAAAGGACCTTTCCGACCAGAAACGCGAGGAAAGGGTCGTGCCCTGCAACGCAGAACTTAGAACAGAGCTGGACTCGTAGCTCCACCGCCGGTGCTCAACAGCGCCAACGAAAGGCAACAAAGAATGAACATTTGACATCCCCAATCGCCGTTTCTGCTAGACCTCATTTCTCTCCCAGCCGCCATTGTATTGATCATGCTCCAATCCGAACCTGATATATATGTAATAACCTGCCAGTATGAACTATACTTGCTGCTCATTTTTGTATTGCATTCCTATGACTTTCCTGCTAAACAAATTGATCAAAGTTTATCAAATAGGCCCACCTCCTAAAAACTAGAAACGTTAAAATGTACAACTCTTTTCATCTGGGGTTCCTACCGTTTTCTTTCTCATGACCGAGTAGAAAATGAACCAGCAAGATGTCTTGAATATGTTAAAGGGAGGACTGTTGAAAATTAGTACGTTCTGGTGAACATTATCTGCGCCATCTTGCCTCTTCCCCTGATGCCACACTTTTGTCGTGCGCGCCCGCCATTTTTTTAAGATGCCCCGATCAGAACGAACCCTTTTGCATGCCGCTGGCCCCTGACATAGCCCTTCGCCTTCACTAAGCCTGCACGCTGACCACCCCCCTGCTTGCACCTGCCTTGAGTCATAAACCCCTCTTCGGCGCTGCTCTGCCCCAGGCCCCCATCCTGTTCCCAGCGCGACACCTCCCTGCTTCCCTTTCATGATCTCCGGCCCTTAGATGCAAACCCCCTTTTCCCCGTGTGCCCGTTTTGTCTTCCCCGTTCCCAGGCCGACACCCCGCTCTGCCGATACCATTCCTTGCCCCTCCCCGTACAATAGAAAGCGTCCCCCATCAAAGGATCCCCGGGTTGATCAAAGCCCCCACTCCATGAGACCCGATCAAACCCCCCACATTCCGTGAATCAGCGGAATATCCAGCTGCGTGATACTCATCACCTGTTATGACTAGGGTGGGGATTTCAACTGTAAATGTGTGTGGGAACGGGCCCCAAAGGGGGATTCCGGGAATGTCTTTCCGTATATCAAAGCTTTGTCACATGTATGTAAACTATAATAAAAACCACAAACACTGTATATAAGGGGCCAGGCCTCAAACGTAAGTTAGAGCACCTCAGAACGATACCTTCTGTCCGTTTCGTTGTGTTCTCCTCCGGAGAGAATAAAAACCTTGTTTCCTGCCTTCCAGTCTCCAGCGCCTGCCTCTTCATTGATTAATTAACTAGAGGGTCACAGAGGCCATACCGCCGGGCAAATATCGATTGTCCCCGACCCGACCCAGGTTTTTACACTACACCACCATAAACTTTTCCCAGGGTCCTGCATAAATGGATTTTGTGGAAGAATGCCTGGGTACATAAATGACATTCAGTACTTCGGGAGGGAGATCGCATGCAGTTAACTGCTGCCGCTCAATCTCCACATATGGAGGTGTGCACTGTACAAGCCCGGGTGAAAGGCCATGACTTGCTGCTGCAACAGAAGATCCTCTTGAAGCTGCAGCCTGAGCAGAGCTCATGCCATGAAGTTCCTGATACCACACTCTCTTGGCCCGATCTGGAATCGCATGGATGACTTATGCCTGCCATTGTTAATCTTTTCCAGAAATCGGGGTAGGAGCGGTAGAGGTGGCGAGTTCCAGTCCAAGAGGAATGAGTCTATGAGAGAAAGTCTTCTTTAGCACTCCAACGTGGAATAATGTTTGAAACTGCATGTTCCCCGCAGTGGCACATAGATTGACCTGGGCTCTCCCCTTAGTAGAAAGACAACCTGCATCATCTCCGGGTGTGTTTGCCATTTGTGATCCGCTAGGCGTTGTTGGCTGAGCTCATCTGCTTTGGCGTTTAAAAATCCCGCCAGATGATGTACGATCAGGAAAATTCATTGACGATTCAGTCTTTTCCAGGCGCCGGGGCCTTTTGGCACAGAGTCCAGGACTCAATTCAACCCTGCTTGTTGTAATACCACATGGTGGTGGTGCAACTGTGAAGACTTGCCTCGGCCTCCCATTGCTGGTTGGTGAGTAGTCTCCACTGAAGGATTATTGTAGTCACCTCAGATACCTGAATGGAGTCTGACAGGTTCCCATGATGCCCACTTAGACTTCACATCATACTGCAAAGCCCTGATATGGTGTAGTCAAAAGAAATCAGGAAAATAGCTCAAATATACAGTGGTCTCCAGGGGAAGACCAAACCATATACTAAGAAAGTGGAATGAGAACTGCAAGGAAGAATAGGACTTGGACCAGAAGACTCAGAGGAGCTGGGAGAACAAGGAATCACCCAAGGCAAGTGCCCAGGAACGCCATGGAGGCTGTGTGCAGAGTGGAAACACAGCTGTGTGGCCAA
The DNA here is from genome assembly GCF_964261635.1 of Lissotriton helveticus. Classification (NCBI taxonomy): domain Eukaryota; kingdom Metazoa; phylum Chordata; class Amphibia; order Caudata; family Salamandridae; genus Lissotriton; species Lissotriton helveticus. Next base: position 116,579,166 of record NC_136060.1, on the reverse strand, counting down.
TAGAAGTCAATGGAGAAGTCACAGTCTCAGTTTTAAAGAAGAAGGACCCTTCCCGGTGGACCACAAAGAAACCCTTTGGAGGACGGAAGGTTAGAGAGCTACCCCACCCTTGGATGGTCCAGGAGCCAAGTAACCTGTCCCAGTGAAGTCATGTGCATAGGGGTAAAGTGCCGTCGGAACCTACCATAGATGACAATGGAAAACATTGGAGAAAAGGTTTCTGGAGAAGTTCGTTAAGATGTCCAGTGAAATCCCAAGATGGATTCTTGAAGAGGAGAACCTGCAAGGAGAGGGTACAGAGTTTAAGCCACTCGGAAGTGACTAGGAAGCACAGCAGCACAGCAGCACAGTGCCCACCCCTGGCAGGGAGCTCAGGAGACTTAATGTGGACCATGACGCTGCAACAGTGGGGACCATGCAACCCTGAGGAAGACCAGGAGCCATGCCAAGCTTGCCCACGTCGGATGTCGGTGTCTAGGTGGTCGGTGTCCAACGGGAGCACCAACAAGCCTTCATAGCGACAACTAGTGTGGAAGATGACAAGATGCAATTGTTGGGACCAGCAAGGTGCAAGGGACTCACGAAGTGCAGGAGAATTAGAGCAGGCCCCAAGCAAGCAGGGGAACCCACCAAAGCAGAAGAAGACCCTCAAGAGGATCCACGGACCGAAGGCACAGGAGTCGCAAGAGAACAACAGGCTGCTCAAAAAATATGGAGGCCCAGGGTGCAAGGGATGCAGTGAGGCTGCTGATATTGGAGGTATGAGGTGCTGGAGGTTAGATCATCTTGTAGCCCATAGATCTCTGGAGTGCAGAGTCAACAAGCCTTGTCAACGGCAAGTTGACGTGGTGCACAGGGGTTTGGTCCTAGAGGCTCCAACATGGGATACTGTCCTCCAAATCGCAGGGAAGACACGACTGGCCTCTGGAGAGCCACAGAACCACCACCTGTGCTGCTCAGCCTTGGGAAGTCCGCAGGACGACAGGAGCAGCAGACCAGTCAGCTTTGTTGGGGTGTCTGCAGATACAGGTGAGTGACTCCTTCACTTCAAAGAAGATTTCTTCTGATGTCCTTGATGCCCACATGTCTTCTAGATAGTCTGAGCGAAGCCCATTAACAAACAAGGCAGGAGACTTGAAGAACAGCTAGACCCGGAGCAGCAGGAGTCTTCCTTGATGCAGTCTCAGTTCCAGTCAAAGTCCCAAAAAGTCAAAGTGTACAGACGGTCGAAGAGTGTCTTGGTTTCAGAGGTATGCAGTATTTAGTATAGTGTGGAAGCTTCGCCCACTCTCTGCCCATCTTTTTCATTGGCTTAGGTGTTAAATGCTGCCTTCCGATTGGTTTTAGGCTTGTTAGTCCCTCCTCATGACGGCCATGTCCTCATGTGTTTCCTTCCATGGTTACTGGCCCCTTTACTCCGAACACTATTTTCTTCCCTGTCTCGCACCGCAGGTCATGACTTCTCGCCCCCCACCCCCTCCCTACTCCCATTCGTGTCTTCTTGCCTGCCCGCACTCCTGTTTCCAATGCAGTAGGTCTTGCGTAAATGCGAGTCCTATTGCAGTGCAAATTCTTGTTGGGTCATAGAGGATGCTGCTGCCTGGGGCGCGTGACTGGCGCCGACATCACTCCTGGGCCGCATTCCTCCCTGACGTGCTCTGGCAGTAGCCTGGCATAGCTCTCGCGCCTCCCCTCTTTACATGAGTCTGTGGGGCGCCTCCTCCAGCTTCCCGCGCTTGCAGGTTTATGTAGCACCAACTCGGCAATGGAGCGCTGTGCATGAGCACCAGTTGCATCACACAAGCACATGTTCATGTTTTTGAGGCAGGGGGAGATTTGATTGATCCACTTAGGTCCCTTTCCTCCTCTCTACCTGCCACTCATGCTCACTGTCTCCCTGACTCTGCTGGCTCATTATCCACGTTATCCCAGTCCTTCCGTCTCCAAACACGACAGCTTTCCAAACCTTTCATTTATATACATGAAAATAAAATTACTACGACGAAGAGAGCGTTAAATATACGAGTCCCCTAATCTCCCTCTGTGCGCATTCCCTCAGTTCAGATTTAATCTCTCCCTCATTCCGGTGTCCTTTTCCCTTCCTTTCTCCTCACCTCGTGTACCACTCCTTTCTCCTCATCACTTGCCTCCTAGTTCACTCCTTTCTCCACCCCCTGCCTCATGTAAAATATTGCTCATTCTCTCTTTCCTCTGCATCATGCCTCAATTCCCTCCTTCTACCCTCATTCTTGACTCTTTCGAGCAGTTTTCCATGTTTCTGCAATATTTCTGATTTCCTCTCTTTAGGTTAACATTTTTCTTACCAGATTTCTTTGTATTTTCATTTTAAATTATTTTGCTAAGATCCACCGACAGTGAACATATAAATCACAGTTTTCAAGAAATGCAAACAAATCTCATTTCTTAACACAAGTTGCCACAGTTTCATCTACTCTCCTCTCGTGTCACTTTAATCAAAATCTAAGCAATGCAGAAAACTTAGTTATGACCCCCTCTCCGGCACGGGTACTCTTTTAGGGTTCAGGCAGCCTGGTTAATGCTAACTCGGCGGCCTGAACCCTAGAAGTACACGTACATATTCAGGAGAATGGAAACTAAAATAAACCCTAACAAAAATATAAAAATCAGCAAAATACTATAAGACGCTGCAACTACAATAAGGTCACCCAGGTCTTCCTTTGTTGGGTCAAGACAGCCATACTGCTGTGGAAGCAGCCCAGCACTATTCTGAAGCCTACCAGAGAAATATCAGTCATGTCTCGAGGGGAAAAGCTCAGGCACTAAATCTCTCGGGCTGCATTCCAAGCCATCTTTTTTTGCCTACTACACCACTCCAGACCTGGCATGTATCAGGCAACGTTTGAGGGGAAGAGGTGGTTGGGGTAAGGAGGAGGCCACGGGGCCAGCAAGTAAGAGCCACTGGACACAATCAAAGTGCTTGCAGTAATTTGCCACTGGGGTCAGTCTTAACTATAGCTTTGGCAACTGGGCCAAGTATAACCCTTTCTGCACATGACTCCTAGTAGTAGTGGGCACCACTAGTCAATAGGGTCTCATGGAACTAGTGTGGGGGCAGTGACTCTGACATCAATACACAGACACAATATCATATACTCCAGCACAATGCTAGGCTAATTTAAAACAAGACAACTATGTTTAAAAAGGTTAGGTGTCTGTGGGAGCGTTGTACGGCTTCTGCAGCGCTTATGCTTGCACTAGCCAGGCTACCTCCGCCTCTACAAACTGACCCCGCATGCATTAGTCACTAAGAAGTTTTTATCGGAGGTCGTCTTCACTGGCCAGCTCGCTTGTGTTGCTGCTACAAAACAATAAACAGGAACAGAGCAACTAAAAACATGAGCGCTTGTGTTCTGGCCAGAAACCAACAAAACAAATAGTGCGCCGAAAGTAACATAAATGGCCAGAAATGAAATGAGACATGTAAAAGGACCAGTGTCCATGAGAGGGCTAAAAGGACGGACAAAAAGCAACCATTCACAAATGAAAACAAGGAATTTCAAAAGGCACAAGAAGGAACAAATGGAAAGCAGTGGGCATGCTGAAAGCCCACAGAGTAGATAGAGCTTGTCTCGAAGAGACAGAGCGTGAGCTGCCTAGGGAAGACCTAAAACGTCAATTGATATCACTGCAAAGTGACACTGACGGGGATTGAGCTTAAATTTTTTTTTTTTATTTAAAACAACCAAAAGAAGAGAAGTTTCCCTTGAGACAATGCTAAGTGAAGGTTACGATACCAAGCCTCACAATGTCGTAAGTACATACAATAGAAACATATAGGTAGTTAAAAATTCATTTATTTTGAATAACTTAAAAACACAGCAGTAAATTTCACTAATCTAGATCCCTAGTCTTAAAACACGGTTATAAGAAGTTGTATAAATTTAAATAGGCTAGACAACTGGCAGCAACATACTACCCATATCTCGACTAGAAACCATCGTTCGGATCACAAACAGAGTACTCACTATAAGAAGTGATCCTCATCAAGAATCCAGGGGCAATTACATATACCGCCTGATTGTGACAGCTTACCATTGGTCTTGATAAAGGTGGTAACTATAAGGAGAACCCACCGAAACGCGTTGACGCACAGAGTGGTATAATTCAAGTCTCCAACACCAGAGTTGATATGCTGATGTCATACCAATACAATATTGGTGTTATCACAACGGAGCCAGAATATACAAACTGTATTCAACAATTGCATGTTGTGCCTGTTCTGTCTTTTCTTCTCAATTGTGCAGGTCGCAATTGTGTGTATTGTTTTAACCGTGTTTTAAGACTAGGGTTCTAGATTAGTGAAATGTACTGCTGTGTTTTTAAGTTATTCAAAATAAATGCATTTTTAACTACCTGCCAAAGACGCTAATTAACAGACTTCAAGTAGTCCTAAACGATGCCGCCAGGCTCATTTTTAATCTCCCGAGGAGAGCGCATGCCTCCCCATTACTAAAGAGTCTACACTGGCTGCCAATCGGGCAGAGGTCCACCTTTAAAAGCCTCTGTATAGCCCATAAAGCCATCTATGGGCAAGCCCCGGCCTACATTAAAGAACGGATTGAAATATATAGACCGGAAAGAAACCTTAGGTCTTCGGACGCCCAACTCCTTGTTTGCCCACGTTTTAAACTGGCTACAATGGGAGGGAGATCTTTCTCGGTCGTACTACCGAACCTATGGACCGCCCTGCCTGAGGCACTCCGTAAGGAGGGTAACCTGCTCCGTTTCAGGAAAGCCCTGAAAACCATCCTTTTCAGAACAGCACACAGCCAAGTGTAAATCCTGCCCCTTCCCTCTACCCTCTCTCAGTACCTCGGTTGTTATGTCTTGTGGTCAAAAGCGCCCTGAGACCTGCAGGTGATTTGGCGCTATATAAACCCGCTATAACAAATAACAAAATAACAAATATATGTTTCTATTGTATGTACTTACGACATTGTGAGGCTTGGTATCGTAACCTTCACTTAGCATTGTCTCAAGGGAAACTTCTCTTCTTTTGGTTGTATAACCCCATTTCCCTTGGTTCCTCAAGGGGTACCTCTCGACTTCCTTCTTTATTTAAAACAACTCCAGGGCATTTCCTAGAGCAGCCAAAGTTTTCTGGTAGAGATAGCTAAAGTGCAGTTAGGATTACACATTAAAAGCGAAAAACCTCTTACATTTGAAGTTGTTAGGACCACAATCAGTAACTCAAAACAGCCATACAAACCACAACTCACACACCAAATGTTATGCTCATGACTTAACCATCAATGAAACCGATGCAGATTACATGCTGCAATATCTTACAAATGAAATTACATAACACATTACCCTTAGCACTTGGACTAAATGCACTACCATTCATTGGTTTAATTAGGTCGTGCTGTTTAGTTCCTTTGTTCTTTTGTGTTAATTATTGATATCAATGTTGTGAAGTTATGAGCATTGCATTTGGTGTGTGAGTTATAGTTTGCATGCCTGCTCTGAGAATTACAGATTGTGGTCCTAACCACAACTTGTGAATTTAAGTATTTTTTCAGTTTCAATCAAAACCATAACTGCAATTTGACTGTGATTTTTTAGGTGAATTTGAGTTAAAAAAAACATCTTCCGTTGTTGTAACCAATGCAACCATAACTTCACTTTAGCCTTTGTTTTTTTCAGTGAATTTTTGATCATTCATCATACCCAAGAGCACTCTGCATCCAACCCTCATTGTGCCCGGTCTTCAGCCCCATGTTCAGCAGATTTTGGGTGCAGGGCCTTGCCTCAGGCCAAGTTGTGTGCCCAATCATTGGCAGGCAGCCAAAATCTGTTGCACACAGCTGCTTTGTACCCAATACTACGCGAGTGGCCAACCTCCGCTGTGCATGTTGTTTAGCTATGACCGCATTGTTGATGGAAGGCCTGTCCTTCAGCCAGGCCCTGCGCCCAACCCTCTCTGGGCAAACCGCTACTGTGCATGTCCTTTGGCCGTGAGCAATATGGGCTGGCTCCATCAGCTGGCATCTAGCCTGGCCCTGCGCTCATCCCACCGTGGGTGAGCAGCTGCCCACTGCAGAAGGCCTTCCAGCCATTCCACAGCGGGGGTTGGCCGCATGGCATGCCGGACCCCACCCTCCACTGGTAGAAAATCTCCCCAGCTCATAGACTTCAACTGCACACAGCAGGGGTTCCTGACCTCTGCAGCCTGGGCTCGCAGCTGCTAAGCCAGGTCCTAAATCCAGGCCCTACATTGTGCCCCTCTGCTCAGAGCCTTTGGCCATGAATACTGCAGATTGCCCGCAGGGCCTGTTCTCCTGCAGTGGGGGTTGGCCACAGGACTTTGCTTCAAAACCATGTGCAATGGCCCAGCCCTACAGTGCACGGCCTTTGGGAATGCACCGAAGTATTGGGTAGCAGGTGGCCAGTCCCTGCTACACAGAGCCTCTGGTCATGCGCAGCAGAGATTGGCCGCAGGGACTGAACTGTCTTTGCCCTACTCCCAACCCACCACGTTTGGCCAAGAGCAGCATAGGGCACAGAATACCCCCCCTCTCTGCCCCGTTTTTCAGTGTTTCTTCTTATTCCCTATTTCTTTTTGATTTTTCCAACACAGCGCTCAGTGCACCTTGTGGGGTAACGGCAGGGCTACTTTGTCAAATCGTGCACCTTTTGTTTTTTGATTTTGGGTTTGTAAATTCACAGAGGACCCATGAATTTACAATCCAGGTATCTCTCAAATTTAACTTCTTCTTGCCCAAGTTAAGCACCTCTTTAAGCACTAATTTCTCAAAAACTACTTAGCGGATTTACACTAAACCAAGGAAAGGCACTTTAAAATTCTACCTTCATGTTAAATCTGTTAGAATTAATTTTAGCTATTTGTCTATATAGAAAAGAACTCTATGGTAATTGAAGAGGGAAATGCCACTTTTGATACACCACCTTTTTCATTAATAAACACAAGGGTTTGGTTAGGGCAAGAGGGTTACCCCTATTAAAAAAGGTAATTTCTTAATGAATAATAAATATATATACTTAAAAGCAAGTACAGTTGGTTCAAGTGGTTTGCCCCATTATACATTTAACAGTACGAAAGTATTGCCTAGGTACTTATCACGTAAAAGCGATTTGCAAAGAACAACGAAATTAGCGAGTAAAATAAATGTAATCTGCAATTAAGGGCTGGGAGGGTGAAAGGTTCAAAATTGTAACATTTAACTGGTGGGGCTCATGAGTGAGTACAACCTATGGCAATTATTTGAACCAGATATTCCAAGGGCGACGGCAGATAACTCGTTGATGACAAGGGTTTCTTCATGAACATAGAAACAAGATGGACAGGAAGTGATCTATGTGCTATGAAGATAATCAGGAAACCACAGAGTTTTTGAAGGGAGCGCTCCATCTAGAGGTAAGCCCACTGACAGAACTTTGTCTCCCATAGGGACAGAATAGTAGAGGTACCTTAGTGTATTTCCATCTGTTTTTAACACTTCCTATAGAAACCAGAGGAGTTTCCATTTCCAACCATCTCTAAATGAGTTCCTGAAGAGGTACTACAATCTGTTTGATGGTCCTGAACTTCACGTGGTTCTGAAACTTAAGAAATAAGATTGCAAATAACTGCTTGATACTGTAGTATAATAGCTCTGGTTCATAAATCTCCTCGACTAGCCAACAGCCTGATAGGGCCCCACAAATGGAAGCAGGGCTATACTCATTTGCCACTTGTACATCTAGACTCACTTATTCCCCTTTTTATAACCTGAGTAAATTGAGATTCTGAAGTCATCAGTACATATTGAGCTTTTGATTTTGTCACTATTGAGGGAAATGTTTACTTTTCACATCATGTGCTTCGGTGGAGAATTAATTTTATCTATACGTAATATTTTGATTTGATCCGTACAAGTGTTTATTCTTATTTCATTTGAATGGATTGCGATGATTAAGATATCAGTCGGCCTGAGATTTGGATTTCATTTCTTTGTCTGGAGAAATTATTTTTCACCTATATTGATAGAGATTTGGATTTCTTGTGTATAGACAGAAATTAGGTCATCATCTCTATAGACAGATCAAGACTTCATCTGTGTTGACGAAGACTTTGATGTAACATGTACGGGTGGTGACTTGAGTGTCATAGAAATGGATGGACTTTCATTTCATCTGTATAGCCGGAGATTTGGATTTCATCTCAGCGAATTTGTATTGGATTGAGATTTGGATTTCACACTCATGAACTGAGAGTTGGATTTCATCGATGTGAATTTGCATTTGGTTTTCAACCTTGTGGACTGAGATTTGGATTTCATCCGTGTGGATTGCGATTTGGTTTTCATTCTTGTGGATTGTGAATTGGATTTCATCCTCATTGTTAAAGAAGTTGATTTTATCAGTATGTGTTTAAAAAATGCTTTTAATCTATGTGGATTGAGATTTCAGTTTCATCTGTTTGGATGAAGATATGGATTTCAGCAGTGCAATGAGATGCTGATGTCATTTTTGTGACATTAGACAAAGATTCCACCTGCGTGACCGAGAATGTTTTTTCTTTTGCATCAATTCATATTCTTTTATTACCACCCGGGCCGGTTCTAGCAAGGGGGCTGGTTGGGCTTGGCCCAACCAAACCTGTTCTTTGGCCTACCCAGTCACGACAGAAGAGGCCATGGAGAAGGCACCTTTTAAGTGCTTCTTCATTTTCAACGTCGGAACTTCGAAATGATTTTTCCACTGTGTTTAGAACTGAAATTGAGTGGTGTGATTTGGATGTAGAGGAGGGCGAAAAAACAAATTAACAGGGAGAGCCGAGTTAAGGCTCTGCCTGGGCCTTAGAGCCCATTCACAAGCTGAGCCCTGAAAATGTTTGCTATGTGAAACATACAACAAACATCATGTAAAATACGATTCAGAATTATTTAAAAAAAATGTTTTAACACATGGAAGCGTTGACAATAATGTTACAATATAGTGCTGCACTGAGATGTATATTAAAAGGGATAGTTTTTTAACATGAGCTTACATTCCTTCCTATCCCGTCCTCACACTGGTAACAGTGCCATTAGTGAACCAAGAGCTAAGACATTTGTCATGAGAACCTTGTAATGTGAATCAATAAAGTTTTCAAGGATTCAAGCACTGCTTGTTTATTTCCAAGATGTCTGCAAACGATTACTGTGCTCCAGGAACGCCCTCTACTCCAGGGTGTTAATGTTCATAATCAAAAATATAAAACAAGTTCATAATCAACTTGTGTGTCTGGGCACTAGTATATGCTGAAGAAAAACAGCTCCAAATTTTCAAAACGCTGCTTCACTATGTTTGATTCAAGAATTCATTCTTTATTTAATTCTCCATGCTGAATAGCGGTATTCAAATGTTGCATCACATATGATATCCAGCCAATCTATTTGCTAGTTACAAATTCACAAATATTTGTAGACTTGGCCTCCCATGGCCTCCCGATGCATTTCGGCGCCACACTGCGCCTTTATCAAGGGATCTGAAATTTGAATATCCATAATTAATACTACGTTCTGAGCCAACAACAAAAATTACCCTTCTCTACATTTTGCATTTACTAAACTAGATGATAATTCAAATCAAATAAACCTATTATGTATAACCAGCGGTTTCCTATTCAATAACAGATTGCAAGCATGTAGAGAAGGGTAATTTTTGTTGTTGGCTCAGAACGTAGTATTAATTATGGATATTCAAATTTCAGATCCCTTGATAAAGGCGCAGTGTGGCGCCGAAATGCATCGGGAGGCCATGGGAGGCCAAGTCTACAAATATTTGTGAATTTGTAACTAGCAAATAGATTGGCTGGATATCATATGTGATGCAACATTTGAATACCGCTATTCAGCATGGAGAATTAAATAAAGAATGAATTCTTGAATCAAACATAGTGAAGCAGCGTTTTGAAAATTTGGAACCTTGTAATGTGGCCCAGATTATTACAGAGCTACAATAGTCTACTTAATCCAACACAATAGGTTTACGTGTTGTTGGTCTTCTGATTCATGTATGTGGACGTGCTTTCATGTGAAAATATGAAGAAAAATTAGTTTTAGGGGTAATAAAATATATGCCCAAGCTCACACAGTTGAAGTGGGGAAGCTGCATTTCATCCAAATGATATGTTTTCACTTTGTACAAATCAGCCACTAAATGGCTATCTATTTGTCTCTCCTTCTTATGTTAATGTTTTTTTACATCTTTGTGCAGTTTTCTGATGTTTTTATATAGTTTGAACTCAACCTGGAGATATTAAAAGCGCTTTACACGAACACCAGTTACATTACACAAGATTACATTTATTTCTTTTAGGCACTGGAGATTTGCCCAGAATCACAGGATGTTGAGCCAATACTGAGACTTGAGCCTAGTTTGTTCAGTTTCAAAGTTGGAAGCTCTTGCCATAACACCACACCCTGGGTTAGTTGTGGGTGGCAGGCAGAATCCACATGAAGGCTTGGCTCATTATGGGCTCGCCAGGCTTCAGGCTCAAGCCCAGATCAAGCTTTCATTGCCAGTCTTCCTAGTGCAAAAAAATCAAGACTTAGGTGTGGCAACAAGGACCTCCTTAACCTTGAACTACTATTACAATCTGCTTGGAATCCTGGTGCTGGTGGTAGAGCCTGGCCTGCTGGAAATTATAAGAGTTGCGCATGGACATCAGCTCTTACTCTCAAATAACTGTGTAGATGCACTGTATACCTGTTTCGAAGAAGATATAATGAAAATCCTGGATTTGAAGGCTACCTACAGCATTGACAAAATGTGGCCTGCATTGGCCCACCCAACAAACCTTCGGCCCATCCAGATGAAATTTCTAGAACCGGGCCTGATTACCACTGTATCTGCCAAAGGGCCTCTAGCGGTATGTAACCTTTACAACGAAACTTTTACAACGACCTACCATTACAACGCAACTTTTACAACGCATACTATTACAACGCATTGCTCTGGGGGGCGCTCTAGGATAGGGAATAGGTTAATTTACTATCCAATAACCTTCCCTACTATCCACGGGGACTGGAGTTGGAATAGTAAATTAAACTATTCACTATCCAGCACCCCAAAGCGCTATGCGTTGTAATGGTATGCGTGGTAAAAACCGCGTTGTAAAGGTAGGCGTTGTAAAAGTATGCGTTGTAACGTCATACAGCCGCCTCTAGCAGACACTTTAGACCATCTGGGATTTATTCCTTTAATATTGAACATTCAGCTTAATTCAAAATACTGTTGGCCATTTTATAATTAAGAAAAATACATTCATTTTACGGCTAAGGGTGGTCTTGCAAATGAACCAAAAACAGTTTACCTTAAGGTAGTGTTTACGGCTTCATCTTATAAATTAAGCCTTGATCTGAGTATAGGGTCCTTTAAGAAACTTCACTATTAGCTTCAACAACTCAGAGGGAAGGCCATCAGCTACTACTTGTTCCAGTGAAAGACCCCATCAACTGTGTCAAAGGCCCCTACCCTACATATTTACGTTGCAAACTTCGCTCTCGGAGTCAAGACTGTATCTGGCCCGAGTGCACAAATGCTGTGCAGCTTCAGAGTACAGGTGCCTCCAGGGGAACCTCCAGAACAGTGCTTCCCACATGCTGTTCTCAGATTCATGCCACGGCAGCAGGAGTGGAGGCTTTTAAAGAGCTTCTCTGCACAACTCAGGAAGGAAACTAGGCACTGAGATGCAGTCGCTTTGATGGCACCTTTCTAAAGATAGGGCTAGCCACACTTCCCTTCTACAAAGGCAGGATATTCCTATTAACTAGAGATACGTCAAAGACTGGAGCCCAAATTTTGGCCGCTCAGGTCAGATGTGATTTTATCAGAGGATCAGGTACTAAATCAGCTGTAAACTTTACCTTCTGCTACCCCGGTAAGTACTGGCCCTTTGCACCTACGGCCGCTGCACCTACAGCCACTTGCACCATACTCTGAGCCTGGAGCATGCACAGGTTTATTTTAACATCTTCAAGTGTGTATAAGATTGTTCTGAGTTGTTGAGGCTGTGACCATAACAAAAGGGCCTTCGTCTGCCACCTCTTGGTTTTGTTTCTTAAAGGGGGTTATCAGCTGCACCAACTTTTGGTAAAACGCCAACTCTGTTCTTTCAGAAATGCCCACAAAGAGTTCAAGGATGGATGTACACAAGCATTTTTGCAAAAAATTAAGGGGTGCAATCATAGTGCCCTGTTTTTACAGTTCATAGGAAACATTTCCCACAAACCACTTAAAACCTCGTGTCTAGCTCTTTCATATGAAAGAGAGCATGTTTGCAAAAATGAAGAATAAAAATAAAACCTCTATACAGATATTAGAAACCATTCAATCCAAGTCAATTAAACAAATTACTGGCCAATGTTTAACTTGAGCGGGTCTTCCAGAGTGACAGGGCCACCATGATGGGATGCCTGGAACAAAGATCACACAAAGCCTGGCCATCTTTTGACAGCACCAGTGGTGCCTGACATTACTGGCTGTGGGTATGACGGGCCGAAGGCTGCCCCTTGCCATAACCGGAGACACCATTTTGCAAAGAGGAAGCACTCCTTTGACCCAGGAGGGTAAAGTGCCTCTTGTGGCAGTCTTTGATTGGCACCAGTCAGTTAGCAGTGCTCGTGAACAGTGGAATTAAACCATGAAAAAGGCCGGGGCTTTACAATTCAAAAGATAAGTGAAAGATGGGAAGAAATCCTTAGGGTGCACAACAGACATTGTTTTGTATTGTAGCATTTGTGTAGCCATTATAATCACAGACATGAACCTTTGTAATATAAAATCAGGGGGAAGTTCAGTATTATAGCAGTTGGAAACCACATGATCATACACAAAGATTCCCACCAGCTCTAAGACCCCCCAGCCTAGACAGCCATGCGCGGCCCATGTCAGACCCATAGGACCACGGGAGTCCATATAAGCTTGTAACCATGGCTTCTGTAACTGTAGTGCTTTTATTTCCCTTGCAGCAGGTTCTAGGCGCTGAGTAGCAGTCTCTATCCTTGATGGAGTAGTGGAGCGTCACTCCTTGCAGAGGCCAGCTTACACTGTTCTTGGGTGAGGACCATCCTCCCCTGTCGCAATGTTCTCTGCTTGATTCTGGTATCAGATCTTCTTCCCCAACCCTTTCATCAGGGAATACACAGCACAAATCCCAAAAATGCAACGCTTGGTTCTGGGCGTGACTTCCCCCTGCTGCTGTTTAATGGAACCAGTCCTTCCAGCAGACAGGTGCTGTGTGCATGCGCCAGGTGGCGAGAGGCAAGGTGCATGCACCAGGTAGCGCGAGGCAGGGTGCATGCACTAGGGTGCATGCACCAGGTGGCCCCGCCCCTCCGATGAGGTTCTGTGCGCTTGTGCCTAGTCTCAGCCGAGCAGAGGCAGGACCCGATCCTTGCAGGGAGATCCTGGAGCACCCTGCTTGCACCACCTGCGCATGCACGCTGCCTCGCGCCACCTGGTGCAATCTGAGGTATCGTGGCTCTGCAGGAGAAGAGTGCTTCTGGGCCTCGATTTTGATTGACTGAAGTTAACACTGTCTATTGTTTTCAATGGGTTTTTCTGAAGGTCTATCTACTAACATTGCTTTTGTATTGCTGTTACAGTGGGACTCCCATCATGACGATGGGGAAGATCCTAATATGTGACTCTAAGAAGAATTTAATACTAAAGAAAAAGGCACTCAATCCGTCATGATAAATAGATCAATAAGGATACCCATATTCAAGTGTATACAATAATCCTGGGCAGTATCAGGCAACTTACACCCTTTACTAATGATTAGCAGATTTATATGACAAGCATAGGCACTGATATATTTTCTAAAATTTTCTAGAAACACAGAGTTCGGTTTTCTACACCCACCACACCCACCACAAAGGACAATGTGCCAAGCCCATATCAGAAAAGAAGTTGTACTGAAACTACCCAACAACCCACTCAGCGAGGGAGGAGCTTCGCGCGCATCCGAGATGGCCGCGTGTGCACAGGGCTCCCGGGACCCTCGCCACCTCCCACATCTATCCTGAATCATATCCTGATTACGAAGACGGGTTATTGAAGATGCAACCCAGCTGATATAATAGCTGCTTTCAGAAATTGATTTGGACTCCGGGAACCGCAACTACGACACTCTGAACTTTTGAGGACCGCCCCATGGAGTTACCCGGGGCTTGAGTTGTTAAAGTGCCCAGGCAGTAGTTGAACAACAACGGCCTGCAGGGTTCTGATCACAGCCTTGGAGTTGACTTTCGGTTTCATTTTTGGGTCTTTGGCCTTATCCTATCTCAAGACCGATCTGGTAGCCTGAGGTGCAGCCAGACCCCGTGACTTCATCGTGTGCCAACGGCTGCGTGTGTATGGTTGCTGCGATATAACTGCTGAACTTTGCTTTTGGAGATTCCGGTGGGTGAATCGTGAGGGGCCATTTTTACCAGGTCTCAAAGGCCCCTCGGGGGCACATTGCCCAATATGGCAGACAGACCCGATAGCGAAAAACGAAAAACCAAGACCACTCACCGGGGGGGTACTATTAAAACAAATGTTATGGATCGTTATACCCAACCCAAGGTGTCCCCCGGTGGTGCGAATAGGACTCTGGAAGAGGCAAGTGAAGACCCTGCCGCGTTGGCCGATTTAACTCTACAGGATGTCATGGGCGCCATTGCTGGTATGAAGACTTCCATTGGCCAGCAATATGAGGCTCTTGCCCTTAAGCTTGACACCGTGGCAATCGACGTCAATTTGATTAGAGTGGACTTATCAAAGACTAACGAGAAGGTCAAATCCTTAGATTTGAAGACCTCCAGCCTCACGATTGATGTGTCCAACCTACAGAAGGAGGTTCGCAACTTACGATCCTCCAACGATCTCTTTGCTCGTCGGCTGGAGGATTTTGAGAGTCGGGCCAGACGCAATAATGTACCTATTATTGGGGTTCTTGAAAAATCGGAAGAACCCGCTGCAGATCTCCTTGTGGAGGACCTCATCCTAAATCACCTCGCCACAAAAGGCCTGAGTAAATTCTTTGCGGTGGAACGTGCGCACAGAGTGCCGGGTGGGAAGCCAAAGCCGGGTGCCCCTCCGCGGCCGATCATCGCCAGAATTTTTAACTTCAGAGATAGAGACGCTATCCTGCAGGCATCGCGGGTGGGCGGCCCCATGAAGTTCGAGAACACTACGGTGAGCTTCTACCCGGACTTCACCCTGTTCATTCAGAAGCAAAGGATGGGGTTTCAGGGGGTGAAGCGACGACTGAGGGACATGGATTTGAAATACGCGATGCTTTTCCCAACCCGGCTGCGTGTTGAATATGAGGATCGGACGTTTTTCTTTGACCGCCCTGAGAGAGTGAGTGACTGGCTTGATACATTGCCTACGCGGCGTGATCGCACGGAACATTCTGGTGGAGCTGAAGGGGGCCCGTCGGAGCAAGAATGAGAAGTGGTTTCCGGTTTCCGAACATTGTGCATAACATATAGCTGTGGTTCGATGGCTTTTATATTTGCGTGACTTATGGTTGGACACCTGGGGGTGGCGGGGGGAGTGGGACTCTTTCCTCCTCCGGGTTTCTTTTTGTAGACTAGTTTAATGTTAGGGCGACAGGCACACTGCAAGTTGGGGTGGCTTTTGAGTCTAACGCAGGGGTGCAGGGTGGGGGGGGTTGTATCGGGCTTCTGTTGGGGGGTGGTGGGGGTGTTTGGGTGTGTTTCACTTTTTCTCAAGGCAACGTATTGTTTTACTTCTGGATCTGGGTATTGTGTTCGTTATGGGGTGGGTTCTGCATCCATTTCTGGGATGGGGGTTAGGGGGTTGAAACTACTGTGTTGGAATGTGAACGGGTTGAGGGATAGGATAAAACGTGGGGTAGTGTTGCAACTGTTGAGACGCCTCTCCCCTGATGTAGTGTTATTGCAGGAGACACACTTGATCGGCAACACTTGTTACGCTATGAATCGGCGAGGATATCGTCATGCTGTACATTCTGGGTTCACTACTGGTTCTAGGGGGGTGGGTATTCTAGTCAAGAACTCTCTCTCCCTGGAAGTAGACGACATAATCCTTGATGACAGGGGGCGTTATGCTGCTCTTACTGGTAGGTGGGAGGGAAGGACTGTCTCGCTGCTTTCTGTATATGTCCCACCTGGTCTGCAGACCACGACCTTTGCTGATTTGGGGCGGGTAGTTCTGGGACTTCCGGATGGTATCCTGGTGATGGGTGGAAATTTCAACTCTGTTGTCTCCAGTAGTGAAGATCGGTATCCCCCTAGGGACCTCACGAGATCACAGTCTTGGCTGAGTGGCTTTCTGGAGACGCTGGGACTGATAGACTGTTGGAGGTTGATGCATCCGGGACAGGCACAATACACCTTCCACTCGGGTACCCACGGTAGTCTCTCCAGACTAGACTATGTCTTGCTGCCGGCAGCACAGGCCTCGTCAGTTAGGGAAGTTAGACATCTGGCTCGGGGTATCTCGGATCACTCCGAACTGTGGCTCCAGATGGACGCTAGTATGGGTGCTGAGGGACGGGTGGCCCCGATTAATACCTGGTATCTCCGTAACCCCAAAACCCGTGCTGAGTTGGTCAAGTCTCTGGATCAGTAGTTCGCTGAGAATGAGGGGTCGGTGTCCTCTTCTGTTTCACTGTGGAAGGCATTTAAGACGGTTATCCGTGGACAGGCACTATCGTTAATTGCTGGTGCCAAGAAAAGCAAAAATGAGGTGGTGATCCACCTCGAGACCGAAATAGCTGAGCTGAAAGGGGATTTGGAGCTGGGTATTACTCGTGACAAGGTTCATGTCCTCAGTCTCAAACAACTTGATTATAGGGCGTTGGTAACAGACGCCGCTAAAGTTATGAGTAGAGAGCAGCGGGGACGGCTGTATGATGTGGGGGATAAGGCTGGAAAACTGATTGCGTGGTTGGATAGAAAGGAGAGGGCAAGTCGTGTGGTTCCTGTGATTGTGAGAACTGATGGAGTGCGAGTAACTGACCCTGTTGAGATTGTCGAGTTTTTTGCTGAACATTTTCGAGATGTGCATTCCCCAGTCTCCGATAGACCTCAGGAAGACTCCCATTCGCTGTTGCGAGACATTGCGTTGCCTTGTCTGTCAGATTCAGATAGGGACTTGATGAACGCAGCACTTTCAGTTGACGAAGTGTCTCTCGCTATTCGCTCTGTCCGTTCGGGAAAAGCTATGGGCCCTAATGGTCTTCCCATCGAGCTTTACAAGCTGCGTCCTGACAAAATGGCGCCGTATCTTCGTGATATGTTCCTAGAATCGCGAGACATTGGCTCCCTTCCTCGTGATCAGCGTCTTGCGACCATCGTGGTGATTCATAAGGAAGGGAGGCCGCGGGATCACTGTGTGTCCTACAGGCCGATTTCGCTGAATGCGGAACCTAAGATCCTCGCAAAGTTGCTGGCAAACCGCTTGATAAAGGTAATCAGTGACTTGATTCATCCGGATCAATCCGGTTTCATTCCACATCGCAATACAGCACTGAACTTGAGGCGCTTGCATGGCGTTCTCGCGAGAGCGGCGTCACTGTGTGAGCCGGCCATCTTGGCTTCCTTGGACGCTACGATGGCCTTTGATACAGTGGAATGGCCGTACCTTTGGGTTGCTCTTGCGAAGTTTGGTTTTGGTCCTGGTTTCATTGGCTGGGTGAAACTTTTGTATGAGGAACCATTGGCGCAGATTGTGGTGAATGGTCGGGTTTCTAAGTCCTTTGTTCTTGGAAGGGGTACGCGGCAGGGATGTCCGTTTCTTTTCGCCCTTGCCTTGGAACCTCTAGCTGCCTGGTTGCGATGGGAGCCATCGATGAGGGGTATTCAGTGGACCCCGGAATTTGAGGATCACATATCACTCTATACAGACGACATTTTGTTGTACCTCATGTCGCCTCGAAAGTCGTTGATTGTATTGTTTGATGTGCTAAACTCGTTCGGAAGGAACTCCGGCCTTGTGATTAATTGGACCAAGTCCTGCATGTATGTGCTCTCGGGTGACATCCCTCCTTTACCGCGCGGATGTCCCATCCAGGTGACGCAGATGGGATTTAAGTATCTGGGGGTCTTTATAACATTAGACCCCGTGGTTCGCTACGATCGTAATCTGCTTCCTCCGCTCCAACGGTTAAAATCTGACGTTGTGGGCTGGCGCAGGTTGCCGCTATCCCCCCTCGGGTGTGCAGCTCTTTTCAAAATGATGTCCTTGCCGCGGTTTTTATACGCGCTCCAGAACACGTTTGATGTAATTCCGGCGAGCTATTTTCGGGAGGTGGAGAGTTTGCAGAGGCGGTTGATATGGGATGGGCGTTCGCGTATTGCCCTCGCCAAGCTGACACTTCCCTGGTATGACGGCGGTATCGCACTTCCGGATATCAGGCAATATTATTGGGCCTCTCAGCTGGAAGCGATCAATCATGGAATGTATGGTCCAGCGTTAAATCCTGCATTCGAGATGGATAAGTGGTTGCTACCGGGTGGGGATTATAACAGGGCGCTTTACTCCAAATCTACTGGAGGGAAACTTTCGGGACCCACTAAGATAGCGGTACGAGTGTGGCACTGTGCGAATGCGGCAATGGGATGGAGGGATCGATTAACCCGGGCGACCCCGCTCTATGCGTGTGAAAGATTGGGTAGCCTGTGGAAGACGAAAGGATTTGAGAAGTGGGATATGATTGGTATTTGTAGTGTGAGTGATCTCTGGGTCAAGGGCAGGATTAAGACTTTTGAGACGCTGAAGGTAGAATATAAGCTGAGTGACAGGGAATTCTTCCATTATGCGCAGATTCACCACGCGTTGAGTTCGGTTTTTCCTGAGGGTATTGACATCCCGGAATCATACCCACTTGAAGATCGGGTGCTTGATGGCTATGTGCCCGACAGCACTATTTCTTTGATATATAAGAAATTGATCAACGATCGAGCGGACCTGTTGGCGCAACTCAGGGAGGTCTGGACCAGTGACGGTGAAGAGTTGGATGACGAGGACTGGCAATCGTCGATATCCTCACCTAAGGAGGTCGCGATTCCGGCCCGTCTCCGACTCGTCTAGCTTAAGATCCTGCATCGGATTTATGTGACTGGCCCTAGCCTGATTCGTATGGGTTATTCTGTGGATGGGTTGTGTAAGCGTGGTTGTGGTTTAATTGGTACTTTCCTCCATATAATTTAGGAGTGTCCGGAGGTGGTTGTGTTCTGGAATCGTGTGCATGCTGTGATGTAGGAGGTCACGGGTGTCGCGCTGTCGCCTGAAGCCAGGCGTTGTCTGTTGAATGTATGGGAACCGAATGACTATGATGTTGCACAGACGCAGTGGGCGACCCTTGGGAATATGATTGCCAAGAGAGACATTGCGCAGTTGTGGGGCTCCCAGAGGCCGCCCACGGTCTCGGCATGGAAGGAGAACATGGACTGGTGTATGTTTGGAGAGAAGACGGTGTATGTGGCGCGGGGCAGACCTAAGAAATGGGGTAAAATCTGGGGTCAATGGAACTCCTACCGTGGAGATATATGCACACCTCCCCTTGCAGATATTCCGGATGTTCCTCTTTCCCCTTGACCCGACATTCCTAGTATTGTTTATCTTCTATGTTTTTTGACTCTGGTTTCTCCCCTGTCCCCCCCCCCCCACTGCACTAATGATTCTTTGTATTATATTGTAATGCACTTTCCTTCCTCTTTGAACACATATCCAACTGTACTGCTTATTATTGCCTTGTCTGTTTGTTATTTTTTCATAATAAAAAGAGTTACAAAAAAAATAATATTGTCAGGAGCAAATGTCTATATATGCTGAGACACAGCTGATGGCCTCTAGACCTAGGGATATCTGGGGCCCGCTTCAGACCTTCCTCCTCCAAGGGGAGGTGGAAGATACCGACTCATCTCCTATAAGCGGTTCATATATATTGGGTGCTACAGGTTAATCCCTCTGGAGCCTCGACAGGGCCTTACAGGATAAACGGTGCTTCCTCTCGGTGGCTATCTGGAGATACAGTAATGATGCATGCTCTGCTACTGATCGATAATGGACTATTATGGTGGACACTTATTTTTTTGTTTATCCCTATTCTCCCCTTGTTCTTATTATAATCCTTTCGGCTATCAATGCATTATATTCGGATATGTGTTAAAGATGTCTTTGAGTAATATATGTGAGACATGTTAATTGCTATGCACACAAGGGGATTGCACAGAGCGACAAATCACTTTGTACTGCAAACTGTTATGTGGATGTCAAGCTGTACGATTATGTTCTATGAAAAAATAATAAATAAAAAGTTAAAAAAAATAAAATAAACCCACTCAGCAATATTCGAGTGAGATAGGTCCAAGAACACTAGGATACAATTTTAAGATTTATTTAAAATTAAAATACTAGTCTTGTGCACACAATATGAATTGTAACTACAATGAAGACAAATAAAATAGCATGAGCGTTTACTAAAAGCACGAATAAGAGGAACCACTCCAACATAACTAATGTTTTACACCATTCTACCCTCATTCTGCTACTTCTAGGTGCCAAGCTAATCCTAATATAGCAAAAAAAAAAAACTATTTTAAGTTTCAGAGATGAGGCACGCCAGCTTACCTGTTAAAACAATAGGGGTTATAGTAAAAAAAAAAAAAATTTTAAAACGTAAAGCAAGGCCTGCTATTCTTGTTGCACATTGCCGGCTGCACCAGTAATTCACAGAGTGAAAGCTAAGTGCCTCCCTAACTCACAGCCTTTGGTTAGGAGCAAAGATAGGATTCTTTATGGCCTGTCCCGCTGGCGCATGGCATGGAGATTCCAGTCTACCCATCAGTCTCTATGCTTGGAAAGGACTACAAAACAAAAGCTCAACTAATCAGGGTACAGGTCAAGTCCACACAATCAACTGCGTCCTGGTCATCCTTCTCTTTCTTGAGTGTGATTGAAGACTCTCCGGTACCGTTCTTCACTCTCCTTTGGTCGAATCAGAACCTGGGAAAAACAACAACTATCACTCACATGTACAAAAGGAGTCGACAAAAGTGCCATTGCAAACAATGTGATCAATAATACATTTTTTACATCATACATCCATTACATTTAGACAATGAAAGTGAACTATAATAAGACCTTAAGAAAAAGTCTTAACTGAATCCCCAGAAATGTGTATTGAGCACTTTCTCAACTGAACTCAGACAGGGCAGGAAGTTTGTAGAATCCTGGGCAGGAATAATCCTCGCCTTAGTATCCTTAATAGAATTCAAACTTTCCGTTACTAGAGCTAGGAAAGGTTTCATTCTATGTCAGGACTGGAGGCAAGGATTATGCTTGTTCAAAGCTTATCCACCACTAAAGATATCCATATTAATCACCGGTTTAAAATAAAACCGTTTGAACATAGAGTCCGAAGACCAATCTGCCTCATTAAGAATATCCTCTAGTCAAGCCCCTAGAGTAAAGGCTTTGGAGGCCATTGCCCCTCTAACAGAGTGAGCTCTGAAATGCAACATCAATGCCTGCTTCTTGCATGACCCAACCGATCCATCGGGCGATGGCAAGAGAAGAGACCGCTTTGAAAGGTTTCTTCAGTGCTATCAATAATTTTCGTTCCCCTAGAGGGTCGGACCTTCTCTGTCATACTTTCATAAACCTTTAGGCATCTTACCATGCATAATTTAGGAGACTTATCAAAAGCCGGATAGGACACCACTCATGAATTAGATTTAGTTCTCCAGTAAATTTGAAAAATAATCCAGTGTGGAGTAAAAATCTGCCCAATAATGTTGAACGCCTTCACATAAGAAACCCTGCGACAGGAGATAACAACATTGCCAGCTTGGCGGACAGTTCCTTTTGTGACAAAAAGTCATTGCGTTGCCAAGACTAGAAGAGGTGAAGCACTTTAACATCCCATAAAGATGAATAACACAGCTCTGGGGGAAGTGGATCCCTCTCAGCAGTTTGCACACTAGTGGATGTTTCCCAACATTCATACCTTGGATCGGCATACGGCTAGCAGAAACGGCCGATTGATGGCAGTTGACCATTTGATATGCCAGGTTTCGATAAGCTAATGAGGCCAAGAAATTCATGATAGGGACAACACTGCACCCCAAGGGATCCTTACCGAGTTGAAGACACCAACGGACCCATGTTGAGAATGCAGATATGTATCTTTTTTTGGTTCCGTCTGCCCAGGCCGTAGCCAACATACTCTCAGCCTCTTGTGAAAGGTCATGGATTCACAGACCTTCCCTGTAATCCACAGGCATTCTCTGCTGTAGAATGAACGGGTGAAAGTTGCCCAGAAAATCCTGAAGGAGATCCAGAGTCTGGGGTGGAAGGATTGGAGAATCCCAGGAAAGTTCCAGAAGAACTGGAACCCACACTTGAGATCTCCAATATGGCGTGATCAGAACGAAGGCCGCCTGTTGATGTCGCAGCTGCATCGAGAGGCGCATGATCATCGCGAAGGAAGGAACAGCATATTTCATCTCCGCTGACCAATCCTAAAGCAAGGGACCCACGCTTGGGCAGACGTGGGACCCTTGCTCACTTTGCCACCGGATTCAAACTAGCCACGCTGATGAGGGGTGTTAGCCCAAAACCGGTCCCAGGGTGCTTGTTTCCGGTCCAGGAAAGACATGGCTGGGCAGTTCAGGCTGGACTGTTCCTATGAGGCACAGGGTCAAGACTGATTTGCAAATAGCTGTGCCTGAACTGGGGTGGCGAAGATTCAAACCAGATCTGTGACTGGGGGTGAGTGTTTGAAAAGTTTCAGCACTCTGTCCATCATCTCCTTGTGTTTGTCTTTCAAAGGGCCCCATGGCGCCTGCCACCGCCTGGTGTATGGAGGTGTCTACCGCCTTGCAGAATTCATCATCCAGGGGAAGGACAATGATGGTCTCCTCCTCCTAGTATTCCTGCATAGTAATATATCAGCCAAGGACGCTTTAAGTAGGGAAATAAATCAGGTTCTAGGGAACCAGCAGGTGCAAATGCACAGAGCGCCTCAGGAGATGTGGTTCCTAATTAATGGCAACTCAGAGGGCCTGGTTTTGGCACTGGGGGATACCAGTTTAATGTTTTTGGTGTGCTACAAACACTGACTGGTCCTGCCTGGGGCAATTACTCCCTTAACTCATGCAGGATATTAACCTGTCGCGTGACCGCAGCACTGCGCATGAGCACGCTGGCAGGGGGTCCTACTTCTGATCTAAATACAGACCCGGAACTGCAGGCATCAGCCGCTTCATACTTCGCGCTCACAAGCTTTAATACAGACCCCTGCAGACGTCAAGGGCTTCCAAGGCTGTACAGGAGGCAGAGGGCTACGCGGATGGTCAGCTCATTTAGATTCTCTTCATCGAAATGAGCACAACGCCCGCAGCACGCATCTCTGAAATGTAAGGCACCCTCAGGCAGCCGACACGCCCTACCGCACTCTCACAGTTCCTTAAAGTTCACAACAAGCAGCGAATTGAGCGCTGACACTCACTCCCGCGCTGGGGATCTAAAATGTGACGTATACTGTTATTAATAGCCCATTACACTGCTATTAAATGGAGCCGAAGGTGAACAGTACTTATCTCGTGCTGGAAGCAGGGAAGAAAGAGGAGGATGGCCAGGACGCAGTTGTCTGAACTTGCCCTGTACCCTGATTGGTTGAACGTTTGTGTTGTAGTCCTTCCCCAGTGGTTGATGGAAAAGGTAGTTAAAGTTGAACACTGCTGGAATAAATAAAGGAAGAAAGTTTGAGCATAGTCCTCGCCTCCGGTCCTGACCTAGAATCAATGATTATATCAAACTAGGTGATAATGGATTTGGGGAACCTTACCAGATATTAATCTGATCAAAAGGTACACCTGTATAACCCCATCCTTAAAATGGTGATATCTACTTCTACGGTGGTCGGGTCACACTACATTTTTTCCCAACTGATTTGTTATTTATGTATTTATTTATTTTTTTATTGGCATTTCAGTATTTTAACAATGACAGCCTTTGTCAAACATAAGTTACAAACAGACTTTAACAATTCCACTGCATTACAACACTCCTCCTCCATCAGTGCATGCACATTTTTCAGAAATACATTTTATTTGTTATAACTGGTGTATGTTACAGTTGAACATTGGTTTCAGTTAGATAGGCTATTAGGTACTGCCAGTAGTCTCTGGGGCGCGATCTCATTGGCAGTTCCTCTTCATATGTCTTCAAAGTGTCCTTGCAATAGACCAAGTCTTGTATCCAATGTTTGACCTGTGGCACCATTTTACTACCCCACCCTATCGATATTTTACGTTTTGCCATGAGGAGGGCTATCACACAAAATTTACGTTTTAAAGCACGGATTTCTGGCAATAACCCCAATAGACATGTTCGAATATTGCATTCTATCTGGGCTCCTAACTTATCTTCCAACATGTGCGTCACTTTTAGCCAATACTCCGCTACCCCTGTACAAAACCAAGCAAGATGTATAAAATCTGCCTCTTCAGTTCCACACATCTGGCATCTGGAGTCAGTTCGCAGGCCAAACCTGTGTAACCTCTTCGGCGTGTGGTATGTTTGATGCAAGTATTTAATATGTATCATGCGTAAGTTTCCATTTGGCGTCAGTAGACCCGTTAATATACACGCTGTGGACCACTCTTCCTCTGTTAGCGGAGTGTCCAAACAACTGTTCCACCTCTGTACTGCCTTGTGCGCTGTGGACCCTATTTCGGCCTGAAGTTCCACGTACAGTTTGGATACTAAGTGTTTAGGTTCGGGCATTGTGAGTAGTAGTTGTAGGGTCAACAATGTTTGCGGTTCGGTTGGATAAGTCGGGTAAAGTGTTTTGTTCACCCTTTGCAATCTGAAGTATGTGAATTTAAAAAGCATTGTTTGATTATGCACATAGGATATATCCTCTAGTGTCTTAAATACACCATCTTGATACAGGTCCCCCATCAAATCTATTCCCACTTGCTTAAGTAGCTCCATCCCCACCTTTTCCTGCGTTACTGAGATGTCCGGGTGGTAATGAAGCGGTAGTCCATGGGCATATATTGGAAGCTTATTCGTCTTTTGACATATCAGTCTCCAAGCTTCATTGGTTGCGTCTATGGTGTTTATGTCTTGTTTATGTAGTGGGGGTCGCTTGTCGGTTATTATTGCGTCTAATGGGATGGGCAACGCATCACCCTCTTCAATTGCCACATGTGTGAGAAATGGGACTTTGTGGTAACAGAAATGTGCATAATGGGCCTGGGCGCATAAATAATACAGGAAGAAATCAGGGACCTTGAAACCACCACGTGCGAAAGGTAATGTCAGTGTATGTAGATCAATTCGAGCTGTTTTTCCTGCCCAAATCAGTTTCAGCGTCATAGAAGTTAATCTACGGAACACCGCCATAGGGGATTTTAATTGGTATATTGTTGAATAAATATAGCATTTTCGGCAGGATCACCATTTTCACAATCGCCAACCGATCAGCTAACGAGAGAGGCAGCTGGATCCATCTTTCTATTTTCCCTTCTAGGGCTGTGACTACTCTTCCATAATTCGTGCGGACAACTACTTCGGGGTCTCTATGGAACCACACTCCTAAGTATCTCACAGGTTCAGATTGGCAGTCTAGCGGATAATCCGTTTGAAAGTGATGTGTAGAGTCAGTGAGTGATAGTATCAATGATTTAGCCCAGTTGATTCTGAGACCTGATTGTCGTCCGAATTTAACATATTCCCTCAGCAACGGGTTTAGATTTACCGCAGGGTCTCGCACGTAAACAACATATCATCAGCGTACAATGATATGTGTAGTGGTCTCTGCGGGAATTGTAATGCTGAGTAGTGGTGTCCCTGTCTTAACTTACAGGCCAGCGGCTCCAGCGCTACGGCAAATAGAAGGGGGGACAGAGGGCATCCCTGCCTAGTGTCCCTTTCTGTGGGAATTGCCTCTGAAATGTATTTATTAATCCGTATGCGCTCAGTGAGTGCAGTGTACAGCAGTTTTACCCATTGGAGGAACACTGGAGGAAAACCTATTCTATGTAATATCGTGTGTAGGTAAGTCCACGCTATGGTGTCAAACGCTTTAGCAGCATCCAACAACACAGCCACTGCCTTGGTAGAGGGGGTCAGGTAGTGCGATACCGCAAATAGAGTTCTGGTATTGTGGGATGTTGATAGCGTTGGAATAAAACCTGATTGATTGGGTAGGACTTATTTAGCCATCAGGAGCTGAAGCCTGTTAGCCAATATTTTAGATAATATTTTAGTGTCTACATTGATTAGTAATAGGGGCCTATATGATTCGCAATATTCCGGGTCTTTGTCCGGCTTCAGGAGCGCTAGGATCATAGCTTCTCTTAAAGTTTGTGGCAACAACAATTTCTCATGAGCGTCCCCTAGCATTGCTACTATGCGCAGTGCTAGAAGGTCCACAAAGGCTTTATAGAACTCCCCAGTGTACCCGTCAGGTCCTGGCGCTTTTCCAATCTCAGTGACCTCCTCCACCGTTATGGGCAAGAAGAGGAACCTCCTCTGCATCAGAGAGCCAAGCTATGGCTATGTCGTCGCAATACTGCGCAATTTCCTCAGCTGTCGCAGTTACCTCTGCTGTGTATAGCTTCCCAAATGTTTGCTTAAATTCTCTCGGTATTCCCTATGTGTCATGTCTCAATTCTCCCCCCGCGTCCCTAACAGCTTGTACCACTGGAGGTGGCTTCTTCGCACATATTTTGGCTGCCAACGCCGCACCCGGCCTGCCTCCCTCTCCGTAACTCCTCGCTATATGGCGTTTAGTGACGTATCGAAGTTCCTCGTCTGCACTTATTTGGTACTCAGATATCGCTATTCTGATTTTCCCTAATAATGTGGGATTTTGTGTTTGTTCATACTCGCGTTTCAGATCTCGTATTTTAGCTTCTTGTTGTGTTAGTTGTTGTCGCAAGTCTCTTAATATTCCCGCATTCGTGCTTATGCAAATCCCCCTAATGGTAGCTTTAAAAGCATTCCATAGTAGCCCGGGGTCATCTGTGCTGGGTGCATTTAGCTCAAAATAGTCTATGATGGCTCTTCTAATTGTCTCCGTGTATAGTGGGTCTAGTAGTGCCTTCCCATTAAATCTCCAACTAAATGGAGGGGGTACATAATTCGGTAGTTTGATTGTTAGTACCACCGGGTTATGATCCGATAGGGATCGGGGTAGATGAGTTATAGATTCCACCCACTGTGACACATCTGAGGATCCTCACCAGTAAACTATTCTAGACCAACTTACATGTGCTGCTGTTGTATGCGTTGCCTCTAATTACGTTGGGTGTCTCATTCTCCAGAGGTCTGTTAGGTGTTTATCCTGCATAATGTCTAGCAGCTTTTTTAGAGTGCGTCTGTGCGTTTCTGCCAACGATGGTGATTGATCAATTACATCATTTAGTGCCATGTTGAAGTCCCCTCCCCACACCAACGGGACTTCTGGGAGGTCGTTCATTTTCAACCAGTGCGCATGATAGAAGTCCGGGTCGTCCATGTTTGGCGCGTAAATGTTAAGTAAACTAAATCTCTGCCCTCTAAGTGTGCCTGTTACTGCTCATATTGCCCCTCCTCATCTGAGTGGACTTGTTCTACTTTGAAGTCTAAACCTTTTCGGATTAGTATAAGGACCCCTCTCGAGTATGATGAGTATGCAGCCCCGTGTGTAGATTCCGCCCACCTATGTCCTATATGAGTCGATGTATTGGGGTCAATATGCGTCTCCTGTATAAATGCAATGTCAATGTGGAGCCTCGTGAAGGAGGCCAGTATTTGCCGTATTTTCTTTGGATTTTTGAGACCCCGTACATTCCAGGTTATTAATCGTAATTGGTCGGACATTAGTTTCTCAGCCATTCCGTAGACATCTCTCATATCTGTTCACCTTTATGTGTTGCGTACAACCTTTACGACTTATGCACAATAGCATTAGGATATGAATACCATGTTTGCACACCCCTTGGATTATGGCAGTGTTTCTCAAATGCAGTAGTACAATACAAACACCCCTATCAATCAATCAATTAAGACATTTATAGAGCGCGCTACTCACCCGTGAGGGTCTCAAGGCGCTGAAAGGGGGGAGGGTGCTGCTACTGCTCGAACAGCCAGGTCTTGAGGTGTTTCCTGAAGGTGAGATGGTCCTGGGTCATTCGTAGGTGTGCGGGGAGGTAGTTCCATGTCTTGGCTGCCAGGTAGGAGAACGATCTTCCTCTGGCGGTGGTTCTGCGAATCCGTGGGACGGTGGCGAGGGCGAGGTCGGCGGAGCAGAGCTGGCGAGTGGGAGTGTAGAACGAGAGGCGGCTGTTGAGGTATTCGGGGCCCATGTTGTGGAGTGCTTTGTGTGCGTGGGTGAGGAGCCTGAAAGTGATCCTCTTGTTGACGGGGAGCCAGTGCAGGTTTCTCAGGTGGGCGGATATGTGGCTGCGGCGAGGGATGTCGAGGATGAGTCATGCAGAGGCGTTCTGTATGCGTTGTAGTCGTTTCTGAAGTCTGGCGGTGGTTCCCGGGTATAGGGCGTTTCCGTAGTCCAGTCGGCTGGTGACGAGGGCCTGGGTGATGGTTTTTCTGGTTTCGATGGAGATCCACCTGAAGATTTTTCGGAGCATGCGCAGGGTGTTGAAGCAGAAGGACGAGACGGCGTTGACTTGCTTGGCCATCGTGAGGGAGGAGTCCAGGATGAATCCTAGGTTGCGTGCGTGGTCCGAGGGTGTCGGCGGGGAGCCCAGTGCTGACGGTCACCAGGAGTCGTCCCAGGCGGAGGGGGATTTTCCGAGGATGAGGACCTCCGTCTTGTCCGAGTTCAGCTTCAGGCGGCTGAGCTTCATCCAATCTGCAACGTCTTTCATTCCTTCCTGGAGGTTGGTTTTGGCGGCGGCTGGGTCTTTGGTGAGGGAGAGTATCAGCTGGGTGTCGTCGGCGTAGGAGATGATGTTGATGTTATGTTTGCGTGCGATGGCGGCGAGGGGGCTCATGTAGATATTGAAGAGGGTTGGGCTGAGCGAGGAGCCTTGGGGTACGCAGCAGATGATCTCGGTGGCCTCTGAGCGGAAGGGAGGGAGGCGGACTCTCTGGGTTCTGTCAAAGAGGAACGAGGTGATCCAGTTCAGGGCCTTTCCTTGGATCCCAGTGGTGAAGAGGCGGGTTATTAGGGTGCGGTGGCATACAGTGTCAAAGGCTGCCGAGAGGTCTAGGAGGATGAGGGCGGTTGTTTCTCCGTTGTCCATCATGGTCCTGATGTTGTCGGTGGCTGCAATGAGGGTAGTCTCGGTGCTGTGGTTGGCTCGGAATCCGGACTGGGATGGGTCGAGCGAGTTGTTTGCCTCGAGGAAAGCAGTCAGCTGTTTTCCTCGGTCTTCTCGATGACTTTGGCCGGGAAGGGAAGAAGAGAGATGGGGCGGAAGTTCTTGAGGTCTTTGGGGTCCGCTGTGGGTTTCTTCAGGAGGGCGTTGATTTCTGCGTGCTTCCAGCTCTCCGGGAAGGTGGCAGACGCGAAGAAGCTCTTTATGATGTTCCGAAGATGGGGTGCGATGATGGTGTCGGCTTTGTTGAAGATATGATGGGGGCATGGGTCCGAGGGGGAGCCAGAGTGGATGGAGTTCATGACGTTGGTGGTGTCTTCAGTGCTGATGGGGGTCCAGGCGCTGAGGGTGGTGTTGGGGGTCGCTGGTTTGGTGGCTAGAGGCAGAGTCTGGGGGCCGAAGCTGTTGTGTATGTCTGCGATCTTTCGGTGGAAGAACGTGGCGAGGGAGTTGCAGAGTTCTTGTGATGGTGTGATGTCGTTGTTGCTGGCGCTGGGGTTGGAGAGCTCTTTGACGATGTTGAAGAGTTCCTTGCTGCTGTGGGTGTTGTTGTCTAGCCGCTCTTTGAATGCTGTCCTTTTGGTGGTGAGGATCAGCTGTTGGTGTTTGCGGGTGGCGTTCTTGAGGGCTGTCATGTTTCCTGTGGTTTGTTCGTGGTGCCAGGTTTTTTCGAGGTTTCGGCAGGATTTTTTTGATTCTTTGAGGGTGTCTGTGAACCACAAGGTTTTCCTGTTGCTGATCGTGCCTGGGGGGTTCTTCAGTGGTGCGAGGGCATCGGCACAGTTGGTGATCCACTGTGTGAGTTTGTGGGCTGCGTCGTTGGTGTCAGCGGTGTTGGCTGGTGGGTTCTGGCTCAGCGATGAGAGGAGCTGGTCTGTGGTGATTTTGCTCCAGCCTCTGCAGGGGGTTTGTTGTGTGCAGTGGTGGGATGTATTCTTTTTGAAGGTGAAGTGGAGGCATCTGTGGTCGGTCCAGTGTAGTCCGGTGGAGTGGCTGAACGAGACGTGGTTGCTGGCGGAGAAGATGGGGTCGAGCGTGTGGCCAGCGATGTGGGTGGAGGTGTTCACTAGTTGCTTGAATCCGAGGTTGGCGGGGTTGTCGAGCAGGGTGGTGGTGTTGTTGTCGCTGGTTTTCTCTAGGTGAAAGTTCAGGTCCCCTAGGAGGATGTATTCTGGTGAGGCGAGGGCGTACGGGCTGATGAAGTCGGTGATGGTTTTGCTGAATTGTGTGCGTGGGCCCGGGGGTCTGTAGATGAGCGTTCCTCTAAGGGTGGACCTTCCACCCCCCACCCACTTTAGCATCCCAATCATGCCAAAGACACTCCCTTCTGAGAACATACAACTTGTCATAACTGTGGTAGGGGAACACCCTGTTGGGGGGTCCACCCAGGTCACACAACTTCATCCAACATGTTGGATGTGGCCAGGTTAACAATAGTAATGCCAGTACCCACTAAATTTCACATGGCGATACAATGTTACTTTCAGAGGGGCAGTTCATCTAAGTCTGTGTCCAGTACACCTTATTTTAAGCCAAACCTCCAAAGAAAACCAATTACACCTGACCACGTATTACTGTTTCAGTGGGGCACCGGCTAACAGATAGTGCCCATACCTCAAACTTTTTAGGCTTACTGGTGACCTTTTAAAGTTTTACAAAGCGCCGGAACAAGTTAGCGGCCCAATATATATATGTTCTACGCAGGCCCAGCTGCATTACCTGTGTGTCTGTACCCACAAGACCTTCGGGCCACAGTCGTTTTTCCTTATTCCAGTACTCACTCAGTGTGTAACTGTCCGGAACCAAGATGTCCTTTCTATGACCCCCTCTTGACCTTCAGTTGGGCCATTGCCGTATCTTGCAGCAGATAGTAATGCGTATTTTGATCCAGCATATACCACCTTGTGTGTGTCCTCTGTATCGTTCTGGGAATTATCCATAAGGCATCTCGGTATCTTGTTGTGGCAGCTAGAGGAATGACTGATATTTCCCTCTTTACCGGCGCGTGCTCAATCCGAGTCCCGTTGTTGCTCAACCCTTCGTTGGTCTTGTCGCCGTTGTCCAAGTTTTTTAATGTAGTCCTGCGCTTCTTTTGGTGTCTGACTTATCACGATTTTACCCTCCTTTGAGATCCTCAGTCGGGCAGGGTACAGCATCGCATATTCGATTCCCAGTTCTCGGAGTTTCTGCTTCGCAGGTGCAAATTCCTTACGTGCTATTTGGACATTCATCGGGAAGTTTGGATAGAACTCCAGTTCATTGCCCTGATATTCGATGGTCTTCTTCTCTCTCGCCAGCTTCAGTATAATATCTCTGTCCCTG
The DNA here is from genome assembly GCF_964261635.1 of Lissotriton helveticus. NCBI lineage: Eukaryota > Metazoa > Chordata > Amphibia > Caudata > Salamandridae > Lissotriton > Lissotriton helveticus. The sequence goes on along the minus strand of NC_136060.1, from coordinate 116,547,493 downwards.
TAGTTTAGAAGGCGTGCAACTATAGGTCGTGGCGTCGCCCCTGGTTTCGGTCTTGACGCAAGTGATCTGTGAGCCCGTTTGATGATTAATACTGTGGACAAGTGCTCTGTACCAAACATGTTCCGTATCAAATCTTCTACATAGCTCTCCATCTTACCAGTATTTGTTGTCTCCGGAAGTCCCGCGATTCGGACGTTGTTGCGCCGGGACCTTGCTTCTAAATCTTCTGACTTATTCCTAATGACCTCCAGTAACCTATCAATTTCTGAGCATTTTTGAGTGGTATTGTGCGACTCATCCTCCACTGCAGACAGGCGGGTTTCAGCTTCCTCGAGGCATTCGCCATGTTTGTCAAGTTTCGCTGCCATGTTGTCCACCCTTTGTGTAATGGTATCTAATTTACCATGCACGTCTTGCAGACTTTTTTGGATAGCCTTTAGAGCTTGGTCCATACCGTTGGTTGGCTCAGTGTTGTTGTCCAGTTCGGTATCTGAGTGTGCATTTGACCCCTTCGTGGTCTTTTTGGCATCAAATGTCAGTTTTGTTTGCAATTTCTCCAGTTTACCCATGGTAGCTACGGCTCAATGTCTCTGTGCGCGAGAGCTTGTGTAATTTTGTAGTCGCTATTTACGCTCACTGACCCTCCCCCAGTAGTACTCAAAACTACGCCTTTAATTTTGTGTGTTTATACTGTTCCCAGGCCTCGGTTGCTTTTGCTGCTGGTTATTTCGCAGATTTTTCCTGCCTTGTGGCGCCGCTTACACTTCAAGTCCGTTAGCCTGTAGGCGAACAATCGTGACCGTCGCTTACACCTCTAGCTCCACGGATCCAGTTCTTTCGAGTAGTGGCGCATTACTAGGGGCGGTAGGAGTCTTCCCTCTGCGCTATCACAGGTAAGCGTGCACCAGCGCTTCCCCACTTCACCTCCTGCTTATTTCCCTGCTGGGGTTCCTTGGTGTCCGTCCGCACGTTGTGTTCGGTATTTCCCGCTAGGTATTTCACTGTATTCAGCCCGGCACCCCTCTTGCGCCGCTGTGTAGTGGTAACGTCTCTATCACTTCGTCATTTCACTGAGGTACATTGGCGTCGCTTCGATGCTCTTTTAGGGGTTCACACATACTTCAGTGTTTGCTCATCCGCTGTGCACACAACACATAAAGCCGCATATTAAAGTCCTCCTGGCACCAGCCTCACACCACGTCGCAGTACTCACGCATTTCTTTCCATGGGCGCCGCCATCTTGTACCTCGATTTCGCGCCGTTTCTGTTTGCGGTCTCAATTCAAACTTCAGCGATCTTTCTAGCCGTTTTGGTCGGGCAGATTGCTTCTCGGTGCCAGTTAGGTTCATGGGGCTACTGGCGCTGTGCACTGACTCTGCCTTTAGCCTCTCCGGAACAACCATACGTTCGGCTGTTTGTTCCTCCGGTCTCCGCCATCTTGATAATCACCAATCTCCAGCCCTTCAGAACTTCTCACCCGATTTTTAAACGCAGCGTGGGTTTTACTTCCAGCGGGGCCCGCACATTATGTCCGCTTCACTTTCCGACACCTTTTTCTTCCTCCCGATGCCGGTTAGGTACTCGCAATCCGCTATTTACAGCCGTTTCTGTAACCTGGCCGGCGGAGCTGTCTCAGGAGGCAGCCATTCCGCTGTGCGGCCTCTAGCGCCCCCCAACTGATTTGTTATTAATGTTTTTCCAATGTACATTTTCAAGAATCACTTATATTGAGAATTATGGTTAATAAACATGGACTATTTTAATCTGACGGTCTGCTGCCCTCTTCACCTCCCACGCAGTGGACGAGTATCACTTGACTTAAACTTATTGTAACCATTCAACAGGGCTCCAATCTACCAATTAGGAACTGGGTTAACCTTGTGGTAGCTTCTGAGCATTTACTTTGCACACGTCAAACTTGTAACATGTTAGTGTTGGAATCCTTTCCTATTAACCCTCGACGTCGCGAGACTAAGCTGGTAGGCGACTACTGTCTCTACAGTCCCTGTCAATGCTGTCTCCTTCACTCAGCATGTGTGTATATCCTCATACAGAGAGGGGAATAGGAAGACCAATCCAAGAGTGTTCATGGAGGTCTGTCGCCTGTTTTGGCCGTCAGTTTTTCCAGGTATGTGTCCAATGTGCCACCCAAGGTCTCTCGAGTCCACTTGCTTGCAGAGATAACCACACCTCTACCTCAGCAGTGGCCTACTTGCAGAGATCCCATAACTGAGTTTTCAGTTAGGGAACTGTTAGCGATTTCCAGGGAATTGCTATTCGTCGTTTCGCTAGAACCTGGACCAAGTGTATAAACCGCATCACATATTTATTCTTATAAGAAAATGGCAGCACCTACAGCAGACAGGTCAGATCAGTCGTCAATGAATTACCCATAATTTCTACTATCAATATCATGTCCTCCCAGAACTGAGCAATTATCGGACAAATCCCAGGACAATGTCATAAAAGTCTGCTTCTGAGCATGCACACTTAGGGCAATTAGGGTTTGACCCACCCCCATTTTGTTTATGTGAATCTGGATCAGATGGTTAACAAAAAGCAGGTAGGACTGTGTCAAACAGAGCCAATTAGTGGTTTCAGAATATGATATGAGGTAATACTCACTGAGACAAAACTTGATAGTAGTGGATTGAAAACTAAGGTTAAATACACAGCTTGACTGATTAATTATTTTCTTTTCTTTCTACAGCTTTTTAAAACTTGTTTGTGGTATGATATGAGAGAACACCATGGCAATTTCTAGGCCAACACTTGTTTAGGAGAGTAGAGGTGGATTTACGAATGTTTAAAACAGCATGTGTACTATATTAAATGGCCATAACAAAATATTAAAATGCAAATAGTAAACACAGAAAAGGAGTCTATCCCAGTTTGGCATACATTAGAGCATCAGCCAGAGAAGGACAAGCAAAACAAAGTATTTTTGCTCAAGCTATACTTTGCGGAGGTGCCTCAGAAATTACTACGCAAATTAACGATATAATTGCTGTCCAGACTGTTGGAGATGAAGAACAGATTAATATAAGCCAATGAAGAGAAGTCTTAAACTAGTCATAAAGAGTACAAGTCATTGTTACGATTACAAAACAGGAATGCCGGCTTTGCCGCTAGAAAGAAACACATCTGAAATTCTCATGCAGAAAGGAGACTCAGGGAAGAGAGGAAAATTACCCAGTAATAAAGAGAAAATATCTCTGTCATACTCTGCTCTAAATGACTCACAACACATTACCTGCCTAGCGGCAAGCTTTAATGTCCGCTTTAATGTCCTGGGATCTGGGGGACACTGAAAACTGTTCTAAAAATTTCTCAAGCCCAATCTGCAATTTTATGTCTGATTCCACTATAGGCATTGATATAATGAAAATTGATAAAAGAGCCTCAATGGCTAAGATGAAGGGGTATTTAAACAAGAGGATAAGAGAACCCATACTGGAAAGATACAGAACTTTTCTATGCTTGGGTGAAGAAAGGGTGTTTCCAGAATTCCTGAAAAAGGGATTCGGAATAGAATTTTAGACATCCACATAGGAATTGATCCAATAAACAATTTCCAAGGTCTAAAAGCAAAGATTAGTTCAAACAATGACAAATGCACTATTGAACTGGAGTTAGGCACAGAATTATTCATCTCCCTTTAGACTGCTTATTATTTTTGGATACGAAGAAATACATTCATTGCCATATTTTTAAGTTATGGTATAAATGTGCATAGAGAAGCCCTAGTTAACCTATTCTCCAAGGTAATTTTTAGTATAGCCGTGTCCATTGCTAGATTCATTGGCTTAGTTCAGATGACATTTTTATGATTAAGAATGATCTTGCTTTTATATGATCTTTACTGTAATTCATAGGATGTCTTTAAGACTATAGAGTACTGCTCTGTTGGTATTTTCTAATTTAAATCTAAAAGATGTTAGGTACTGTGATTAGTGGAACACTTTCACTGTTTACAAACTCCAACTGAAATCAAAGATTTATTTTTAGCCCATGAGTTTGTTCTAATTTTCAGATGTACCTTTTAATCCATATTTTCATTAGATACTTTCTTGGAAATAAATGTTTGTACCAACAAAAACAATAATAAAAACAACAGAGCCCTTCCCTGAAAGAAATGCTGTGGATGAATCTGGTCCCGTTTCCATTCCAGAATGTCGGTGTGGCAAACATGTCCATTGTATTCAGCTGAATAAATGTAGCTTTACAAACCATGAGTTATTTAAAGATTTGTTTGCAGAATCAGATAACTTTTTAAACAAATAAAGCAGAGTGCAGTTGGTTTATATTATAGCCTCTTACACAATTTGCGTCGCTACTAATCTTGAATTGTGAACCGTGTAACCCCAGTGTAGGGCGCAGGCAGCGGTCTGGATGGGCGCACAGCCACGTGGTGTTGAGTTGAGCTGCACAGTTAGTGGCACCTGGAGTACTCGGCGTGTGCGCACCCTGCGATGATACGTGGTCCTGGTGGGACAATTCAATAGTGGTTAAGAGCCTTCGTATCATTTGGAATCTTATGCAGGTGCACTAAGTGATGGAATCCACTGTTGTAGCTACAGTAAATTCATTATGATAGAAGATACTTCAGGCTACTCAAACGCCTGATATTTACCAGAACTCAGGTGGGAGTAATTTAATTTAAATCAGCTATAATCTATTTATAGTGCTCAACACTAAGTTAGGGCCTTCAGTGCAAGGAATGGGTACCACAAGACCCTATTGTCAAGTAATATATTTAGGATAGAGCCTGCATTTAGTGAAGGATCTACCATTAGGAAGGGTTACATTTTTACTGATGAAAACTGAAACAGTGTTAAATGTGTTTCAGGCAGGGGATATAAATTACAACACGTTTTACATCAACATACAAAAGGTAATTAGAAGCAAAAACCCACCTGTGGTCTAGAAAAAGAAACTTCCATTCTAAGCTATGTCTTGACGTGAACTCTTCATTGAGTTCTTCAATTGTGCACATTTCCTAATATGGAGAAACAAATGCAAAAATGAAAACAGCATCTCACATAACATACATGTATATATATATACATACAAATTAACAACTTCTCTTCTCCATCCCACAAAACAGGCCTGAGGCACCCTCACAGCCAAAGTTCTTTGATTCAAACTTATACAGTAAAAATGTATTCCTTTGAGGTATCACTATTCATGTGGGCTCATCTGCCACAAACCACAGTAATCTGTGATGTTAAGGGTGTCATGTGTTCTATCCAGGGCCCATTGCGATTTCCCCTATGTTAGCCTAACTGTGCACAACACAGGCTTTGTACACGTTACTATATAAATACGTTTGCTTCTGTGCCACTTTATATTTTCACACAGTACCTACAGTTGTTTTCTGATTGTGGGACGTATACTGCATTCTAGAGTACAATAGTTTAAATAAACATTTCAAACTTCCCTTGTGTTTTTGTCATATCTTATGTGGATAAGTAAGAGTGTGTGAGTGAAAGGGCGAGATCATGTCACCGCGATCCCTGAGAGGGTCTGGAGTGCTGTGTTCTGGGGTGATAATACACTTGTCTCTGTGGATATGAGTAGGAGGGCAAGTGAGACACCATAACTAGTCTAGACTCATGGTACTGTGGTGGTATGGTGACTCAGTCCTGATCCAATATTGTTGTATGGTCCCAAACATGGTTCTGTTCCTGAGCAGAATCTCTGCTTCATGGCGCCGCCAACGTTTGGTCTGGTGCTTATTTACAGGAATCCTGAGTAGCGCTTGTGCTTGTCCACAATACCCTTGCAGTGTTTACTGGGGACACCCGTGGTGCTTGGGATTCCTTCACCACAGTTTTTAGGGATCACCTATATCTGTTGGTTTTTCAAGCTTGAATAATAAAAGGTTTATTCCCACTTTTGTGCTGCCCTTTTACATCCTTTGCTTATGAACTTTGCGATTACGGCTAATTGCCGCCCAGCGGTTACTCAACTCTTATTTCAGCATGATGTCCCTAATGCGGGGGCACCTGTAGTTTCTGTGATTGAAGCAGATGCTGCGTACCACTTTGAAGTTTTTTAGTCTTGGGTTACTTTCCTGGCTCTCAATGCTAATGATAATATGTTTCATACCTATATTGCTGCTGTCACACCAAATGTTTATCATCCTCATGCACTTCTTGAAATTGCTCTTCCGGTCTTGGAACACCAGACCTGGTTTAATGGCGCCCTTCCCCATGTCCCTGGTATTGTTCGTCTGGGCCTCGTAGGTACTAACGGGCCCACCTGGCCTACTCTTGCAGGCTTTACACTGTACCCAAATTTAGCTGGTCTGAATTTGGCAGACACACGAGCGTTATATGATCTGGTTATTCTTTTGTATAGACATTTGATGCACTTTGTTTCCCTTGGGTCTAGCTAGAGCTGGTGCGCCTGCTTAGGCACAACAAGCTGAGGGATGTATTATTAGTCCAGTAATTGTAAATTTGGTAATGGGCATAGGCCCACTTAATCGCGAGGACATTCCGTTTTGGATTCCCCCCCAAACTTGCTGATGTGTTTCCCCTTAGGGATCCACAGGAAAAACTTAAAATTTTGCCCATTTGTTTACCTAACGGACTGGTTCCCCCTTTGGTCGACTGCAACACCTGGGGCACCGTATTTGTTTCACTGTATACTCTCTGTTATGGCTCAAGTTCGATGGGCGCTCTACTGAACGTCCTCAAACTAATAAAGAATGAACATGGGGCAGGTCCTGCCCTCGATTTGGGGATGAAAATTGGTAGAAATATTCCGGTTCTCTCCTAAATGATTCTTTCTAATGTTAAAGGTGAAGCCGCTTCTTTGGCTATACCCCAGCAACTTACCGCTTTGGCTAATGCAGACCATGAACGCAAGTTGTCTATTATTATTTCACAGGTGTATACGTCCTTAGGACACAATAGTTTCTTCCCATGTAAAACTGGTTTCTGATAAAAAGACTCGCCCTAGCTGTGATTTTCCAAAAAAAACCATGGGATAAATTTAAACAACCGCAACAAAAGGATAGACCTCATGGTGGTATGCCGCCCCCGGAATACTCTGAATAGCATTATGAATTTCGTGATCGCTTTAAAATTAAAACTCCTGATTGATTTCAGGTTCCTGACAGTCATTCTCCTCGTTCCTTACAGGACTCGTCTGACCAATAGTACGACAGAGTAGGACAATCTGATCGTAGACAAGGAGTGTATGTGCAACCTAAACAGGACACAACGCTCTTTTGACGTAAAGATCAAAAAGGAGGATCAACCACCTCCTTATAAGCTCCATTTCCAGAAAAAGCGAGTTGCAGCCTTAACAGCTAAATATGCCCCAGACGGTGAGAACCCTTCTCCTGCACAGGATATTGGGCGGTGACTCTCCTCGACAGTGCAGCAGAATTCACTCCGCCAGCTTCTGGAGGTAGGAGTAACTGAAACGTTTGTTCTAGTATAGACCGCGGACACCAGCGTTGCACCTCAAAAGACTCTATAACATAGATATTTAAATTGAAGATGACGTTAGACGCACCATTAAAGCCATCTTTTAGGACAACCTGACTTCTTCTTAAGACATTCTTTTGGCGGAAGTTGATTGGCCACCTCCTTTTATTCTTGCTTGTCCCCATGGTGAGGATGTTATTCTCCCTTCATTTTCGCATAGTTCCAGATGCAGTTAAACAAGCTTATGCTTTGAATGGGCCCTAGTTTTGGCCCCTGTTTTATATCACGACCAAGCTGGATGGTATAAAGATTCTCTTTCCATGTAATTCCTATATGCTTCACTCCGCAATCTCAGCTGCAGTATCCTAATAAACTTAATGCCAAAGCGGCTGTTAAAGAGATTCTTACTCAATTGGAGTACTAAGTAGTAATTTAACCCTTTGTATCACAGAAAATAATCCTCTTTTTCCAGTTTCAAAACCTGATTAGTCTTATTGTATTGTCTTAGATTATCGACATTTGAATAGTCATATTCACACTTTTGCTGTACACAATACACACAGTACAGCCTAAATGAACAATATTGTTGGTAAAAATTATGAAACCACACTTGATATTTCCAATGGCTTTTTCAGTGACAATTTGGCTCCAGAGAGCCGTGATGGGTTTGCATTTACCGCCTTTGGTTCCCAGAGGCTATATGCCTGATCCTGATGCTTTGTCCTACGTCGATGACATCTACGTAACAGATTATTAATTGAATCCTCATTTAGCTAGACTGAATCGCCTAATTTTAAGGTCTGCTGAACTTGGTTACAAGTATAATTTTGCAAAACCTCACATTGCTTTCCTCAGCGTCTTTTTCCTTGGTTATAGATTAACCAATGAGGTTAAGAGATTGGCCCCTCAATTTTTACAAACATAAGCGCAGTTACAAGCCCCAAATTCACTTAAAAAGTTAGAATCTTTGGTTGGCTTTTTACATTTTGGAAGGACTTATATTCCTGACTAAGCTCAATGCATTAAGCCACTCTATTATAACTCCCAGAGACGGTGTAGGGTGTCTTTGTGTGCACCAGAAGGTTGTTCCCTCAGAAATAATCAGTTCTAGCAATTTATAATCTGTGCAGACGCTCAACCTCTCAAAGGTACCCCGTCAAAACCTCTAAAACACCTAGAAAACTACAACATAGAGGGAGCATGTTTATTATATTCCCCAATTTAACAATTTCTATTTTTAGTATTCTTGAACAAACAGTCCATGCAAGTTCACACAAGTATTCTTCCAAACAATAAATGTTGAAGTTGATTTTCTTTTATTCTGATGTATAAATTTGTTCCAGTCAGCTTCCAGAAGAAACATTAATATATTCATATACATCCAACTAACAGAATAACAGCCAACGCGTTTCGTCCCCATGTGGGACATCATCAGGGCTGTAAATAAGGAAAACTAAATAAATAACATCACCATACATTCAAAAACAAAAAACATATCTAATAATACATTCCTACTCTCATTATACACATTGACATTAAATGGTCTAGAACTGTTACACGATAATACCTCAGCAGTGATACCACCCTACCTATTGAACATTCTAATCATCATGTTCTGCTGTATTAACCATGGTTAGTAGGGTGGTATCACTGCTGAGGTATTATCGTGTAACAGTTCTAGACCATTTAATGTCAATGTTTATAATGAGAGTAGGAATGTTTTGTTAGATATGTTTTTTTGTTTTTGAATGTATGGTTATGTTATTTATTTTGGACCGACTGCCTGGGCGCGGGCTTCCCTGATCCTTGAGTGTACCGGAGGGTATCCGAGTTTCAAGGTAAGCCCGCGTGCGCCGTCATAAGTGTCATCTTGAGGTCCAAAGCAGGTGGCTTATGGGAGAGGTAGTCCGTTAAGGTTCCAGCTACGAACGGCAGTGGGTATCAAAGAAGATCTGATTATTCTAAATAAAAACGATGGCTGAGGAGTGGGTTCGAGAGCACGAGGAGGCGGCTTTGGACATTTTCAGTGATACAAATAGTAATAAAAGCCCGACAACATCAGGGCAAGTGGGAGACCAACCAACACAAGGGACAACTGTCAAGTCATTATTAAGGGAGTTTGAAAGATTCAGAAAACAAGAGATTCCCAAATGGTGGGAATGTACATCTTTGCGCAGGTATTTGGAAGTGGGTCAGGTCCCACGGGGTCTAAGAGTGCTGGTAGTACCGACCTACGAGAACCCGGACCCAGCTATGCTGCAGGAATGGGCGGACAACAATGCTCAGTCATCTAGAAACATGTTGCAAATACTTGTGAAATACGCTGCCACAGATCGGGAGAAAATTCTAGCGCAATTAGAAACAGTAAGCAAGGAGCTTGAGAGCCACGATGATCAAGATGAAATTAATAAAGCCATGGTAGATATAAAAACCCGAGTGTCGAAATATGAACAAACTATAAAGGAACGCAAAGTGCTCAAATTTCAAAGAGATCGAAATGATCTGAAGGGAAGAATTTACACCTTCGCTCGAAAGTTCGACAGTATTAGACGACAGAAACTGCCCACATCTATGAGCAATGCACAAGAGGACTCCGTGCCCAGTGAATCGGAAGTCAGCTGTGGGGCAGAATCAGACCCAGGCACAAGCAACATCCTTGGGCCAGCACGAAGTGTCCCAACTCCAGTAGAGGAATTTGTTTTTTTACGGGAGGACCGCCTGTGAAGTCTCAGGTCTTGGCAACCTCGCCAGGAATGCAACAAGAAAAGCAAAAACCAATGTGCAGAAAGCGCAAGAACAGAAGATGGGGCAAACAAAAAACAACAAACAACAAAAAAAAAACGGACAGGAGACGATGAATGATATCGTAGAACAGAACAACACAATAATTAATCTTTCAGATATGGTTCTTACACCAAAAGAAGAAGAGACACTCGCATTAGGTCTATCGTTCTGCAAAAGAACAAACTTTGACTACATACAAACCTGTATAGACCTACACCAATTCATCAGAAAGCTAAAATTGCGCAAGCATTTTATTAACACCCAAGAGAAAAGTATGAATCGAGACCAAGATCAAACCTCTGATAATGTACGAGGCAATTGGACAGTGGCTGATATGGACTTTATCCAAGAGATGGCGGAACTGGATAGGGATGGAGAAGAAGAGGGACACAATTGGAATGCAGATATTGCAGCACAACATGCTGGCATCAGCATCCATGAATCCTCGAAGACCCCATTTAGACCAAGATCCACTTTTTGTCCGCTAATGCCAAAAGACAATCTAGACATTTTTTCGGACAACATGATAAAAGATCTAAAACAACTGTCCCTCGAATGTAGCAACAGCTTTTTGCAAACAAGAAACAACGAGAGAGTCGAATATGACAAAGTAATGGAAAAAATCAAGAAGAGAAAGTTTCAAGTTTCAAGTTTAACATTTGTATAGCGCACTACTCACCCAAGAGGGTCTCAAGGCGCTTGAGGGAGGGGGGTACTTTACTTATCGAATATCCAAGTTTTTAGTTGTTTTCTAAAGGAGAGGTGGTTCTGTGTAAGGCGAAGGTGGGTAGGGAGAGAATTCCAGGTTTTGGCCGCTAGCTAGGAGAAGGATCTTCCCCCCATGGTGGATCTATGGATGCGTGGGATTGCGGCGAGGGCTTGATTGGATGATCATAGTTGACGGGTGGGGGTGTAAAACGACAGGCGCGTGTTGAGGCATTCTGGTCCTAGGTCGTAGAGGGCTTTGTGTGCGTGAGTGAGGAGACGGAACGTTATTCTCTTGTTGACGGGGATCCAGAGGAGGTCTTTCAGGTGACTGGAGATGTGAGCTTGGCGGGGGATGTCTAGTATGAGTCTGGCTAAGGCGTTTTGGATGCGTTGGAGTTTTTTCTGTAGTTTGGCTGTGGTTCCGACGTATAGGGTGTTTCCGTAGTCCAGTCGGCTTGTGACCAGTGCGTGGGTGACAGTCTTTCTTGTTTCGGTGGGGATCCAACCGAAGATTTTTTTGAGCATGCGTAAGATGTTGAAGCATGATGATGAGATGGCGTTGAATTGTCTGGTCATCGAGAGGGAGGAGTCCAGGATGAAGCCCAGGTTACGTGCGTGGTCCGTAGGTGTGGGTGCGTTTCCCAGGGCAGGTGGCCACCATGAGTCGTCCCAGGCGGAGGGGGATGAACCTAAGATGAGGACTTCCGTTTCGTCCGAGTTCAGTTTTAAACGGCTGTTCTTCATCCACTCGGCTACTTCTTTCATTCCAACATGTAGGTTGGTTTTGGCGGTGTTTGGGTCTTTGGTGAGGGAGAGGATCAGTTGGGTGTCGTCTGCGTAGGAGATGATGTTGAGGTTGTGTTGGCGTGCGATGGATGCGAGGGGACTCATGTATACGTTGAAGAGGGTGGGACTGAGTGATGATCCTTGAGGTACGCCGCAAATGACTTCGGTGGCCTCTGATCTAAAAGGGGGGAGGCGGACTCTCTGGGTTCTTCCGGCGAGGAACGAGATGATCCAGTCCAATGCTTTTCCTTGTATTCCGACGTTGCTGAGGCGTTGTATAAGGGTGCTATGACAGACTGTGTCGAAGTCTGCGGAGAGGTCAAGTAGGATGAGGGCAGCTGTTTCTCCGTTGTCCAGTAGAGTTCGAATGTCGTCTGTTGCTGCGATGAGGGCGGTCTCGGTGCTGTGTTTGGCTCGGAAGCCGGACTGTGAAGGGTCGAGGGATTTGTTGGATTCGAGGAAGGCGGCGAGCTGACTGTTGACGGCTTTCTCAATGACTTTGGCAGGGAATGGGAGGAGCGAGATGGGGCGGTAGTTCAGTGGGGTCTGCTGTAGGTTTCTTCAGGAGGGCACTGAGTTCGGCATGTTTCCAGCTTTCCGGGAAGGTAGCGGAGTTGAGGGAGCAGTTGATGATGTCTCGGAGATGGGGTGCGATAATGGAGTCTGCTTTGTTGAAAATGTGGTGGGGACATGGGTCGGTTGGCGATCCTGAGTGGATGGAGTTCATCAGGCGGATGGTGTCTTCAGTGGTGATTGAGTTCCAGGCGCAAAGGTTGTTACAGGGGGGTTTTGGTTCTGAGGTGGGTGGAGTGGACTGGTCTCCGGACTGGTTTTCAAAGCTGTTATGTATGTCGGCGATTTTGTTGTGGGAGAATGAGGCTAGGGAGTCGCGGAGGTCTTGGGAGGGAGTGATGTCGTTGGTGCCGGCGGTGGGGTTGGTAAATTCTTTGACGATGTTGAATAGTTCCTTGCTGTTGTGAGCGTTGTTGTCAAGTCGATCCTTGAATGCTGATTTCTTGGTGGATCGGATCAGTTGGTGGTGTTTGCGGGTGGTGTTCTTGAAAGTGGTCAGGTTGTCAGTGGTTGGGCTTTTTTTCCAGGCTTTCTCGAGGGTTCGACAGAACTTTTTGGATTTCTTAAGGTCATCGTTGAACCAGGGGGCTTTTTTGCTGCCTTGCTTGATTTGATGGTTTTTCAAGGGTGCTAATTCGTCGGTGCTGTGGGTGATCCCTTGTGTGAGGTTGGTGGCTGCTAGGTTTGGGTCCAATGATTTGGCGGGAGGGTTTTGGTGAAGCGATGTGAAGAGCTGTTTGGTGGTAATTTTGTTCCAGTTTCTTCGGGGAATTGGTTGTGGTTTGTTGTGGGTCGTGGTCTTTTTGTAGTTGAAGTGAACGCAGCTGTGGTCCGTCCAATGGAGAGTTGTGGTGTGATTGAAGGAGATGTGCTTGCTGGAGGTGAAGATTGGGTCAGGCGTGTGCCCGGCATAGTGGGTGGGGGTGTCCACAAGTTGTTTGAGTCCGAGGTTTGCGAGGTTGTCCAGAAGGGTGGTGGTGTTGCTGTCGTTGTTCTTTTCCAGGTGGAAATTGAGGTCTCCCAGTAGAATGTAGTCCTCGGAGGGGATGGCGTGTGGGCTGATGAAGTCAGTGATGTCTTCGCTGAATTGTGTGCGGGGTCCTGGTGGCCTGTAAATGAGGGTGCCTCTGAGTGTGGTCTTGGGGTCGGTGTGGATCTGGAAGTGAAGGTGTTCGGCGGTAGCGAGGTTATTGTCAGAACTGGTCGTGATGCGGATGGTGTTCTTATGGACGATGGCGATGCCTCCTCCTGTTTGTTTGGTGCGGTCCTTGCGGATGATTTTGTACCCGTCCGGGATGGCTATGGCGATGTCGGGAGCTGATGAGGCGTTCATCCAGGTTTCTGTAAGGAAGGCGACGTCCGGCGATGTGGTGACGAGTAGGTTCCAAAGGTCAATGGCGTGTCTATGGACCGAGCGGGTGTTGAGCAGGATGCATTTTAGGTGGTTAGTGTCGCAGTTCTGTTTGGGGTTTGTGGATTTGGTATGGGTCCTGATGCAATCGAACTTGCAGGAGTGGCAGGTGAAGGGTCCATGGGTGTGTCCTGGGGCGGCTTGGAAGCAGTCTGGAAGTCGGCCGGGGTTGAGTGCTGAAAGGGTTGCGGCGTCGTACGTTATGCGGGCAGAGTGGATTTTGCGGGGACCAGGGGGTCTGGCACTGGGCGCGGTCAGGCGCGGACGGGCGTAGACGGGCTTACCTTTGGCGCGCCTTCGGCGCGCAAGGGGCGCGTCCGCTGCGCGTGAACGCTGCGCGCATTGGCATCTGTCATAAGTGGATAGCGGAGGGGGGTGGGGCGAGGGGGGAGCAGCTGGGAGGCGGGAGCGGGGTGGAGAGGCTGGCTACGAGGCACAGCAATCAAAATGGCAGCGAAAGCAAAACCGAAACCAGGACGAGATTGGGGCACAAAGGCACCGGCACAATCAGGCAATAATTGTAAATTTTAAATTACGCAATGGGATAATAAACTAGCACAGATTGACTTGGACTAACTTGCACCAATTAAATGCGAGCAGAGGGCACAATAATTCTTCTAGGCAGCAGTGAGCACTAGCAGGCAGCAATTCTTTACAATTAATGCAACAAAGCGCTACGATACCCAGGCATCAATTCTTAGGGCAGTGCGAGCAGAGCGCTACGAGATCCAGGCAGGGAGCGTGGGGAGCGACCGCTTCACAGAGAGTCAGACGGTCACAGCGCTACAGTCACCAGGACGAGCCTTATCAGTCAGTGAGAGGAGGGAGCAGCTGGAAGGCGGGAGCGGGTTGGAGAGGCTGGCTACAAGGCACAGCAATCAAAATGGCAGCGAAAGCAAAACCAAAACCAGGACGAGATTGGGGCACAAAGGCACCGGCACAATCAGGCAATAATTGTAAATTTTAAATTACGCAATGCGATAATAAACTAGCACAGATTGACTTGGACTAACTTGCACCAATTAAATGCGAGCAGAGGGCACAATAATTCTTCTAGGCAGCAGTGAGCACTAGCAGGCAGCAATTCTTTACAATTAATGCAACAAAGCGCTACGATACCCAGGCATCAATTCTTAGGGGCAGTGCGAGCAGAGCGCTACGAGATCCAGGCAGGGAGCGTGGGGAGCGACCGCTTCACAGAGAGTCAGACGGTCACAGCGCTACAGTCACCAGGACGAGCCTTATCAGTCAGTGGGAGGGGGGAGCAGCTGGGAGGCGGGAGTGGGGTGGAGAGGCTGGCTACGAGGCACAGCAATCAAAATGGCAGCAAAAGCAAAACCGAAACCAGGACGAGATTGGGGCACAAAGGCACCGGCACAATCAGGCAATAATTGTAAATTTTAAATTATGCAATACGATAATAAACTAGCACAGATTGACTTGGACTAACTTGCACCAATTAAATACGAGCAGAGGGCACAATAATTCTTCTAGGCAGCAGTGAGCACTAGCAGGCAGCAATTCTTTACAATTAATGCAACAAAGCGCTACGATACCCAGGCATCAATTCTTAGGGGCAGTGCAAGCAGAGCGCTACGAGATCCAGGCAGGGAGCGTGGGCAGCGACCACTTCCCAGAAAGGACATTATGATACGAATGTCAGACAAGGGAGGCAATGTGGTACTGTGGCCGCAGGATATGTACAACAAAGAAGCTCTAATGCAACTATCTGACAGGGACTGTTATGTCAGAATCAGTGCAACCAATGTAGCAAATATACAAGAGAGATACCATCAGAGCTTATACACTTGGAGGACTGCGGGTCTGATCAACAAACATGAATTTGATTATTTAAAGAACAATTACCCAGTGACACCACACCTCTATCTCATACCCAAAATGAACATTGTCCCCCAGGAAGGCCCATAATATCGGCAATTGAGGGACTTGTTGAGAATACCAGCAAGTTCATTGACTATTTTTTGCAACCCTACGTACAGAAATTGCCTTCTTATATCAAGGATAGTGGGGACTTTTTAGCAAAAATGTATGATGTCAACTGGCAACTAGATTTTGTCTTTGTAACACTTGATGTGCAAAGTTTGTACACCAGCATTCGACACAGGGAAGGTTTACATGCCATCAAATATTTCCTAGGAACTAGAGATATTGAACTACATCAGCACACTTCTATGTTACTGCAAATGATAGAGTGGTGCCTCGAATATAACAATAAACTTCTCTATAGGAAAATACAGGGGACTGCCATGGGTACTTGCTTCGCCCCCAGTTATGCTAATTTGCATATGGGCTGGTGGGAGGAGCAAGTACTCATGGCAGAATACAGCACACAGATGTCAACAAATGTGGTGCAGTACAGTCGCTACATAGATGACATTTTCTTAATATGGAAGGGCAGGGAGGCGAGTGCAGTGGAATTTGCTGAAAAACTAAATGAAAACACTCTGAACTTGAAGTTCACATGTACCACTAGCAAAACTTCTATTGTGATATTAGACTTGGAATTATTTGTTTCCAATGATCAGATCCAAACTAGGACGCATCGAAAACCCACTTCCGGCAATACTATTTTACATGCCGTAAGTTTTCATCCTCCAAGCCTGATTGCTAGTATCCCCTATGCTGAGTGCCTCAGGATGAAGCCCAATTGTAGTACACAAGACAGTTTTGAGGCATCTGAACAACAATAATTTAAAAGATTGCACACCAGAGGATACTCCGAGAAGACTCTCAAAACAGCAGAGGTTAAGAGCATGATCAAGAGTAGAGAAAGTCTCCTTTTCAAAGACACTACATTAACAACATCTATCAAAAAAACAGAGACACCACGCATCATTACAGGGTACAATGCCTATCATGCACAAGTACGCAGAATTCTGTACAGGCACTGGCCCGTAGTACGTAGTGATCCCACAATAGGAACATCATGTGCCAAATTGCCGCCGATAACATACAGAAGGGCCAAGTCGATGAAGCAGGAATTGGTATCCAACATCCCGAGCCAAGTTAGCAATACCAACTGGCTACAAAGCAAAAAGGGATTCTTCAAGTGCACCAAGTGCAAAGCTTGTAAATATGGCACAAACACAAGCAAAGTGCAACTCCCACTCAGGAAGACACCATTAGAAATAAGAGAAAATTTCAATAGCAAAACAGACCATGCTATTTATGTTTTACAATCTACATGTAAAAAGCGTTATGTTGGTAGTACATTACATCCAGTGCATGTAAGGATTCTACAGCACTTAAGAGCAATCGCCAATGACGATCAGACCTACCCGGTGGCTCGCCACATTAATGCTTATCACGGTGGGAGAATAGAAGACCTACAATACTTTGTCATCGACAGTGTTAACAAAAATATAAGAGGGGGCAATAGACTCTTAGCACTCAGAAGGCTGGAGTCGAGATATATCATCATGCTCGACACTAAGACTCCCAATGGCCTAAATTCAGATGAAGCCTTGAGTGTACATTTGTAATATAACACTAAAGAAGGTCCTATATCTGGAAGTTTAAGAAAATGATTGCTCCTTTTGATGCTCCTAAACCCACTCCTCTGAAAACTTAGTAACAAAGGTGCTTGTATAAATAGAACAGCACTATTAATTTGATTTTAATTTTTATTTATCACATTTAAGAACATCACCATTCGGAGCTTGTAGGTCAGTCGGCACCATTATAAACTCATACACATAATCACAGTAGCTGCAGCACTGAGACATATTACATTATGTATATAGGGCCAATAGATGGGACAATGTATTATTAAATAGGTATAAGAGGACAACAGTAGTCCATAGTTGGTTTATGATTCGTCCACGTGACAACCAAAGCCCACTGGGGCAGAACACACGAACCATAATTATAGAATGTGGTCTACTGAAGGCGATCCATCTTTGCCATGTAAAGTGCACACTCTAATGCAGTTCTGCTTCGTTTTTCACGTTTTTTCACATTTTATTTGTTGTGCACATTTCATGAGTTTTCATTATGGTTTACCACTCGTCTCTTCCCCTAAAGAGAACAGGCAGATTTGCATAGAATATATTTGCAATAGCGTCATTTCAAATGCAATTGTTTAAAAAGATCTTTCATAATATGTTTTTTAATTGTGAAAGGAACTGCATACTTATGGGTCACATAAATTGTTTTTCAAATGCCGTATTTTAATTTGGAAGAAAGACTATATGTAATGTAATAGATCATACGCTGAATCTAACATACCTTTTCAATGACTGTTAAAGGGAGGAGGCTCACCATAGAAACCAAACTACGTCACAAACAAGCTCCAAAACCTTGTATATATTACACGTAGCACCCAATGTTAAGATGTTGTGAACAAGGCGGGTTCCCCGCCGAAACGCGTCGAGCCATTTCGTTCAAGGAATAAAATAACTCCTCTTTGATAAGATTCCCACGGTGTCAGCGCCTTATTTCGAACCAAGAGATTAAGGATTGGATGACATATATATATATATACACATATACCGAAACGCGTAGGCCGTCCTAATCAATGCACGTTATTTTGCACATGGTGTGTAATAAAAGAACTTTTGTAAAATTATACCTGTTTGCTGTGCCGTGGCTTCCATCGTGAAGGACGAAGTGAGGGGAGTCTAAGAAATATATATATATATATATATGCAAAAAAAGAAGGAGAGAACTCTGGGTAGTTTTCAAGTTTAGGTGGAAAGCAGTTCCTGTTAGAGCACTCTCAACACCAGCGACACTCTAGATCTGCTCACCTCAAATGTCTGTTTTTCTATCAAAGTTTTTAGCCATTGGATTAGCTCAGTGCTATCCACGCCGAGATAGAAAAGGACAAAGTCTTTTGCCATTCATACAGCAAAGTATTTAAGCATACGACTAGTACAGTGCTGTCCTTGCCGAGCTGTAAAATGACAAAGCCATTTATCACTCCAGGCACAATATTACAGCTTTGAATTGGTAAAATACCAACTCAAGCCAACCTGAAATGAGTAAAAGCAACCCTTGCTTTCCACCTAAACTTGAGAACTACCCAGAGTTCTCTGTTTCTTTTTTGCATAATTTATGCGTCACTCTATGCCTGAAAGGGTTTTGTTTTGAATATATATGTATATGTTTGATGTGACCAAGCTCCGTTCGCGGAGCGAAATGCGGCAGGGAGGGCACTTGCTCTGGCATCACTGTTAATAAACTTCTGCACTGCTACACTATTCTGGTGTTTTGGCGTTCCTTACTTGATTTGGAAGTAAGAGGAGAGGAGAAGAGGTCCGTGCCCGTCTATGACCGCAGCAAAAGGCGGTCGGGATTGCTTTGATATATATATATATATATATATAGACAGACCATGTGTTGGCACTTCCTTCCTACATTCAGGATTCTAGTGGCCTTTTGAGGAAAATAAATGAAATTCAATGGAAAAATGACTATTGGTTGATCACTTTAGATGTATCATCGCTGTATACCAGCATAGTGCATGCGGATGGGTTGAGGGCTGTTGAGTTCTATTTGGGCAAACGCCCAATTGAATTAGCAGAGCACAACAAAATGTTACTCACTATGATTAGCTTCTGTTTGCATCACAATTATTTCATGTTCCTTAATCGGTATTATCAGCAGGTTAGAGGTGTCGCCATGGGGGCCTGTTTCTCTCCCAGTTATGCCTGTTTACATATGGGTTACTGGGAGAGACAGGTCCTCAATGGTGATCACCGCGACATCTGTACTCGCCATATCATACGATGGTACAGGTACATCGATGATATTTTAATGATCTGGCGGGGAACGCATGAGGAAGCTGTAAAATTCATTGATGCTCTAAACATAAATGCATACAATTTGGCCTTCACATCACACATCAGTCAGGAAGAAGCACACTTTCTTGATGTAACAATTGAGGTCAGTCAGGACAGATTAGAGACTAAACTCTACAGGAAGCCTACTGCAGGCAATACCGTACTGCACGCGGATAGCCATCATCCCCCGCACCTAATCAGAAGCATCCCCTACGGGGAAATGCTCAGAATTAGGCGCATTTGCAGTACAGACATCCACTGCAAAGCAGCACAGGCAGCCAGCAAACAGAGGTTTCTTGCAAGAGGCTATGCAGAGCATCTAATAGACATAGCCATCAAAAAAGCAAATGCCCTGTCCCGTAGCGATGCACTGATCCACAAGAAAGCCCAGAGGTCCACGGTTTCAAGTGTTATCCAACCAGTTAGACTCATATGGACCTACAACAGGCAACACGGGGCACTTAGAAAGATAATCAACCAACACTGGAACTTGATCAAGCTTGATCCAGTAATTGGTGAACACATGCCCAACAAACCAGCTATCACCTTCAGAAAGGCATACTCTTTACAGGATGCCATAGTAAAGTCTAGCCCGGAGGTGATTCCACCTAAGAACTGGTTGGCAGCAAGCCGAGGTTTCAGGAAATGCTCAAGCTGCAAGGCCCCATGTGGCCTGTAGTATATTGGCAGTACCAAATTGCAGGTCCACAAAAGGGTACTCCAGCACATCAGGGCCATCAATACCAACGACGCCACATACCCAGTTGCCAGGCACTTTAAGGAGCGCCACAACAACAACAGTGGACTCCTTAGGTACTATGCTATAGATTCAGTAGGTCCTTTAAGGAGGGGCGGCAACAGAGAAGGCATTTTAAGGGCATTAGAGACCAGGTACATCTTGGAAATGGACAGCAAGACCCCCAATGGCCTCAATTCAACGGAAGATTTCTATACGTGTCTATGAATGTCCCCCCATGGTACCTTCATTTATGCCTGCTCCCTCTCTCTCCTCCCCCTATCTTCTTTGTTGAATAAAAAGAATAATTGCTTACTACTTAGGTTACACTATTGGTCACTATTACAACTGCAAATGAACAAAACAACTAAGTTGAATAGTTAGATACCATTGTAATGTACCCACCTGGTATATTCCTCTGTAAGTTGCATTAGGCAGCGTATAAATTCCAAATTTTAATGATCATATTTTTGATTTTCATCATATTTTGGTTTAGTTTGAATTCACAACTTTATTTGGGATTCTCAATCATGTACCCTAGCCCTTTGGCTTTAGGAGGAGAGTTGTAAATTGCGTCATATTGATGGTCTCCAATTAGGACATATGCAAGTTTCAATTGAAATATATCATTCCTAATTGGACTAAGATGTGTGAGAAGAGAAAAAATGTAAAATTATTGAGTCCGATTAGCCAATTACTATCAAATTGTATATATTATATGTATATAAAGTCATGCAGTTTTTTGGTTACTTTGTGTGTAAAAAGATGTAAAATATATGAACTTATTATCATGTGTTTTTATAACGACATAGGATCACTTATGTCAACCATCATTTTTTCGGATCAAAAATGTATTTAAACAGTTATTAGCAAAACATGTAAAACATGAATTGTTTCTTCTCAAAGCATTGTACGCAAGATGTTTTCTATGTCCATTATGGACATCTCCCTCCAAAGAAACTAGCCAATCAAAGTGTGCTATTTTGAATGCACTAGCACTTTAAATTTTGCGCAACTCTCTCAGTGCGTCATGTGACCAAGGCCTCTGTGAAGGCCGAAACGTTATGCTGGCGTGGTGTGCTGAAGAATAAAAAAACTCACCTGCACTCTGGGTCTTCCGTTTTCTTCCTTTTGATGGGCTCCGGATGGTGCGTGCGCCGCCGTGAGGAAAACGAGTGCGAAAATAAATATATATATATATATATATATATATATATGTATATATATATGTATATATATATATTTGCTAGTTGGAGAAGATTGTTTGGATATATATATATATATATATATATTACCTACTGGCAGTCGCCAGTAGGTATATATAGTTAGGATTTTTTCTCTATGGGATTTTTGAAAATTCTATGTCCAATAACTTTGGCGTTTGTGGACGGAATTGGCTGAAATTTTCAGGAAAATGGCACATTTTGTTTCTGAGTAGCCCTTGAAAATTTGGGGGGGGTTCGTCAAGGGGGGGCCGAGAAAAAAGGGGGGTCCCAAAACGTGTTTTTAACATTGAGTTTTCCATAGGGCGGTTGGCCTCACTTTTAGCCCGAACGGCTGAATGGATTTGCACGAAACTTGGCAAAATTGTAGGGACTGGTAGCCCGATGTGCCTTTTGTAGGTCTCAATATATGTGCTACAGTGGATTTTGAGAAATTAACGTTTAAAAAAAGATATATATCTGTAACAGCGGACCGGGCAGCGCTCCAGGACGCGTACTTTTCGCGCAACGGAGCTTTGTGAAGCGAAGCTGATTGGTTCTCCGGCGTCTGTAAACATTCCAAACAGTCCGTAGCGGCCGCCATCTTGTCTCTCGGTAGGATCGAGAGACAAGCGGAGGCCAAACCGAAGGGGCAAATGACCATAAGGGGGCATAGTAGATCCTCCCTGACCGTTTAGGTTTGATGTGGAGGTTTTAAAAGGGCCCCGCGGGGCAAAAAAAAAAAATAATAATAATAATCGAACAGCTGAATGGATTTGCACGAAACTTGGCAAAATTGTAGGGACTGGTAGCCCGATGTGCCTTTGCTAGATCTCAATATATGTGCTCCAGTGGATTTTGAGAAATTAACGTTAAAAAAAAGATATATATCTGTAACAGCGCACCGCTTCGCGTACTTTTCGCGTTATGGAGCTTTGCGAAGCGAAGCTGATTGGCTCTCCGGTGTCTGTAAACATTCCAAACAGTCCGTAGCGGCCGCCATCTTGTCTCTCGGTAGGATCGAACAGCTGAATGGATTTGCACGAAACTTGGCAAAATTGTAGGGACTGGTAGCCCGATGTGCCTTTGCTAGGTCTCAATATATGTGCTTCAGTGCATTTTGAGAAATTAACGTTCAAAAACAAGATATATATCTGTAACAGCGCTCCGCTTCGCGGAGATAAAATTATATGTGTATTACCTAGCTGTTGCTAACACCAGTTAGCGACGGCTAGTAGAAGATAGCGACCATCTTGGGCCCCACTTTGCATGTGAGTGATATTTATCACTAATGACATGCAAAGTGGGCATGCCAAGATGTTAGCGACTGGAAACAGTCGCTAACATCGCTATCTCCTATTATCAACTTTTGGAAATATTCGAGATAAGCGCGAATATCTCCAAAAGCTACCACCTGCCCTGAGCAGTTCTTAGCCATGTTATCCAATGGGAGGTGGATAACATGGCTAAGAGCATTAGCTCGGTAATGCATGAATATCGCTGAGTTTTCAGCGATATTAATGCATTGCGGTCGTTTTTTATCGTATTTGCGATAAACCTTGATAATAGCAAGGTTTATCTGCGATAATTTCTGACGGTAAAAAAATCCTTGCTAAGCATCGTTAGGGATAAATATCGCTTAACTTTGGTAATATGCCCCAACGTCTGTTAACTTTCGATTCGAAGGAAATCAGGAAGTGTTGAAAAACATTGTCTGCGCCATCTTGTCTTTTTTCAAATGCCACACTTTTGTCGTGCACGGCAGCCATTTTAGATGCCTTGACCAGACCCACTCTGTGCACGCTGTCGATCCTTAGCATGGCTCCCCACCCTCGCAAGCATCTCCCCCAGGCAGTGGTCACCCCCGCTCTCTGTCTTATGCATGGGTAATAAACCTCTCCCCATCTGCGCTGCTCTTCCCTGAGAATCACACCCTGTGCCCGCCCGACACCTCCCTTTCGCCCTATTCACTACCGCACCCTCTGACACTCCTTTTCCTCTGTGTCCGATTGTCCAGGCTGGTCCTAGGGTATCAGCTAGCCCTGCAGATGTAGTTTATGGCCACAGCTGTAAAGAATCACCCCTCTTCAAAGGAGTTATAGTAGATCAAGGCCCACACTCGATGAGATCCGTCACAGCAGAAGCGTTGCTATTATCTGAAAACCATCCTGTATTGTGATTGGGGAGGGGACCGAGCCTGAAGCGGAAGATTCCAGGGATGACTCTTTGTACATCAAAGTTTTTACAATTATGTGTCACATTAAAAATATATAGCACTCCGACAAAGTAGTAAGATTATAAAACTTTAATAATTTATAAATATATACAAGAAAACAGAAATAGTAATAACATATAAACATTTTTAGGGAAAAACAACGAAGTAGCGGTCGGCTGTGCGAATAGTCCCAACGCAGCACAACGTCCAGATTTCCGGCGTGGGGCGTCGCAGGGGGGTGGGTCATCAGTAGCAAACTGTTGTGCGAATAGTTCCAAGGCAGAAGAACGCGCTGAAATCTAGATGACACGAAAGTGATGTCTAGTAAGTTGCCACCCAGCAAATAACGGCGTGGGGCGTCGCGGGGGTTGGGTCATCAGTAGCAAACTGTTGTGCGAATAGTTCCAAGGCAGCAGAACGATGGCACCAAGGTGATGTCCAGTAAGTTGCCGCACTGGTTTTGGTATCCTACAATGCTGCTCCGAATAACGGCGTGGGGCGCCCCGGGGGAGGCGGCGTGAACGGGCCTCTCCAGGTGGAGTGTCATCTGTTGTAGTGGGGCGCCCCTTTACCGTTTCAGTTGCCATTCCGTCCGTTTTTGGTCCACTGTGTCAAAAGCCGCAATTCAGCTGAGTTGCGCCCACTCTTGCGGTGCAGCGATAGGCGGCTGTCACAGGACTCTCAAAATGGCGGCAGGCGGTTTCCTTTTTGGGCCTGGTCCACTGAAATGGCCCTGGGACACCTTGGAAATCGGACGCTTGTCTGCTAGGTCTTGGACCCCATTCTCGAAGCGTCCCCTCCACCTTGAGAATTCATCAAAAGTTTTGGGGGCCCCGACTCCTGCAGGCTTCTGGTGGGGAGCGGCTGCCATGATTGCTCACGGAATGACCACGACTGAGCTACGAGATGGTGGTGCTCTCATGCTAACGCCAGGTTCAGTCTGAAACATCCAGAAACAAGGTGGGGCTTTCATCGTTTGGGAAAAAAAAAAAGTTTTCATCCAATGAAAAAAGTGTTGTTTTTAGGTCATATGATCAAGCCTTCCATCATTAGGAAACCAAAAGTAAAATGAACCAATGAAAAGTTTTATAAACAAGTCACATGACCTGTTATGCGGCATAGGGTATAAAATGCGGAGAAAATACGTTGGCACGTGAGGCGGCGTCAGTAGCGGACCGATGTGCGAATAGGCCGAAGGCAATACAACGCGCCAAGATCCGGATGGCACCGAGGTGGTGTCATAGTTGAGAGTTCTGAGCAGCGGTTGTAACACTGTCTGAAGCTTATTTGCAGCTGCTGCAGCTTCACTACGCGCCAAGATCCGGATGGCACCGAGGTGGTGTCTAGTAAGGCGCACTGGTGTGGCCATCCTACAATGCTGAAAGTCGGCGTGGGGCGCCCCGTTGGCCTGTGAGTTTGCGTCAGTAGCGGACCGATGTGCGAATAGGCCGAAGGCAGCACAACGCGCCAAGATCCGGATGGCACCGAGGTGGTGTCTAGTAAGTTGCCGCACTGGTGTGGCCATCCAACAATGCTGAAAGTCGGCGTGGGGCGCCCCGTTGGCCTGTGAGTTTGCGACAGTAGCGGACCGATGTGCGAATAGGCCGAAGGCAGCACAACGCGCCAAGATCCGGATGGCACCGAGGTGGTGTCTTGTAAGTTGCCGCACTGGTGTGGCCATCCTACAATGCTGAAAGTCGGCGTGGGGCGCCCCGTTGGCCTGTGAGATGGCGTCAGTAGCGGACCGATGTGTGAATGGGGCCGAAGGCAGCGCAACAATATTTTCGGAATAGAAGACACCAATAGGCGCTGAGATGCCAAGATCCGGATGGCACCGAGGTGGTGTGTAGCAAGTTGCCGCACTGGTGTGGCCATCCTACAATGCTGAAAGTCGGCGTGGGGCGCCCCGTGTGCCTGTGAGTTTGCGTCAGTAGCGGACCGATGTGCGAATAGGCCGAAGGCAGCACAACGCGCCAAGATCCGGATGGCACCGAGGTGGTGTCTAGTAAGTTGTCGCACTTCTGTGGCCATCCTACAATGCTGAAAGTCGGCGTGGGGCGCCCCGTTGGCCTGTGAGATGGCGTCAGTAGCGGACCGATGTGCGAATGGGGCCAAAGGCAGCGCAACAATATTTTCTGATTTGAAGACACCACAAGGCGCTGAGATGCCAAGATCCGGATGGCACCGAGGTGGTGTCTAGCAAGTTGTGGCACTGGTGTGGCCATCCTACAATGGTAAAAGTCGGCGTGGGGCGCCCTGTTGGCCTGTGAGATGGTGTCAGTAGCGGACTGATGTGCGAATGGGGCCAAAGGCAGCGCAACAATATTTTCTACAATATTTTCGGAGTAGAAGACACCACAAGGCGCTGAGATGCCAAGATCCGGATGGCACCGAGGTGATGTCTAAGTTGCGGACCGATGTGCGAATGGGGCCAAAGGCAGCGCAACAATATTTTCTGAAGAGAATACACCACAAGGCGCTGAGATGCCAAGATCCGGATGGCACCGAGGTGATGTCTAAGTTGCGGACCGATGTGCGAATGGGGCCAAAGGCAGCGTAACAATATTTTCTGTATGGAAGATACCAGTAGGCGTTGAGATGCCAAGATTCGGATGGCACCGAGGTGATGTCTAGCAAGTTGCTGTACTGGTGTGGTCATCCTACAATGCTGAAACTCGGCGTGGGTCGCCCCATTAGCCTGTGAGATGGCGTCAGTAGCGGACCGATGTGCGAATAGGCCGAAGGCAGCACAACGCGCCAAGATCCGGATGTCACCGTGGTGGTTTCATAGTTGAGAGGCACTTCATCTGCAGTGGGGCGCCGAGATCCGGATGGCACCGAGGTGATGTCTAGCAAGTTGCTGTACTGGTGTGGCTATCCTACAATGCTGATAGTCGGCGTGGGGCGCCCCGTTGGCCTGTGAGATGGCATCAGTAGCGGACCGATGTGCGAATGGGGCCAAAGGCAGCGCAACAATATATTCTGAATTGAAGACACCACAAGGCGCTGAGATGCCAAGTTCCAGATGGCACCGAGGTGGTGTCTAGCAAGATGTGGCACTGGTGTGGCCATCCTACTATGGTAAAAGTCGGCGTGGGGCGCCCTGTTGGCCTGTGAGATGGTGTCCGTAGCGGACTGATGTGCGAATGGGGCCAAAGGCAGCGCAACAATATTTTCTGACTGACACCACAAGGCGCTGAGATGCCAAGATCCGGATGGCACCGAGGTGATGTCTAAGTTGCGGACCGATGTGCGAATGGGGCCAAAGGCAGCGCAACAATATTTTCTGAAGAGAAGACACCAAAAGGCGCTGACATTCCAAGATCCGGATGGCACCGAGGTGGTGTCTAGCAAGCTATGCAGTTGAGTTGTGTGCGCACTTGCGGCGAATAGGTCGAAGGCAGCATAACAATGTTTTCTGAATAGAAGACACCACAAGGCGTTGAGATTCGGTTACCACCGGGGTGATGTCTAGCAAGTTGGCGCACTGGTGTGGCCATCCTACAATACTGCTCCGAATAACGGCGTGGGGTGCCCGAAGGGGGGGGGGGAGCCGGCGTGAATGGGCCTTCCTAGGTGGAGGCTCGTCTGCTGTAGTGGGGCGCCCCTTTACCGTTTCAGTTGCCATTCAGCTGAGTTTCGGCTGCTGTTGATGCTACAGCGACAGGCGGCTGCAAGAGGACTCTCAAAATGGCGGCCTGTTCTTTGGATTTGGGCCTGGTCCACTAAAATGGCCCTGGGACACCTTAGAACTCGGACGCTCGATTTTTTTTTCCTTTCCTGTACATGCAAAAAAAGGTAAATGCCCGGTACGTTACACGCTTCATCTGCCACGATGAACTCTCCAGAGGAACCGAAAAAAAATATAGTTGTGGTAACTATACCATGCATCGTCATATGGAGAGGTGGCACCAATTAATTATAGTGCTGCATAAAAGAGAGATTTGGAGGAGAACCCCTGACCTGCTAGTACATTCATCAAAGAAGTGGCACTGAGAGCTTCAGAGGCAAGGGAAACGGTCCCAAATATTTAGAAGAACTTTGGAAAGATTAAAATGACATGTTTAGATTGTGGTAAATTAATTTCATGTGGACAGATGAGTGTTACTCTAATAAATACAGCATATGAACATCATCATAGTCGATGGTTGGTAGAGACATTTTGACTATATCCTGGACCTGCCCGTCCTCGCCCAAAATGGCGCCGGAATAAATGGGACTCGTAACTCCTTGTTGTGTACTGGTTGCAGAACCTTGAAATCACGAGATACGTATGCAGTTTTGAAGCACATGGCGGGCGGGGACGAGAATTGATTGAATATTTCGACATCCCTATTGATATTAAGTTCTGATGTGTTATTGATTACTGTACTGTTGAAAGTTCGAATTAACGTCACCCATGGTACTTGCCCACAAATGTATATCTAGATAATTTTATTGTAACTGGCCCTGTCGTATTTTAATTATAAAATGTACGTCCACCGATTCCGTAACTGTTAGACACCTTAGTTCTTGCAACCTAATGGCCCGCCCGTTACGTTCCTCTATAGTGTAAATGTCTATTCATCATATACGATTACAGTTTGCTCCGTGGCAGGCCCACGTGGTTATAGGCTCGTATTTGTATAATGAAATTTTCACAATAAAGGTTTTTAAAAGAAAACATGGTAGTAGTATATACATTGGTAAAGTTTTTAATAATAGTCACTGTTTTAGAATCATTAAAAGGCAAGTGAAATAAAGCAGACCAATTACATGAAGGGTAATAGGTATAATACGAAGGAACGCAGTAAAGATAAATGGTCAAGGGCTGTTGTGTTTTCTATTCCTGCAACATAAAGTGATCGATAAGAATCTCATATTCAGGCGTATCGGCGACTAAGACAGCAGGTCGACCCTCTTTTGCTCAACGGCTCCGTCATGGGACGAAGAAACGCTCTTTTTCTCGAAAAAAGAATATATTTTACTTGCAGGACAGTTGTAAAATTTCCGGGAAAGTACATTAGCCTGGAAGATTATAACATATATTTAAGAAAAAATAATGTTCGGAAGTAATGAAAAGCGTAATTTTTAGGTGATATGACCAAGCCTTTCATCATTACAATAAGAAAAGTAAAATGAACCAATGAAAAGTTTTATTAACAAGTCACATGACTTGTTATGCTTACGTTACGCGCTGCGCGCCCCGGATGACTTCCGGATGCGCTAACGCGGCGCGTCATATGACGCATTACGCGACAACGCAGGTCCAGAATATAGTCAAAATGTCTCCACCAACCAGCGGTCGGAACACAACCCCTTTCAGCAGGCTAAATAGTTCTGTTAAATGACAACAGAAGGGACAGGCAACAAGAACCATCAGTCAAAGAGGGGAGGGCTAGTTCTTCTCTACCGGGTTACATTGGGGCGCTACCGGAACTGATCGAATTGGTAGTCTACAGTGTTTCTGGATGTTTCAGACTGAAGCTGGGGTTAGCATGAGAGCAGCACCATTTCGTAGCTCCGTTGTGGCCATTCCGCAACCAATCATGGCAGCCGCTCTTTATCGTTATTTTGGGCGGGGTGGGTGGCGGAGCCGAGCTGTTTTGCAGCCATCATTGTGTGGAGTTCAGTTCATCTCACTAGTTTTGTATTTGTCATGAGGGGTTGTTCCTAATGTTTCTATTTTAGCGAGGTCAAAAAGAGATCCCATTAGTGGCCTACTGATTTTACTCGATTCCTTTTCTTTTTTTTTACACGATTTTTCGTTATCTGCAAAGACTAAACAGAGTATTGCGACTCTGTGTTTGTTTGTAAATAGAGAATGAACCAAAGAGAACTAATTCTAAAACAGTAAATACTTGGATAACAATCAATCAAATGGAGAGAGAAGCAGGCACGACGGATTACAACGGGGGCAAAGGCCTGCGTTAACTACCTTTCACTATCTGCAAAGAGAGAGTACTCCTAATAGAAATGAGGGGGGGGGGCACCATTCAAAGCAGATCAGTGTGCATAAACACGAAAATGTTTTCACTTACCACGTACTTGACATTCGACAGCTTATGATATTTGCTATTAAAAAACCATTGAAATTCACTGAAAAAACCATAGGTTATAGACCATATATAGTTAGGAATTAGCATTTACAAAACCTTGAAAATTCACTGAAAAAACCATAGGTTATAGACCATATATAGTTAGGAATTAGCATTTAAAAAAACGTATTTTACTCACACAAAACCATTGAAATTCCATATATAGTTAGTTGCACTAACTATATATCGCGCACCCGCAATCCACTGCTGATCATGTCGCATATTACATCATTCATGACATGGTCAGTGACATCACTGATGACATCACTGATGACATCTCAAATGACATCACTGATGACATCACTGATGACATCTCAAATGACATCACTGATGACATCACTGATGATATCATTCATGTGACAATACAATGCATCTCCTCACATTTTAATATAACCTCTGTTTCACCCAGTGTTAAATACAGAGTATAATTTTTGAAACCATTGACACACCAATACTAGTTACTACATATGTACTCACTGATTCCTACGTCTACACACACATTCACTCATTCACCCATACAATCATTCATACATACAATCACTCATCTTTACAACACTATCATATGCACTCATACACCTATACAGACACTCACACTCTGCCACTCATCCATGGAGTTACTCACACACCTAGTCAGTCCTGTAAAGAATCAATCACACTTCCATTTTCTTGTCTATACAGTTAAACATAGAGCACCTTACATTTTCAAACATATACTAACACATACTTACCTTGTTATACAATCATTGATATAAGTACACATTGATCTGCACAGAGTCACACACCTCCCAGCCAGCCACACACACACTCAGTCTCCCATACAAATACTTGGACAATCAATCAGTAACCCATATAGTTAATCATATAGCTACTGATCAACACATGCAGCAGTTTACAGAACAACAGACATAATGATGCACAAATTAAGACACTTTAGTCACTAACCCATGCACTCAGTGAGACACATTTAATCACTCACTCATACATTCAGTCATGCACCTACTAAATCCTTTGTCCAGACACTTATACTTCCACTCATTCTTCAATATGTAAGACACATTTTAACTTTACAGAAACATACAGTCACTGGATGTTGTCATCAGTGATGTCATCAGTGATGTCTTTTGAGATGTCATCAGTGATGTCATCAGTGATGTCACTGACCATGTCATGAATGATGTAATATGTGACATGATCAGCAGTGGATTGCAGGTGCGCGATATATAGTTAGTGCAACTAACTATATATGGAATTTCAATGGTTTTGTGTGAGTAAAATAAGGTTTTTTAAATGCTAATTCCTAACTATATATGGTCTATAACCTATGGTTTTTTCAGTGAATTTTCAAGGTTTTGTAAATGCTAATTCCTAACTATATATGGTCTATAACCTATGGTTTTTTCAGTGAATATATATATATATATATATCTTCAGTTTCACCAAGCATAAACACGTTACGCAAATGCACTCCACTCCAAATATATTTACCACTTCCACGTTTAGTTGCAATAAAGGATTTATTTATTCCAGCATGTTTGATTCGAGTGATGGAAAAACCCAACGCGTTTCAGCGATCACCTCGCCTTGATCACGGGTGATTTAAACACGGAGCTCGAAACAATAAAGTTTTTTTCAAAAGAAAATGAGTGACATCACATTGCCTGTCAACATAAACAATGGACTTAAAACTGACAAACCAACATCGCGGCCATTTTTAAACATGCTTTGTATGCAATCAATGGTATTGTATTCTAATCATCCTCTTAATCAATGACTTTTAAGGCACAAAATTAATCATTCCAGATAAATATGCATATGTGAACCAATTGATCCATCATCAGAAAATTAACGAAGTACAATGCGTGAGATTCAAGGATAGAGTGCAATACATATGGTTCAGTACATAGGCTGACCTAGTCATTCAAAGCTATGGATTACATCTATACGGTCAGCATTACCTGTGTGTTAAATACACCATTGGAGTACTTATGCTCTCATTTACACACACGGTATCTCAAGTGAGAAAACAATCAAGAATCATTAGAAAATTGTCAGGCAAATAATAAATCGTCCCAAAGGGTGCATCATGTCGCATATTTCCAAGTGGGAAAACGCATAAATCTGCAACACACAGTGAGCCAATTTAGAACCATCTTGTTTCTTCGTCCCAAGTGGGTATATACAATTAGAAATCTCCACATTCGTTGTAACTTCATTGCTTGCATTACCTGAACAAAAGAAAAGAACATATTGCCCGTCAAAGCAAGCCCGGATGTTTGAAAATTTCAGCCGAGGTATGTATTAAGTGACACGAAACATAAAGTGAAGTTACCAACATTTAGTGAATTAAAAACACATCAGAGCTCCAAAAGCAA
Source organism: Lissotriton helveticus (assembly GCF_964261635.1). NCBI lineage: Eukaryota > Metazoa > Chordata > Amphibia > Caudata > Salamandridae > Lissotriton > Lissotriton helveticus. Next base: position 116,515,383 of record NC_136060.1, on the reverse strand, counting down.
GAGGCTCAGAGACATACAGCTCACTTTTTCTGTAACTACTACAGGCTAAAATAATTGCTCCACAATTGCTATAGATAAACTAATCAGATCAGAAAGGAAACCAAAAGCAAGATCAGTCACCCAAGTGCCAGGTCAATTCCTCTTCTGAATTTAACCCTGCTGGGATCTTTGTGTCAAGATCTAAAATATATCTGCTCTCCATTTGTCGTAACTTCCGTATCCTGTCACCACCTCTCTTAATGGGGGGAATCCTGTCAATTACAAAGAACCTCAATAAGTTCCGATTGCTATTGTGCAGTTCTTCGAAATGTCTAGCAACTGGTGAATGTTGATCTTTATTTTGGATTGCCCGCATGTGTTCCAGAACACGTTTCTTTGCCGGAAACATGGTGCTCCCCACATACTTCTTTGCACACGGGCAAACCAAAATGTATACACAGTAGTCAGACAGGAAAGATGTTTACTGATGACTTTCTCGATTTCTTCTACAGGGTAATAGACTTTTTTGACATTGGAACTGAACTTACAGGCTTTGCATGCCATGCACGTAAATCAACCTAGTATATCAGGTTTCTTGTGCACTACCGTGCAAATCTCATTCTTACTCAGTTTGTTCTTCAGCGAGTCTGCCTTGCGATATGTGACATTCGGATTGCAACCTAATACATCTTCAAGAGTGGACTCAGTTTTTAATACTTTCCAATGTTTTTTCAGACATCTCTGTACCTGCCAAGAATTAGAGTGGTAAGTAGATACAAATCTGACTACACTTGTGTCCGTTGATGGTATTTTTACTTCTTTAGAAGTTAAGAGGTCAGCATGAGTGATCCTACTCGCTTTTAAAAAGGCTTCCTTTACTATATTGGGTTGATAACCTCTTTCTAAGAAGCGTTCTGTCATACATTCGCCTTCTTTAACAAAATCCTGCTCTAGGCTGCAATTACTTGAAGCCCGAAGGAATTCGCCAAAAGGTATACTGCGGATGAGGGACTTGGGATGTCCACTGTCTGCATGAAGCAGGGTATTACCAGCGGTGTACTTTCTAAAAAGTTTCGTCACAAGTTTGTTATCGGACACCTTGATGGTCAGATCCAGGAATTCTATAGTACAATCACTGATTTTACCTTCTAACTTCAGGTTTAAATCATTCTGATTAAGAACCTGGATAAATTGTTCTGCCAATTTCTGTGGTCCATCCCAAATGATGAACAAATCATCAATATATCGCAGCCATATTTTCACATGGCTGCGATATAGAGCTTGTGTCCGCTCCACCTGTTGCTCCCAGCTTGCCATGAACAAATTAGCAAAGCTGGGAGCAAAGCAAGTTCCCATCGCCGTACCTTGTCGTTGTCTATAATAGACATCATTGAAGATAAAGAAATTATTCTCCAGACAGAAAGCCATCATCTGGAGGTTCATCTCAGTGTGATTTAAAAATGAGATAGATCTGGTCCTCAAAAACTGACGGCAAGCCTTAATACCATCCGCATGTCTGATTGATGTATAAAGACTACAGACATCTAAGGTGATAAGTAAGTAGTTGTTTTCCCAATGGATATCCTTTACTTTATTCATAAAGTCTCTACTGTCCTTAAGGTAGGAGGGTAACTGCTCTACAAAGGGACTTAGGAAAAAGTCTATGTATTTGTAAGTTTTTTCCAATAAAGAGCCCTTGGAGGAAACAATTGGTCTCCCCGGGGGCATCACAGAGTCCTTATGGAGTTTCGGTAACAGGTATAAGATAGCTACTTTAGGATTACGATTTAATAAGAATGAATATTCATCCCATTCCAATATGCCTGTCGCATGCCATTCTTTTAACATTTCATAATACCTACTGTTAGATTTTTCAATGGTATTTAGAGTGGCTACTTCATAACATTCTAAACAGTTTAATTGGCGCTTTCCTTCCTGTATATAATCCATAGTATCCAAAATAACCACATTCCCCCCCTTGTCTGACTGGCAGATAACAATCGAGGGGTCACATTCCAAAGCACATATTGCCAAACGGTCAGGTTTACTTAAATTGTCATTGGCCCAATTCTTCATTTTGGCCAAATTTTTTAAGTCATTTACCATAAGGGTTTCAAAAGTATCAATGCTGCACGCTGGTAGGATAGGATTAAAAAGTGATTTCGGTTTGAAAGAATTGGGATAATTGAGATTGGTATTAAATCCCAAAGAAGTTGCATTAACAGTTCCCTCTTCCAAACCATCAAATTCTAGTTCTTTAAGGGCAATCGGAGCTTCAACCTCGCCGATGGTTTCAGATGCCGGTTGAGCTGTGTTAACGTCTCTCACAGTGCCCTTGACTTTGAGTTTGTGCCATTTGTGTAATCTCAGTTTTCTGGTAAACTTGAACAGGTCAATACGTTCTTGGGAATAGGAGAAGTTAGAGGTAGGACAGAATGAAAGGCCAAACTGTAAAACATCTTGTTCAGTACTAGAAAGTGATCGAGAAGATAAATTTACCACATTTTTAGGTTCATTTTCCTCTTCTTGTTTGGCCCCGTGTTTCCACTCCCACTGGGGTTATGTTTGCCTTGCCACCTTCCGCCTCTCCTGACTTGTTTTTGGATTTGGTGGCCTCTCCTCCATCTTTGCCTCTTCCTTTGCCTCTTCCTCGAAACCCTTTTCCCATTCCCCGTCCTCGATCTATCTGCCAGTTCTGTTGTTGAGTTGACAGGTTCATCATCCGAAACTCCTCCCAAAAATTTGGCGGCTTCGGGGGGGTTCTTGTTGACAGGTGTAGTACCTTCTTCTCTGTTCGCAGATGTCGTCCCATCTTCTGAGATATCACTCTCGTTGACTTCCCCGTCAGCTTCACCACCAACTTGTACTGCATCTAAATTGGCTTGAATGCCCTTTCTTTTCAAATTGTCGTACTTGCGACTGAATGTAAAGATTCTACCAGACTGGTAGTCAATCTTGTCCCTTAAGAATTTCCTCTCCTTTTTGGCAACAATCTCATCTTCGTGTTTTGAAATTCTTTTGTTTATATCATCTATTTTTTTGTTAAGGATCTCTGGTGTTTCCTCTTTTTCTATCTCCTCTCTCAGTTCTGCAATTTGTTTGAGCAATAACAGTCTGTCTTTCCATGCATGTTTGATTAGTATCGACATCATTCTATTTGAGCAGTCCATTAGGTTTTCGGCCCACTCTTCAGCCAATTCCACATCCGGTTCCTCATAGGAGGGGGCGATAAGGATTCTCAAACCCCTTGGAACTCTTTTCTCCTCCTGATATTTTTCAAGCGTTATAGCTTCCCACCACTTTGAAACTTCTTTTCTAATCAGTTTCTACAGTTTTTGATATTTGTGCTGTATTGAGGTGGGTAGCGTCGTAAGTTCCTTGGTTTGTGGCTGGTTACCTTGTTGTATAAACATGGATTGTGCTCTGAGCCTCCTGCGAGACTCTGTTTCTTCATCCATCTTCCTCGATTCAAAAGTGCAACGCACTTCTATTTCATGCCTAAATGATAGGATTGATGATCTTAGATATCTTCATCCATGCAATAATGTAATTCGAAAATACGTGGTATTAAGTTGGAGGTCCCCGCTCACGATTTCCAGTCTTAATGTACCCTGGAAACTGGGCGGAGAAAAGTTGCGTTATACTATAGGCACTGATTCGCAATGAATTATGTGGAATGCTGTTTAAAGTCTTTGACAAATGTTTGTATGTTTTCACTCTTCTATGCAAATAAAAGTTATTTAGACAGAGCCAAGCGATTTTGATAAAGTTCTAAGGGACTCACCCTCGGGACATTCAGAACGGCGGTATCCTGCGAACGCCAACCCGCAGCGCTCAAGCTTCCACCCCCGTTTGAATGCAATCCGGGTCCACACCAGTCTCCGTCTCATTGTTTGCACAGATCAGTTACAGCGAATCCACAACCAGCGCCGTATAACGCGGTCATACCGGCTTCCTTTGAATAATCATTCTTTTCACCTCCTCTGAAAATGCCGGGACACCATGACAGCGGTGCAAGTACAGGGTCAGAGGTTATCCTGTAGCCAATCTTCAGTTTCACCAAGCATAAACACGTTACGCAAATGCACTCCACTCCAAATATATTTACCACTTCCACGTTCAGTTACAATAAAGGATTTATTTATTCCAGCATGTTTGAATCGAGTGATGGAAAAACCCAACGCGTTTCAGCGATCACCTCGCCTTGATCACGGGTGATTTAAACACGGAGCTCGAAACAATAAATAAAGTTTTTTTCAAAAGAAAATGAGTGACATCACATTGCCTGTCAACATAAACAATGGACTTAAAAGTGACAGACCAACATCGCGGCCATTTTTAAACATGCTTTGTATGCAATCAATGGCATTATATTCTAATCATCCTCTTAATCAATGACTTTTAAGGCACAAAATTAATAATTCCCGATAAATGTGCATACGTGAACCAATTGATCCATCATCAGAAAATTTACGAAGTACAATGCGTGAGATTCAAGGATAGAGTGCAATACATATGGTTCAGTACATAGGCTGACCTAGTCATTCAAAGCTATGGATTACATCTATACGGTCAGCCATCCCTGTGTGTTAAATACACCATTGGAGTACTTCTGCTCTCATTTACACACACGGTATCTCAAGTGAGAAAACAATCAAGAATCATTAGAAAATTGTCAGGCAAATAATAAATCGTCCCAAAGGGTACATCATGTCTCATATTTCCAAGTGGGAAAACGCAGAAATCTGCAACACACAGTGAGCCAATTTAGAACCCTTTGGGACGATTTATTATTTGCCTGACAATTTTCTAATGATTCTTGGACTGCTCAAATAGAATGATGTCGATACTAATCAAACATGCATGGAAAGACAGACTGTTATTGCTCAAACAAATTGCAGAACTGAGAGAGGAGATAGAAAAAGAGGAAACGCCAGAGATCCTTAACAAAAAAATGGATGATATAAACAAAAGAATTTCAAAACACGAAGATGAGATTGTTGCCAAAAAGGAGAGGAAATTCTTAAGGGACAAGATTGACCACCAGTCTGGTAGAATCTTTACATTCAGTCGCAAGTACGACAATTTGAAAAGAAAGGGCATTCAAGCCAATTTAGATGCAGTACAAGTTGGTGGTGAAGCTGACGGGGAAGTCAGCGAGAGTGATATCTCAGAAGATGGGACGACATCTGCGAACAGAGAAGAAGGTACTACACCTGTCAACAAGAACCCCCCGAAGCCGCCAAATTTTTGGGAGGAGTTTCGGATGATGAACCGGTGAGCTCAACAACAGAACTGGCAGATAGATCGAGGACGGGGAATGGGAAAAGGGTTTCGAGGAAGAGGCAAAGGAAGAGGCAAAGAAGGAGGAGACGCCACCAAATCCAAAAACAAGTCAGGAGAGGCGGAAGGTGGCAAGGCAAACATAACCCCAGTGGGAGTGGAAACACGGGGCCAAAAAAGAAGAGGAAAATGAACCTAAAAAATGTGGTAAATTTATCTTCTCGATCACTTTCTAGTACTGAACAAGATGTTTTACAGTTTGGCCTTTCATTCTGTCCTACCTCTAACTTCTCCTATTCCCAAGAACGTATTGACCTGTTCAAGTTTACCAGAAAACTGATATTACACAAATGGCACAAACTCAAAGTCAAGGGCACTGTGAGAGACGTTAACAGAGCTCAACCGGCATGTGAAACCATCGGCGAGGTTGAAGCTCTGATTGCTCTTAAAGAACTAGAATTTGATGGTTTGGAAGAGGGAACTATTAATGCAACTTCTTTGGGATTTAATACCAATCTCAATTATCCCAATTCTTTCAAACCGAAATCAATTTTTAATCTTATCCTACCAGCGTGCAGCATTGATACTTTTGAAACCCTTATGGTTAATGACTTAAAAAATTTGGCCAAAAAGAAGAATTGGGCCAATGACAATTTAAGTAAACCTGAACGTTTGGCAATACGTGCTTGGGAATGTGACCCCTCGATTGTTATCCGCCAGTCAGACAAGGGGGGGGAATGTGGTTATTTTGGATACTATGGATTATATAAGGAATGCGCCAATTAAACTGTTTAGAGTGTTATGAAGTAGCCACTCTAAATACCATTGAAAAATCTAACAGTAGGCATTATGAAATGTTAAAAGAATGGCATGCGACAGGTATATTGTAATGGGATGAATATTCCTTCTTATTAAATCGTAATCCTAAAGTAGCTATCTTATACCTGTTACCGAAACTCCATAAGGACTCTGTGAAGCCCCCGGGGAGACCAATTGTTTCCTCCAAGGGCTCTTTATTGGAAAAAACTTCCAAATACATAGACTTTTTCCTACGTCCCTTTGTAGAGCAGTTACCCTCCTACCTTAAGGACAGTAGAGACTTTATGAATAAAGTAAAGGATATCCATTGGGAAAACAACTACTTACTTATCACCTTAGATGTCTGTAGTCTTTATACATCAATCAGACATGCGGATGGTATTTAGGCTTGCCGTCAGTTTTTGAGGACCAGATCTATCTCATTTTTAAATCACACTGAGATGATCCTCCAGATGATGGCTTTCTGTCTGGAGAATAATTTCTTTATCTTCAATGATGTCTATTATAGACAACGACAAGGTACGGCGATGGGAACTTGCTTTGCTCCCAGCTTTGCTAATTTGTTCATGGCAAGCTGGGAGCAACAGGTGGAGCGGACACAAGCTCTATATCGCAGCCATGTGAAAATATGACTGCGATATATTGATGATTTGTTCATCATTTGGGATGGACCACAGGAATTGGCAGAACAATTTATCCAGGTTCTTAATCAGAATGATTTAAACCTGAAGTTAGAAGGTAAAATCAGTGATTGTACTATAGAATTCCTGGATCTGACCATCAAGGTGTCCGATAACAAACTTGTGACGAAACTTTTTAGAAAGTCCACCGCTGGTAATACCCTGCTTCATGCAGACAGTGGACATCCCAAGTCCCTCATCCGCAGTATACCTTTTGGCGAATTCCTTCGGGCTCGAAGGAATTGCAGCCTAGAGCAGGATTTTGTTAAAGAAGGCGAATGTATGACAGAACGCTTCTTAGAAAGAGGTTATCAACCCAATATAGTAAAGGAAGCATTTTTAAAAGCGAGTAAAATCACTCATGCTGACCTCTTAACTTCTAAAGAAGTAAAAATACCATCAACGGACACAAGTGTAGTCAGATTTGTATCTACTTACCACTCTAATTCTTGGCAGGTACAGAGATGTCTGAAAAAACATTGGAAAGTATTAAAAACTGAGTCCACTCTTGAAGATGTATTAGGTTGCAATCCGAATGTCACATATCGCAAGGCAGACTCACTGAAGAACAAACTGAGTAAGAATGAGATTTGCACGGTAGTGCACAAGAAACCTGATATACTAGGTTTCTTTACGTGCATGGCATGCAAAGCCTGTAAGTTCAGTTCCAATGTCAAAAAAGTCTATTACCCTGTAGAAGAAATCGAGAAAGTCATCAGTAAACATCTTTACTGTCTGTCTGACTACTGTGTATACATTTTGGTTTGCCCGTGTGCAAAGAAGTATGTGGGGAGCACCATGTTTCCGGCAAAGAAACGTGTTCTGCAACACATGCGGGCAATCCAAAATAAAGATCAACATTCACCAGTTGCTAGACATTTCGAAGAACTGCACAATAGCAATCGGAACTTATTGAGGTTCTTTGTAATTGACAGGATTCCCCCCATTAAGAGAGGTGGTGACAGGATACGGACGTTACGACAAATGGAGAGCAGATATATTTTAGATCTTGACACAAGGATCCCAGCAGGGTTAAATTCAGAAGAGGAATTGACCTGGCACTTGGGTGACTGATCTTGCTTTTGGTTTCCTTTCGGATCTGATTAGTTTATCTATAGCAATTGTGGAACAATTTTTTTAGCCTGTAGTAGTTACAGAAAGAGTGAGCTATATGTCTCTGAGCCTCTTGCTTTTGGAGCTCTGATGTGTTTTTAATTCACTAAATGTTGGTAACTTCACTTTATGTTTCGTGTCACTTAATACATACCTCGGCCGAAATTTTCAAACATCCGGGCTTGCTTTGACGGGCAATATGTTCTTTTCTTGTGTTCAGGTAATGCAAGCAATGAAGTTACAACAAATGTGGAGATTTCTAATTGTATATACCCACTTGGGACGAAGAAACAAGATGGTTCTAAATTGGCTCACTGTGTGTTGCAGATTTCTGCGTTTCCCACTTGGAAATATGAGACATGATGTACCCTTTGGGACGATTTATTATTTGCCTGACAATTTTCTAATGATTCTTGCTTGTTTTCTCACTTGAGATACCGTGTGTGTAAATGAGAGCATAAGTACTCCAATGGTGTATTTAACACACAGGTATGGCTGACCGTATGGATGTTATCCATAGCTTTGAATGACTAGGTCAGCCTATGTACTGAACCATATGTATTGCACTCTATCCTTGAATCTCACGCATTGTACTTCGTTAATTTTCTGATGATGGATCAATTGGTTCACTTATGCATATTTATCTGGAATGATTAATTTTGTGCCTTAAAAGTCATTGATTAAGAGGATGATTAGAATATAATGCCATTGATTGCATACAAAGCATGTTTAAAAATGGCCACGATGTTGGTTTGTCACTTTTAAGTCCATTGTTTATGTTGACAGGCATTGTGATGTCACTCATTTTCTTTTGAAAAAAACTTTATTTATTGTTTCGAGCTCCGTGTTTAAATCACCCGTGATCGAGGTGATCGCTGAAACGCGTTGGGTTTTTCCATCACTCGATTCAAACATGCTGGAATAAATAAATCCTTTATTGCAACTAAACGTGGAAGTGGTAAATATATTTGGAGTGGAGTGCATCTGCGTAACGTGTTTATGCTTGGTGAAACTGAAGATTGGCTACAGGATAACCTCTGACCCTGTACTTGCACCGCTGTCATGGTGACCCGGCATTTTCAAAGGAGGTGAAAAGAATATATATATATATATATATATATATATATATATATATATATATTACCTACTGGCGGTCGCCAGTAGGTAGTTATAGTTAGGACGTAGTTTCCATAGGAAATCCGCAACATTCTATTGGGAATAACTTTGGCGCCGGTGTAGTTATAGTTAGGTCGTAGTTTCCATAGGAAATCCGCAACATTCTATTGGGAATAACTTTGGCGCAGGTGGACGAATCTTCGCGAATTTCTCAAAGAAGATGGCCCGCTCCGCTCTGCTTCTTCCCTGAAAGTTTGGGGGGGATTCGTCAAGCGGGGGCCGAGATAAAAGGGGGGTCCCAAAACGTGTTTTCCCCATGTTAATTTCCATAGGGCGGTTGGACTCACTTTTAGCCCGAACGGCTGAATGGATATCCACCAAACTTGGCAAAATTGTAGGGACTGGTAGCCCGATGTGCCTTTGCTATGTCTCAAGATATGTGCTCCAGTGGATTTTGAGTAATTTACGTTCAAAAAAATATATATATCTATAGCCGCGCCCTAGTACGCGCACCGGGGAGCGCTCCGGGCGCGCCCCGCGACTTCCGCACGGAAAGCTGATTGGCTCTCGGGTGTCTGTAAACATTCCAAACAGTCCGGAGCGGCCGCCATCTTGTGTCTCGGTAGGATCGAGACACAAGAGGTGGCAAAAACAAAGGGGGAAATGACCATAAGGGGGCAGGGGAGACCCCCCCTTACCCCCTTGGTTTGATGTGGGGACTATTAAAGGGCCCCGCGGGGCAAAAAATAAAAAAATAAAATTTCCGATTTTCGCGGGGGGGAGCGCCGGGTACGCGCACCGGGGAGCGTACTTTGGTGAAAAATAGTGAAAAAAGTTAGTGTAAAATAATTATTTTGAGTGATCAGAGGTAGGGTAGCTTAGAAAAGAGCTTTTGGATTCTGTGGCTGATTTAGGTACCTATAAGTACATCCCACACACATCCATATGCACACACCCCACACACACACCCACACACACCTCACACCTCCACTCACACCCAAACACCCCACACACCCACACCCACACACCTTACGCACTCACACCCCCACCCACACACCCCCACACCCACACACACCTCCCCCCCACACACACAGACCTCACAGACACACCCCACACACCCCCCCTACACATGGGGAAAACCCAGTGAAACAGTAAAATAATAATTTAAAGTGCTTAGAGGTAGGGTAGCTCTGAATAGAGTTGTTGTGTTGTGTGGGTGATTCAATTACCAGCATGTAGGTACCAATACAGAGTCTTAAATTCAATGTTCACCGTCTCCTCTGTAGATATCTTGCATGTTGTTACAGAAGTTATTGTGGTATATGGAATCCATATCATAGTCTGTCAGGAAAGCAGAAACAACATGGAGGCAGGAGATGAAAAAGAGATGTCAAATACACATTGGAGATAATAAAGTGGGAGAAAGGAAGTAACTATGAGCAAAATTACTATGTAACACAAAAAAGTTGCATAGTATACTATAAGTCTGCCTTTATATTATAATCAATTTGGTACTACTTCATGTATTACATATAAAAATGAATAATGTCTTGAACAATTTTTGATTATTAAATATAAATTTATTTTTCTGATTCTTTTTCAAAATTTAATAAAACTTCTAACAATATATTGTCTGGAATGTCCTCATTGTCATTCTGTGATTCTATTGCTTCCACACACTGAATTAATTGATGGTCCAGAGACTCATCCATAAAATCTTCTTGGTTATGTTCAGGCCTCTTTGCCAAAGCGCCGGGACACCCGTTCTGGGTAGCCGTGCGCTCAAAAAGTGCTGTTTTAACATAACATAACATAACAAATCAAAGTCATCATTCTCAGCAATTTTTTCTTCAGGGTTGTTTTCCAAAACAATTTCGAAAGAACTATTCTGTTCTCCTTCCATTTTCTTGCTGTAAATTACATAAAAAAATAAATATGTCAGTAAAGATAGGGCACTGTTGGGTTTAAGTTCAGACAGGTAGTTTTGATTTTTTAACAGTGAAGTTATCTTTGGGCAGTGTATGGTATCAGGCTGGAAGTAGAAATATAAAAAAGTGTATGTGATAAAGCCTAAGTAAATTTATAATTATACAAGAGAAGTCTAACTCAATCCATAACTATAACAGAGAAGCCTATCTCAATCTATAACTATTACAGAGGGATAGTATAAAACTATCAGAAAATGTTTCCCCAAATTAACTTAAAGTGCACAACATACTTCACTTTCCAAAATAACAACTTACCTTTGTGAAAGCAGTTGAAGTTCTCAGTGAAAATCCTTTTCAAATGTACTTCAGGAAGTAGTAGTCAAAATGGCTGTGTTTCCCTCTCTTTTTTTATATATATTCATGTACATAACCAATCAAATGTCAGGAAATAATAGTGGAAATTGAAAGTAACCTTTTAATTGGTTGTAAATTCTAACACTTCACATGTGTTTTTGTCATGTAATTTACCTCAGGATATTTAGACAGGGCTACAGGCCAAATGGCTCAATGGAATTCCACCAAATTTGGGAAAATGGTAGGGACTGGTATGTACTATTGCCTATTCTATATTTGGTGAACTTCTCTACAGAGGTTTTTATGTAAATTGACTTTTAAAATGATTGCGGAGCGCTTACCGGTGCGCGACCCGGTACGCGCACCGGCAGCGCTACGGGAGTCCTCCATCTTGTGTTTCGGTAGATTTGAGACACAAGATGGAGGACAAACAACGTTGGGAATGGGTAAAAGGGGGCACGGTAGACACTCCCTGACCCCCTAAGTTTTCTGAGGGGGGCTTAGGAGGCCCATATAGGCCCAAAAAACCCAATTTCTTTTAAATTTTCGCGGGGGAATCGCCCGGTACGCGCACCGGGGAGCTTACCGGGGAGCGTACTTTGGTGAAAAATAGTGAAAAAAGTTAGAAAAAGATAATCATTTGGAGTGATCAGAGGTAGGGTAGCCCTGAAAAGAGCTTTTGGGTTGTGTGTCTGAGTTCGGTACCTACAAGTAGGTACCAATGTACAGTCTTAAATTCAGGAGGAATATTCTATTCCCCTCATCTGAGAAGTGCACACCATCTCCTCTGTAGATATCTTGCATGTTGTAACGCAAGGTATTGTTGTATATTGAACCCATTCCATAGTCTCTCATGTAAGCAGAAACAGATTTATTCACATGTTTCCGTGCTTTCTCAAATTGTGGACAAAATTGGTTGGACCACTTCCATTTCTGTCTTTGGCATATATTGGAATATACCAAGGCAGTTTGAGGAAAAAGTGCCATCAATTGCTCAAAGGGGTCCTTTAAAAGCATTTCCAGACCTACCCCAGTCAAAGTGCCTAAGTCATTTCCACCACAGTGCAGAATTATGAGGTTAGGGTGTGGCAGATGCAAAAAGGTTTTCACCAATGGTATCAATTGATGACATCTCAATCCTCTTTGGCCAATCCATTTTATGTCTACATTTGGTAAGTCAAGGTTGTGAAAATTTCTGGTAGCTGCATACCTTTGAGCCCAGTGGATGTAGCTATGTCCAATAATCCAGACAGAATACATGGTAAGAGGAGGTTCTGGTGCAGTCAGATGAAGTGTGGGAATGAAATGGCAGTTGGAACAGTATGAGTTTGTAAAAAAAAAAAAAACGGTGGAGTTTCAGTGCTCTTCAATCACAAGCAATGATTGGTGGATTTAGATAGTTGAAAACTGGAAGTTAGGGTGCATGGTTCTGTTCTGTGAAAGAAGTAATTTGAATGGTTAAGAAAAAGTCATTTAAAGAAAGATTGCAGCGGATAAGCTGGTGTATTGAGAGGTCAAACATCCTTGCTGAGTTCATTTGCAACATTGTAGAATAAACATTTAACCCTGAGAGCTCAGTGAGGAGGGAGTTGCTATGGTAACAGGTAGAAAAGGCTGAGGGGGGGAAGGGTGTTGGTTTGAAAATAGAGAGGGAAGAGTTTTGATTGGTTACCATGAGCAATATGTGTGTAGAATTAGAGGTTTTCTGTGCCATTAATGGTTGCAGTGCCTGGAGAACATACCTTTTGCTCTGCTAAAGAAATATTGGTGTGTGTATCTGACACTGTTCTCAATCTCCCAAAGCATTTGTAAAGGTGAGTTATGATTCATTCAATATAGATAGAGAGTTTAGATTAGGAAGCACATTGAGCTTCTTTGCTGTTGGTTTGTGTGATGCTTTTTGAAAATGCAATATTTGAACCTTTCACAATTATGTCACCTGTGTTACCTCAGATTAGGAAGCAGACTGAGCTTCTTTGCTGTTGGTTTGTGTCATTTTTTGGTAATGCTTGGTAGGAATGTTTGCAAGAGAGAGGAAATGTATTTTGTAAAATAGTGAGTTTTCAGTACTGAAATGGAATGCTTGTACATAGGACCTGCGTTCTGTTTCTAAAACGTTATTGAAAAAACGATTTTGGGGCAAATCAATGGCTTTTACATTTTTGAGAAGGAATAAATAGTGTGTGCATGATTACATAAAAATATTTGAACCTTTCACAATCATGTCACCTGTGTTACCTCAGATTAGGAAGCAGACTTAGCTTCTTTGCTGTTGGTTTGTGTAATTTTTTTGGTAATGCTTGGTAGGAATATTTGCAAGAGAGAGGAAATGTATTTTGTAAAATAGTGAGTTTTCAGTACTGAAATGGAATGCTTGTACATAGGACCTGCGCTCTGTTTCTAAAATGTTATTCAAAAAACGATTTTGGGGCAAATCAATGGCTTTTACATTTTTGAGAAGGAATAAATAGTGTGTGCATGATTACATAAAAATATTTGAACCTTTCACAATCATGTCACCTGTGTTACCTCAGATTAGGAAGCAGACTGAGCTTCTTTGCTGTTGGTTTGTGTCATTTTTTGGGTAATGCTTGGTAGGAATGTTTGCAAGAGAGAGGAAAAGTATTTTGTAAAATAGTGAAGTTTCAGTAGTGAAATGGAATGCTTGTACATAGGACCTGCGCTCTGTTTCTAAAATGTTATTCAAAAAAACGATTTTGGGGCAAAGCAATTGGTTTTAGATTTTTGAGAAGGAATAAATAGTGTGTGCATGATTACATAAAAATAATTGAACCTTTCACAATCATGTCACCTGTGTTACCTCAGATTAGGAAGCAGACTGAGCTTCTTTGCTGTTGGTTTGTGTCATTTTTTGGGTAATGCTTGGTAGGAATGTTTGCAAGAGAGAGGAAATGTATTTTGTAAAATTGTGAGTTTTCAGCACTGAAATGGAATGCTTGTACATAGGATCTGCACTCTGTTTGTAAAATGTTATTCAAAAATCGATTTTCGGGGAAATCAATGGCTTTTACATTTTTGAGAAGGAATAAATAGTGTGTGCATGATTACATAAAAAAATTTGAACTTTTCACAATCATGTCACCTGTGTTACCTCATGTCACCTGTGTTACCTCAGATTAGGAAACACACTGAGGGCCTTATTTATGAAAACAGTGATGCTTCACTTTTCAGTGCGTACTGCTTGCGACACGAATGATGCGTTATATTTAATGTATGACGCATCATGTCGCAAGGACTTACAGATAAGTCAGTATTTCTAACGTATCTGTAAGCGCAAAAGTGACGCATTACTGGAGTATGTCACAAAAGTGACACTACTCCAGCAATGCATCTTTTCACATGGGGAAAGCCCCATGTGAAAGGGCTTGTGTCAGTCTTACGCCTGCTGTGAGGCAGGCGCAAGATTTTGACGTTACAGTGTCCTAAAAGTGATGCAGTGAAATCTCATTGATTTCACTGTGTCACTATTACGAGGCTTTTTGCGGGGGAAAGCCTCCTCTGCATACATTATACCGGACGCAGGTATAATGTGGCGCAGGGGTTTAAAAAGTGACGCATCTACCTAGATGCGTCACTTTTTAAATATGGCGCAACAAGGCACATGTTTTATGCCGCCGATGCGTCACAAAAAGTGATGCATCAGCAGCGCAAAACTGACGCAGGGTGTCATAAATGAGGTCTTGAGCTTCTATGCTGTTGCTTTGTGTCATGCTTTTTGATAATGCTTGGTATGTACATTTGCAAGATAGAGGATTTTTATTTTCTGAAATACTGAGGTTTCAGTAGTGAAGTTGAATGGTTGTACATAGGACCTGCACTCTGTATCTAAAATGTTATTGAAAAAACGATTTTGGG
Source organism: Lissotriton helveticus (assembly GCF_964261635.1). NCBI lineage: Eukaryota > Metazoa > Chordata > Amphibia > Caudata > Salamandridae > Lissotriton > Lissotriton helveticus. Next base: position 116,500,235 of record NC_136060.1, on the reverse strand, counting down.
GCCAATGAATGGGTTTCAGTAGTGAAATTGAATGCTTGTACATAGGGCCTGTGCTCTGTTTCTAAAATGTTATTTAAAAAACGATTTTAGGGCAAAAAAATGGGTTTCAGTAGTGAAATTGAATGCTTGTACATAGGACCTGTGCTCTGTTTCTAAAATATTATTGAAAAAACGATTTTGAGGTCAATCAATGGGTTTCAGTATTGAAATTGAATGTATGTACATAGGACGTGCACTGTGTTTCTAAAATGTTATTCAAAAAACGATTTTGGGGCAAAGCAATTGGTTTTAGATTTTTGAGAAGGAATAAATAGTGTGTGCATGATTACATAAAATATTTGAACCTTTCACAATCATGTCACCTGTGTTACCTCAGATTAGGAAGCAGACAGCTTCTTTGCTGTTGGTTTGTGTCATTTTTTTGGTAATGCTTGGTAGGAATGTTTGCAATAGAGAGGAAATGTATTTTGTAAAATAGTGAGTTTTCAGTACTGAAATGGAATGCTTGTACATAGGATCTGCACTCTGTTTCTAAAATGTTATTGAAAAATCGATTTTGGGGCAAATCAATGGCTTTTACATTTTTGAGAAAGAATAAATAGTGTGTGCATGATTACATAAAAAAAATGGAACCTTTCACAATCATGTCACCAGTGTTACCTCACATTAGGAAGCATACTGAGGGCCTTATTTATGAAAACAGCGATGCGTCACTTTTCACTGCGCACTCCTTGTGACACCAATGATTCGTTATATTTATTGTATGACGCATCATGTTGCAAGGACTTACAGATAAGTCAGTATTTCTGATGTATCTGTAAGCGCAACACTGACGAATTGCTGGAGTGTGTCACAAAAGTGACGCAACTCCAGCAATGCATCCTTTCACATGGGGAAAGCCCCATGTGAAAGCGTTTGCCTCAGTCTTACGCCTGCTGTGAGGCAGGCGCAAGATTTTGACGTAACAGTGTCCTAAAAGTGACGCAGTGAAATCTCATAGATTTCACTGCGTCACTATTACGAGGCTTTTTGCGGGGGAATGTCCCCTCTGTATACATTACACCTGACATAGGTATAATGTGGCGCAGAGGTTTTAAAAAGTGACGCATCTACCTACATGCGTCACTTTTTAAATATGGCGCAACAAGGCACATGTTTTATGCCGCTAATGCGTCACAAAAAGTGACGCATCAGCAGTGCAAAACTGACGCAGGGCCTCATAAATGAGGCCCATGTTTTTTTGCACACTACTCCAGTTTAGTCTTGTCCACTGCACTCTTGGACACAAGCCTCATCTTTTGTGCTGCCCTGGACAGGCTTCATCTCATCTGCACTCCTGCTTAGGCCTCACAATCTTTTTTTAGAATAACATTTCAAAAACAGAGAAAAGGTCATATGTATAAGCTTTTCATTATACTACTGAAACATTGCTCATTTATAAAATACAATTCCTTTATGCACCAAGGTTTCTTTACCAATTATTATGAAGAATTTATAAGTCTCTATTATATTCTGTTCCTGACTTACTATATTTTTCCATTAGTCCCCTTCTAACATCCTCTCTGTGACTTACATGCGTCACTTTTTAAATAGGGCGCAACAAGGCACATGTTTTATGCCGCCGATGCGTCACAAAAAGTGACGCATCAGCAGTGCAAAACTGACGCAGGGCCTCATAAATGAGGCCCATCTTTTTTTGCACACTACTCCAGTTTAGTCCTGTCCACTGCACTCTTGGATACAAGCCTCACCTTTTGTGCTCCCCTGCACAGCCTTCATCTCATCTGCACTCCTGCTTTGGCCTCACAATCTTTTTTTAGAATAACATATGAAAAACAGAGAAAAGGTCATATGTATAAGCTTTTCATTACACTACTGAAACATTTTAGAGGGAAATCAATGGCATTTACATTTTTGAGAAAGAATAAATAGTGTGTGCATGATTACATAAAAACATTTGAATCTTTCACAATCATGTCACCAGTGTTACCTCACATTAGGAAGCACACTTATTTATGAAAACAGCGATGCGTCACTTTTCACTGCGCACTCCTTGTGACACCAATGATGCGTTATATTTAATGTATGACGCATCATATTGCAAGGACTTACAGATAAGTCAGTATTTCTGATGTATCTGTAAGCGCAATAGTGACGAATTGCTGGAGTGTGTCACAAAAGTGACGCTACTCCAACAATGCATCCTTTCACATGGGGAAAGCCCCACGTGAAAGCGTTTGCCTCAGTCTTACGCCTGCTGTGAGGCAGGCGCAAGATTTTGACGTAACAGTGTCCTAAAAGTGACGCAGTGAAATCTCACTATTACGAGGCTTTTTGCGGGGGAATGTCCCCTCTGTGTACATTACACCTGACAGAGGTATAATGTGGCGCAGAGGTTTAAAAAGTGACGCATCTACCTACATGCGTCACTTTTTAAATATGGCGCAACAAGGCACATGTTTTATGCCGCCAATGCGTCACAAAAAGTGACGCATCAGCAGTGCAAAACTGACACAGGCTTCATCTCATCTGCACTCCTGCTTTTTCTCTGTCTTAATCCTAGTTACATAGTTGTTGTGATATAAACTTAGATATGTTGTAAAGTAGTGTTTATATAGTTTGTTTCTTGTCATTGCTTTGTTCTTTGATAATAGTGGTTTAAAATGCGTTATCTTTTTTTTTCGACAGATTTAAATCAAGATTTGCATAGTAAGGAAATATTCCCTCAAGGCAAAGGAAAAGAAAAGATGTGAAGAGGAAAAAATTAAAAACAGCAACGGAATTAAAGCAGTCCTCTACAACAAATACTTCAAAAGACAGGAAAAAAGCTCCTGGTAAGACAACTAAGTCTTTCTTTCGGAACATATGTAGATCAAAAAAAAATGTTGATGAAAATGTCAATAAAGAGAAGGAGAGAGGAAATTCGAAGAGGAAGGAGAGGTCCCTTAAAAATTTTAATACTGCAGGAGCAGAGAATAATATGTATAGGAATAGAAGGCAAAACCAATTTAGGGACATTCGTAAACGAATGTTTCGCAATAGGGTAGTTTTAAATTTGTTAAAAAACATTAAGAAAGGTAAACAGAGAGCTGCTTTTTACAAGAAAAAGAAAAATGTAGAGAAAATTGTTGATCAGGCTTTTGAAGTTAAGAAAACATTATTTATTTGAGTAATTAATAGAATTAGGACACTTAACAAGACAATTGATGTTTTCAAATCAAAGAGTAGATGCAAGAGAGTAATTAATCGGACTAATTTTTGTAAAGTTTTTTCTGGAGAATGGATGCATAGTTCAAGTTGTGAGCCATTTTTTAATGAGGAGAGTTACTTTCAGGAGAATGATTTGGTGCATGCAGTTGACACCAGTGGTCGAGCATATGAGGTGAAAGATGGTTGTCCGATTGAAAAAGAGAAACTTGTGCCTAGAGAACCAGAAGAGGTGTTAGCTGATGAAGTTTTAGGGCGACGTACTAAGGGTCCAGTGTACACTTGGAAGTGTAGTAGTATTTGTAGTGTGCGACAGGAATCAATCGATTTGCTTCGTAATTTCTTACATACATATAGTAAGAAAAGTCTAAAACAGAAAATGAAAATGTTGCAAGACTTAGATCCTTGCAGAGTGAGAGAAAAGACAGGTTTGCAAGGCCATTCACTGGCTTGTCTTTCAAGAAAAGTATGTCAGAGTCTTTTTCATCATTTTAGGATGTTAGCAGTGCATCATACCAAAACGAGGAAATTAGTGAGAAGGTTGTATTATGCAAAAAGTCCCGCACTTAAGCTTAAACAGTTAAACAGTGCTCTTTTGCATGGAACTGAATTAGATGTGAAGATGATTTGTGAAGACATTGAGTTTTGTTATTTTGGTGAAAAAGAGGACAGTGTAGAAATTGACACAGAAATTCAAGGTAATGTGGAAGACAATGTACAGATTTCAAGTACAGAAAAATGTGACCAGGAAATAACCAGGTTTAAGGTGAAATCAAGTGAAAGGCCAAATTTTACTTGTGTTTGTTGTCGACGAACCCATTATAAGCATCACACTAGATTAGTTGATTTATAGTAAAAAGTGAAAAGATAAATAATTATGAGTGGAAGGATTTTGCAACTTATTTGTGGGTGGAGAATTGTTTTGATTTGAGTTCTGATCAGCGTATTTGTAAATATTGTTATGATAAATTAAATCAAAACAGAATGCCTGCTAGAGCTGTTCATAATAATCTGGAGTTGGTAGACATTCCTCCTGAATTGATGGATTTAAATACATACGAGTATATTTTGATTCAATGTGTCCATCCTTTTCAGGCTATTGTTCGCATGGAGCCTAAGATAGGGAAATTGCCTCCTTCAGATTTGCAGAGAGGATTAAAGGGAAGATTTGTTTATTTGCCTCTAGATTTCAAGAAAAATATTGATACAATTGGTATAGAAAAAGTAGAAGAGGAACCTTTAGTTATTCTAGTTAATGGGGCTCTGACAAAGAGTAAGAAAATCTGGCAGGATTTAGTGGATGTTAGGAAAGTCAAAAAGGCAACGTTGTATTTAGTCAAAAACAATGAGTATTACAAACATGTATGTGTTGGAGCAGAGGAAACAGCTGCAGATGAAGACAGTGATTGTTCAGCCGGCCAAATTGAAAAAGTTGATGTGTCTAGAAGTGAAGAAATATATGAACATTATACTGTTCATCCTTTGCATTCCAAAGAAGTAATGGGGAATGCAATTGAATTGTTTCAAATGAAAGCAGCAAAAGGAAGTCCCATTAGTGTATGGGAAGAAAGTTTGGAAGCTCGTTGTTTTCCACAGCTATTTCCAACAGGTCGAGGTGGACGATATGACGATCGACCACTTCAAATTCCTGCATCTGAATATCGAACTGTAAGATTATATGCTGAAGATCCAAGGTTTCGTCAATGCATTCCCTATTTGTTTCATCTACTGTATGAAAGTGACTTGCCTGGGCTTTCTTATGCAGTAAACCATATACTGAAAAGTGGAGCACATCTGCAAAATGTTTCGGCGAGGGACTTTATGGAGAAAGTGAATCTGCAAGATAATATTTTGGAATCTCATCTAATCAATCTCATGGCATGTCAGCGTGGTACAAATGAGTATTGGTACCGTCGTCATGGGGAATTGAAATGTATGCTAAGAAACTTAGGAACTCCTACATGGTTCCTCACTCTTAGCTGTGCCGAGTATGCATGGGACGACTTACTTCAATTTCTTTGAGAGGCAAACGCAAATATACAAAATATAGAATTCAAAACACCTGGAGAACTGTGTTCTTTGGACCCAGTGAATGTATGCAGATATTTCATTCATAGATTGGAAGCTATGATGTCTTTTATTACCAACAAAAAAAATCCTCCCCTTGGAGAGGTTTTGGATTTCTTCTGGAGAAAGGAGTATCAAGCGAGAGGTGCTCCTCACATACATATGTTGTTGTGGATTAAAGATGCACCCAAATTTGGAACAGATTCAGATGAGACAGTGATGAGGTTCATTGAAGAGTATTCAACATGTGCTGTTCCGAAAACTACCGAAAAAAACAGTTTAAGGCAACAAGTTTTACGCTTTCAATCCCATCGTTGTGGAAAGTACTGTCGTCGAAAATTCAGTAACAAGGACAAGTTCTACACAAAATTTTGTTTCGGGTTTCCACGACCAGTGATTTCTAAAGGAAGAGTAAATAATTTGATGTCTTCTCTGCGACATACTGTGACGAGGAAATCACCAAAAAATACATACAATTTAAAAAGAAACGAAGAGTCCAAGTACATCAACGACTACAACCCTGTGATTTTGTCCATGTGGAATGCTAACATGGATATTCAGTTCGTTGCTGACAACTCTATTGCTGTGGCTCGATATGTGACGTCTTACATCACAAAAAAAGAAAAGACAGAACTGAAGGAAATGTGGGAGGACATTTCACATGAAAAGAGTCTAAGCAAGAAATTATACAGTTACAGTCTGAAGATGTTGTCACATCGAGAAATTGGAGCATATGAATGTTCTGATCGATTGTCATCAGCAAGTCTCTATGCCAAATCTAGAACCATCCTTTGGGTGAGTCTAGGTCTTGCTGCAACACGAAACCGAGTTTTGAAATCTGTACAAGAAATAGAGTATTTGGCGGAGAAAGAACCAGAAAGTACAGATATTTTGAAGACAAACATGTTGGATACATACTATCCAAATAGAAGTAGTCATCTTGAGAACAGTTGTTTGTATGAAGTTCTGCAAAACTATATTTATAAGAGAACCATCAGAGAAGATATCAACAATGGAATATATGCTGTCATTGGGTGTGAAGGATGTCTAGTGAAGCAGAGAAAAGGCCATTTGATTAATCATCGAAAAATGAGTTGCGAAAATCCAGAGAAAAGTGAATTTTACTATTTAGCTCTTTTGCAACTCTTTAAGCCATGGCGTACAGAAGAGGAACTACTTGGAGATTTTCTCTGTTACGAAGATTCTTTTAATGCAACCAAGGATACCATAGAATGTCCTGTTTTTCCAAATTATCTGCAAATGTTGAATGAAGAAATAGAGCAAGAAGCCACAATTGCTGTAGAGATTGCTAGAGACAGTTCTCAAGACAGTCAGAGTTCTACTTCATTGAGTCAGGATCCACTAGGAGGACCAATTATCCAAAATGAAGCTGCCACTGCCATGGATGAGGTGGAAAGAGCTATGGAACAAGCTCAAGATGATGTAGTTAACTTGGAAGATTTGGTGAAACAACTAAACCTTGAGCAGAAGCAGATATATGACGAAGTCACAGAACAGATTGAACATGGATTCACTCATGAGAAAAAAGAGTGCTCATGTACATCATTTAAACCTGTCCAACTGTACGTGAGTGGAGAAGCGGGAACTGGAAAAAGTTTTCTGATTAAAGCAATTGCAACTTATCTGCAGAAAAGGACTGAATCACCGCTATCTTGTGTTGTTACCGCTCCAACTGGGCTGGCAGCACATAATATTAAAGGGATTACTTTACATCGTTTACTGATGCTGCCAGTGGAGCATGATAACAAATTGCAATACCACAAGCTATCTGGAGATGCGTGTTCCGAAGTTTCGAGAGTCCTGAAGAAAATGAAACGTCTTATCATTGATGAAGTAAGCATGGTCTCAAATATAATGCTTGCTTTTGTGCATTTGAGAATGCAAGAAATTCTTAGAACAGACTATGATGTCTTATTTGGAGGAAAACACATTATTGTTTTTGGAGATCTACTGCAGTTGACTCCAGTGAAAGGACAACCTGTGTTCAAAATGCTCATGCATGAAGATACCAGGAAGTGCCTAGGAAGCATTGGAAACGTTAATATATGGTTAAACTTCAAATATGCAGAACTGCTTCAAAATATGCGGCAGGCAAAGGATGAAGATTATAAAAATATTCTACAAGATGTAAGAATCGGAAAAGTAACTCAGCATGGGAAAGAAGCTTTACATGGACGATTAATTTCAAATTTGTACCCAAATAAAAACATTCTTCCAGAGAATATTTTTAAGAAAATTAACGAGAAGAAATCTGGCATATGTTTGATGCCAACTCTGAAAGAATGTTCCATGTTCAACAACAAAATGTTAAAGTTATAAAAGGAAGAGATAGTGAAACTGGAAGCTATAGATAAAATAGAGCATATGGGAGCAACAATTATTTTGTCTGAAAATTTGAAATCAAAATTGGATTCATTAGAGAAGACCATATCTAAAACTGCTGGTTTTGAAAAGACTCTGACTGTGTGTTTAAATTGTCGTATCATTTTGAGAAGGAATTTAAATGTTGAAAGAGGTCTGGTAAATGGAGCAATGGGTCATGTTGTTGGTTTTGTGAATTACAAAAATAGAGATGGAATTGAAATTTTAAAAATTAAATTTGATGGCATTGACGAAATAGAACAAATTTGTCGTTGTTCAGCTAGATTTTTGCTTGTGAAAGACTTATATGTTCGCCGAAAACAGTTTCCTGTTTGTTTGGCATATGCGGTGACAATCCATAAATCTCAAGGTTTAAGTGTAGATAGTGCTTTGGTGAACATTGGAAGTTCTGTCTTTAAAGAGGGTATGGCATATGTGGCATTATCACGAGTCAGAACTTTATCAGGATTGTACTTGATTGAGTGTGATGAAACAAAGATTTTGTGCTGATCTAGATTGTGTTAAAGAATACAATAGGTTAAGAAGAGAGTATGCTCCACATTTGCCTCAATATCCTCTGTTTGAAAAACGTGTAGTAGGCCGAAAAAGAAGAAATGAGAATAATTGCAGTGAGGTAGTAGCAAAAAGACAAAAAGTAGATGAAACTGTAATTGTAAGCAGAAAGAAAAAGGATTCTGTTGAAGATGTTGTTGGATTTCAGTTTGAAAACAGTTCTGGTGTCAACTGCTATGCTAATGTAGTGGTTAATGTTGTTTTTTTTCTTCAAACTTTACAAGAACAGATTGTTGAAAATCGGGATCAAACATTCTGCTGTTTATTGAATTCCGTGTTTGAGAAATGTAGCAGTGATAGAGCAAAAATAGAAAGTGTTTCTTTTTATTTCAAATCTTTGTTTCGATCATTTGATCCTTAAAGATGTACAATATTTCATCATCGTTAAAAGTTTAAAAAATAATTTAAAATAAGAATTACAGTATATAAAAACAACGAATATCAATGCTCATCTGCCATCTTTGTAAGTCGGGTTCTGGCATACCACATTGCTGTTAAATGTTAAAAATTTAGCCAGGGCAAACACCGTTGACGGGGACAGGTCTGTTTTTAAAACTCTGAATGCAGGAGAGAGTGTCCTAAATCCCAGGTTTCTAAGTAATGGAATCAACCAATAACGCCTACTTTTGCGGTATGCAGGGCAGAAGAAGATGACATGAACTTCACTTTCTATGGATTTAGCACAAGAAGGACACAACTCATTCGACAAATGTCCTGTCCATGCTTTAGTGAAGGTCTTTAGGGGGAGGGTCCCATATCTCCACTGCAAATAGAGTTTCCTTGTAAGAGCAGGAGCCATACCGTCCAACACGCTTTCAAAGTTGTATGAATCCTTAATTAACATAAAGGCGTGCGTCAGGGAACCCTCCCGAGTAGTTGCCAGGACTCTGGTGAGCCTATTTTCATAGTATACTCCGGAGAGTATTTTTCTTGAAATCCTGGTGCTTGTCCTTTGAGGATCTAACCACAGCTCTGTTAAACCGAGGGTCTCGCATGTTGTCTTTATGTAATTTATCCAGGGTATCTTAGCAGCGTTGGGTAGGGTTAAAAATTCCTGCAGCTCAGATCGATATGAAGCGAGGTCCTGACTGCTCCATAAGCGGCGCCAAAATGTTAGGGGCTTGAGCCCTAGTTGTTCTGTATGGGCCTCAAAGCCAGGTCCAGTCTCAGGGGCATGAGTGGGGTGCTTGTTGGTAGAGTTGTAAGTTGTCTTATAAATTTATTTTCCGTCACCTGTAGATTAGAAGGTGACGTATGACCCCATATCTCTCCCCCGTAGGTAGCACCACCCCGAGCCTGCATTTTATATATTTGAATGGCCGGAGACAGAGGGCGAAAAGTTTATTTGGACGCGATTCTCATAATTCCCCCCGCCCTCTGAGCTAGCCTCAAATTGGCTTTTGTCCGGTGGGCCCCCCATGTTAGGTTTTCGTTTAGGGTTAGCCCCAAATACTCAATGATGTGTACCCTTTCCAGCCGCACAGAGCCGAGTAAAGGGTTTGGGCGCTTTTGGGACTTAGGATTCATAATCATGAATTTAGTTTTTTGGGGGTTTATTACAAGGCCCCTTTCAGTGCAGAAGTCCTGGAATCCATCAATTACCCTTTGGATGCCCATAGGTGTTTTGATAGCAGCAGGGTGTCATCCGCGAACATTATGGCGGGCACCCTGCTGCCAGTCAATTTTGGGGCATCGGTGTTAGCTATCCCGGTCAGATGTGAGATTACCCCGTTCACAAAGAGGCAGAACAGGGTTGGTGCGAGCACACATCCCTGCCTCACCCCTCTGCGAACGGGGAATCTTTCAGCCAGCGTCCCACTTCTCCCACATCTGACCCTTGCAAAGTTGTTGTGATGTAGTTTGAGCAGAATCGCGAGAATGTCTTTTGGGTCGCCCAGTTCTATCATTACCTCCCACAATTTTGCTCTTGGCACTAGGTCGAAGGCGGCACGCAGGTCCACAAAGACCGTGTATAGAGTGCCGCCCTTGATAAGCGCCCTTCTCCAGTATATCAGATTTAGTCTGAATACTTGGTCTATTGTGGATACACCCCTCCTGAATCCAGCCTGGTATGGGCTGAGGGTGTCTGTTTCCTCCAGCCAGTTCTGCAGGCGATTCAGGATTAGTCTGCCAAAGAGCTTTTGCGAGACGTCAATGAGGCTTATGGGGCGATAATTGGCTGGGAGCAGAGGGGATCCCTTTTTAAATATAGGGACCACCTCTGCGCCCAGCCAAGTATCTGGAACCTCCATGCCCCCCAGGACCGCATTAAATATCAACAATAGATATAGTGCCCATATCCCTGGTTCCTGTTTGTACAGGTCTCCAGGGACCCCATCCAATCCCGGTGCTTTACCTCCTGCGAGTCCCGCAATTGCGACTTGAACTTCTTTTAACAAGAATGGTTCACCCATCTGATCTATCATAGTAATACTACTGGAATTGGTGTCAGACATATCCTCATTTGAATATAATGATTGGTAGTGTTCCTGCCATAAGGCGGGGGCTATGTTAGGTTCAATAGCTGAAGGGAGATCCCCTGACCCATGGTTTACCACTCGCCAAAATTTGCGTGAATCTTTCTTGGCTAGTGCCTCAGATAGGTCCTCCCAATGCTTTTGATCCCATTCGGCTTTGGCATTAGCCGTCAGTGTCTTATATACCCGTCTATTGCCTTGTATTGTCTCGCGGGATTCATGGGTCCTAATTGCGAGTAAAAGTTCCCGCTTCAATTCCCGACATGCGGTGTTATACCAGGATTTTTTATTTGGCCTGGTGGTTTTTGGTGACGCTTCTGAGAAAAGGTTTGACTGTAATGTATTTATTAGGTCTTTATGGGTTTGGGCCAGTAGTTCTACATTCCTTCTGTCCGCTAGGTTATCAGAAAGACCAAATGCCCTTTCTAGAACTGGGGTAATTCTGGCGTAGAGGCTGGATAATTTTGCCTCATTAGTTGCTAGCTTCCCCCACTTCACTCTCCTCCTATTGTTCGCTAGGAGTAACCCAGTAGTCCCAATTTCATTATCCATTCCCGTGTCATCTATGCCAGGAATGGCATATTCAAGTATAAGTGCGTTATGATCGCTGTCCTCTCTAGGTTGTACCCTAAAATCGACTATACGTGTCCAGTGTGATACTTGGACAAGGATATAGTCTAATCTAGATTCGCTACCGGGTCTGTTGAATGTGCATTTACAGGGGTTGTCTGATTTCGTGCGCCCATTACATGCGCGTAGACCGTGGTTAAGGGTCATGGCTGTAATTTGTAGTGCAAGGGGTGTCCAGGCTCTTGGTGGAGGAGCCACCGTGTCTGGTATCATGCAGCTAGCGTCATCTTCTAGGGGAGGGCCGTCCAGCAGGCCGGGCAATGGCTCATAGTGAGAATTGAGGTCTCCTGCTACCAACTGGGGGAGATCCCTTGGAATGTCACTCAGAAGGGTTGAGAGGTCCTCAATTGTTTTCGATTCCCCCGAAAAAGGCACGGGTCTTGAATAGACGTTTATGATCAATAACTTAACCAGATTCGGCCATTCCAGGAGAACTGGTAGAATGTCTTCAGAGTCTATGGCTAAACAACTGGCCTTACAGCCCAAGTGGGAGGCAATCAAAGTTGCCAACCCTCCAGATGGACGCCCCTTACCCCCCCACTTTGCCTTTTTCAAAAAAACTTCAAAGCCTGGGCATGTGAACTCCTCTCGAGCCCAGATTTCCTGTAGGAGACAGATTCCTTTTGAACTGATAAATGACAACCAGTCGGGACAGTCAATTTTGTTGCCGATACCTGCTACGTTCCATGATATTAGGTTGAGCGTAGCAGGCCTTGAGGGTGGTTGCTCGATATTAGGCCGGATGTTCTCTATAGGGACGAGAATAGTATTTGCCATTTGGGTTTGTAGGAATTCTCCTTGTTCGAACTCTGGGTTGATGGTTTTATCCCTATTAGCAGGTATAGAACTTGCCCTTTCTTGGGAAGGATTTGAAGTGTCAGCGGTAGTTCTAGATATGGATTGTAACCCAGATTGGCCTCCGTCGGTGGGGCCATCCGCTGCAGAATGCACTGCAGCAAGTTGATCCACCACCTTTATATTGGAATCAGCCAGTCAATCTATCATTTCCAAGGTGCTATACCTATTTGAGGTTGGGAAATAGGCTGGGTGATGCAGTCTATGTGGGCCAGAGACTCCTCTCAGTCTGCCACCCCATCCTCCTCTCCTTCTGGTGACATGCTCCCACCCCTCCCCTTCGTCGTATAGCGGTAAGTGTTCCATTTGCATATTCCTATGGTAGTGTAGTTCCCTTCTCCCTACTCTGTTATTTTCCCACTCTCCCAGTAGCTCCTGGTGATGACCCCACCTTGGGTCTTCTGCTTGATAGATGCTTGATGGGTAGAAAAACGAAAGGGGAAGAGCCTGGATAGAGTTCCCTTGGTCGTCAGGTACCCAACTGCAGATATAAGAGGCTGTCCTGGAATCCCTAAAGCTAACCACAATGCAGTCACCCCTGATTGTCTTCCTCAGGTTACCCACCCAGGTTGCGCGTCTCACCATAGATACATCGCTCGTTGTTCCTTGAGGTAGGGGTCTATATGTAGACAACCAGTTGATGACTTTGTTTTTGAGCGAGGCTGACGTCTCAATAGAATTGAGAGATAGTTCAGGTGCTCCCGCCAAAATCACTGTATAGGGGGATGCTTGTGGTGGAAGATTTACGGATTTAAGTTTCCGAGTGTTAGTCTGGTTGTTGTCTAAGGGCCGCGTATCATTCTTAACTTTGTATGGAAGGTCATGTTTTTGTGTAGGTTTACTAATTGTATTTGGAATCGTGGAAGTTGGAGTTTGAGTTTGTGTAGGTACTGTGATTTTGATTGTGCTGGCGGGAGTTGGTGTCATCTTATTTGATTTGGGAATCAATGTTGTATTTTGCGGGGTTAGGGAGTCATTTTCCTTTGTCGGGATTCTGTGCACTAGGCTCTTTTTGGGCAGATTATTATTATATGACCCTAATTTAGTGCCCCTAGATTCCGACTTTAGACTGTCTGCAAGCTGGACTGTGGATTTCTCAATGTTGACCAGTCTTGCTTCGATCTTTATCAGTCGAGCTTCCAGGGGACTTAGTAGTGACCTAATGAGTGAACCAATGTCTGCAAGGGTTATATCCTCATGTGCAGAGTCTGTGGAGATATCTCCTTGTGAGACAAGTTGTTCCGTGGGTCGGGAGGATGTTTTCTGGATATTCCCAGTACTCTTAGATGGTTGTCTCCGAGTATTGTCCCCCAGGGTTCTAATAATGCTATCTGATTTGGGCTCCAATGGTTTTGGCTTGCTAATGCCTTTGGATTGCCCCCCTTTCTTCTTTTTTTGTATTGCTCCTTCCCTGTCCCCCCTCTGTAGTTCTGAGATGGTCGTGGTAATGCAAGGGACAGTCAGATCTTTGCTAGAGGCCAGGGGTGGGGCAGACGATGTGCGGGTCATGGGTAGGATCATAAGACTTGTGTTTTCTAAGTCCCCCGCGACCTCCCCAGTAGGATCAAAGTTTGAGGCAGAAAGGATTGACGGTGAGCCCGTCTGAATAATGCTATTGGGTTCTGTCCTTTCTTCTGGTGTTTTCGCCAGAGCCAATGGTCCCACGGACGATCTCCTCACCCAGTCGATCTCTTGAGAGATGCGACGTTCTAACACAGAGATTTCATCTATTAACAGTGAGCCAGCTTTCACAAAGTAGTTGTCGATAGTACCTTTAGGAACTCCAGCAGCGGCCAGTGCAGATTTGCTTCGGGTTTCCCTGGTAGTCATCGTGAGTTCCCTGTGGCCAAAAACCGATGAAAGCCAGTAATTTGTACTGCGCTGGCCAAAGGGGGTGGCCCAGTCCCGGTCTCTCCGGTCCTCGAACGGCCTCAAACGGCCCGCCCTTTGCCCGGGCTTCGCTCCGTGCTTTGCCCCGCGCGCGTCCCGCTTGCGCGTTGGATACTTCCTGTTGATAACGGGAGGTGGGCGGGAAGAGGACCAGCTGCGGCGAGTCAGCAAGCGCAACGCCCGCTGGTCCTCGCAGTCCCTCAAGGGCAGAAGCAACTCCGGCAGCTCCTCTCAGCGTCGATGGTGATTACCAGGTGTTGTGAGCCTCGAGCGGCGCCCGCGCGGCGGGGGCCGCGAGGAGTGGTGCAGGATACGGGGAAAGATGCTTTGCACACAAAGACAGCAATGAAGCACGTCGGCCCTCTCTCAGCGCCAAGCACTGAGGTCCCGACCCGCAGTCCTTTAACACCAGGCGGGAGGGGGGCGGGAAGAGGACCAGCTGCGGCGAGTCAGCAAGCGCAACGCCCGCTGGTCCTCGCAGTCCCGCAAGGGCAGAAGCAACTCCGGCAGCTCCTCTCAGCGTCGATGGTGATTACCAGGTGTTGTGAGCCTCGAGCGGCGCCCGCGCAGCGGGGGCCGCGAGGAGTGGTGCAGGATACGGGGAAAGATGCTTTGCACACGAAGACAGCAATGAAGCACGTCGGCCCTCTCTCAACGCCAAGCACTGAGGTCCCGACCCGCAGTCCTTTAACACCAGGCGGGAGGGGGGGCGGGAAGAGGACCAGCTGCGGCGAGTCAGAAAGTGTTTTAGAAATTAGGAATCTTCTAGACATATGTTCTGGTCAAAATCAATTTTCACAGATTATTCAGCAGGGTTGTCAGGAATTTTTAATGTATATGTTTGATGTTTTGGAAGATGAAGGTGTAGATATAAAAAATCTTTTTAGCCTTTCTTATCAATGGCAGCATGACTGCGACAACTGTAGTTTATCAAGTAGTACTAGAATAGACACTGAAAGATTTATATATTTGACTTTACCAGACTGCAAATCAGTGCCTTTTAATAATCTAGTTAAAGCAGCTGATCACAATATGGTGTGTACCCAATGTAAGTCTGCAATGCTGTCCACATTATTTTTACAAACTTATGGTAAATATGTGATTTTAATGTTCCAACAATGTAGACCTGATGGAAGTAAATTGTCAACTTCTATTAAAAATTTTGTGGCTTCTCAGTTATCAATTTCAGGAAGAACGTTTGCAACTGTAGCTATTATTTATCATGACGGTCCTTCAACAACCTCAGGGCATTACACATGCTTTTTAAAAAGTCGTAAAGGTTGGACCCACTGTAATGACACTCATTTGACTTTCAAACAACGTTTGCCTTTTGACTTAAAAAATTCATACCTAGTGTTTTAGAACCAAAATTTAAGTAAAGGTAATTGGCCTATGAAGACGGGAGCAGTTAATAAAGGTTATTTTGCTGTTTAAAAATATATTCTGAGTAAAAGTGATCCAGGTAATATAAAAAATTGACTTGTCATATAGGTACTGTAAGTGGATCTCATAGTAAGTGATATCAGTATTATACAAAATGATGAACATGAGTGAGTCAGAGATGGTTTTACAAATACTTAAATATTGTGAAAATGTTGTATGAGCCTTTCTTTCAGAACGTCGGAAAAATTGTAATTTCAGAGTTTCTTAGAATTAATTTGAAAATATACTCATACATCTGACCTATTTGGCCAAAAGGAAAGGTACAGGAATGAGTAAAGAGTCATGACTGAAAAAAAGGAGTATATGAAAATAATGAAAATATTTCAGATGTTCTTGGAGCTTTTCTTCTAGAAAGTCGATGAAATGGATTTTTTAGTGAACAGCAGAGTACTTTCCAACGAGAAAAGGACCTTCATGATATACTATTTGGCCTAAAGGAAAAGTAAGTCAATCAAAGATTAGTGTACATTTGTCATTTGTCAGTATCTAAGTTTTTTTTTAAAACACAATCTTTTAGATTGTGGTTTTTTTCCCCGCTGTCATATGATGAGTAATTTGAACTTACTGTTTTAAGTGAAATTCAATATATTCTGAGAACAGCAAAAATAAACTATGTAACATGTTGTACAAGTTATGCTATACTTTGGATTGTGTAAATTAAATTGTATTCCCATTGTCTGACACTCACTTTCCTTTTTCCATCCTCTATCAGCTCTTTTTACTCACTTATAATGTCTTTCTCTCACTCTCTGTAACCCCCGTTCCTTTACTCCACTTCTTTCACAACCCCTCATTCTCATTTCAACTGTCTGCATCCCCTCTCTCCCTTGCATAACTTTTCAGCTTTCAGTCTCTCTGCTTTACTTCCCTTTTCCGTATTTTCCTCCTTTGCTCTTTTAGTAATTCCTCTTTACTCACTCAGCAGTATTGTCGCACTCTATCACTATAAATCACCCACTCTCCCTCGCTTATCTTTGTTTGCTCCTTTCTTTTGACCTCTTCTCTCTATTTTTCGTTCACTACCTCTATGTCCTAAGTGCCTCACTCTCCTTGTGTTATGTTCACTTGTGTTTATCTATCTTCTATCATTTCTTTTACAACAACTTCACTGCTCCTCTCTCATCGTTCTTCATCCCATTTCTTTTACTCTGGTTCCATTACTATCCCTCATTTCCTTTCTTTCAATGTCCTTCTCTTTACTTTCATCACCAAATTATTTTCTCTCAGTACCACTGTTTTAGTCGTCTTCTCCTCTCTTTCCTTTTTTTGCTCCCTTACTCATTTCCTTTGCTCACTCATTGTACTCCACCTCACTCAGTTTTTCTCTTAGTGTGTCTGTCTACTAACTTCCTCACTCCATTTCCCTCAATTGTTGTATATTATCCTCTCTCCCTTCATCCCTTCACTCTATGACTGTTCTTCACTTACTCTCAGTTATCTTCTATTCCTCATTCTTCTAAATGCATCCTTAATTAGACTCTTTTCCGTCTCAGTCATTATCTTTTTACTTACTACTGTTTCCTGATTTAGTTTTGCTAACTCACATTGTTTTAGTATCTTTCTTACCTTCAGTTAATTTCTCTGTTCTTATCTTCCTCTCTGTCAGTGAATCTATATGCCTTACTCTTAGTAATTTGCTCTCCTTCTACTTCCTTTTCTCTCTTTTTGTCCTTCTACCTTACTTTATTTCCCTTTCTGTGTCCTTCACTCTTACTTTATTTCTAAATACACTGTTATGATTTTTAACATCTTCATTTGTATCTTTTAATTTAAAATACATATTTTACTAATTATAACTTATTTTTTCTTCTCTCACAGATACAAAGTGTAGTAAAAAAATGTAATTAAAGTTACATTTATTATATGGAAAGTGTGACTAAAAAAATGTAGTTTGTCATCACCCTTTGCTTTAACCTCACTAATATTTTCTCAACCAACCTCACTCCTGTTTCTTTACTCTGCTTCCCTCATTTATTCTCCATGTTTACTCCCCTTTCCCTATTTCCCCTCTCATATTCAACTTCTTTCAGTTCCCATTCTTGACTTCACTTACCCTCTGTTCCCTTCCTTTGCTTCTTCACTCATTCTCTTTTTCTTAATTATTTACTTCACTCCTACACACACCCCTCATCCCCCTCCCAACACATACACACCTCTGACATACACCCCACACACACACCACACACACACACCTCATACACACTCCTCACACACACACACACACACACACACATTCCATACACACACATACATCCCACACACATACCCATCACACCCACACCCCCCTCACACATATCTCACACACCCTCACCTCCACCCACACCGAAACACCCCACACACCCACCTTACACACCCACACCCCGCCCTACACCCACTGACTCCCTATAAGTCACACACACTGCATTACTTACCCTTCTTTGCGAACTAAAAGAAGGGTAAGTAATGCAGTGTGTGTGTGACTTATAGGGAGTCAGTGGGTGTAGGTCGGGGTGTGGGTGTGTAAGGTGTGTCTGTGGGTGTGGGTGTGTGGGGTGTTCACACCGGTGTTCGTCCACCGGTGTTACTGGCTTCAGAGGGAAAGGCTACAGCTACAGCTATAGTATCAAATGCTGGTAAGAATATAATTGGAAAGAGTGTGATTGAGAGTAAAAAGGGACTAGCAGACCCTCAGGTTTCTCTTACTTCTATGCCCATGGCTAATAATTATACAGAAGCTGGTGTTACTACCATTGATGAGCCTACAGGGGCAGGCGACGCTACTAAAATTACAGCAAGCACAAGTCGGTCTGAGGCAGACTTGACACAGAATGCTATGGAGAACTGTCAAGGTCCCGATGGGGTGAATAGTGCGACCCTGACCTTAGGATCTGATATAGAGAAAGCTAAGCGGATTACAGCTGATATACCTAACCAAATCCAATCACCAGCTAACTTAGATAACGATACTGATACTGATATTGAGATTGTTAATACAAACACAGTAGACTCTTCAAATGGAGTTGCAGTCACAAGTGGAAAGCGAGAAGATGTAGCCAGAATTGACCTCTTAGCAGCAGAATTTAACGAGGATGAGTACGAAGACCTAGTGGTTGGTGCGGATCCCGAGGGTAGAGAGACCGGAGAGACTGAAGATGACTCTTCGATAATGGTTAATGGTAATGGTAAAAACACTGGATTTTTAAAAAGAAAAGGGAAAGCTAAGATTAAGGTCAAGAAGGGCAGAAGCTTGAACTTCAATACTTTTTCATCAACACTGTCATCTGCCAGCGCTCGGGAAAAACTTTTGAAAGATCAGAGCCCACTGCGCCAGTGGATACAGGCGAAAGGAGGAGTAAAAACTATAGCTAAGCGTCTTTCGGGCAATAGCCCTATAAAGGGGATGAATAACTTTAAGACTACTCCTGCCAGTAGCCATATACCCTCCGATCCTCTGCAGATCTTCTTACAGGAGGTAATAGTTAACGGCTCTAACTCTACTATTACAGAAGGTGAAAATGCTGACTCCTCACTTTCCTTTCACGGTTGCAGTGAGCCTATTCAGGGTCCTGATACAGCACTAGATCCAGCATTGACACCAATTACACCCCAGCAATCGTCTCAAGAACCTGCAGCTTCTCCTACGGGAACTTCTTTGGATCTAATTTTGAAAACGCTTTTAGAGCATCGCTGTTGGAACTGGCCCTTTTTGCAGGGTCATCCCCAAACTTTTTGCTTTTTCCTCCCTTATTTTTCCTGACCCGTGGCTGTTGGCAATAGGACTCTGCGCACTTTACCACTGCTGATCAGTGCTAAAGTGCATATGCTCTCTATGTAAATTGTTATTCTGATTGGATATACATGTTTGGCATATTTGTATCACCATGAAGTCCCTAGTAAAGTGCACTGAGTGTGCCAGGGCTGGTGATGACAAATGCTACTAGTGGGCCTGCAGCACTGATTGTGCCACCCACAGGAGTAGCTCTAAAATGGTGTCACAGGCCTGCCACTGCAGTGCCTATGGGCAGTTTAGAACTGCCATGTCCTCCTGGTCAGTGTCCACACTGACCAGGCCTAACCCTTCCCTTTTCGTGCACATCAGCCACCCCTATGGAAGGCCCAAGGTACCCCCCTGGGCAGGGTGCAGTGTATGTGAAAGGTAGAGCATGTACTGGTGCAGGTAACATGTTCTGGTAGTGAATTACAGCCATTTTCGTTTTTCACTATTGTAAGGCTATCTTGCTCCATAGATTAACATGGGGGATGCTGGCTACAGTGGTTAACAGCATTTCTTCCCATAGGAACAAGATAGGACATAAGTATCTAGTATCCCTGAACTCAGAATTTAATAACACATCTTTTAGGAAAGGTTGTTTTTAAATCCTGTGTTTGAGAACAGCACTTTTAGAAAGTTGCTGTTCTCTTGTCTGACCCTTCTGTGTGCCTGGGCCTGTTTGTGTATTGACTGTCTGGTTTGTGAGTGACAGGGGCTGGGGAATTCCCCAGGAGGCGGGATGAGTCAGCACTAGGCTGAATGACTGCAGTTGCAACTGGAGTGGTGGGAGGAGTTAGCACCTGGGCTGAATAGGGCTGTGCCTGCCTTCCACAATGCTGGCTCCACCCCCCTGCTGGGCGGCTGAGGACCCTGCCCCTCGATCTGAAAGGAAAGATGCAGCCAGCAAAACAAAGTGCTCAGGATCCACCCAGAACTGGTTTAGACCGGTCTCAGGGCCCACATGCACCAAGAGAACAAAGACTTTAGGGGTATAAGTACAGGACCCCTGACAGCAGAAAATCAGATCATCCTGGAAATCAAGAAGGAACCTCTGCCAAGGAGAAAGCTGAAACTGAAGAAGGAAGATTGTCCTGCTGTTGCTCTGCTGGACTGACCTGTTGCTTTGCTGCCAAGGAGAGGGGAAGGACTTTGCTGTGTGCTGTGTCCCCTGTCTTGAAGGAATCTCCAAGGGCCTGAGAAGAGCTGGCTCCCTGTTTTGAAGTCCCAGGAACAAAAGGACTTCACCCCCAGCTTCCCTGAACTCTGCTGAGAGAGTTCTGTCCCTCCTAGAGTGCTTGATCCAGTTGTGGGGCCTCTGGAGGTTGGACCTGTGCTGGGAAGCTTGAAACTAAGCTTGAGTGACTTTTGAATCTGAAAAGTGTTGCATCGCTCGCTTGCGGAGCGCATCCCCGACAGTGCGAGAAGTTTCCCGCCGCTACGGAGGTCGAGATCGTCGCAGCGCCTGACGCCGCTGCCAAAGACGTCGCATCCTTCGTTTGCGGGACGCACCAGACCGGCGCGGGAGAATCGAACATCGCTGCGAGTATCGTCGCAGAGCCTGTCGTCGCTGGGTGAGAACGCCGCACCGCTTGCTTGCGGACCGCATCACGTCGCTGCGAGTGTCGTCGCAGAATCATCGCATCGAGGAACTGCGAGAGAAAGGATCGCCGCTGGACCGCGCATCGTCGCCCCGGAGATCGTCGCAGCACCTACGAGATCGTCGTATCGTGCCTTTGCGAGAACAGACTTCCTACGGAACCTACGCACCGGAATCCATACAAGTGGCCTTCCTCCCCATACAGACCGGATTCGTCGCAACACGCCCGCTGCTGCAGCGGGGCTGTCGCATCGCCTCCCCAGGGTCTCAGGAGCAACGCATCGCTTGTTTTCCACCGCACCAGCTTCTGCTTTTGGAACTTTGTTGCAACTAAAGGTACTGTGAGTAAACGTGACGCAACTGTGAACTTTTCACGCAACTGTGGTTATTTTTACCGCAACTTGAAGAATTTTAACGCCACCTTAAGAACTCTTTTTGAAACCATATTTGAACTGTGTATGTTGGATTTTTATCGTTTTGGTCTTGTGTAGTTTAGATTAAAAATACCTTTATTTTTCTAAACTGTTGTGGAGTCAGTTTGTGGTGTTTTCACTGTGTTACTGTGAGTGTTGGTACAAATACTTTACGCATTGCCTCTGGTTAGCCTAGACTGCTCGCGCCAAGCTACCTAGAGGGTGAGCGGAGGTTATCTCAGAGGGTTATCTCCTTGCCCTGACTAGAAGCAAGGGTCCCTATTTGGACAGTGGTACCTATCTCTGCCAACTATAGACCCCCAGATCTAACAATCGCCAAGAAGTTCAGCATAGCTTCTCTCAATTAAGGGAGGACAATTGCAAAATGTAAAGCTGCTTGCAGGAGGTTTAAGGTAACTTGCACAATGTCACTGAGGAAATTGTTGAAATTCAGCAGAGGATTGTTACCGTTGAGGAGACTCTTGCTACTACTGTTATATCCTCAGACCGTCAGGATAGAGACATTGCGATACTCAAGGATAAGGTTGAGGATCTGGAAAATCGTCAAAGGCGTCAGAACCTACGATTTTTTGGAATAACTGAAGGATCAGAAGGGGCAGACGCCCGGGTATACATGGTCAAGCTTCTGCATAAAGCCTTCCCAGATCTATCTGACTGGGATTGGGATTCCCAAATACAAAGAGCTCATAGACTGCCCATGTTTACTAAGAAAAAAGATAGCAGATTCCCTAGACCTATCCTGATTTATTTGGGGAATTTTCTATTGAGACAGGCAATTTCCATTTAGGCCAGGTCTAATACTCCGGTGACGGTTGATGATGTAACTTTTTTCACGAAATCAGATCTTAGTAAGACCACAATGGACAAATGATGGGAGCTGCGAAAGCTGATAGACCCTTTAAAATCCATGGGGGCAGTGGTCTATCTCCAGGAGCCTGCTAGGCTTAAAGTTATAAAAGCAGGCCACACCCATTTATTCAATGACGTTAAAGAGGCTGAACAATTTCTTGCTTCATGGGCAACTGATCGCTAACTTAAAAAAAAATAACGATCTTGATTGCTTATAGAGGGTTGGCTTATTTTCTTTTCTTCTCTTTTTCTTTCTTCTCGTGTGCTTTTCCACATATTTCTATACTCTCTACTCCTCTAGTAAGGTACTTACGTATGATTTAATACGGAGGGAAGGGGGTTCTTGGGGAGCTCCCACTGTCTGGCTGCCCAACCAGCGGCAGCAGAAGATAGGGGTAGGCTTCCGGGTAGGTACAGGGTGCGGGGAGGGATGTAATTTGAGGTTAGGGGGCGTTTGTGGGAGGGGTGGGGGGGATCCAGGGGAAACTGAAAAGGGTGACACAAGCAAACACGATGTGAGGCATACATTTATAATGCTACAATCGCTTTTCTTTGAAGCAGTTATTCAAAGCAAATTTGATTTAAGAAATGTGTCAAGTTAACTGCCTTGCTTGGAATGTTTCAGGGCTTAATAACAAACGCAAAAGACAACTTGTTTTTGAAGAATTAAGAATGTATAATCCACACTTTGCACTATTAAACGAAACACATATAAGATACCAAGATAGGAAAATGTTGGAGCAAGGGGGGTATGAGCTTTTAGTTTGCACATCTTTGAATGCCTCAATCCGGGGGGTGGCTATATTAAAGAGAAAACTATTCAAGGTGGAAGTTAGTAGGGTTGCATCGGACAAAGCCGGAAGATGGGTAATAGCTAAAATTACGCTATCTAATCTCAAATATACTCTGTGCGCAGTGTATGGATCTAATCATGATGATGCAGCAATTTTTGACCGTTTAAACATTGAATTACTAGGCTGGGAGGGGGAGATTTTACTTATGGGGGATTTTAATTGTGTCATAAACTATGCAAAAGATACAACTAAGGGTATTCCCTCACAACGAATGCGTAAGACAAGGGCATCTATTTTAGAACTTGCCCGTATACACAAACTGAAAGATGTTTGGAGGCACCTTCATCCTATGCTTGCTGGATATACTTACCATTCAATACCACATAAAATGTACTCACGTATAGATATGGCTTGGGCAACAAATCATATTTTGGAATGCTGTAAAATGGAGATCTGCCCTAAGGTAACATCTGACCATAACCCCATAGTGGTAGTCTTCAAGATCGTACTTAAAAAGACAGAACCTAGACTATTCTCCTTCCCCAGACATTTGATATCTAATCCTAGATTTACTTTTCTTTTGAAGGAACATATAAAAGAATTCTTAGAGTTCAATATTGATACGGCCAAAATTACTTCAATATGGGACTGTTGTAAAGCTAGCATTAGAGGTTTTGCCCAACAGTTTATCATACAGCAGAACGCCAACCGTAAGGAAGAGATCTGCAGTATTACATCAAGGATAAGGGGGCTGGAAGAACATTTGGCTGAAATTACTAGAAAAGAGAATGCGGCGGCTTCTTATTATAATTTAAATAAAGCTATACTGGAACTTAAGCTGACAACGCTACGTTGTGAGACCAAGAAATTCTTAAGAGACAAAATCACCGCTAAACTACATAAATATAAATTCTCGCAATATGAGAGTGGCGTTAGAATAGGAAAGATTCTTGCCTATAAAGTAGCTGACGATAGAGACACTTCCTTAATAAAGAGCATAAAAGGTGAAGATGGTACCAACTATACTCGCTCAGACCAGATATTGCAACAATTTGTTGAATACTATACCAAATTATACACCCCAGAGGCTATACCCCCTACGGAGTTGGTGGAAAATTATATTAGAAACAACTGGCGATTAGAAAAGGATATAGTAGATATAGAAGAACTGGAAAAAGACTTCACAAAAGAAGAACTAAAATTAGCTATTTTTTCTCTTCCCTCTGGGAAGGCTGCGGGGGAGGATTCCCTGCCGATTGAAATTTATAAAATCTGCTACGAGGAACTTTCTTCTGTATTTTGTTCAGTCATCAATCGGATTAGTACAACAGATAGGGCCCCGACCTCTTGGAACACTGCTAAAAAAATATTTTTTTTTAAAAGAATAAGCCACCTACAGAGTGCGGGTCGTATCGCCCAATCAGCTTGATTAATGCCGATGCCAAAGTATTTGCTAAACTAATCGCTATAAGACTCTCTCCCCTCATGCCTAAGTTGGTTAGTGAACATCAGCATGGCTTTGTAGTAGGCAGGGATACAACTCAGCATGTAAACACGGCTATTACTTTGTTTGACATGGCAGCCATTAATCCCTCCCCACTCGGAATGATACTACTTGACGCTGAAAAAGCTTTTGACCGAGTGGGGTGGGATTATCTGTGGGCAATTCTCAAAGAAATTGGGTTTAAAATTAACTTTCTGGCGAAAATTCAAGCACTCCACAACTCCCCTGATGCTTTAATAGGGTACGATTGTTTAGTTTCTTCTAGATTTTCAATCTTGAGAGGGACCCGACAGGGATGCCCATTATCACCTTTATTATTTGCTCTTGCTATGGAACCTTTTATTAATGCTATACAATCGCAGGAGATGATAAAACCATTTACATCAGGGGCGAACTCGCTTAAAATTACCGCTTATGCGGATGATCTGGCAGTTTATACAACTGATGTGATTGAAACCATGACAGGAATTATTAAAGAAGCAGGCGATTTCGGTGAAGTTTCCGGATACAAGTTAAATCTAGGCAAGACTCAAATTATAGTTAATTATAAACCACTGACACAAGTAACGGGAATATGCCACGCTGCAACTTATTTAGGTATCAAGTTAACATCCAACATTAGGGATATAATGGCATTGAATTATGACGCTTTACTTAAAGACACTCAGACTCTCCTTAAAAAATGGCATAGGGTGCCTTTAAATCTTATTGGACGAATTAACCTCATTAAAATGAATATTCTGCCAAAATGTTTGTATTTATTTACATGTATTCCTTTGAAGATAAACAAAATATTTTTTAGGAAATTGGATGGCATATTGGGTAGTTTTATATGGGGCTTTAAAAAGAACCGCAGAGCCCTTTCCTCTCTGAAATTACCATTCATTAAAGGAGGGCTTAACTTTCCTGATTTTAGAATGTATTACTTTGCATCATTTTTGGGGCGGCTACAGAGCCTGTTTAATTCTAGTAATCCATATTTTTCCCACCAATTTATGTTAGGATCAGAATCTTTACAATTCTTGGCTAGAAACAATGACCCGAATTATTTTAAAAGAGTCAGGTTCAAGACCGCAAAAGATATAATCAGTATATGGAAGATATTAATTACTCAGAATAATGCATCATTCTATCATTCACTTTTAACCCTCTGGAACAAACCGGGCTTACCAAGTATTTTCAGTGATTCAGGATGTAAGATATGGGCAAATCAAGGCATAACTAGATTGGGGGACCTATATGGCTCATTAGGCTTTTTGGACTTTGACACACTTAGTCTAATATATAAACTACCAGCACATACTTACTTTAAGTATATGCAAATACGTGACTTTCTTATAGGGAAACTAAACCTTAAAGAGATTGGGGACTCAGATTTTTGGTTATGTATGTATAAAGGAGTTGGAAACAACAAAGCTATTATCAGTCAAAGATATAAATGTTTTATTGAAAGTAAGATAGATGACTGTCCTAAATTAGCACAGAAATAGGCTTCACGGTTTACGACTGATATTTGTTCGAATGAAATTTCTTCTTTTTTAAACAAAATTGATACGCTAGTCCACTCTTCAAGCTTAAAACTCCAAGCATACAAAACGATATGTCAACTTTATTATACCCCTCTACAAATAAGTAAATGGGCCCCCAACAATACCTTCAATGATCGCACTAAATGTCCAAAATGCCACCTTCAGGCTGCTGATTTAGAACATATGTTGGTTCTTTGCCCTGCTCTTGCTCCATATTGGGACAGCTTAGAAAATATCTTGAGAATGAAACAACTAATTGAGGTACCATTAACATCAGATATGATTCTGTTAGGCTTGCAGCCAAACACCTCTCTATTTCAAGACCTAATTTTTATTTTACTAGCATGTGCAAGGCTGGTCTTAGCTCGAGCATGGATAACAGAACAAACACCTCATGTAAACGAATGGTGGTGCTTGGTGAAAGAGACACATCATATGGAATTATTGGTAGCTAGGAAAAGAGGATTTAAAGCACTGATCAAAATAGATAGAATCTGGGGTTGCTTGTTTTCTACATATGAATTGAACTAATCTGAATTGAAGCCCTGTATTATATTATTACTTTGCTATCCTTTATACCCATTTGATTCCTTTGCTTATTTATTTTGTATTCTTATGTTTAACTATTTTTTTTTTTTTTTTTTTTATCTTTCTTTGTACAACTGCTTCTTGTAAACATTTATGCAGATGCTGGAAAGTTTTGTTAAAGGAAATATTTTGTATATGTTTAAATTGCTTGTGCCACCCATAAATAAAAATGTTTTTTTTTAAAAAATACCCTTCTTTGCTGTTTCACTCAGACCCATTCAGGCACTGTTTCCTTTACTCTCTCTGTCCTTTCTCTTTGTCACTCCCCATGTCTTATCCTAATTCAATTTTTCACCCTCTTTCACCCCTCTTTACTTACACTCACTGCTCTTTTCTCACCCTCCCTCACCGTTGTTCATTTATCCCGGTTCCGTCACTACCCTTCATTCCCCATTTTTTACTGTCCTTTCTTTTTCTTTCAACACCCACTCACATTCTCCCACTATTTCTACTTTAGTCTTCTTCCTCTCTCTTCCCTTCTTTCGCTCCCTTATTCATTTTACTTTTCTCACTTTCACCCTATTACACCTTCTCTGTTTTTTACTATGTAATAAACAATCCCTCTGTGTTTCTCCCTCTAGCTCTCTTTCTCTTAACATTACTCTCTTTGTGTTCTTCCCTCATGCTAACTCCTTCATTAATTTTTTTTTCTT
Organism: Lissotriton helveticus; assembly: GCF_964261635.1. Classification (NCBI taxonomy): domain Eukaryota; kingdom Metazoa; phylum Chordata; class Amphibia; order Caudata; family Salamandridae; genus Lissotriton; species Lissotriton helveticus. Next base: position 116,473,012 of record NC_136060.1, on the reverse strand, counting down.
TTTTTTGGGTGCGCGCCCCGGTGCGCGTACCCTGAGGAAAAAAAATTGACAGAGATTCTTTAAAAATATAGGTTTATTTTTTATAAATTAAAGGTAGTTCTAAAAAGAACTGTTTTTTTTCTTCTTTTTGTTGTTTTATATTATTTTTAATGTTTTTTTGAACATTTTGTACTTTTTTTGGCTTTTCTGAACAGTTTTATATTTTTTTTGTATTTTATATGGGGAGAAACAAAAAAAAGGGAATTGAAAATGGCTCAACTGGAGCAAAAAACAAAAAACGGAAAAAATTAGGGTTTTTTGGGGCAAATGTGGTTGTCACCAGCAAGGACGATGAGCTTTATGCTCTTTTCACCATAGGAGATGAGCTTACCACAATAAATACATGTTATTCGGAAATCCTCAAATCGTGATTGAATGCAAGGCATCATCTCCGTTGTCTCTGGTCCCGATGGAGTGGGTTGCTTTCTTTTGGAGGTGGTGCTTGAAGATTGGGGGAGGTTACTGGCCAGTTCCCTCATCTCTGCAGCAGAATAGTTGTTCGGATGCTTGCGGTTCATGTGTCTAATCATGGTATTATTACCAAAAGAATATTTCTTGTTAGGGTTCCCCCTTGAAAGTTCCATGCCACAGATTAGGCAAGTCACCTTGGCTGCATTGACTTTCTTCTTGCCCTTTGGGATAGAAAAAAACTCCCATACAATGTGTGGCCTTGGCTTGTATGGGGTATTGTCTTCATGCAGCCATCTTCTCCCCTCCTCCTCTTCCTCTTCCTCCTCCTTCTCCTCCTCCTCTTCTTGACCACCAATGTAATGTTGTGGTGATCCTCTTGGTGGTGGTGGTGGTGCAGATGCTCCAGCTGCTGCTGCTACTGTAGCCATTTTAAAGTACAAAATATTTCTCTAAGTTGTTCAAACAGGTCTTCCTCGGTCAAAGGACAAAGTCAGAATAAGGAAAAAAGGTGGGGTCTTTCATCATTAGGAAAAAAAAAACTGTCCTGAACCAATCAAAAGTGTTATTTTCAGGTCACATGACCCGGGCTTTCATCATTTGGAAACCAAAACTGTTCTGCACCAATGGAAAGTGTTATTTTCAGGTCACATGACCCGACGCGCTTACGCTACGCGCCCCGGGGCGCGTCCGTAGTCGCGCTCCGGGGCGCGCCCAGGGGCGTGTAGCGTAAGCTCGTCAGGACGTTGCGCGATCGTATGCGCTCGCGTGCTTCCGGGTGCGCTTACGCTGTGCGTCATATGACGCATCACGCGGCTACGCGATACGTCACGATGTTGTTTTCGTTCGCGAGAATAGTGCTAACGGGACGCTCACCGGTACGCGCCCCAACGTTGCGCTTACCCGTGCGTTCACCGGTACGCGCCCCGGGGCAAAAAAAAACATTTGTTACAATTTTTTTTACTTTTTATACCTATAGAGATTTGCTATTAAAAACCATTGAAATTCACTGAAAAAACCATAGGTTTTACACCAGTTATAGTTGGGAATTAGCATTTAAAAAACCTATTAAATTCACTGAAAAAACCATAGGTTTCACACCAGTTATAGTTAGCTGGAAGTTTTACTCGCATAAAACCATTGAAATTCCCACGTTATAGTTAGCTGGACTCACTATAACTTGCGCGTGCAATGCACTGTCGATGACGTCACATATTACATCACTCATGACATGGTCAGTGACATCACTCATGACATCACTGATGACACCATCCTTGTGACAGAGTGACAGACCTCCTTTCACTGTAATGTAACCCTTGAAACAAATATTCAAAAATAGAAACTAAAATATTGAAAAAAATGGAGATACCCATACCACTTACAACAACCAATTCAATAATTCCACCATCTATATACACATGCACTAATTCACCTTCAGTTCTATATAGTCACTCATACATATACTCACTCATCATATGTAGTGATACACCTATACATCCTGTTACGCACCGACAGTCATCCAAAAGTTACTCACACACATACTCACACATGCAAATAAACTATTGAACATCCATTTATTTGCATATACAGCTATACACACACTACCACTTTACTTCTAAGGGAACTTACACATACTTACTCTCTTAAACTATCACTTATAGAAAGACATACTAATTTAAACAGGAACTCTTACAATCCCTCACTCTCACATATACTCACTTATATATATCAATATTCACATATACTAGATTAAAACATATGTAGTTACTGATAAAGACACTAATAAGACAGTCATTCACTCACTAACACAGACATATACACACTCATCCACCTATACAGTCCTGCACATATGCAATCTTCAAAACACATACAAAGAGAGAGTCAGTCATTCATGCATCTATGTGCTAAGAAATACCCCCACTAAACCATACAGACACTCATACTGATACTAAAAAAAATCTAATAACCCATATACATACACATGTAGCTACTCACCAACCCATGCAGCCACTTATACACAAAGTGAAACACTAATACATATATTTAAATATTTAAACATTACTCACTAATATTTATTTTTCAGAAAGACACACATTCACTGGATGGTGTCATCAGTGATGTCATGAGTGATGTCACTGACCATGTCATGAGTGATGTAATATGTGACGTCATCAGCAGTGCATTGCACGCGCAAGTTATAGTGAGTCCAACTAACTATAACGTGGGAATTTCAATGGTTTTATGCGAGTAAAACTTCCAGCTAACTAGAACTGGTGTGAAACCTATGGTTTTTTCAGTGAATTTAATAGTTTTTTTAAATGCTAATTCCTAACTATAACTGGTGTAAAACCTATGGTTTTTTCAGTGAATATATATATATACACACACATATATATATATATATATATATATATATATATATATATATATATATTTTCCAAAGCAGCTCCAGTTCACGGACCTCTGGCCCTCTACTCCCGGTGCATCTAGGTCGACAGAGCCATGTCGATAAAATTCACACAGCCTTCTTGCTCTCAAGAAGAATTGGGACACACTCACAGTGTCTGGATATTTCCACGATGTCTTTATTTTCAATGAGGCTTCTGGTTTCAAAAGAAAATACCGATGCGTTTCGTTAGTAACAACTAACTTGGTCACGGTTGGTATGTACACATTACAAAGTAGCCTATAAACAGTATTTTACAAAACATGTGACTAGTTACCTCATTTCTATTGGGTGACACATAGCATTAAGGTCCTTAAAGTTTTAACCAGGTAACACTATTTATTTAATGAACCGAGCAGCAAAAACTTTTAAGGTTTTTTTTCCTCTCTCCATTTGATTAAAATGTGTTCATTTTTGTTGTTGTTTAATTGTTTTGGTTGTTATTTTTGTAGGCAAGCATATCAGTTCTACGAAATCAGGACATGGATAGAGTGGGGCGTAGAGGAGGCGGCCTTTGAATCCTTTATAAGACCTCCCATACTTGTCGTACCACTCAACTTTCCAGGCCTTCCGACCTTTTTCAAGCCCTCCACTTTCTTATAAAATCTCCCGATGACTCTACCTTTGTGGGTATCTTGGTGTATAGACCGCCTGGGCCTAGGGCCGATTTTAGTCAGTCCCTTCTTAATATTCTAGAGCCTTATTTCGGATCGGACAATTTGACAGTGCTGGGTGATTTAAACTTTCACTTAGATAACTCTGACTCTAAAGATTCCCTAGCCCTTCTAGACTCACTATCTGCTTGTAATCTTATGCAATTGGTCAAACAGCCTACTCATCAGGCGGGCCACATACTGGATGCGGTATTTTCTAATGATGATAGGCTTAAAATAGACGATCCCATCCCATTGGCATGGTCCGATCACTTTGCCGTCCCTTTGGAGCTTCGGGTCGCTTCAAGGCCGGCAAAGTCTGGTGTTTCCAGTCGAATCAAATTTAGGAGGAATCTCAGGAAAATCACGAGTGCCTCGTTGGCCCCTTTGATGCAAAATTATAATGCTGATCTTTATGAGGATGTCAACTTGGCCGCTTCTGATTTGTCTAAAGCCATCAGCGCAGCAGTAGATGCGCTGGCTCCTATTTCTTCTTGCTATTCTACGAGGAAGAAACCCTCAGCACCCTGGTTCTCGGAGCCTCTTAGACGCATGAGGCAGGGGTGCAGGAAGCAAGAAAGGGTTTGGAGGATGAGTGGGAATATGAAGGAGAGGGATAAACACAAGAAACTCCTTAAGGAGTATACGTTGGAGATCATTAAAGTGAAGCAAGAGTACTTTGCTAATCTGACAATGGCTCTTTCCTCTCCCAGGGATCTTTATAAAATAGTGGACTCGCTTTGTACATTACAGATGCCGGATCCTGTAGTAAGTAGCCAGGAATTCTGTGATAAAATCGCAGGATTCTTCCATTCGAAGATCGCTGACATCTATTCGAATCTTGAATTACAAAGAATAGTCACCCCTCCTCCGCCCATTCTCCCTTCTCTGCCCTCGAAGGAGGCGTTTTCTACCACCGCCAGGACCTTGTCCGAGTTTCCGCCTCTATCTTATCAGGAGCTTGACCTGCTCTTAAATAAGATAAGATCGGGGTCCCCACTGGACCCATGTCCTCTTAAAGTTCTGAAGGAGTGCAGAGACACCTTATTGCCCCTTTTGCTGGACGTCATGAATAGGTCTATGAGAGAGGGCTCTTTTCCTTCTCAATGGAAGAGGGCGGTGGTCAGACCATTGATAAAGAAGCCAACACTAGATCCCGAGGTGCTTAAGAATTATCGCCCAATTTCTTTGCTTCCAGCTCCAGCAAAGATGATGGAGACTTACCTAAATCAACATCTGGCGGCTTTTCTTGACTCCTCGGATCTATTAGACCAATCACAACACGGTTTCAGGAGGCATCACAGTACTGAGTCAGCCCTCACGGTCGTTTTGAATAACATCGGTATGGAGGTAGACCAGGGACATACCACCGTCCTGGTCCTTTCAGACCCGACAGCCGCCTTTGATACCCTATCCCCTTCGGTTTTAACATCTCTCCTGAGGGAGATAGGTGTGGAAGGGGCGGCTCTGAGTCTGTTGGCCTCCTTTCTGGAACAGAGGGTCAAGCTGGGCGAGTTTCTATCTCCATCCCTTCCTGTGCAATGCGGGGTCCCACAGGGGTCGGCATTAAGTCCGACCCTGTTCAATATCTACGTGACCCCGCTTGCCAGGCTGGTTAGATCTTTTGGGATGGAGGTAGTTTCCTATGCGGATGACACACAGATCTTGGTTTCCCTTTCCCATCTGGGTAACTCTTCACCGTTCAACTTTAGGAACTGCATGGAAGCAGTGTCCCAGTGGATGATTTACAATTCACTAAAGTTGAACGGTGAGAAGACTGAGATCTTGGTGTTCGGCACAAACAATAACATCTGGTCACCTGAATGGTGGCCGCCCTCGCTGGGGACCTGTCCTATTCCTACGGAGTCAGCACGGAACCTGGGAGTAATGATTGAGCCCGCCCTCTCTATGACTCTACAAGTCAACAGAACTGTTGCTACCTGCTGGGGTATTATTAAAATACTCCGAAAAATAAAACACTACCTATCTCCTCAGGCGCGGAAGCAAGTGGTGGTAGCACTTGTCACTTCGCGACTTGATTACTGTAACGCTCTATACTCCGGCATGAATAAGAGTTTGATACAGCGTCTTCAGACTACCCAAAATGCAGCAGCAAAATTCGTGCTGGACGCGCCCAAACTTGCGTCCGCACCGGCAGCCAGGAAAGCCTTACATTGGCTTCCTATTGAATCGAGGATTATCTTTAAAACGCTTTGCCTGACCTATAGTGCACTCTCTGGTAAGGGGGCGGGGGGCATTAAGAAACTGCTGCTTCCTTATGTATCAGGCAGAGACTTACGCTCCTCTTCAAAGAACTTGCTGGCTGTTCCTCACTTCCGCAGGAATAAATGGGGCGGTAGGGCTTTCTCCTCAATTGCCCCTAGGCTTTGGAATATCCTTCCTGGCGAAATTAAATCTCAGGCTTCCGTTCTGCTTTTTCGGAAAGCACTTAAAACATGGTTGTTTATAAGGGCGTATCTGTAGTTACTGTCTTCTTTTGTTTTTATGGTTTTTGGTAGGCGCCTTGATGCCTTCGGGCTTAGTAGCGCGATACAAGACTCTTTTCATTTCATTTCATTTCAGGACCTTTCAAGATCTTCCACTATTTAAGCCTCAGTCTCAAGCACGATTTTACTGGGCATCTAATCGCTTTAGATTTTACCACGCACTTGTTTTTATTATTATTATTCACTTCCCTCAGTTACGAGAAGTGGTTTTACATCCCGACGGATGTTTTCATTATTTGTAAAATCACCCGGCTGATTTTGGTATATTTATTATGTTTATATATAAACATTGTTACGGTCAGTCCTAACAATTTTATTTCTTTATTTATTCGTAGCTCCGCTATTTTACTTGTGATATCAATTTGCCGTACCAGCAATGCTATTTTTATGTCTATTTGGCTTGTCTATATTGACCTCTAGTGGGTAAAAACCGCCGGTTCAATTACTTCCCTGAATTTTATACTGTTGCTTATTTCTTATATGTATATTCTTATGCCCTCCATTGGGCAGTTGCCTGTATAATGTATGCGAATTTATGCTTGTGGAGGTGAAGACCTTAATATGTGTGTTACCCTGTTCTGCTCGAGAGATATTTATACGCATAACACGAGGTAATTCTCTGGTCAGTTAAAACATCACAAAAATTAATACATTTGTCTTAGTCATTTCCTATAAGTGAACATACAGTTCTTCACTTTGATTGAGGCCCCATGGCATGAAAGTTCTGAAATTACATATTTGGCGTGATTCTCTCCTTTTTAAAGTCTTTTCCCGGTCACCGCCTCTCACATGTTGTGGTGTTGTCTCCAAGGCATAGATCCGCAACGTTTTCCAGTCCCCTTCGTGGTTGCTTTACATGTGTTTTGCAACTGCATTGCTGCGATCCTTGTTAATCGTTGCTCGCACGTGCTCCAAAATTCTTTTTTTGAGTTCACATTTTGTACTGCCAATGTACTTTAAGGAGCACGGACATTCGATGACATAAACAACGAATTGACTTTTGCACGTAATTAGCTCCTTTATCTGCCACATTTTGTTGTTTGGTTGCAATACTTCAGTTGTATTTTTAGCAATTTGGCATACTTTACATGAATGGCATTTTAGGAATCCCCTAGTTTTAAGCCATTGTGTCCCTTTCTTTGTATCCGGATTCTGGTGATGACTATGTACCAACTTGTCCCTTAAGTTTTTCGCTCTGCGGAAACTGACATTTGGATGTTTTCCCGTTATTTCTCCCACCGTGGGGTCTAGTTGTAACAATTTCCAATTTTTTCTGAGGACCTCCACAATTTGTTTGGATTCCCTTGTGTAATCCAAAATCAGTCTCACAGTGTTTTATGTTGTTGATTGTATATTGGGATCTGTTGATATTGTTTGCTTCACTTTCAGAGTATCTTCTCTTTTCTTTTCATTTGCTCTATTCCAGCACTTACTGATTGTGCATTTTTTGTTACCTCGATGTTTGAATCTTTGTGCCATCTTCTCGCTGTGTTTCTTCCATTCCTGAGGTTCAGAGCAAAGGCGGCGCAATCTGAGAAATTCTCCGTATGGGATGTTATCCTTTATTGTTTGCTTGTGGAAACTTCCTGCATGTATCGTAGCATTAGTAGATGTCTCCTTTCTATGTAGAGTGGTTTCTACTTTGTTATTCACAACGTAGATTTCTGTGTCAAGGAATATTGCTCTCTCATTGCTTATGTGATATGTAAATCTTAGATTGGCATCTGTCAAGTTCAATATCTTAAAATATTCCTTGAATTCCTGTGTTGTTCCGTCCCATACGATTAGGAGATCATCAATAAATCGTAGCCACTTTGTAATTTTGTTGACATATGTATCATTGTTGGGATGCCACGCTACCTGTTGTTCCCACCATCCCATGGTGAGACATGCGTATGCTGGGCTAAAGGAGAAGCCCATCGCACATCCTTTTACCTGTTGGTAGATCTCATCTCCAAAAAGAAAGACATTCTGCATTAGGCAGATTTCTATCATGTCCATGATTATTTGATTGTGTTGATTGTAATGAATCTCCCGTTCTTTTAAGAAAAAGGCACATGCATTTAGACCGATGTTATTGTAGATATTTGTATAGAGCAAAATTACGTCCATCGTAATCAACAGATATGATGGTTGCCATGGTAGTTCTTGGAGGTGGTCGGTGGTGTCTTTGATATATGAACTTAGATTTAATACAAATGGTGTTAGGAAGACATCAATGTAGTTAGCTACTGGCTCCATCAGTGACCCATTAGCCGATACAATCGGACGTCCTGGTGGTTTTACTGGGTTCTTATGTACTTTTGGTAAAAAGTATATTGTTGCTATAATGGGGTGTTCTGTGGTTAAGAATTTTCTTTCTTCGTCATTGATTAGATTCTGTTGTTGCCACTCTTTAGTTTTGCGATCCAGATTTTCTTTATATAGTTGTGTAGGATTTCTTCCCAATCGTCTAATATTCTCTGTTTTTCAATTGCGAATGGGCTTCCAGAACATAGTCGATTGTATTTAGAATGACAATGTTTCCACCCTTGTCAGCCATTTTAATGGTTAAAGCCTTGTCCTCCATTAGGTTCTTCAGAGCCGATCTTTCTTCTTCTTTTAGGTTGTCTCGATATTTGTTGCCTTTGATTTTGTAAATGTCTTGTACTACAGCTTCCTGAAAAAGGTCAATCTTATTCCCCGGTGGGAGTTGTGGATAAAAGCGTGACGATGGTTTTTTGCCACTTAAGCCTGCTCATTTAGGGGGGCAGGCCATTGTTTCCGTGATGATTTCTGTCTCCTCTGTTATATCCAAATTCATGAGGTTTAAGAATACAGGCATATCCTCCGTTGTTAGATGTTGTTCACTCGGATTTATTTCTTCTTTTTTCTTTTTCTTTTTTGTGAAATTCGCCATTTCCTGATTTTCTTTGAAAATCTTCGCAAGTTTAATTTTCCTTATATATTTATAGATGTTGATTCTTGTTTGGGCCACATCCATCGATTATGTTGGCCAGTAGTTGATCCCACGTTTTAATAGTGAGTTTTCATTGTCCGTGATTATGCGTTTAGATAGATTCATAACTACTAGTTCTTTAGTATTGTCGGGGATATCAGTCCACTTTATTTCGAGATTTTCTGGCGCATGCTTCTCGTTTTGGTACCAATCTCTTCTGGGCCACTTTCTCCTCTTGCTCCTTCTTGTTGGTTTTTTGATGATGTGTCCGGAGTTCTGGGTGTCCATCTTCGGCCTCTTCCTCTTCCTCTTGTTGATTGGTATTGATTCTGATTCTGCTCCCAGAGCCTTTGTTGCAACACCAATCTCATGTCTCCTAAAAAATTCTGTGTTATTTCTTCTTCACTTGATTCTCCCTCATTTTCACTTGCTCCCGTGGATGTCAAAGATGTGGCACTGGTAGAACATTGTCTCTCACTTGCTAGATTGCTTTGATTTTTGCACATATCGAATTTTTTTGCATATGTGAATATGCGGCCATGCGCATAGTCCTCCTTATCTCTTAGGAATTTTGATTGTTTCCTTGCTTTTACTGTTTCCTCATGTTTTTCAACATATTTTTCTAGGTCTTCTTTTAGTTTTGTCATTTCTGGGTTCATCACTTCAGTGGCTTAGGGCCAGATGTAGGTAAAATAAGTTTTCCGACTCTTAAATACCGATTCATACCGAATCGGTATTTCAGGAATCGGAAAACGGGATGTAGGAAAAAAGTCGGAAAAAATTTACCGATTCCGTAACACTCGAAATATGTAATCGGTATTTACGGAATCGGTAAATACCGAATCGGTAATACCCATTCATTCCTATGGTCCTCCTGGCCCATAGGAATGAATGGGATTTACCGAATCGGTATTTACCGATTCGGTAAATACTGATTCGGTAAATACCGATTTGGTAATTATAAAAATAACCCATGTGAGCCTGTGAACCAATCAGGAACACCCACGACACCCCACAACAAAGCCACAGAGGAACCAACCAATCAGATGCAGCCACCCCTCCACAGTACCTGGGAGTGGCCACACCCATGCAGGTGCAGAGAAACTGCACTGCTTTGAGACCAGGAGGAAATACAGAGGAGCAGGCTTCCCAGAGCATACCTGAGTAGCAGAATGGAGACCCAGGATGGCCAGAAGGATGCAGCTGCGCACAGGAGGAAAATCAAGTTCAGCACAGCAGAACTGCAGGTCCTGGTTGGGGAGGTTGTTAAACACCACACCCAAATTTTTGGAAAACAGTCACTGCATGTTGCGAAACGTACCACCTGGCTTGACATCCAGTCCAAGGTAAATGCCATTGGGGTCACCCACAGGGACATAGATGACCTCAAAAAAAGATGGTACGATCTGCGGATCATCACAAAGAAAAAACTTGCTGCACAGAAAAAAGTAGCTGCAGCCACAGGTGGAGGTAAAAACAGAGCACCAAGACTGACAGACTGACAGACCTTGAGGAGCTGGTTGAATCCACCCTGGAGCCGGAAAGTATCCATGGGATTGGGGACGCTGACAGCTCTGCCAGAGCTGCAAGGAAACAAGGTAAGATGCAGGGACATAAACCCCCACCCATTTCCCTGTCCCCCTTCCCCATTGTGTGTGTCTGCATTACACTCCAGAACAGGTTTCACTTATGTCCAGCAATGCATCTTGGGAGATGTAGTCATAGGTACATACATCAATACAGTCACCATAGAATTCTGCAAGGCATGCGACACACTACTGCCAGAAGCTGAGGGAGACTAGGCAATTGTGTGCTAGGAATGTGATTTAATCATGACACACAGGTGAACTACACCACTGACCCAATGTCCATATCTGTCCACAGGGGAGTCATTGCGCAGTACAGCACAGCAGAGGGAGGAGAGGCCACCGACAACTGAGAGGAGGGAGAAGACAAAAGACAGAGCAGGTCATAGCGCTGTTCAGCAAGACACAACCACAGCGCAGGCAGACTACACCTGAGCGACCCACCACACCACAGCCTCAGTCACCTCTGTAGTTCGGGACAGTCGGAACCAACAGCACTATCCCCCACACCAACAACACAGTCATCTGTGCAGGGAAGGTCAAGGAGGCTTGATGTGCCCCCTCTCAGGATTCTTGAAACAACAGATGAGGAAGATGAGGAGGGTGTCATGCCAAGTCATCCACCTGTGTCTGACAACGCTGGGCAGCAGACTACTTCAGGAGCTGAGCGGGCCAGTGTCCGAGGCCAAAGGGCACGGGAGAGAGGCGAAGGTAAGATGGTGAGTGGGTCTTCTGCGGTCTTGAGGCCACCATGGTAAAAGTTCAGCGCCTGCAGTCAAAGGCAATATTAGCAGTTCACAGGCAGGTTCGCAGTATAAATGGCAAGATGTCAAACATAGACCAGGGCATTGGCAACATGACAGAGGCAATGCAGTCCATGGCAAAGGGGATGACGGACATGACCCACTGCATAAGTGCTCTCTGCGACAAATTAGATAGAGACCACTCAGAGAGGCGCAGGGATCGTCAGTGTATGCGGCAACAGACAAAAGCAATGAACCACTTTGCTACTGCAACCTCCCTGCTGTGCCGGCGCTTTGTCGCCATGCAGGATGCAGTTGTGCACTGTTGCACGGATTTGTCAAGGGGGATGGGGAGAGTCACCTCTGCTATGGAAATGATGCTCACACAACAGGCAGCCACTGCTGGAGACACAGGTGTCGGGGAAACAGAAGACTCCACCAGCAGGAGTGGCTCTAGCACTCCTGTCCCTGAAATGCGTAGGAGCAGCAGGCGCCAATCTGCTGACCCAGGCACCACCGAAAGCATTGAGACCCAGCCACGTGCATCCCGCACTGTAGTGCATGGACGCAAACGTTGAACATGCCCTCAACCCACAGGAAAGGTCATGGTGAGGTTAACTGTGACTACCCACTCCTAATAATAATCACTGTAGTACCATGGTGATGTATTATTTACATTGCCGTAGTGACAATTAAACTACATACTTCAAAAACTAAGCCTGTCTGTGTCTCCTTACTTAGAAATATCGGCGTGTGATCTCTGCCCATCTCAGTCTCCCATCTTGCTGGTGCTGCTCCTGTTGCATAGGGCTCTGCCTGTTCTGTGTCATCATCAATGTCTATTCATCAATGTGAACAAACACGCTCTTTGGAGCGTGTTTGTTCACATTGATGAATATATATTGTTCAACCATCGCAATTGGATATGAAATGAATTACTTTTGAAGTCAACCACAATACAAATGAACTGTTGAATTTATGACTAATAATAAATTGACACATCATCTATAACGGAGTCTGTAGTTTATACGAACCACACGGTGTGCCCACAGGGACGCACTAACATTCGTCAGTGCGCTTATCAAGCACTTATATATTTAGCGTAGTAGGTCGGCTACGCCACTTGTGGAGCACCCTAACCTCAATATAACAACCTCAAAACTTTTGCATAATACTTTTTTTAACCTACAGCAGTGCACCCAGCCAATTTTGTTTTGGATCATCATCAATGTCCTCATGATGTGTGATCTCCACCTCTGTGCTTTCCTTGGTGGCAAGATTGTGCAACATGGCACAGGTCGCTATCATTTTGCAGCACAGGATTGGAGTATACTGGCGTGCACCTCTGCTCTTGTGGAGGCAGAGGAACCTGCTCTTGAGGAGTCCAAATGTGCGTTCCACAACGTTGCGAGTCCATCTGTGAGCCACATTGTAACGCCTCTCACTCCTGCTAGATGGATTGAGGTAGGGGGTGAGCACAAAGGACCTCAGGGCATATGCACTATCGCCTAGATGGAAAAGAGAGTGCCATTAGTTATATACTCATGATACATTCATCTGCTATTACTATCCGGGTGTGTCACAGTCATTTACCTAGCAGGTATCTGTCCCCAAACTCTCCAGCAACAAGGCGTGTGTAAATCCCACTGTTCTGGAATATGTACGAGTCATGGGTACTCCCAGGGAATTAGGCCACAATGTCTGTAATGATGTTGCCAGCGTTGCATATCCCTGCACATTGATGGAGTGCGCTGACTTCCGGTTCCTGTATACGTGTTCTGTGGCTGCAGGGGGGCAGAGTGGGATGTGGGTGCCATCTATGCAGCCTATCACGTGAGGGAAGTGTGCCAGTTGATATAAATCTGTTTTGGTCTTCGCAAGTTCCACAGGTGTGTCAGGGAAACTAATATAATGATGCATCCTCTGCATCATGGCCTCAAGGAACTTCCTGGAGAAACGGGACAGGCAGCTCTGGGACATACCACCTACTGCAGCAATCACACTCTAGTAACTACCAGAGGCAAGCAGGTGTAGGCTACACAGCACCTGCACATGGAGTGGAATGGCGTGCGCCCTTGGTGTTGGGTGCTCCAGGAGTGGGTGCAGGTCCCTGATCAGGTCCAGGATGGTTTGGGGGTGTAGCCTGTACCTTTGCAGTATCTCTTGTTCAGTCAGTTGGAAGAGTGTTATCCTCTGCCTGTACACTTGCTCCTCCCTTCTCCATTCCCTCTCTCCTGCTGCCTGTAGCCGCCTTGCTAGGACGTAGAATGCCGCCATTCTGGTTACAATGTTGCATTTTGGGGCCTTATTTTATAGCTTGCACCTGGTTACCACCTGCTTTCAATCCATGGTAAATACTGACTCTTAAATACCGAATTTCATGAAATTCTGTATTTTTTTGGTTACCTACATCTCCGTAGACATTTTTTAAGGATTCGGTAAATTCAGATTCGGAAAAATACAGACTCATATTTTCCGAATCGGTAGATTTGTAACTCCTACATCTCATTTGCAATATACCGGTCGGTAACGGCCGAAATTACCGAATTGTGGCCGTTACCGACCGGTATTACGCTACCTACATCTGGCCCTAAGTCTTTTTCCAATTTACATAGTTCTTCTTTGACTTTGTTTAAAGCCACTTCAATATGCTTGATCAAGATTGATATCCGGCCCAATGAGGACTGTAGTACATATTCACCCCATTCTTTAAGGAGGTCATTGGAAGAGAAATATATATATATAAAAAGCGTTTTTGATTTGCTGATAACTTTGGCGCTGTATGACAAATCTTCATGAAATGTTTAAAACTAGTGCCCTCCTGAGTCTAGTTCTGCATGGAAAGTTTTAGGGAGAACCATCAAGCGGGGGCCGGGAACAAAAGGGGGTAGGAGATTCAAAAAATGTGCGTTTCCTATTTCCCATAGAGATTTCAGACACAACTACAGCCCGAAACGCTGAACCGAATTAAACCAAATTTGGCAGAAAACTAGATCTTGGTCTACAAAGATCTTTTTTTGTTTTTTGGAGTACATAACTTCTGAGTTATTAAAGGGAAAATACATTTGTCATCTAGGGGTGCAGATCCATCACAGTGGATTCGCAAATTCACACGCCAATAGCATTGGCATGATTGACTGGCAGCAACCAGAGTAGAAAGTTGCGGCCGCCATTTTAGATATTGGGAAATGGTCCTGGGAGATGAACATCCAAATGATATGTAACAGGAGGGGTCAGGATACAGGTACCCTGCCCCATGGGTGCAATACAGGTGTCAGTGAGGGACCCATGATTGGTAAGAAGCTGCCTAAAAACTAATTTCTTTTCTACATGCGCGGAATTGCAGATCCACCATGGCACCCACTTAGACACTCACAGACCTGCACAGACACTCACAGACACCCACACATCTACTCACAGACCCACACACACTCACATACCAACAGAGACACTCACAGACCCACTCAGACTCACACAGGCGCACTGAGACACACACTGACCCACTCTCACACCCACTTGTATATCCACATACACACAAACTCTCATAGGCCCACTCACACACACACAGACACTCCTACACCCACTTACTGAGCCACTTAGGCACTCCTATGCCTGCAGACACTCACACACTCACTCACACTGACATTGATACACCTACTCACAAACCCACTCAGGTACTTACCAACTCAAAGACCCACACACTCACAGACACTGACACACCCACTCACACAGACCCACTCACACACATACGCACCGACCCACAACCACTCACACACCCACAGACACATCCACTCAGACACTCCCCCAGACATTCGATACCTACTCACAGAACCACTAAGACCAGACACTCACACGCCCACTCACAGACCCACAATGGAGAGACAGACACCTACTCACTGACCCACTCACCCACACACACACAGACACTCACAGACCAGCAAAAAGATACACACACTCACACACCTACACACAAATCCAGTCACACTGACAGACTCACTCACACAGCCAGAGACACTCACACACCCACTGACACACCTACAAAGACACTCACAGACTCTCACAGATTCATACAAACTTTGACAGAGCCACTCCCAGGCCCACACAGACTCTGACAGACGCAGGCAGATGCACACAATCACAAAAAAAACCACTCACACATCCATAAGAATTGCTTTTGTGTTTTGGATGTAATGTACATCCAGGGGGAGTGACCCACACCAGTCTATAGATCAGTGTCTCAAAGAAATTGTCTCAGAGACCCTCAAAGACGTGTCACCACCAACAGTGTATGTTATCTCCATTGGGGTAATGTAGTGGATAGTGATCATCGAGTCGCTTCACATGAGTGTTCAGTTCTCCAAGTGAATCAAACCTACATCAAGAGGGAGATTGTCTGGGTGAATATCCAGGGCAGGAGAGATGTGGAGAGTGAAGGCACGGGGAGGAACATAACCAATAGGTTACTGACTGAACCCACAACTCTCCCCAAACACTATGAGGCCACACATACCCTATTTTAAGCTATAGGCAAGAACCACGCCTATAACAGAGAACTGTCCTGGTCCACAATGAGGCCCGTGAGAGAAGAACCATCAGTAAATATACTTACTAAACATTTCCACCAATACCATCAATGACAATTGGGATCTACCACACACGTTCCAGTCGAAGGCCATGGACCCATAATGGCCACTGAAGGCCGAAACATGTCTACAGAATACGTTTTTAGTCTTACCCTTATCCCTCTTTTTCCTTTAGAACATTTTCATAGGTATAGGAGGTAATTTTTCTTATGTCACCTCAGATTTCACCATTGTCTTACAACCACACAATCTCCCTCCTGGTGGAGGTTTGATTCACTTGGAGTAATGAGCACTCAAGTGAAGAGATCCGATGATGCCACTATCCACAGTACCCTAATGGAAATAAAATACACTGTTGGTGGTGACAATGTGGTTGAGGGCCTCCGAGAACATTTCTTTGAGACTCTGTTTTATAGACTGGTGAGGTTCACTCCCCCTTGATATACCTTGGATTATAATTGGAAGCTGAGGGAACCTTTTCCTTATTATACCTCTCCCCTCTTGATTTACAGTGTTTTGGATGTATGCTTTTGTTTTGTGAATTTGCAAGAGATCCAAGGATCCTAATGAGCTTTTTTTTTAAGGAATTCAAAATTAAAGAAACCAGTGTTTGGAAAAAGGATTGACTATGAAAGAGCCTTCACGTTTATGATGTGTAGATGATATCTATACATAAAACAGGCTGCAGTCTTTCAAGTCGTTGAGGAATACCCTGTTGCCTGATGATAAACTCCATTATTTCTAAATATTCCATCCAAATCAAAGCGTAACTTGTTGTGATCCCATGTTGTGGTCTCTGAGTAATGCAGAAACAGTTTGATTGTCATGTTTCCAGGATTTGTTTATCTGTGGACAGAATTTGTTTGACCACTTCCACTTCTGCCTTTGACAAATGATGGAGAGCGCCAAGGCAGTGTGTGGGATAAGTGCCATTAATTTACCAAAGGTTTCCTTCATTAGGATTTTCAGTCCTACTCCAGTAATTGTGCCTAAGTGATTGCCACCACAGTGTATAATCATTAGGTCTGGATGTTGGCTTCCATTAATGCTTTCAACCAAAGGCAGCATTTGATACCATTTTAACCCTATCTGGCCAATTCAAGTAATGTCTACATTAAGTAAACCCAAGTCTCTGTCAATGTCACTCTTTCTAACACTCTTTCTAGCCTAAAACACACAACTATGACCCACAATCCACACTCTGACCATTTTGAAGGTATATAGGAGTAGCACACAGGCAAACCTGCAGCTGAATGAGGCAGTTTTCAAAATGAAAGGCAGTTAAAATGGAGGACAGCATCTAAAATTGCAGGTGGCTACAATTAGGTTGTGGTTTAACAAAAAAAGAAAGTGTATGTGTGATTGGCTTTAAAACATTGTTTTAAAGTTATGCTGATTTGGGTATGCTTATAATTCCAAACGGTCAACCACACCTGCTAAAGTTCAATTTGAAACTAGTATGCTGTTCATAGAATGTGTTGTGAACTTTTGACTTAGTATTAGCAGTCAGTGTTCAAAACATGGTTACTATGGAAATAGAGCTAAATGAGCACGGGTGAAAGGGAGCAAAGAAGAGGGGCCTTTTAATCTAAAAAGCAGAGTGCTTTGGAAATATTGCTCATTAGAGAGCGAAATTCAGCACTTTTTACAAAATAAACTATAAATGTCATGCTTTAACAGCAGATTGCTAAGTGGTTTTACGGGCTCCTGTGTGGGCTCATGGATCTGCCGCAATTTTACACGGAGGTCGCGCTGAGCGCTGCGGCAGAGCCGCAAATCTGCTCAAAACCACTGGCAAATTGGGCTTCTCAACAGGAGCCTAACAAAGAGTTAAAAAAGAGTGACCTTTCAGAAGGGGTATAACAAAAATAAAATATGAAACAAAAGTTATAATTTGCTTTCTACATCACTGTTGGAAAGGTTGCCATTAATGGTTTCTTTGTACTGAGAATGGTATACCATTTCTGTAAGTTTGACTTGCGATTTTTACGGATACAAGATTATAAGTGATACAGAGATAAGAACTGGAAAACAACAACATTTCACAGGTATGTCAATTAGACTCTACTTTTTCAAAGTATATTCATATAAAAAGCAATTAGTGTAAATAAGGTTGGAGAAAAGGAGTAGGTTGCATACAACAATAAAAGGGAAAATTAAAATGGAGGGTAAATGATGATATTAAGGAAAACCATAGTGAGCAGCAGAGGAGGAATAAAAATATCTGAAGACCTAATATAGTTATTTTGTGAAGCTGCAATGAATGAATGTGTTTGGAAGTAGATGTGGGTTATTTATTACACTATATAATTTAATAGTATATAATTTTCATACACACACACAGTGAGGCAGGTACTCATACACTCAGTTACAGTGCCAAGAAGGCACTTGTGTACGTACCACTGATATAGCTAGATCAGGTTTCTCTAATGAGTAGCTTGTGTGCTACTGGTACCTCTCCAGCAACTCATAAGTAGCTCTCCTGTGTTCAGCCCAGCCTACTAAATTAGAAGCTTTTGCTTGGTTGAATTAATACATGCATACCAACATCGAAAAGTGTGTATTTGAGATGGGAATGTGTGTATTTTTAGAACTCTTGAGCTTATGATAGGGGAGGTGAATTATTAGCTACAACATGGTGCATTGCAGCTATGGCTTTTATGTATTACCCATGGAGGAGCATCCCACATTGGCAACATTTTTTTTAATTACTGCTTGGAACTGTGCCTGATGCACTCACATTGCTAGTAATCTAGCACATGGTGGCCACTAACTTTAACATGTCTGAAGTAGTCAGTATTAAAACTCTAATAATATTAGATGTTCGGGTTGCTTTTAATTTAACATGAATAACTCATACTACAGAAAAGGTTGGAGACCCCGAAGCTAGATAGAGATTGACACACTGAGAGGGACATCAATAAAAACCATTTACACATCCATTTATTCACCTACACATCCACTTACATACTCACTCTCACAGATATACAGACACTGTCATATCCTTTCAGATACACATAGAGCTTAACATGTACCCAGGACTCACTCAGAGAGAGATGTACACAGCCATTCATCCAGTTATATATGCAGTCGCCCATCAACACAGTCACTAATATACCCATTTACAATACAACAGTCATTGACACACTCAGAGAGTGACAGAGGCCCCTAGACATCCACTCACCCAGAAAGGATTGATGTACTGAACTCCCCTTTTTTAGGTCTCTCCTATGCAGCGTGCAAGCGCTGCTTTGGAATCACTCCATACTTTTTTGGAAACTCGTGCATGTACTGCACTGTTTCCAATGAGCCCTCGTGCATGTACAACGTTTATCTTGCGGGAGCGAGCATCGGCGCCAATCTGTTTGCAATTATCATGCCTGCCGCTGCTCGCTCCTGTAAGGTAAACACTGTAGATGCACAAGGGGTTTGTCGACCTTTGCATTGGTCCACAAAGTTGTAGACCAATGCGCTTGTTTTTAATGTTCCCCTGTGTCTCCGTTGAGCCCCTCAGTCCTAGTGCAGAGCCTTCGATCGCACTGTAGCCCCGCTGTTTGTTAATCGATGTGTATCAAAGTCGCTTCCCGTAGTCAGTTTCTTCCAGGCCTCGGTGGCCCAGATGCTATTCCGTTTTCTTCTTGTTCAGGGCCAATCTCTGGCCTCTCGCAGTGATGGGTCGGTCTCTTGTCTTTCGCAGTTCTGGCCACCAGCCTCTCACACCACTTATATAATACGTCTCCGGCCTCTCACACTACAGAGCAGGTCTCCTGTCTCTCGCGCCACACGGCCGGTCTGCTGCCTCTCGCACCACAATGCCGGACTGCCTCCGCGCGCAGTATGAGGCTGGTGTTGCTATGTTCCACGGCGTCAGCACCTTCCTCACATCTGTATGCTTCACTTTAGAGGCAGTATAAATATCCCAGGGCTGTTGTCGTTTCCCCGGTGCCGCCCCGCGGCGGCCCGTCCCGTCTTTGGTAGTCCCCACGTGCCAGGCTGAATATAGACAGAGCTGAGGTGGGGGCCGTCCGAGGCTGCCCACTCAGCAGCAGGAACCAAGCACTTCCCCGGGTAGCAGTTGGCATTTTTCCATATTGCGGCATCACTCGAGACCTGAACGGACAGTATTTATGTTGTGTATCACGTGGAGCTTCGCCTGAACGTGAGCCAGATTTGGGTACATTGTTTTACAGCCCTGTCCACATCTTGTTTCACCTTACAAACAATAAACAGACGTCATCAGGGTGCTGTTTTATTGTGTTTACCTTGTAATTTTGAGATGTCTGGCAGATCACTCATTGCACAGTGTGAGGAATGTTTTGGGGGGGGGGGGGGCGGGGGGGGGGGGTTCTGAGGCAGTTAACAGTAACATCATCCTGTTCTGGTGCTGTCATTTATCACTGATGTCCCAGTCTTACAATACAGTTGCACTACAGTTAAATACTCCCTTTAGGCACCGGGGTAGCGATGTCGAATGATAAAAGCTTACAGCATGATACAAATAAAATTAAGCACTGTAAACCTAATATCCAGCCAGTGCTGTATCGTTAAAAGAGATTTGTTATCGACATGGACTAAATGAACAGCTAGAATTATTGAAAGTTACTGAAAACTGCAGAGATGTTGAAACTACCCCAAGTATTCGATAGCATTAACTCACTGGTCATTAAAATTTCTCAGCCATTTTCCCTATGACCAATGTTACAATATGGGATTGCGCTTGGTTCTACATAAGAAACTTATACGTTTACAATTTTTTTATGCCTTAGTTAAGATGTAGCAACATTGCTAAGTCTGTCCCTCTGTTTCAATGGCTTTGTGTGCAAGACTGGACAACTGCTAAGTGTCCGTTCACAAAAAGTTACATTAGATAAGTGAAACCCAAAACCAATACTCGCCAAGTGTAACTGTGGAACCTGCTGTCACACATCTCTTATTTTTCTCTTTTTTCTCTTTTCTCACCCTCTTATTTCATCTTCCCAGAAGTTGGGTAACCAGCCCATTTGGCAAAACTCTAGTTTTAGGCAATACACGTCTTTCTAGAAGCTGTTTGCAGATGTGTACCCACATAATCTCTTCATTACCTGTTTGGGGAAGTCATTTATGCACACATTTGCTCTGTGTGTTACCATCTATATGAAATTCCTGCAGGACCTGTGTGAACAGTCAGAGTGCAATTATGGATCGCCGAAAAGCAGGCTTAAATATAAAAGCCTTTTTTTCTCATCAGAGAAGGTTTGTCACTTAGTGGTCCACCTTTCATTCCTGAGGTCATTCTCACTGCCCCAGGGATGGTGTAAGTATCTGGTCATGAAACTCATTCCACTACCTTATAGTCCTTTTCAACTTAAAGTTTTGATGACCAAGAAAGTGCCACCAATTGCCCAGGAGATTAAGGCTGTTCAGAGCATGACCTCTCTCCTGCGCCCGACACTCAATTTCACCATCACATGAGTGTTCCTCTCAAACATGGTCCTGAGGTACGGAGGCCTCCTCCCAAGAAGAGGCCACCTTTGGTTGACTCAGACACCAACGCAAACACTGTTACCAAGGCGTATAGTGGTAGCACTGGTACCTGCTCTCACCCAACTATTTGGTGTGAGTCTATGCCTTGGTGTCTCTGTCCATTATGCCACTGACACCATTGCTGAAGAATGAGGCTATGTATGCCCAAAGGGCAGCCCTGTTCTCCCCAAATAAAGTAGCATTCGTCATCAAGGTAAAGCCCTCAAATGGGCTCAGGAGATCTTTAAGCAGCCTAAAGCTGAAGACTGTGGTCTCGCACATAGATCAGAAGGCAAAATGTAATTCAAGGGATCTTTTGGTCAGACAGGTGGACAACAGTGCCATTATAATGTGCCAGGAGCTAGTTATCCATTATAAACATGGTTTAATCCAGCATGCTCAGTGATACTCGTTTCCATTCTCCCTGCTCCTCCACTCCCCCTCTCTTCCTCCACCTCCACTCCCCCCTCTTCCGCCACCTCCTCTCCCCCCTCTCCCGCCACCTCCACTCCCCCTCCCTCCCGCCACCTCCACTCCCCCTCTCTCCCTCCACTCTACCTCCGTACCTCCATCTCCACTACCCCTCTTTCCCTCCACCCCCTCTCTGCCCTCCCTCCACCTCCCTCCACCCTCTCTCCACCTCTACTCCCACCTCTCTAAACCTCTACTCCCCTCTCCCTCTGCTCCCACCCTCCACCTCTACCCCCTCCACCTCCACTCCCCTTTCTCTTCCCTCCACCTCCACTCCCCCCTCTCCACCTCTGATACCACCACCACCTCCCCTCCCCCTCCACTACCCCTCCCTTCCTGCACCTTAACTTCCACCTCCACCTTCACTCCCTACTCCCCCTACACCTCCTCTCCCCCTCACTCCACTTCCACTCCCACCTCCACTCCCTCCTCCCTCTACCACCTGCACTCCCCTTTCCCCTCCCTCCACCTCTACTCCCCCTCTCCACCTCCACTCCCACCACCACCACTACCACCTCCACTCTCCCTCCCTGCACCTTTACTCCCACCTCCACTCCCTCTTCCCTCCCTGCACCGCCTCTCCCCCTCCCTCCACTTCCACTCCCACCTCACCTCCACCCCCACTCCCTCCACCTCCACTCTCCCACCTTCACTCCCCCTCACTCCCTGCACTCCCCCCTCGCCCCACCCCCTCCCTAGTTATAACACTTTTTTAATTATAACTTATAACTTTTAAACATGCAGCACAACATTCACAATGCTCTGCAGCACATATTAAAAACGTTAACAAAGCCAATAGCGTTCTCCAAGCACTTATAAGGCCCCAAAGGCAAGGCCTATTGGCTATGCCAATGCTTGTCTATAAATAAGTCACCCCTAAGGCTGCTATGTGCATAAAAGGTAAGACATGTACCTTCAAGTTTCACTGAGTAGTACGCATACTTACAGACCAATATGCCCAGTTATAAAACCTGTCTCACACCCACACTGCGACTCACATATATATTTACAAAAGCATAGAACCACTCACACACCCACTCAGACAGCGACAGAGGCACTAACACATTCACTCACAATCCCACACACCACTTATGTATACAGCAATAACAAGCTGCAATGGAACCAATTGACTGGAAGTAGATACGGGTGACTGATTTCACTATATAAATTAATAGTAGATCATTTGCATCCACTCACAGTCAAGCAGGCACTCATATACTCTGTTACAGTGCCAAGAAGTCACTTATGTACCCATCACCGATATAGCTACATAGAGACTCACATACTGTGTGGGACATCAATAAAACCCCTTACACACACATTTACTCAGCTATATATACACTTACATACCGATTAACACAGACATGCAGGCACTGCCAGATTCTTTGAGATACATATAAAGCGTTTTATTGTACCCAGTACTCTGTCAGTTGCAGAGAGATGTATATAGACTTACAACATGCAGACTTCAATCCACACAGCAACTCATATCTATTTAAAAAACCATAAAACCATTCACAAACTCAGTCAGAGAGAGAAAAAGGGCCATATATATCATCAACCTGATTTGCGATTCTCAAATAGCGATTTTTAAGAAATCGCTATTTGAGAATCCAAATAGGTATGTATGTACAAAATCGCATTTTTTTTAGCGATTTCTTAAAATTCCTTGATTGCGATTCGCAAATTGCGAATCGCAATTAAGGAATACTTTCCCATTCATTTCTATGGGCCAGGAGGCCCATAGGAATGAATGGGAAGTTATACTCAATTTGCGATTCGCAATTTGCTAATCGCAAATTGAGAATAATTTCAAGGGTGCAGGGGTGTCCAAAGGACACCCTGTTGCACCCCTAAAATATGCATGGGTGCACATGTGGCGCACATACATGCCCCAAGGGCATGAATGTGCGTCACATGGCACTTTAAAAAATGCAAAAATGTGCATTTTTCAAGGAATTCGCAACTTACCACCAACTAGAAGTTGGTGGTAATTTGCGATTTCTTAAAGACATTTTGCAATTTTTTTTGCTTCATACATTTCATTTAAGGAATCGCTAAATTTGCGATTCCTTAAATGCAATTTCAAAATAAGGAATCGCAAATTTTGCGATTCCTTGTTTTGAACCAGATTTTGCTTTATACATACCGTTTAGCAAATTCGCATTCGCAAAGGCCGAAATTCTGCAAATTATGGCCTTTGCGAATGCGAATTTGCTTGATACATATGGCCCAAAGTCACTTAGACATGCACTCTCACACCAAGACAATGGTACTAGTTGACCTGCAGCACAGAATGTTGCAGCCACAAAAATAGTCTGTGAAACCTGTAGGAGGTCTGCAACTGTAGAGTGTTTGTGTGAAGTTTTAAACTGCTCCTTCAATAACGTCATTAAAACCCTTTGCTCAGCTTTAAGCTCTCCTTTTAAAACATCCCTCACCATGAAGTTAAGTCATAGTTCATCTATGCGGCATGGCGCTATGTACGTAAGAGGTAATAAATATACTTTTAAGGTTCGAATGACCTGGTAGTGGATCGATTACAAGGTTCTTTTTTGCTACTGCGAGGCCTAATACTTTCATAGGATAACATTAGTGGATATAGTTCACCCTTAAAAAATCTGTTATTCCAGGTTGAGGAGCAGAGCCGTTACGTTTAATACCTCTGGAATGGAATGAAAGACTGATATAATCAATTATGCAAGTATTTACTTGCTTGAGGTATGTAATGTAATTGTATACAATTTAAAGTTCAATGGATTCTGTATTTGGTATTCAGATATCTACTTGTGTTGAAAGAGAACAATTTATGATGGCACGAAAGAAAGGGAGAGAAGGAAAAAATGATGATGGACAAAACTTAGTAGGGGATAGAACTGCTGGGCGAACTAAGGAGTTTCTTAAAACAGTACTTAGAAAAATGAAATAAGTAGAAAAGTATGTCAATAAAATGGGAGCTTTGACATCAACTCAAAGGAAAAGGAGTAAGTCATGTTCAAAGTGAAAAATGTTCTAAAAACCACCAGCTAATCTGACGATAGGGCAGAAACAATAAAAAGAAATACGAATGAGAATGTTTAGAAATAGAGTAATACAAAATTTAGTATGAAACATAAAGCAGCATAAAGGAAGAAGGGAAGCATTCAAGCAAAAAGAGCACATAGAAAGTGTGGCGGATAAATCATATGCCTTGTAGCGTAAAGTATTCATCTTGATATTAAAAAGAATAAAAACACTGGATAAACCAATGTTGTCTATGAAGACAAAAAAAGCTAAAAAAACAAAATCACAAAAGGAACCTATGCTAAATTTTCAAAGGAGAATGAAAGCATGCAGCTAGTTTTGAGGCTTTCTTTAATGAAGAAAGCTACTTGCAAGAGAACACATTATTGCATGCAGTTGAAACAACTGTACGGTGCTATGAGGTAAAAGATGGTACTCCCAGTGCAAAAGATGAGATGGTTTGCATAAATGTAGGGGAGGAAATAGCTCAAGAGGTACAAGGAAGGCTTAGACATTCTCCTGTGTATAAGTGGGACTGCTGAAGTATTTGTAGTGTTCGCCACAAATCAATTGATATATTAGGACATTTTCTAAGAAAATTTACAAGTATAAGTGTGAAGCAGAATATTGCAATCTTGCAAGGTTTAGATCGATGCAAAGTGAGGAAATCGACAAATTTACAATGATACTCGTTGGCATGTTTATCCAAGAAAGTATGCACAAGCACCTTTCACCATTTTCAAATGGTGGCTGTTCATTCAAAAATAGGAAATTTAGTTAGAAGATTTTTACTACATTGTGTTTAGGAAAAATAAACAAATCACTTTTGTATGGTACAGTACCAGAGGTTTAAAGTGTTTCTGGAGATATTTAGTTACATTTCTTTGCTCCTTAGGTGGAGTCAGGGCAAATTGAGGAGTTGGTATGTTCGGTTGTACAGGAACAGAACACATATATTAGTGCCAATAACTTTGCATAAGAAATAGCAAAGTAATGCAATTTCTAAGAGTAGCCAAACTATGTTTGTATTTGTTGTCAACGCACTCTCTACAAAGGCCAGACAAGAAATGTTGATGTGTTCTTGAAAACTGAGCAGGAAAACAGAGAAAAGTGACTAGAATTTGCACTGTACTTATTTGTGGAAGAACGTTTTGATTTGTTAACACGCCAGATCAACTGCAAGTACTGCTATGAGAAATTAGAGGACAACACAATACCTGCCAGAGTAGTACATAACAGAATAGATGTGGTTCAAATTACAGTCGAACTTCAACATCTAAATGTTTATGAACCAATATTGGTATAATCTATACATCTTTTTCAAGATATAGTTCATAATGAACCAAAGATGGTAAAACTCTCATCCACTGAGCTACATAGAGGCTTTAAAGGTAGAGTTGTGTACTTACCTTTAGATTTTAAACACAATACTGAAACTGTGGGTGTAGAGACATTTGGAAGAACCACTTGCTATTCTAGTCCATAGTTTGCCCATAAAAATAAAAAATAAACAATTTGGAAGAAACCAGTGGATGTTAATAAGGTGAAGAAAGCTACATTCTATCTGAAACAGAATAATATGTATTACAAAGATGCAGATATTCTTGTACATAGATGTTGCATGGAAGATGAAATCTTGACTACAAGAGGACAGTTTGAAATGTGAATACAATTAGATATGAAGAAATATATGAGCACTGCAGTATCCATCCACTGCATTCTAAACAACTCATAGGGTTGCAGCGTAAATATCACCCGCCAGGTGTATACATCTCGCCAGTGGTCAGAGCAACTGTTGGGGTTTGGGACAAAGTATATTCCACCCACCAGCTATCCACATGTAACTGCCACTTATGCCAATAATCGGAAATCCAGATTTCCCTCAGGCAATGTCGGAGAAAGCGTTTGCACCTTGGCAGGAAGCACAATGTAAGCGGATTGGGGACCTGTTTGATGTGCAAGGCCTGTTGGACTTTAAGGCTCTCCGACAGGATTTTGGGCTCCTGGACTCAGAATATTGGCATTACTTAGCAGTCAGACACTGGGTGTCTCTTCCTACGATTAAGCCACATGCTAGTAGAAGACAAACGTTGTTCGAACGCTGGCTTTTATCTCGGAAGGATGATTCTCTTATTTTGTCTGACATATACTCCTTTTTAAATACCCTGCCTACACCGCTATACACTCCAGCTAGGAAGAGATGGGAGCAGGAAGGTGAATGCAGATTCAAGGATAAGGAGTGGTTAGATATATTGCACCGAGCACGCACCTCCACCACGAGTGCCGAAGGCAAAGAAACTCTACTAAAATTAGCACACTACTGGCATTACACCCTGGCCCGCTTGGCTCAGTGGCAGAGGGGGAGGCCCAATGAGTGTTGGAGGCACTCCGCTCACTCGAGCACACACCCACTTACTGTGGCACTGCCCTAAACTTCATAGGTATTGGAAGAAAGTTCTGACTTATACTGACACAATTTGTAACACTGAAATACCCTGTTTTCCGGCCTACATACTGTTAGGGTTACCCAATACCTTAACCTATTCACTACACTCCGAACGGGGTAAAGCCATTACATTAACGGTGTGTGCTGCGAAGCAGGTCCTGCTATCAAAGTGGGGCACAGATGTGGTTCAGACCCACGCAGATTGGCTCCACAAACTTTGGGACCTATTAGGGATGAAAGAGTTGACAGCTACTGTTAGCCACACATTACCCAAATGCGAAAAAAGGTGGGGCACATGCATTTCACACCTTTCGGGAGAATTTCAGCATTCAACATGCCTGATACACTTACGCATACTGCAGATCACACCACCAACACCCCCAGCGGATCCAGGGGAAAAGAAAGAGTGAAGTCCATGCCTTAGCAACTTGAGCACATGTTGTTTCCTGTTCAAGTTTTGATGTGAATTTCGATTATGTTTCCCCTCCCATCTTTATCCTAAACCCCCCCCAACCCCCCCGTTTTCTGTTTGGTTTCATGACTACCGCACCGGCCAATGGATGTTGGTGCAGGATGACGTAAATTGAATTAATGCCTTACTGCTTACTCCTCACCTGCCAATGGATGTAGGTGACAGCTGATGTTCCTTATCCCCTCCCTTTCTGAAATCAAGAAAAAGTTACAACCCTGAAGAAATCATAGCAAAAGGAGCTTCAATGAATGTGTGGGAGAAAAGTTTAGAGGCTCAATATTTTCCAAAACTGTTTCCAACTGGTGTAGGTAGGCGGTATGATGAGCACCCTGTGCAAATACCGAGAGCGGAGTATAGGTCAACAAGATTATATTCGGAGGACCCTAGATTTCGACAAAGTATCCCATACATATTCCATCTGTTATTTGAAAGTGATTTGTCTGGACCGGATTAGCTGCACACAATATCAAAAGAATTACCTTACATCAACTTTGGATGCTGCCTGAGGAACATGACAACAAATTGGAATACCAAAAGTTACCCAGTGAAGCTTGACATGACGTACTTGAATAGAATACAATATGCCACAAGGATCTGACATTGAATAAGGGAATATTCTGAAGGATATTAGGGTAGGTATCCTTTCAAAAGAGGGACAGTGGCCGCTAGAAAATAGTCTTCTTAAAAAAATGTTTCCAACTAACAAGGCCCGAAAATCAAAGAGGGCCTTGACTCCTTACTCTGGAAGGCTGAGTCCAGCTAAACTAATCAAACAAAACAAATGCCAATCCTGGGGTTTTGGTTCCAAAGACACTAGAGTTTCTAAAACAAGCTGTTTTGATTCAAGCAAAAACAACCTTGTGAATATTTTAGATACATTTATTCTTTTTTATAACAATCTCATTTTTCTTATAAGCACCTTGTTTTACGTGCATGGAAAATGCAAAATACAAAAAAACATACAGTTATATATACATTATATACAAGCAATTGAATCAGAAATTTCAAACACACTTGGCCACTCATTCATACACCATCCATTCTGAACAATAAAACAAACAATATTGAATAACAAAGCGTCCAAGCAACGGAAAGCAATTCAATCCAAAATATTTATTTTCATATTTTTGCAAACTAGTTTGAAGTCGGAGTTCTCACAAGATCCCTTGTGTACTCAAATAAATGCAAAAAAAGGATTGGCCAGATGCTGGACGACAAAATGGTCGACGCGTTTCAAACCCCTATAATTGGGGTGGGGTTCTCCTCAGGACCGTGTAGGTTCTGAAACAAAAAAAGTGCTCAGCTTTAGCGCATATGTATTGAGCAAAGACAAAAGAGAAAAAGGGATCGACTCCCTGGGTTCAACTGGGGCTTCCTACCTTAATCCCATGCAAGATGCGGGGTCAGTGGTGAGTGGTGAAGACGTCAATCAAGTCGTATTATCCCAGACAGGTGTAATATCATAGACTGTGCAGGGGACAAAACAACAGACACAACTGCATTTACTCGTGTGTACCCCTTCGCATTCAAACCATACAAAAATGTGCAAAGGCCGAAATTTTTGCTTGAATCAAAACAGCTTGTTTTAGAAACTCTAGTGTCTTTGGAACCAAAACCCCAGGATTGGCATTTGTTTTGTTTGATTAGTTTAGCTGGACTCAGCCTTCCAGAGTAAGGAGTCAAGGCCCTCTTTGATTTTCGTACGTTTGAGCGGGCGATAGCTCGCGAGGTCCTGCTAGGTGGAATCTTCCACCACAGGGTATTAGTTTAGTGTTGATTCGGTGGTCTGCCCACCACGAGGGCAGTCGTGCTTGGGGACTCAGCTAGGTCATCACCTATTCTCACGGGGTGACTTTCACTCTTTTTCATTTACGGTATTCACAGTGTTTATGTTTTTGTTGTCTGACTGTTGTACTTATGTGACATGGCTGAAAAGGACACACTAGCTTTTAGTGAAGAGCACATTCAGAATTTAATCAGGGATCCTCCGGTGTTCGCCTCTGCGGCTCTCAGCCTTACAGCTAACACTCAGAACGAGTCCGATAAATTGACGCGGTTACGCAAAAAACAGATTCGGACTGACCTACACGGGCATTTTCTACTTCAGCATCTACGATCGGGCACTATTCCAGCAGGTCTTGTGATTCGTAACATACCAGTGGTTTTCACTGATGACCCAGTATACAAAAAAGGTTTCAGTGGCATCGAGACGAAGTGCAGCAGGGATCTCATGGTCCTCACCATTGAGACGGCGCACAGGATATCACTCAAGGAACTAGAGGAAATAGAGTCTTTAAAAAGGGAAATTGAGACGAACCAGTTGATAACAGATTCCAAAACTTTGTTGGAGAAGATTGATAAAGAGATCCTAGAATTCAAGGACTTCACAGTTACCCAAAAAAACAATAAATTTGAACTGGACAAAAAAACGTTTTCACTAGAATCAATCTATCCATATCTCAACAAGGACTTTTACACACACTCCGACTCCCGACGCTTCCTACAGGACAACCAAGGACGTTCACGACGAAAATTTCTAACTTTCTCGGATACGACTTCTTCATCAGGGAGCGAAACTGACAACAGCAGCCGACCAAATCAAAATAGGGCAGGAAATAGGCCCAATCAATATCAACAACAAGCGCAGACGCAACAGCCTTTTTTAGGCCGGGGCCAACAGAAATCCAGAGGCAGGGTACGCTTTACACAACCATGGCAAATGAGGACACGCCAGAAATCTTACAACAACTAGAAGTTTCCCCCATTTACAACCTATCCAATAGGATACTCTCAGAAGCGGAAACATCAATCCTGACAAAAGGACTTAACTTTGTTCCCACAAGACCAACGGACTTCACCAGAATGAAATTAGAAACATTGGAATTCTGTCGTAAAATCCGTTTAAAAGCATTTTTTCAAGACTCTTCAGAGAGTGTACAGGAAGAAACTACTGGCCTCAAGAGAAAGTCGACATTTTGCCCTAAAGGCCCAAAAATCCCAAAGGAAGTCTCAACGTTTGAAACAACTGTATTATCAGGGATCACATCGATAGAGAAAAAGAAATCGTTTGTGAAATTCAACCTCTCTAGAGCTGAAAAGGATGCCCTAGAGGCAGTTAAGAATGATAATACCATTGTAGTTAAACAGGCCGATAAAGGCGGAGCAGTTGTGATTTGGGATATTAATAAATACAAGTCTGAAGTGAACCGCCAGCTCAATGACCCGAACTGCTACAGACGAATCGGGAAGGATCCAACATTGGAACTAAAAAATCAACTTTTTGACATTATCCAAAGAGGCTTCGATGATGGAATTATAGGACCAAAGGAGTTAGCATTCTTACAGAACAAAAGTCCCAGGACACCGGTGTTCTATGTGCTTCCTAAATTGCACAAGGACGAGTTAAATCCCCCAGGACGACCCATAATTTCAGGGTGTGAGTCTCTGTTTGAACCCATTGCTAAATATATTGACCATTTTTTGAAACCCTTTATACAGACCATTCCGGCTCATCTCCAAGATACCACAGCTTTCCTCAATCGTCAAATTCGATAAGAATAGACAATTTCTAGTCACACTAGATGTGGTGTCCCTTTACACCCAGATCCCTCAAGACCAAGCACTCGAAACATTAACCATTTTTCTTGAGAAAAGGGAGAGACCAGTCAGAGTCCCAACTAACTTTATACATGACCTTGCACGGTTTGCCCTGCAAAAAAACTTTTTCACATTTGACGCTGAATTCTTCTATCAAATCAAGGGGGTGGCGATGGGTTGCCCCTTTGCCCCAGAGCTGGCAGTCATGTTTATGGGGCTCTTTGAAGATAAATTCATTTATAATGCTAATCCATTCTGCAGCAACATTTCCCATTACATGAGATATATTGATGACGTATTCATGGTGTGGACAGGTATGCAAGAAGACCTTGGACTATTCGTGAATTGGTTGAATTCAAGGACGATTGATATCCAGTTCTCGGTCTCGTCATCAAACGAATCCATCCACTTCCTGGACGTGAAGATAGAACCCTTCGAGGGAGGTCTAAGTACAACGCTGTTCCGAAAACCCTCCGATAGGAACAAAGCTTTACACTTCTCCAGTAACCACCCTCGCAGCCTGAAACAAAATTTGCCATTTGGGCAATTTCTGAGAATTCACAGAAATTGTTCCAATAAGGAAGAATATTTCAGACACGCAGAACAATTGAAGTATCGACTTATGCAGAGAGGCTACCCCAAAAAACTATTAAAAAACTCACTCAAACGAGCCTGGTGGACCCCCCGTGAGACTCTGCTTGAAAAAAGAATCAAGCCAGATGTCAAAAGGTTGGTATGTGTTACCACGTTCTGTCCTGCAACTAACTTACATAGGAAGCTCATCACATCCAACTGGCATCTGCTAAAAAACCTGCATGAAGATTTTTCCGTGCCTCCACTCTTCGCATACAAAAAAGACAAGAGTGTGGCCAATTATGTTGTAAGGGCGGCATTACCAACTAAAAAGGCCCCCACGCTACAAAGCCTGTTTGGATTACCTCCCGCCAAAGGACACCACAAGTGCGGCACCTGCACCTGTTGTGTGGAGACTATCGAGGACTCAGTGTTTTCATTTGAGAATATCCATTGGAAGCACGACACCTTCACTAATTGCAAATCAAAGAATGTGGTGTATGCAATTGTGTGCCCTTGCCCTTTAGTCTATATCGGCAAAACATCACAGGAAATCATGAATAGGATCTCGCAACATAAATCGCGCATTCGCAGGAAAGTGGAAAATGCCCCACTAGTCAACCATTGGGCGAAATGTAAGCACGAGAACACAGATTTGCGTTGGACAGTACTGTCCAAAATTGAAAAAGATCCCAGAGGAGGGGACATTGATGCCCAACTGTCCCGACGAGAAGCGATGCTTATCATGAAATTTAACACCGCAACGAGGGGACTTAACGAGATTTCGGAGATTCATAAGCCCTCTGCATAAAGCATGACCGAACAACATACTGCCGAGTCCACTACGGGTTTTACTTCACTACTGTGTCATAACTCCCTTTTGACACTGCATTTCTTTACTGCGGGCTTTACTGGCAAAACTATGAAGACACGCCTCTATCCAAACCCTGGGCACCCTTCACCCGCCACCACTTGGCACTATCTGCATAAGAAACTACAAGTCCCAGAAACACCAGCGAGTGGTGTATAACCAGGAAGTAATGCGGACACGCCCCATCCCGAGGAGCATTGTCTTGCCGAGCATGGATACCGCCTGAAGGGAAGGACTGCGCTTTTCGTCGCGCATCGGTATGTCTTAACCGCGCTGCAGCTCACTGATTAGAATTCCCTTGGTGAGCCTTTTAGCTAACAAATACTCCGTTCCGTTTTCACAGAATAGGAGTTGACGACTGCAACACTGACGTTTAAGCGACAGACGAGGAATTGAGCTCGAGCGGGTAAGCACAAAGGCTGCCCGCATTCGCTCTCATCTGCACATTTTTGTATGGTTTGAATGCGAAGGGGTACACACGAGTAAATGCAGTTGTGTCTGTTGTTTTGTCCCCTGCACAGTCTATGATATTACACCTGTCTGGGATAATACGACTTGATTGACGTCTTCACCACTCACCACTGACCCCGCATCTTGCATGGGATTAAGGTAGGAAGCCCCAGTTGAACCCAGGGAGTCGATCCCTTTTTCTCTTTTGTCTTTGCTCAATACATATGCGCTAAAGCTGAGCACTTTTTTTGTTTCAGAACCTACACGGTCCTGAGGAGAACCCCACCCCAATTATAGGGGTTTGAAACGCGTCGACCATTTTGTCGTCCAGCATCTGGCCAATCCTTTTTTTGCATTTATTTGAGTACACAAGGGATCTTGTGAGAACTCCGACTTCAAACTAGTTTGCAAAAATATGAAAAGAAATATTTTGGATTGAATTGCTTTCCGTTGCTTGGACGCTTTGTTAGTCAATATTGTTTGTTTTATTGTTCAGAATGGATGGTGTATGAATGAGTGGCCAAGTGTGTTTGAAATTTCTGATTCAATTGCTTGTATATAATGTATATATAACTGTATGTTTTTTTGTATTTTGCATTTTCCATGCACGTAAAACAAGGTGCTTATAAGAAAAATGAGATTGTTATAAAAAAGAATAAATGTATCTAAAATATTCACAAGGTTGTTTTTGCTTGAATCAAAACAGCTTGTTTTAGAAACTCTAGTGTCTTTGGAACCAAAACCCCAGGATTGGCATTTGTTTTGTTTGATTAGTCCAACTAACAAGGCAGCACCAAAGCTAAAGTTCCCTTTCATTCAAGAAAGAAGATATTTTGGAACTGACGGAAATAGACAATATTAAACACCAGGGCATCACTAAATGATACATTGCAAACAAAACTGGATTCATTGGAAAAATCTGTTTCACGAACTGCAGGATTAGAGAAATGTTTAAGTGTTAGCAAGAACTGTAGAGTAATTTTGCATCCAAATTTAAAGGTTGAGGACTTATTAGTTAATGGTGCTATGGGTAAAGTTATTGATTTCATTCGCTTTCGTAATCGGAGTGAGGTGGAATACCTAGCGATAAAATATGATCAGATTCAGGGCATCAAGCAGATTGGAAGGTCCACTGTACCTATATTTACCCTGAAAGACTTATATGTTTGACTAAAACAGTTTTCAGTTTCTCTGGCATACGCTGATGCTATTCATAAATCTCAAGGAATAAGTGCAGATGCAGCATTTAATAATATTGGTAGTGCAGTTTTTAAGGAAGGGATGTCATATGTAGCCTTTAGTCGAGAAAGGACATTGTCCTGTTTGTATCTAGTTGTATTTGATGAAAGCAAAGTAAATGCAAGTTCTAGATACTGTCCTAAATGCTCCTCATTTAGGACAGTATTTAGTTTTGGAAAAACACACCATCTTTCCAAAGTGAAAACTTACAAGGGAGTGTATTGTTGTTGAAAAGGAGGAGAACAAGGAAGTAAAAAAACAAACAATTGACAATGATCAGGATATTGTTGATTACAAGCTGCCAAATCTCTCTGGTGTCGACTTCTATGCTAATATTGTTCTAAACATACTCTTTACATTACCTCATGTTGTTCATACAACTGAACAGAAACAGAAGGCATTGGGTTCTGCACTGTGTGTTTTGTTACAACGTCCATTTTCCCCACAGCCCTCTGCATTTCAATCTTATGGGTCCACCCTTTCCCTTCGAGGGAGAAGTAGTTTTTGGGGGGTGTTACTAGATTATTAAGCTTTTTACCTGGCATTTATTTATATAACTACACCTTGTTTCCACTCATGTGGAGTGTGTATTCTTCCCAAATAGGGTGGCTTTAAAGACATATTTCTACCCCTGGTACATTAATAAGAAGTGGAAGCGGTCACCTGCCCGAGATTTCTGCGGCGTTTCATCTTATGGAATTGTGTCTCTCATAGCGGTAAGACGGTTGTGCTGGTTTACCTCCTATTTAAGCCCGGTTTGCGCCTTCAAAATCATATTATCAATATTTTGTTGCATCTTTGTGTTTCTTTCTTATTTAATATAATGAGCCTTCTCATTATTTATACACCAGATTTGGTGTGTATATTTCATCAACTCAGTCTAGCTGGAACCAGATGTGTTAGTGGGTCCAAATTGTTTCAATTGTTGCAAGTATAAATGAATATATGCTGATTTGGGGGTTTCTAAATGGTGGAGGGTGCATATATTCTCATCTGTGTTTATAGTGCTTTTTAGGTCTCGTGGCCTTAACCGCGCAAAGCGCGATCTCGCCAGAGACCTATTGTTAGCGACTCTGCTTTCCAGGAGATAAGACTGGCCACGCGCATGTGAAAGAGTCAGAATTGAGCGGGCCACGCGCACGCGAACGCGCGTTCCATTGAGCAGCTTATGGTTCCCTTCCAATGCGTGCTTAGAGAGACAGTGCTTTCACTTTGTTTAAGTTTCGTTTTTACTGCTGTCCAGATGCGAGATGGGAGTGCGCTGTTAGAGCGACAGTGTTGCCAGCTTTCATTTTCTTTGCACACACGCAGATACATACACATACGCACACACACTAGCGCACATACACGCACGCATACACACGAGCGCACAGAGACACACACCCCCCGCCGCACACACACAAGAGCGCGTGCACACACACACGAGCGCACACACACACACACACCAGCGCACAGAGACACCCCCCGACCCCCGCCGCCACCCCCCACTTCAACTAAGCCCCACTCACCTCACTCCGGACTTCAGCCGCCACCGCGGGGCTCTCCCTCGGGCATGGGAGCACCGCGTCACCACTGCTCCTCTGGCCGGGCACTCCGTGGGCGCGGGCTTCCAGCAGAAACGGAAGTCCCGCCCCATGGCAGGTTACGGCAGTGCACGCGCACGTCTATTCCTGCTTCCGCTCATTCCGCTCTCTCGCCCTGGGGTCGCATATCTGGTATGGGTTTTACCTTTTTTTTACAATAGCGATCGTTTTTTTATTGTTATTGTTATTTATGTAATGCGAATTTGTATAGCGCAAACTTTACCCGAAGGTGTTGCTCGTTATTACTGGTTTGGCCCCAGAACAGCCTGATAGGGGGACATCTTTTTCCGACTGCTGAACACTTTGTACGTTGTGGGCTGAACTCTCCTCACGACCCGTGTGATGCTTCCCGAGGGCTCCTGCTGCGGGGCAACAGGTGGAAGAGAGCCCGTGAGAGTGAAGCGGGGTCCGGCCTGTCCTGCATGGATCCTCTCCCGAGCTTAGTCCCGAGCTTAGACTTAAACATGCAGCTGAGGAAGCAAAGTCTTTACATTGAGAAACTTCACTGCATTTATCCAGCCAGGTTGCCCCCAGTAAAAAGAAGGAAGCACCGTAACAGCTGTGAGCCCGTGCCTAAGGTGCATCATCAGAGCTGTGTGAATAATACCAGCTGTGAGCCAGTGCCTAAGATGCATCAGAGCTGTGTAAATAATAACTGCGTCAGCCCCGTGCGTGAGGTGCATCATCAGAGCTGTGTGAATAATAACAGCTGTGAGCCCGTGCCTAAGGTGCATCAGAGCTGTGTAAATAATAACTGCGTCAGCCCAGTGCGTGAGGTGCATCATCAGAGCTGTGTGAATAATAACAGCTGTGAGCCCGTGCCTAAGGTGCATCATCAGATCTGTGTGAATGATAACTACGTCAGCCCCGTGCGTGAGGTGCATCATCAGAGCTGTGTGAATAATAACAGCTGTGAGCCCGTGCCTAAGGTGCATCATAGCTGTGTAAATAATAACTGCGTCAGCCTCGTGCGTGAGGTGCATCATCAGAGCTGTGTGAATAATAACAGCTGTGAGCCCGTGCCTAAGGTGCATCATCAGAGCTGTGTGAATAATAACTGCGTCAGCTCCGTGCGTGAAGTGCACCATCAGAGCTGTGTGAATAATAACTGCGGCAGCCCCGTGCGTGAGGTGCATTATCCACATTGCTCAGGTCACCCAAATTCCTGCACTCTCTACCACACTGCTTTCAAAAACAGCATACTCTTGCACACACTCTCACTGCTCACCAATTCAAAGTTTGCTAAAAATGTTATGCACCGCATTGTCATACACAATGCCAATAACTCAAACTTTATTGCTGCGAGACCTATTGCATTGTAAATGCTTGTTTAAATATCTGTTTGGTAATGTACACGTATTTGTTTGTCTGTTCTTTTAAACACGCCGTCGGTATATTCTTTTTCCTATTTTCTGTGTAAAATATCAAACATCTGGTTTACACTAAGGTAGTTGCCCGTTTATAGTTATTTTTTTGGTAGTAGGTCTTCACTGTTTGGTACGCTGTTAATCTCGATCATGTATGTGGTTCTAGATAGCCCACTTAACTCTTTTTATTTTTTCATCCTTACCATTGGATGAAGAAACCCGGAGTTATGTACTGCTTGAATACTCTGAATATGTTAAATAAGGAAAATATTGCTTAACTGATTCCTTCCCTAGTCTAAAAATGTGTTTGTTTGTTTGCTCTTATTGAGATCTGGCTCTAACACACTCGGCAGCCACAAGAGATTTAAAGGCCTGTAATATTTCAATTCATTATGCAGGATGTTTTACATATACACATACAAAAACTCACAAACACTTAAACAGATGTATATACAAAAACATAAAACACATAGTAGGCTCTTTCTTTAAACAGATGGAGAGCTTCTAAAAAGAACCGTTGTTTTGGAGAGTTTTTAAAATAGTTTTCATTTTTTGGTTGTTTTATTATTTTTTAAAAACAAACAAGTTAGAAGAGGGGATAACAGACGGGAATTAGAAAGTAGCAACAGGCTTCAGATTCCCAAAAATATGAGCTTGTAACTGCAACCTCAAAAACATGAACGATGGTGACTATTAATGGCATCAAAGTATGCAGCCACTGATGCCTTATTCAATCCCACAAACGTGGCATTCGCCAGTGTGTGATCATTTTGTTAAGGTTGCCATAAACAGCTGGTACGGTGATGACATCAGCTGCATTAAAGTTGTGCCATGGCTGCAGACGATGTGTATGGTCCTGTGCCTGCTGTCTTCTCCCACATCTTACTGTTATAGGTTCTTTCGTCCATTGTCATCAGATGCATCCACATCGAACTCGTCCCATGCGAGTATTTTTTCACAGTGCCTCTGGACAGCTACTTTCCACAAATGTTGCACTGGACGAATTGGGCAGTGACTTTCTTTTCACCAGAAGAAATGGTGTAGTACTTCCAGACATCACTTTCCTTCTTTGGGACTGGCATGTATTCGTCCTGTTCCACAACAAGTGCAGGATCTTGATCTTCTGATGAGGACCTTCCTACAGCCATTATACATTCTTTCCTTCCTTCTTCAGCAAAAAACCAAACAACCATAGATTCAGTTATGTATCTTTCTCTGTGACAAGGTGAAAAAGAAATCACTGAAATGGAGTGTTTTTTTGTGTTTTTTTTAACATGGGGGTGGTCCTAATGTACGTAATAAGAAGCTGAGGTTTGGGTGTGTTATCGAGCACTTCGTAAATAAAATATGTAGATTTGCATAACTCACAAAATAAATAAATATCTTCAAAAAACAGCTAAAGGTGCTATATATATTACCTACTGGCGGTTGCCAGTAGGTAGTTATAATTAGGACCTATTTTCCATAGGAAATCCGCAACATTCTATTTGGAATAACTTTGACGCCGGTTGACGAATCTTTGCGAAATTTTCAAAACTAATAGCCAGCTCTTGGGGTGATTCGTTAGGCGGAGGCCAAGAAAAGAGGAGGGTCCCAAAATGTGCTTTCCCCATGCAATTTTCCATGGGAACCATTCATCGCGGCTACAGCCCGAACTGCTGAACGGAATTACACCAAATTTGCCAAAGAGGTAGTCATTAGTTCAGACTCCTGCCTTTTGCTTAAATGATGTAAATCCGTTCAGTAGTTTCTGAGAAAATGACATTTAAAAGTACATATATATCTATGGCCGCGGTGAAACCGCGCATCCTGCGCACACCCTAAGCGCACCATCCCGATCGCGGGCTGAATGCCAATTGGCTGTCAAGTGGTTGTCAACATTCGAAACCAGGAAGTGTTGGCAGCCATTTTGTGCCTCGGTAGATTTTAGGCTGAAGAAGTTAGTGGAATAAGTGTGCAAAACGTATAAAGGGGGCAGGGTAGAAATACCCTGACCCTCTAGACCTGCTTAGGGGGTCCCACAAGGACTCCCAGGGCCCAAACATATATATATATATATATATATATATATATATATATATATTTTAAAACAGCAGGGTGCGCGGATCCTGCCGTAAAAAAATTAAATAAATAGGAGCTTCTTTAATAATTAGCCCCCGGAGGGGGGGAGGGGGCAAATCCTGGGAGCATCATTATTAAAGTTAATGGGGGGCTCAGAGAGGCCCCGGGGACCTCCACCCCCAGGGGCTACAAAATAAATAGTTGGGGGCTCCAAGGCCCCCCCCCAGCAAAATACGTGGGTGGGGCACAATGGCCCCCCAAGTCCCAGGGACCACCACCCCCGGGCTTTGTGTATTGTTGGAGGGGGGCTGTGTGGCCCCCTTCCTGGAGCCTTGTTGTGGCCCTAGGGACCGTCACCCCCCAGGGCCGGCTCCTGTAGTGTCCCGGTGTGCACAACCCCGGGACAATGCAGTTTGCTATGAGAGACGGGGAGTCTCGCCCCTCCCCCCCCCATAGCAAACTTGGTTTGGATTTTGAAAGAGAGAGTAGGAAACCTGCTCTCTCTTTCAAAATCCAAACCAGATTGCTTTTCCACACGGGGAGCTGCATGTTAGCAGCTTCCCATGTGGAAAAGCAAAGCCGGCTCCGAAGGGTGCGGGGAGCCGGCTGGGACAGTGGGGGCATTGAGGCTCCCCCCATGGTCCCCAACGTTTTATATAAGCCCAGGGGGATGGGGTCCCCAGGGATAATAGAAATTAGTGATAGGGGCTATTTTTATTTTACAGTATAATTAGGAGTTGCGTACACAGCGCGGCGCTCAGTGCGGCCCCCTGGTGTGCACGCTTTGGATGCACAACTCCTATCGTGTAGGGTGCGCGACTGCAACACGTTTGGTGCACGACTTCTATGTGTAGGGTGCAGGACTCTGACGAACTAACTAAGTACACAATTGTGTTTCAGGCCTACTATTTAACAGTCAGTATCCATACACTCCAGCAAACGCCCTGTGATGGCTCTGGAATCCCATACTGACTTTCAGTACCATGTACTAATCCATTCACTAAAATAAAACTCAACCAATTATGAATTCACCTAGTGTCTCTCCTTATAGTACTGTTATCATTCAGTCTTTCCTTATAGTACTGTGATCATTCAGTCAGTATTCATGTATTCATGCAGTGAGCCAGGCTTTAGGGCACGGAGTGCTTCAAACTCCTATGTTGAAGGGGCGTTCCATAGGTGTGCGTGTTTGCACGGAACACTAATAGAACAAGACACATCTCCAGATTTATTAGAAATCATAAATCAGGACATGTGTGTGAATGCTGCACCACCCGGCAATTGGTGTAACAAGGCACAAGAAGGAGAATTATTTTAATTTCTCCTCATTTTTCTCTTTGAATGTATGCTAAAATGCACAGCATACATTGAAGGAGAAAAATGCCTTTACAGATTGTTTTTGTGCAGGACGGTGTGTCTTCCAAAAACAAATTTTGCATGACACAGATATCCTTGCGCCATGGTGCCTGTGTCATCGCATGGCTGCAGTTTAAGCAGCAGTGCAGAGGGAAGCATAGACTTACAACATATATATGTACATTTGCTGCATCCCTGTGCTTCTGAAGTACTACAGCACACTGCAGCTAAAGAGTTACAAGTGTCATGCTACAGCACTTATAGTTCTGCACTTATACATACACCATACAGTACTAATGCA
Organism: Lissotriton helveticus; assembly: GCF_964261635.1. NCBI lineage: Eukaryota > Metazoa > Chordata > Amphibia > Caudata > Salamandridae > Lissotriton > Lissotriton helveticus. The sequence goes on along the minus strand of NC_136060.1, from coordinate 116,431,817 downwards.
TTCTTTCAGTCAATCATGCACTATGCATACATTCAAACAAACTGTCATACACTATCATACAAATATATCTCTTTCTTTAATCAGAGAAGTTAGTTCTGAAAAGAACTTTTAATTTTAGTTTTTTTGTTTTATATATTTTTTGTCCTTTTTTTAACAATTTTCAGATTTTTTGGTTGTTTTTTCAAAAGAAAAAAGGACGAAAAAAACAGTGAACTTCAGGAACTAACAACCCAGAAAAAAAAAGTCTAACAGCGGTGGTTTCGTTGTGCTGTACAGACTAAGTTCACAGACTGCTCCCCGTAGCACAGAAGTTGGTTGCACTTGATGCAGTGTATTTTTATGTGTGCAAATTCGGAACGTATGTCCGGACGTGCTGGCGAAGAAGGACTGGCAGAAGTACTTGGGGCTGCAGTTTGAGGGTTGTCTCAAAGTTTCCTGCACTCCTCCCGAGACAGATTCACAGGATGCAGACTCTTAAGATGTTTGTACATACTTGCAGTGCCACAAGAGTACTTTTTATCGGTACTGCCTCTTGAAAGAACGTTAGCACAGATTTTACAGGTGACTTTTGTGGCATTCACCTTCTTTTGTCCTTCAGGGTAGGTAAAAAACTTCGATACTACTGAAGGTCTTTTTGGAGGTGAAGGTTCCACAACAAATTCTTTGTCCAAAGAATGGTCTGATTCTTGTGGTGGCTGTTGTCCTGAAGCCATTTTGTCGTCAAATTGGAAAATATCAGTAAAGAAATTATCCAAATGAAGTTTTTCTCAGGTTAGAGATCTGTCTCCAAAGAAGCTACAAGAAGAATTATGGAAATGGGTGGGGTCCTTCAATAGTTACAATGGGAACCGAAATCGGCTGCCTGCACCCTGCCCGATTGCCGCGGGGGGACTCCAACATCCAGAACCCTTTGCCAAAGGGGAGGAGCTGCCAGGCGAATAAAGGCGCGCACCGCCACCCGCAACGCGGGAACCGAAATCTGCTGCCTGCACCCTGCCTGATTGCCACGGGGGGGACTCCAACATCCAGAACCCTTTGCCGAAGGGGAGGAGCTTCCAGGCGCACAAACGCGCACCGCCACCTGCAACGAGGGACGCGAGCGGGCGGCGCCCGGGCAAAGCCCGGGCCAAGGGCAGGCCCGTCCCTGCCCTTCAAAGCCCGGACAAGGCTGGGCCATCCCGATAATTGGATTAGCAGAGCAGTTTGTTATCTGTGTTACACCGGTAAGACTTTGTGACTGTAAAGAATTATTACCATCAAAGGACCTTATTATTGTATCAACTGCAAGCAAAAACATCTTTTATTTTAAATGAGACACAACTTACGGATTCCTTCCCTTTTCTATACTTCTCTAGATTATTTTCATAAAATCTCTGTGTTTCTTGCTGATTTAATGAGCATAAGCTTTCCATTTGTGACATCAGACATTGCTGATGGCAAATAGCGTTACACTGTAGCTAGTGCACAGAAATCTGTGTTATTATATAACAAAAACCATTGCTTGTTACTGCTTGAGAAAGTACACTGCCATCTTAGCATACCCTTAATCCTAAAGTGCACCTGCCTTAAAAGCTTTCATAGTCAAAAATGGAGAAGAGGAAAGCTGTAGAAGCGATAACAGGCAGGAAAAAGATGCCAAGGACTCAGAAACAACTTAAATCAGCAGCAGAGAATTGTACTTTAGCTGCTATAGGTAATCTCATTGAAGAGGTAGAGAACATGCTGTTTAGTGACAAGGATTCCAACCCAAAGGGGAGAAATACAATCTCATCATATTATAATAAAAAGGATAAAGCAACTTGTAAAGAGTCTAATAGCCATATAGTTACTGTCCATCAAACCCATGAAAAGGTTTTGCTACCCGCAATAGCTGCCAATACCTCAAAAACAACCACAAGCGAAATAATCACCTCTAATAACAAGGTTATGGACTCCGCAGACAAAGATAGCGGTAGCGATTTACAGGAAGAGATCCTAACTATCGAGTTCAACAATAAATACTCTATACTATCCGAAAACCCAGATGTAATATCAGTGCCAGAACCAAGGAGGGAGGACATAGCGAATAGAAGTTTGCCCAATACACCAACATTGGATACCCAGGCTCATACATATATTACTGATACACGCAGACTTGTGCTAGACCTGACTACCAAATTAAATATTGTCGAGGGAGAGGTCAGAGTGATTAAAACAATAATTGAAACACTTACTAACAATTTATATTTAAGTGAAAAGGTTGCAGCCGTTCCACTTGGATCTAGTCTACCCATAGACAATAGGATGAACGTCTATTTCACCAGAGATGACATCCCCAAGAAGCGAATTGAGGGAAAATCAAATCCCTCACAAGCCTATATAGGTCTCTTGTGTACTAATAAAGATAATGTTGATGGTCTCCAACCGTACAAGGGACACCCGGTGACTAGCCGGCAGGAACATCATAGAGCTCATAGACCACAATTAACCCCACCCCACTCAATAAGATACCTAGATAGACAACCCCCTATTAGGATGCAACAGGGGGATAGGGGTGGTGGGAATGGCATGAGAGACAAAGTATGGCATTGTGACCAACGTAGGGAATCCCACCAGAGGGTAATTGGGGGTACTACATCTTATAATGTTTTCCTTACGAATGTCCCGAGATTAAAATCAGGTACTAGGGAGGATGGGGACTCCCTGGTTAATAAAGTCATACATTGGATAAGAACTAAAAGACATTGTCTTTCTGTGATTAGAACTGATATTAAGAGTGCAATACGGCTACAACAAGAGGATGGGGACCTAGATGATGTCAGGCTAATACTTTACTCAAAATCTATAGCTGATAATTTAATCACTTTGAACCTGAGAACCCATTCCTTATTTGAAACAAAAGTTTGTATCAGACAAACTAAAACTGGTAGATCTTACAGCGTAGCCTCGCTGAATCCATCAATGGCCCATACCCATGCTGGTGCTCTTCCTGATCCTTTGATAGCTCAAAAGAACCTTGAAGCAGTGGATTGACTGAATCCATGCAATGACCAGACCCCGATAAGATGCGGGGAACAGTATCACCAATCTGTGGGCTCGATTCGAGCTGCACTAGACAATCAAAACATTAATACAGCACCTACTGTAGGGTCTAGTCCAATCATGAAAGAAAGAACTAACAAATTCAAGGATGGAGGGGTTAGTACTTCTGAGAGTAGTGCTTCTGAAATTAACTCAGTTAAAATTTTACCCTGGAATATAGCGGGACTTACAAATAAACTCCAGGAACCAGACTGGCAGGACTATGTAGACAATCATGACTTTTGTCTCTTTCAAGAGACTTGGGCGTTGGAACCACTATACAAAGAGGGCTTAAGAACTTTCAGCATAGAGGCTGAACATCCAAAGAGAGGAAGACCCTCGGGTGGACTCTTAATATGGGTTAAAAACCATGTAAACGCTGTGATTGAAACTTTGCCTACAGGCTCTAAGGACATCCAGGGACTAAGCTTAAATCTCCCCAACAAAATGAGGATCTCCTTATTTAATATATACATAAGACCAAGAGATCGCTCTAAAGAGTCACTGCTAATTAAACAACTAGAAGAAATCATCGACTCAACTCCATCGGACGGCCTTATTATAATTGGTGGCGATTTTAATTGTTGTTACGAGCCACTAAGGGGCATGGAAACAATTTTTGATGAGGAAGACTTGGCACTGGGCATCCCCTTACATAGAACAGAAACACAGATGGGGTGTACTGTTTCTGCATTACAGATCTTAGATGTTACGATAGAAAAAGGATTACGGTCCTGTAATGGAAGATGCCCCTCTGATTTTGTGCGATCAAACACGTTTTCAAGAGGCCAATCGTCCTCTTGTATAGATCACATTATGATTAGTGCTGAGCATTGGTCGTTTGTGACTGATTTTAGAGTAGAGACTAGGAGGGAAAGTGATCAGTTCCCTCTTTGCCTAGCTCTCAAGGGGGAACACTTCCAGAACTTACCCATATTAGATCAGGAGGACCTGCAGCCCATAATGTGCAATAACAAAAGGGCAGTTAAAAGGCCATTTATATTAGGAAAACTTGAACCCCCTTACTTTTATTTATAATACTTTTTATGATCTTCTTTCTTTCTTCTTTTTAAACCAGGATTCGAATCCCATACCAATCACTCAAATCCATTCAACATTAATTGAAAATATCAAACCTCACCTAACTAAGTCAGGGAGAGGGAAACGTCCTAATAGCAATAATATATTTCTGTCTAACCCATGGTTTAATGAAGACTGTAGGAAAGCTACAAAGAGTCTAACTAAAGCACTAAGGCTGAAAGAACCGGGAAAAGTCAGACAAGAAAGGAGAATTTATAACCAGGTACTAAAAACAGCACGTAGAAACTGGGAGGACTCCAGCTGGGAAGACCTGTTAGCCGCTGCAAAAACAGGAGACCAAACTCTATTCTGGCGGATTGTTCCAAATGGCAAAAAGATTAATAAACCGGTCCAGGATTATAATCTAGACCCCAAAACATGGTTTAGCCATTTTGCCCAATTATATGCATGCCCGGGACCTCCAGCAAGTGACCATCTATGCACCATTAAAGATCTGATGAAGCCGGGTGAGCTTGAACCCCTATAGTTTATTGCAGATACCGAGCAAGCTGTAGCTGGTATTGAGCGGTCTAAAACGCCGGGCCCAGATAAAATCCCTGGGGATTTATTTAGACACGCTCCTGATGTATGGGAACCATACCTCAACTTGCTATGTAATGCAATAAGTAAAGGTCAGCCTATTCCCCCCCGTCATGGAAGGGTGCGGAGATTGTCCCAATATACAAAAAGGGTAACAGAGACGATCCCGCGAACTATAGACCCATCAGCCTGATAGATATTACCCAAAAGGTCTACTCTAAACAGATACTGGATAAGTTAAATGAATGGATAGTCGAAAATGGAATTCTATTCTCTTGCCAGGCAGGTTTTAGAAAAAGAACCAGTACCATTTACCAGGTATTTAGGTTACAAACTATTGCCTGGAAATATACCAAATTAAGACCAGGCAATGTGTACGTGGCCTTTATTGATTTAAAGGCTGCTTTCGACTCAATTCCAAGAGATCTTTTGTGGGTAAATCTATTGAAACAAGGGGTTCCAAGAAACACATTGGTTCAACTTATCAGACTCCACAAAGATAATTTTGCAAAGGTGCGCTGGGGGAAAGGTGGGGAACTCACAGAGGAAATACCGGTCAAGAGAGGGGTGCGCCAGGGGTGCGTCCACTTTGTTCCTCCTTTATCTTAACGATATGGTTGAGTTCCTACAAAAAACAAACCATGATACCCCAAAACTGGGTGGTAACCACATATGTGCCTTGACATTTGCAGATGACACTATTTTGCTCTCACAGACACCGAGGGGACTGCAAAATTTATTGAACAAACTTGATGTGTACTGCAAACTATAAGGCCTGGAAATAAACCCTGTGAAAACAAAATACATGGCTATTAGGCCCCATAAAAGTTTTAAGAGTAATATAATGCTGAATGGCGTGACTTTAGAGAGAGTCAATACTTTTGTTTACCTGGGGGTTACCATAGATTCTACACTTTTATGGCACCCACACATAAAAAAATCCAGGACCATTCTAACACAAAATGCAGCACCCATTCTGAAAAAACTCAATGCCACTGGAATAAAGGCTATTACACCTGCATTGGAGGTATATAAATCCAGAGCGCAAACCGCCGCTCTGTATGGCTCTGTATTGTGGGGAGAACAATTCTCTGCCCTAATCCTGGGAGAAAACAGGGCTCTAAGAGCGATGGTCCCCCTCCCCCAAAATATTCCACTGATCTCTTACATGTATGATTTGGGGCTAAAACGTATTGAACATAGGGCGGTTTGGATGACATTGTCATACTGGATAAGGATATGGGTTACCGAGGAACTTTTCATCTATAGGCAGGCATTGGGAGAACTACTTGCACTAGATACCCATGTTAGATTCCCTTGGTTGGCTAATGTCTGTAAATGGCCCTTGGATTTGGGCCTAAGGAAATTTTGGACTAATACGGATATGCTGACCGTTGAATCCAAAAGGGAAGTTAAAAATGTTTATTGGAACTTTATCCTGCACACAGTCACTTTGAAGTGTGGACATGGTTCACTAACAACTGAATTTCTAATATTTAAGCCAACTCCCAGCTTCAAATTATTCCTGGATCAGATTGAACCCCAACTCGCGAAAATACTCTACCTGAAATTCAGGTACGGCATTCTCCGAGTTGGAACATTTATGTCCAAACGGGAAAGGTCACAGAAGAGCAAAGAAGATAGCATGTGTAAAATGTGCCACCTAGGTGAGCAGGAGGATGTAGCACACGTCCTTTTTTTCTGCCCCACCTATTTCAATGCTAGAAGAAAATGAATAAAACTGTTGGGGAGGAAATTGGGCGTTAGGAAGTACAATGATATGCTACGCATCCTAAAAACTGATAACACACAACTTATTGTATTTGGCATTAGTAGATTCCTGTTGGCCATTAATTTTATGAGAATGAAGAAAGGACTTAAGTTTTAATTATCTACTTGTACTAGAACACTTTAGAATAAAAATTTTGCATTGTTGGAATAACTTGCTGAATATTCTTTTGCACTTGCACTCTGCACTTTATATTGAAGTACTCGATGAAAAGTAGATTCTTATTTATTTATTCAATTGATTTTAAGATTAAGGTTAAAGGGTTCAAGTATTTAAATTCCGAAACTGTATCTAGGCACTAAAGCACTTTATTATCCAAATTACATACTGTAGTTTGACTTTGGTAAATATGCCTTTTGTATTTCACACCTTAGTAAAGAACTTTATACTTGTGTGATTATAATTGTAATGGCTCACAAACCCATCTAGGGGGTTTTTAACATAGGAGTTCTAGAGAATATTGCACTAGATTGATATAATGTATTTTTAACAATATTTGTTCTTTTATGATTCTATGAATCGAATAAAGATGTTTTTGGATGATGATGGTTACAATGGGAAAAGTTATGAACCAATCAATTCTCTATCTTTCTGGTCACATGGGCTCCGCATAGGGTGCGCCCACGCAGCTCGCACCCAGTGCGACTTCGCGAAATTGCATTTAAAAGTAATGTAACTTTATTAAAAGTAAAAGAATATTATTTTTATGATTAGCTCAGATAATGTCTTTTCTTAATATTTATATTAAATATATATATATATGTTTTGGACATTAAAACATTTCGCAGGAGTCGTGCACCCACCGCGTCTAACACACATATGACTTTACGCGGAACCGCGTGACCGTCGCGTAATATGTACATGTCGCGTTTGTGCCACAAGTCGCGTACCAGTCACATAGCAATCGTGTAGGGAAATTCTTACCCGTCGCACACCCTATGCGGATCCTATACATCAATCCTAAAATGGTGGATAGGTTCCGCGCAGTGATCGAGACAGGTGCGCCTTGGGTGCGCGACTCGAAATGTTTTTTTTTTTAAAAACAATAAAGAAAATAATATAAATATATTTAAAAGAATATAAAATGATAACAAAATAAATAAAATATTTTTAATTTGAAAAAAATATTTTTTTATTAAATATGTGTAATGTAATTTAAAAAATAAGATATCTAAAAATAAATAGATTACAAAAATGTAGTAAAACAATATGAAAAAATATATAATAATAAATACATTTAAAAATTAGCATTGAAAAAACCTTTGAAATTCACTGAAAAAACCATAAGTTTCAGACATGTTATAAGTAGGGATTAGGATTTTAAAAACCTTAGAAACTCACTGAAAAAACCATAGGTTTTAGGGGTGTTATAGTTAGCTAGACATTTCACTCGTACAAAACCATTGAAATTCCTCCGTTATAGCTAGTTGTACTAACTATAACTCGCGCGCCCGCAATCCACTGCTGATGATGTCACATATTACATCATTTATGACATGGTCAGTGACATCACTGATGACATCTCAAATGACATCACTGATGACATCACTGATGACATCATCAATGTGACAATCAGATACATATCATACAGTAGTATAACCTTTCAACACTCATTATAAAATATGGAGTACCATATTTGAAACCGTTGACACACCAATACAAGTTTCTAAAAACCCACTCAGTGATTCCTAGATCTAAACACACTCTAAACACTTACCTATAGATTCACTCATAAATGCTGTCAATGATCAATAGAACACTATCAAATATACTTATACATCTATATCGACATTACACACCAGCACACATCCTATTCACTTATGCAGTCATCCTACTCACTTATGCAAACAATGGATCATACTTACATTTACTCAGGTACAATCTTATACAAACACCACTGCATTTATTTATATAGATAGTAATCCCATCCTCGTCGCCATGTGTTGTAAATGAGTGGAGAAGCAGATAAAGGAATGGTAGATATTTATTATGCTCTACAGAGAATAACTGGTGTTCCCATCAGAAAGCCAGGGAGCTAACTGACCAGGAAGAATCTAGACAAAGCACAGTAGAATATGACATCAAGAACATAGAATGTAAGTCTTAAAGCGATACAACAAAATATAAGTAGAGAGAATACAACATAACTCATACTTAGTGTGCTATAAAATCACTATTAAAAGTATACAGTTATCCATACAGTCACTCATACAATCCCTGAGTCTTATGTATACTTATTTATATACAACTGTCACATACACTGCCTTTTATTTTTCTACTTTGTTGGACATGTACCATTGAGAGATATATTTGCTCATCACCACACCCATAAAGATATTCACTCACCCAAACAACTGGTATAACATGTAGTCTTAACCTCATATACCTACTGAATCAACTATTCACACATCTTTGGGCAGTCACACACCCCCCCACCAAACCACACACACACATTCACTCTCCCATACAAATACTCAGTTAACCAATCAATAACGAATATAGACTTTTACATAGCTAGTAACCAACTGGTGCAACAGTTTACACAACAACTGACAAAGTGATACAGATATTCACACAGTTTAGTCACTATCCAATATATTTAGTGAGACACTATAAATTAGTCAAGTAAACAGTCAATCACACTGCTACAAAATCCTTCATCCAGATATTTATATTTATATATCCACTCATTCTTCAATGCAGATTGCTATATATATATAATACATATTTAAATAACGAACCAAACCACATCCACTAGACAATGTCATCAGTGATGTCATCAGTGAAGTCATTTGAGATGTCATCAGTGATGTCATCAGTGATGTCACTGACCATGTCATTAATCATGTAATATGTGACATCATCAGCAGTGGATTGTGGGCGCGCGAGTTATAGTTAGTACAACTAACTATAACAGAGGAATTTCAATGGTTTTGTACGAGTGAAATGTCCAGCTAACTATAACACCCCTAAAACCTATGTTGGTTTTTTTTCAGTGAATTTCTAAGGTTTTTTAAATGCTAATCCCTAACTATAACATGTCTGAAACCTATGTTTTTTTCAGTGAACATACATATATATGTATATATTATCTACTGGCGGTCCCAGTAGATAGGTATAGTTAGGACCTAGTTTCCATAGGAAAAGCGTTTTTTGTTTTCCCAATAACTTTAGCGCCGGTTGACGAATCTTCGTGACATTTTTAAAACTTGTGGCCTGCTCCAGTCAGCTCCTATCCTAAACGTTTTGGGGTGATTTGCCAAACAGAGGCCGAGAAAAAAGGGGAGTCCCAAAACGTGTTTTCTCCATATTATTTTCCATAAGAAACTTGAGACAAGGCTACAGCTCAAACTGGTGAACGGAATTACACCAAATTTGGCAAAAAGGTAGCCCTTGGTTCAGAAAGAGACCTTTTTGTTAAATGGTGTAAATCCTTTCAGTAGTTCCTGAGAAATCAAAAAATAGAGGCATAAAAATCAATTTCCCATAGGAAATAGGGTCATTAACCTTTTCTGTACAAAATAACACAAATTTGTTCCATCGGCAGGCGTACATGGTCTTGGCAGCGGGAAGCTTGACTGACAGAATAACATTACAAAACTTGGGGAGGAAGGTCACATGCTATCAACTGTCGCAGCTCAATCTCCATGCAAGAAGGCGTAGAACTGACAGGTTCAGGTGTAGGACCCTACCCTGCTGCTGTAACACAGATCCTCCCGAAAGGGCAGCCTGATAGGAGGATCGATGCTCAATTGGGCCGGGGCTGCTCCGGCTCCTGGAAAATCATGGCGAAGCGGAGACGATACAGGTTCCGTAAAACAAGGCCTAAAACGCCAAAACTCCCCCGTCGCGTTGGCTGATGGATGTGGAGAAGTCAAAGCACGCTTCGACTGCTTATGCATTTTGTGCCTCTTACTGGAGTGTCCAGATAACTTTGAGTGGGACGAAGTGGACTTCCGAAAGCCAGAGCAGTGCCCGGACCTTCCTCTCAAACAAGACCGGAAATGAGATCTCCAAGGAGTCGTATGATGCGGTGCCAACTGCTGGGCCACAAGCAGCTTTTGGGACCCCTCCCAAAAAGCCTTCGGAGCCATGGTCCAGTAGTCAGAGCACAACTTTGAGTTGTGGTCGGACTCCAGACACCACAGACAGACGACGTGTGAGTCCATTACCGACATAGCACAGTGACAGGCGCTGCGCGGCTTGAAGCCAGAAGTCCTCCTAGACATAATGATAAAACCTACTACACCAAACATGGGTCGACAAAATGTCAAAAAATCCAGTCAAACAGGGAGAGGGGGTAGCTCTCTTCACGGATCAGTGCTTGGTTGGCATGGAAAGGAAAGAACTGATGTCAGCACTCCAAGGTGGAGTCTATATGGGTGACGCGGACGTCATTATGGCGCAGACTATGTCACGCAGTGCCGTCCAATGCCACGTATTGGCGCGCAGGGGTATTGCTCAAAGAAAAATCTTCTTGATCCAGTCTGACACCTTGGAAATTCAAAGGTAAGGAATATGCAAATAGATGTCTCTATCAGATTATAAATTATTCCCCAGAAAAGCATTGCTTATGACCTCACATATTACATCCCTCATGACATGGTCAGTAGCATCACAGATGACATCTCAAATGTCATCATTGATATCATCTACAGAACCACTGACACACCCATTTACACACCCACCTAACCACTCACAACCACTCACAGATCCATGCAACCACTCACAGGCCCAGACACACACCTATATAGTCAGTCACACACCCATACAAGCACTCACACACCTACACAACCACCCCCACTCCCACTCAACCACTCAAAACCCCACACATCTATTCAGACACCCACTCACATACCAACACAAAACACCCATAAAACCACACACACCCATATCATCATTCACACACACAGACATACAACCACTCACAAAGCTACTCACACACCCAGAATACCACTAACAAACCCATCCATAGTCCCATATAGCCATCAAATATCCACTGACATACCTATTGTCAGTCACACAACCACTGCCAGATTCACACAGCTACTCACATACCCATACAGCCACTCAGACACCCACTCACACACTGATACAGACAGTTATAGTTAGCTCAAGTAACTATAACTGCCGAATTTCTATGGGGTTTTTTTGTGTGTGAAATCTGAGCCACACTTTTAAGTCCCTGTAACCTTTGTTTTCTTAGTGAATTTCTACTTTTTTTTCAATTCCATTTCCTAACTATAACGTTCCTGGAACCTTTGGTTTTACACACATATATATATATATATATATATATATAGACACACACACACATCTATGTTATAATATACAGTAGAGGCTCATAGGAAGTAGGTTTTTTGTTTTGCTGATAACTTTGCCATAGTTTGACAAATCCGCATGAAACAATATAAAAAACAAAGTTCATTCACCTCGTCTCCTTCTTTGAAAATACAGGGTGATCCATCAAGTGAGGACCAAGAAAAAGGGAATCCCAAAATGTTGATTTCCTATGTTAATTGCCATAGGAAACTTCTGTTAGCGATACAGAAAGAAAGGATTGACAAAAAGTTAGAAAGTTGCTCATAAAGCCGTTTATATTTTTGTGTAAATCTATACAACCGTTCAAAACTAGCAGGGTGCTCACTCCAGTTGCAATCATGAAAGTTTGGTGTTGATCCATCAAGCGGGGGCTGAGAAAAAGGGGGGATCGCAAAACACATTTTCTCTATGTTAATTCCTATAGAGATTTAAGACAGGACTACAGCCCAAACTACTGAATGAAATTACTCCCAGTTTGGTCGAAAAGTAGCTGTTCATCCAGAAAGTGACCTTTTTCTAAATTGGCTTAAATCTGTTTGCTAGTTTTTGAAATATGAAGAGAAAAACCTAATTGTACATATAGGGACGCAGCTCCTCTAAGGATCCCACAGTACTCATGCTGAAATCGAATTGGCTGCTAACAATTCAAACCAGGAAGTGCTGGCAGCAATCTTGTGAGTCGGCTTGAGCGGAGCACCACAAAAAAATAAGGTAAAAGAGGAGGAGGCAGGGTAGGAATACCATGGCACACTTGGCATCTTTGGGTGGGGGCGTCCCACAAAGACACCACAGGGCAAATAAAAGCATTTTTTTATTTTCAGTGAGAGCCTACTGAAATTTGCTCAAAAAAAGAAGCACAGTCTCCTGTGCCTCTCTAATCTTTAGAACCCGTGTGGGCCAGGTCTTGGGGGCAAACATTTAAATAAATGTTGGGGGGAGACACATGCTGCCCCCTTGCTGCCCTGGGACTGCCACCTCCCTGGGACAAACATTTAATTAAATGCAGGTGGGCCAGTTGAGGCCCTGGGGACCGCAAACTCCCCTGGGCAAAGTGTTACAATGGGGGGGAGCAGTAGGGCCCTCCTCGTTGAGCCTTTTATGGCCCTGGGGACTGCCACCCCCAAGGGTCAGCTCCTGCTACGTCCCAGGGAGGTCACACTGGGACATAGCTGTTTACTGTGGCTGGGCCTTTAACCACTCCCACCAAGCCGCAGCAAACACTCCGCTCCCACCAAGCGAGACCAGTGAAAATGATGAATCCTTGCAAAACAGACACAGGGATCTGCATGTTTTGCAGCTCCATGTGTCTGAAAGCAATGCCAGCTCCCGCAGGGGATAGCAGAGACAGTGGGGGCTTGAGGATCCCCCGTGATACTGTAGCACAGGAGACATGGCCCTCTCCCATTGGAAAAAGGCAGCACCCCGGGGGATTTGGTCCCCAGGTCCAAAATTGCCTGGGGCACTCCTTCCCAATTAAAAACATATACATTAAAAGGCCTGGCCCCAGGTGATGGGGACCACAGTGCCAACATCTCCTCAGGGAGGGAGGCTGTGCAGCCCCCTCCCCCATTGCAAAAAGGCCATGTCCTGGGCCTAAATCAGCCTACGGAGGGGCACCATCCAGCCCCCACCCTATTAATTTTTTTTAAAAGGCCATGCCCCGGGAAATGGGGTCCGCTAGATTGAAACTGGCCTACAGAGACCGCTTGCCCCCTTTCTCAGTCACTCTGCAAAGGGGCCTCCTGGAGCACAACCTGTTGCGGGATGAAGGACCCTTGGCTCGTGAGGGTCCTTGGTGGCCAACAACCTCTCCTGTTACCTCCAGTAAGTCTGACGCAGTGGGGTTGATGAGAGGTTATCCAAAGCCCCGCCCCCTTTCTCCACCACTCCGCAAATGTGCCTCCTGGCACACTACTGGTTGGGGGATGAAGTCCCTTTGTATGCGGAGGGTCCTTGGAGGCCAATAACCCTTCCTGTTACCTCCAATATGTCGCACACAGCCAGATTACTGAGATGTCGTCAGAGGCCCCCTACCTTTCTCCACCACTCTGCAAATGCACCTCCCGATGTACTACTGGTTGGAGGATGAAGTCCCCTTGGCTGCTGAGGGTCCATGGGGGCCAACAAACCCACCTGTTGTCTTCAGTAAGACTCATACGACAAGATTGCTGAGAGATCGGAGGGCCTGCCCCCTTTCTCCACCACTCTGCAAACGCCCGTCCTGGCGCAGTACGGGTTGGAGGAGTAAGTCCCCTCGGATACTGAGGGTCATTGGTGGGCCAAGAGCCCCAACTATTACCTCCAGGAAGTTTCACACAGCAAGATTGCTTAGAGATCATCGGACGCCTTGCCCCCTTTCTCCGCGATTCTTCCAAAGCGCCTCTTGGCATACTACTTATAGGGGGAAAAAGTCCCTTTGGATGCTAATGGACACTGGAAGCCAAGAAGCCCTCCTGTTACCAGCAATAAGTCCTACACAGCAGGAATGGTGAGAGCTGGTTGGAGGCCCGACCCCTTTCTCCACCACCCCTCTGCAAACACACCTAGAAGTTAAAAGACATAGAAATGTACCTAAAAAACAAAGGTTACAGGGATGCTATAGTTATGTAGTTAGGAAATCGTTTTATTAAATTTAGAAATGTACTGAAAAAACAAAGGTTACAAGGACATTATAATTAGGAAATAGAATGATAAAAATTCACTGACAAAAAACAAAGGCTTCAGGGACACTATAATTAGTCTCAGATTTCACTTTTACAAAACCATTTAAATTCAGCAGTTATAGTTACCAGAGTTAACTTTAACTTACGCCCCTGCAATGCACTGCGTATGACCTCACTCATCTGACCTGATCATCACTCATGAAATGGTCAGTCACATTACTAACGACATCAACCACATAACTACTTAGACACCCTCTCACAATCCAATTCAACCTCATGTATACCCACTCACACACCCGCACAACCACTCACATACCCATTCACACACCTATACAAGTGCTAAAACAACCACTCACTCCTTAGAGCTACCCCTTCATTCACTCATAAAGCCACTCACAGTAACATTCACTCACACACACAGCCACTTTTACAACCAGTCACTCACCCAGACAGCCACTCACACAGTCATACACCCTAACACAGCCACTCACCCACCCATACAAGCAATCACACACTCATACACCCACTTACATACTCATACAAACATCCATACAAGCACTCCCATATTTGCTCACTCACCCATAGTCATTCACACACTCACTCACCAATACAACCACTCACATACTAACGCACTTAACCAAACACTCACTCAAACAGCATCTCACATTACCTACTGGCTAGTTAGGACCTAGTTTCCATAGGAAATCAACAGCATTCGATTTGGAATAATTGTGGCGCCGGTGGACGAATCTTAGCAAAATTTTCCAAGAAAATGGCCTGCTCCGCTCCTTCCCTGAAAGTTTGGGGGTGATTTGTCAAGTGGGGGCCGAGAAAAAAGGGGGGTCCCAAAACGTGTTTTCCCCATGCAATTTTTCATAGGGACCTTTAGCCAGGGCTACAGCCCGAACGGCTGAACGGAATTACACCAAATTTGGCAAAAAGGTAGATTTCGGTTCACAGATTGTGCTTTTTGTTAAATGGTGTAAATCTGTTCAGTAGTTCCTGAGACAATCAAAAGTAAAATCATAGTGATATCTAGAGAAAAAGTACCATACGCGTACAATTAAGAGCACGAGCTGCATGCTGATTGGCTATCAACTGTCTGTCAACACTCCGAACCAGGAAGTGTTGGCAGCCATCTTGTGCATCGGTAGTACTGAGTCACAAGAAAAGAGGGAAACAAAGGTGAAAACAAAGAAAAGGGAGCAGGGTAGAAACACCATGACCCCCTAGGCCTGCTCAGGGGTCCCACAAGGACCCCCAAGGCCAAAAAAAAATGTGTTTATTAAGGCACCACTATGTAAACGCGCCCCCTGGCGCATTTGCAGAGGGGGAACTAATTCCCCTTGAATACTGGGGGTCCCGGGGGCCAAGTAGCCCACCAACAACCTCCAGTATGCGCCAGGGGGCTGCCTTGCAGAGACATCTAAAGGTGACACACTCCTTTTTACACCTCCCCGCAGCAGCCCCCTGGCGCATACTGGAGGTTCCTGGTGGGCTAGTTGGCCCCCAGAGACCCCCAGTATTCAAGGGGAATTAGTTCCCCCTCTGCAAACGCGCCTGGGGGCTGCCTTGCAGAGACGTGTAAAGAGGCCACGACCCTTTTTACACCTCTCTGCAAGGCAGCCCCCTGGCGCATACTGGAGTTTCCTGACCCCCTAGGCCTGCTCAAGGGGTCCCACAAGGACCCCGAAGGCCCCCAAATTATAAATTTTTTTAAATTGCTGGATACGCGCAGGGTATGCGTACCCTGCCGATCCCCCCCAAAAAAATTAAGGCACCACTCTGCAAACGCGTCCCTTGGCGCATTTGCAGAGGGGGAAATAATTCCCCTTGAATACTGGGAGTCCCTGGGGACCAAGTTGCCCACCAGGAACCTCCAGTATGCGCTAGGGGGCTGCCTTGCAGAGAGCTGTAATGAGGCCACGCCCCTTTTTACACCTCTCTGCAACGCAGCCCCCTCGCGCATACTGGATGTTCCTGGTGGGCTAGTTGGCCTCCAGGGACCCACAGTATGCAACTTAAAACGCGCTACGGGGCTCGTTTGCACAGTGGTGAAGGTAGGGGGCGGGGCTTGAGGTGATATGTGTGCAAACAGGCCCTGTGGCGCGTTTTAAGTTGGAGAATTAATTCCTCTTCAATCCAGAGGTCCCCTAGGGGCCAACTAGTCCAACAGGTACCTCCATTAAGCGCCACGGAGCTGCGCTACAGAGTGTTGTAAAAAGGGGGTGTGCCATATGAACACCTCTCTGCAACACAGCTCCCTGGCACATACTGGAGGTACCTGGTGGGCTAGTTGGCTCACAGGGGACCTCAGGATTCAAGAGGAATTAATTCCCCAATCTAAAACGCGCCACAGGGTGTGTTTGGACACATGTCACCTCAGGCCCCGCCCCCTTCCTTCACTATTGAGCACAATATTCCTCTAAAATCAGCGGAACTACGAATTACGATTTACTCACCTGTCATCATGAGAGACATCAGTGCTGCATCTTTTAGCCCAGTACGGACCCTGAAAAGTAAATCTAAGCGTACTTACCAGTAACTTGTATTTCCTTCAATAGGAATCTATTGTGTGGTTTTCACCAGAAAAGTTTCTAAGTGTCTGTTTTTGAAACGTACAAATATTTCCCTAAAATCAGCCGAACTACGAATTCCGATTTACTCACCTGTTATCAGGAGAGACCTCAGTGCTGCATCTTTCAGCCCACTACTGATCCTGAAAAGTAATTCTAACCATACTTACAGTAACTTGAATTTCCTTCCATAGGCTAACATTGACTGGTTTCATTTGGAAATTCTTCGAAGTGTAGAGTTTTGGAACTTTAAAAAAATTCCTCTAAAAGCAGCCGAACTACGAATTCAGATTTACTCACCTGTTATCAGGGGAGAGCTCAGTGCTGCATCTTTGAGCCCAGTACTGATCCTGAAAAGTAATTCTAACCATACTTACCAGTAACTTGAATTTCCTTCCATAGGAATCAATTGTCTGGTTTTCACCAGAAAAGTTTCTGTCTATTTTCACAAACTAAAAATATGACTAAAAAATCGCCTCTATGACTTAAACACATTCTTTCAACTGTTTACAGGAGATGCACCAGTGCTGGAACCAGGATCCACCACCGAGTAAGAAAAAGTAATGATAACACTACTTACCTGCTAAGTGAATTTCCTCCCATAGGATAACATAGGTGATTCTATGTGAAAAAATTTCTAAGTTTCAACTTTTAAAATACAATATTATTCCTTAAAAATCACTACTGTAACTATAACACTTTTACTCAACCGTTTACAGGAGATGTCCAAGGACTGAATCTAGGATCCAATCCTGTGGTTAGAAAAGTAATCCATAAAGTAACTAATTGCATTTAGCTAGAAAAACACATTGAGGCCAATGTTGCATTGTGTTTGAAATTGTGTTGCCCATTGCAACAACTGTAACTACTGTACTTAAATGTCTATTGCCTATTTGCAAAGTATTTAAACTGAAGTAATTCATTCTGAGAAAGTATATTTTGTAATGTATAATGTAATTACAATGTAATTTAAAAAATAAAATATCTAAAAATAAATAGTTTAAAAAATGTAGTAAATCAGTATAAAAAAATATATAACAATTAATACATTTAAAAATTGTCATTTACAAAACCTTCGAAATTCATTGAAAAAACCAAAGGTTTCAGGCCTGATATAGTTAGGAATTAGCATTTAAAAAACCTTTGAAATTCACTGAAAAAAATAGGTTTCAGGCCTGATATAGTTAGGAATTAGCATTTATAAAACCTATGAAATTCACTGAAAAAACCATCATCCACGTGATACACCTCATCATACACTAGTATAACCTTTCATCACTCACAGTAAAATACAGAGTGCCATATTTGAATCCATTGACACACCAATACAAGTTTCTAAAAACCGACTCAGTGATTCCTAGATCTATACACACATCTAATCACTTACCTACAGATTCGCTCATACATGCAGTCAATGACCAATAGAACACTATCAAATATACTTATACACCTATATCGACATTACACACCAGCACACATCCTATTCACTTATAAAGTCATCCTATTCACTTATGCAGACAATGGATCATACTTACATTTACTTAGCTGTACACTTATACAAACACCACTTTATCTATTCATATATAGCAAATTATACTTAGTGTTATAAAATCACTATTACAAGTAGACAGTTATCTATACAGTCACGCATACAATCACTGAGTCTTATGTAGACTTATTTATAAACAACAACTGACACATACATTGCCTTTTATTTTTCTACTTTGTTGGACATGTACCATTAAGAGAGATATTTGCTCATCACCACACCCATAAAGATATTCACTCACCCAAACAACTGTTATAACATGTAGTCTTAACGTCATATACCTACTAAATCAACTATTCACACATCTTTGGGCAGTCACACACCTCCCACCGAACCACATACACTTTCACTCTCCCATACAAATACTCAGTTAACTAATCAATTACTAGACTTTCAAATAGCTAGTAACCAACTGGAGAAGTCGTTTTTACAACAACTGACAAAGTGATACAGATGTTCACACAGTTTAGTCACTATCCAATATTTTAGAGAGACACTGTAATTAGTCAAGTAAACAGTCAAACTGCTACTAAATCCTCCATACAGATATTTATATTTATATATCCAATCATTCTTCAATGCAAATTGCTATATATATATATATAATACATATTTAAATAACGAAGCAAACCACATTCACCGGATGATATCATCAGTGATGTCATCAGTGATGTCATTTGAGATGTCATCAGTGATGTCACTGACCAGGTCATGAATGATGTAATATTTGACATCATCAGCAGTGGATTGCGGGCGCGCGAGATATAGTTAGTACAACTAACTATATCGGAGGAATTTCAATGGTTTTGTAAAAGTGAAATGTACAGCTAACTATAACACCCCTAAAACCTACAGTTTTTTCAGTGAATTTCTAATTCCTAACTATATCAGGCCTGAAACCTATGGTTTTTTCAGTGAATTTCAAAGGTTTTTTTAAATGCTAATTCCTAACTATATCAGGCCTGAAACCTATGTTTTTTTCAGTGAATTTCAAAGGTTTTTTAAATGCTATTTCCTAACTATATCAGGCCTGAAACCTTTAGTTTTTTCAGTGAATATATATATATATATATATATATATATATATATATATACAGAGCTATGCAGCTGTGTGAAGTGTAAAATGCTTTATATCACTATTGTTCAGTGTAGGGAGGGGCCATGACCAAGGAGATGCAAAGACTCATGTGAGTAATCATATCTCTATCCTTCCTAAGCTAATGCGTTCCTAGGAGTTGGCTAAAAAATAGGTGGGTCCAAATAGAGCCATAGGCAAGATCAGAGAGTTGAAAAAACCCATCTCACAAGCACCAAGACACCCATGCGAGATGCTGAAACCCATTAATAAAAGAGGCAGGGCAGACATCTCATATCTATAGTGCTGTATGTAAAAGTACCTGCAACACATGATGGACAGAATGCTGAATGATTCAAACATTCTCCCCCAGTCAAGAGATCTGGGTTATATCCATCGTTCTTTTGCCCACTACGCCACCACAGTTTGGACCCAGCCATATGCAAATCAGTCTTGACCCTGTGCCTCATGGGAACAGTCCAGACCGAACGCCAAGCCAGGTCCTCCCCGGACCCGAAACAAGCATCTTGGGACTGGTTTCAAGGAATGTCACCCTTCAGCCAGGCTAGCTTGAATCCAGTGGTACAGTGAGCAAGGGACCCACGTCTGGGCATACCCATCCCACTTAGGGCAAAAAGTGTAACTGCAATTTGTCACCCCGAGTGGGACGGCTATGCCCAGGCGTGGGTCCCGTGCTCTCCATGCCACTGGAGTCAAGCTATCCTGGCTGATGAGTGGTGAAACTATGAAACCGGATGGTTGTTGCCAGTCCAGAGAGGACCTGGCCTGGCAGTTAGGGCTGGACTGTTCCAATTGGGCACGGGGTCAAGACTGATTTGCATATGGCTGGGTTCAAACTGGAATGGCATGGTGAGCAAATTAAAATGATGGCTTTAGGCCCAGATCTCTGTACTGGGGTGAATGTATGACATTGTTCTGCATTCTGTCCATCAATTGTTCTATTTGCATTTGTCACCCTGAGTGGGACAGAGTACAGCATCGGGGCGGAGCTTGCAAGGCTACAAGATGGCTGCACTAGTGTAAAGCTACCGTAATCTGGGTTACTATCCTGCACAATCCTGCAGCATTTGGGGATAAAAAGCAGGCGCTTACAACTCTGGTACGCTCGGACGCTCTACTGGTTGTGACATAGGGGTTAGCTGGCTGCCCGGCATCCTGCAAGGTGGCGTCTCCGGATCCTGGTTGGCGACCGGAGCAGGGCCTGCGTAGTTTGGCAGCAAGCGAGGCGGCCGAGGGAAGATTTGCCCCGGATCTGCTGACGTCTTGAGACTTGGCCTGCTCTGTCCGTGGTGAAGGGAGAGTCATCCAGCCTCGCTGATGCCTGCGAGATGAGAGAGGCCCAATTGCTCACGGAGGGGACACGGAGCTGCTTTAGACTGTGCCGCAGCCTCATGGAAGGAACAGCGAGTTGCTTTAGACTGGGCCGCAGCCGGGCTGTAGTTACGACCGCAGTGGAGGTAGGAGAGAGCGGCCAGACTGGCGTCCCCCCTCCCTGCTATAGAAGTTTAGCCTGCATCCCCACTGTATACCTTTACACAAGCCACAGGCCTAACCTGAGAGGTCTTGGTATGACCCACTGGCTGGAGAGTTTACTGATGCAGAGGCCGCAAGCGCCCTGGGTCGCAGCTGCGTCGTGACTCCTTCTACGATATCCAGGAAATCGAGTGCTGCGCCTAGGGTAATAAATCTCCAAGGCTGCCTTCAGGGACAGGCGCGGAAAATTGCCGGAGGTCGGGGGAAGGAGGGATCACTAAGAGAGCGCTGTGCCACATTCACCCTACTGGATTGATACCATTGTTGACTTGCCGGGACACATGGCCTGGGCGGGAGCGGCTTCAGAGCATGCTTGTGCAGGAATTGTGTGGGCCTGGACAGAGGTGCCCCAACTAATTTGACTTCGCCTTCTCTGAGGTGAGCCTGCAGAGGGGTGCGCAAACCCTAGGTGCATTGCTGCTGCGACCTGGGCACAACTGGTAAACCTGATAGGCTTGGGCATTTTGTTATTTGACGGCACTGAGCCACCACACAACTGCAGTATGACACGGCCTTCTTAGACGCCCTAGACCGTGTATAACCGGGCATCGGTAGGCTAAGAGGGCAGTGTATGGATATAGCGCTTCGCTTTATTTGCTCCTTGGGAGCAGTCAGTGCCAGAGGAGGGCACCATAGTGAGATCTGACAAATAAAGACCGGAGAGACGTCGGACGTCCCCAATCTAAAACAGATTCTAGCAGCGATGCAAAGAAGCCTGACCAAGAATGATGAAAAGGTAGATGCCTTATCATTTCGCATTGAAAAAATGTCAGAGCGCTTAGATAAGCATACTGAGAGCCTTGATCTGGTGGAAAAAAGAGTGTCAGAGGAGGAAGATTCCTTACCCACTAGCTGCCTGGCACACAGTAAAATGGATAAACTACTGCAGGCGGTCCAGGCCAAAGCCGAAGATCTGGAAGCGAGATCTCGGCGCAGCAACATAAGACTGGTGGGAATAGCAGAATTGACCAATATCCTAAATATGGAACTCTTTGCCGAACAGTTACTGGTCACCCTCCTGAACAGAGATACATTCTCTAGTGTGTTCACTGTAGATCGTGCTCATCGCTCCCTTACGCCCAGACCGGTCCCTGGAGCCCCTCCGCGGCCCATAATTGCCAAGTTGTTTAAATATAGGGATGGGTAAGCAGCCTTACACAAAGCCAGGGAGCTGCACACTTTGCGACAAGAGGGCATGGACTTCTGCCTATATTTTGACTTTACACAGCAGGTCCAGGAAGCAAGACGTCTGCTTCTACCGGTAACGCGGAAACTTCGCCACCTCAACCTTGATTACAACATGATGTACCCAGCTAAATTGTGAATACAAGCTGATGGCAAAGCATTTATATTTACTGAGATGAGGGAGGAGCTTCAATTCATACAAAGGCAGGAGGGTGGAGGACCTTGCCAGAAATCCTCAAGCTCGACAACTTCCAACAGTGATAAAGTCCCAGTGCTAGATGTTCAGTGAATTTCACTGGACACTCATCTGGCTGCATCGAATCATAGCTGCATCAGACTGTGCTGAGGCCAGAGCTGCTACTCGGGTGGCTGCCGCGCAGGCACTTGGACCCTGAGAATTGAACCGTGTAGCTAATAGCTATGTTTGATTAGCCTGCTTAACCTCTTCAATGCTAATGACGAGCTGACCTTGTCATGAACAATGGGTTTTCAAATAACCAGCATCCAAGGTGTTGATGATTCTGATATGGTTGTCAGTTATATATATGCCAAAGTGGCATGCTGGGTTGCTAATACTCTAAGCAAGCCCTAGATGATACAACCATGCAGTCATTGATAGACATACAGGTCTTACTGAGTCCAATCATAGAGTTCCTTTAAACGAACCCTGGAGAGCCCCAGAGGGGTAGCATGTTAGATGTGTTCATGATCCCGGATGCCGGAATAAGTTTGGTGCCTTTAACATCTGCCCCTGCGTGTTACTCACTTTTTGCTAATGGATCTATGCTTGGGTGGGTACTTTATTTCGGGGGTTGTTTAACTGGAGGGGGTGGGTACTTTTTCGACTATGCTCAGTTAGGGAATGCATAGCGCAAGAGGGACAAACACAAAGAGAACTGTTCAGGCTTCACTGTGTTGGCTGGTTATGCAGGAATTAAAACGTTGAGAGGGCAGGTATGACAAATACAACTTCTCCAAACAATGCAACACCTCAACTGATAAACAGTTAGATTTTTGTCCTGGAATGTAAGGGGGTTACATAACTTCAGAAAAATTTGCCAAGTAGTAGCTTTTCTCAAACGCCACCAGGTAGACGTAGCATTTATTCAAGAAACGCATTTAGGCCAAAAGAGAATATGCTTACATATAGATGGCTGCAGGGCGATTTCAATGCAGCTGGGTTCACCTCACATGCTTGGAGTGTTCTCACATGGGTTAACTCGAAGTCTGGAATTACTATACAAGAGTTGGATGCGGACCCAGTTGGCAGATTTGTCATCTCTAGATGTTACAAAGAAGGGCTAAATGTCAAATTAGTTAACGTCTATGGCCCGAACTATGACAACTCTCCCTTTTACCACACAATAGTCTCACGTATCCTTAAAGGGCCCGATCTTCCACTGATCTGAGGTGGTGATTTAAATTGCGTTCTGGACCCGGCCCAAGACCGCTCCAGGGGCCCTCCTCGAAGGCCTTCAGCTGTTGCCAGGGCTATAAAAGACATTATTGATCAACTATGCCTGCTAAACATATGACGCTGGCATTCCCCTGATGCTTCATGGTTCTCTCTCTCATTACTACGCTTTTCATGACATTCACACCAGGATAGATTTCTGGCTTGCTTCTAAATCACTTTGCTCTTTAACGTAAAAGACTGTGTACCACTTCCCAATACATACTCGGACCACTCTCCTATACTTCTAGACCTGGTCTTACCCCTCAGGAGCTGCATGCCCTTCACTTGGAGGTTTCTCCCATACTCCCTACTGGATTCTGTGTTTAAGGCAGACCTTGCCTCCACAGGCTAACGCGACTAGAGCGCACTTACCAACTGAGGGGTGAGATATATAAGATATTTTAGAAGAGTACCAGGAAACAGCAGACAGGGAAGTGAACCATTTGGGCATGTACGTCATAGCTAGAACATATGGCGAGGGGGAACATCCTGGTGCAGTCCTGGCAGCTATGCAGCGCCACAATAGGGAGTTGACACAATGATCGAGATTCTGGGGGAAGATGGGAGTCAGATACATGAGACGTTGCTTATCGCGCAGAGATTTAGGAGATACTACACTGAATTGTATAGCTCTAGATTCTAGAATGAGGAGAGCATGAATGACTGTTTGGAGCATATACAAATGCCATGGCTCACTAACTTGCATAGAGAATATTTTATGGCACCACTGGAGCCTGGTGAGATTAGTAGAGCTCAGCAGTCAATGCGAAATGGCAGCGCTCCGGGCTCTGATGGCCTAACGATGACTTTTTAGAAGACATTTGCAGACTTACTAATACCACATTTAGTCACCCTCTACGAAGAGATGGTGGAGGCTGATAGGATGCCCCCTACCATGTGAGAAGCTATTCTGAAGCCAGGGAAGTGGGCAAACAAATGCTCCTCCTATAGGTATTTATCACTATTAAACGTAGACACTAAAGTGTTTGCTAAAATACTGACTAATCGTCTGGCCCCCTGGTACCAATACTGATCAGCCCAGGCAGCCTGGTTTTGTTCCTAGGCGATGCCTAACCTATAACCTCAGAACGGTATTCGGTGCTATTCAGAACATTAACCGAGAGGTCAAAGTAGTTATGGTCTTCCTGGACGCAGAAAAAGCATTTGACTCTGTGGAGTGGGCATTTATGAGGGCAGTGTCAGTCGATTTGGGGTTAGAGATGTGTTTTTGCAGCTGGTGTGGGTCTTGTGCAATGCTCTGGTGGCTTGAGTCAGAGTTGGCAATATGGTAACTCCTCTCATTACAATATCCAGAGGTACCCGGCAAGGGTGCCTATTATCAACTCTACTATGTGCCCTGGTGGCAATTCAGAATAAAAGCCAGCAGACAGCTAGAGAAGGGCAGGTAAAACATCAGAATGCATCCCCTACATAAATGTCCCAAGGATTATGTTCTTGTTTCCTTGTATATACGTTTACCCTAATGTCATACTCTACTTGCTACATGCCTCTCAGTGTCTCCTCATCTCCTTGCCATAAGCATATTTCACACCGCACATTTTATTCGTTATCATCTCACAAGGCCAAGCAAAGAGGTAATGTGAAAGCTCATGCCTAGCTGGCAACACAGTAAGAGATAGTAGGCACTCATCTCACCTGCCATTAAGTGAAGAGTCATAAGTAGGGCCCACAACAAACACTTCAGTCTCAGGGAAATCCTCAGCCATCTATTGAGTCCCACAGAGATGGCTGGGAAGCCAGCAAAAACAGAGGCACAGTCCACATCAGAAACAAACAGTAGCAAAAAGAAAATGGCACAAAAGCTAAGTAGGAACTCACTTTCAAAGACAGGAATACAAAGGTAGAAGACTATCCCTTCAAATCCTTATTTTCCACTCAAGAAAAACAAACCAAAAGGATTATGAGCCGTAGTAGACTTTCCTAAGTATGCCCGGAAGAGTTCAAACTATTTTCTGTTAGATAAGCAGTGGGTGTGTTTCTTCAAGGTGTGGGCACACACCCATGAAGGACAGGTATGAGGAAGTAAACCTTAATGTTTGTGGGCAACAGACCTAAAAACCCAGACTATGGAAGTCTAACCTCCAACATGTTGATTAGAATGCCTCAAGCTGTTTGGACATGACTAGGAGCTCTGACAATTTCTGGGGTACAAACAAGGACATAACTTTTGTTTTAAAAATGATTTGTTGTGATCCACAAAATATATATTACTTATTATTATTACTTTCATCCCAATAGCTCTTTTGGTTTTATCACATCTGAAACCTTCTGTTCTCAATGCAATGAAACCTTTTATGGATATTGGACATCCGTTTAATTTATTATATATATATAACAAGTCAAGTCAATAAGTCTTTATTTCGAATTTTCCTCATAAAAGACATACTATACAAAAATCCAGCATTACATCCAATTCATACGTAGAAAAGTTGGTATCACAGTATAATAAAAATAGAAATAAATAGAAATGCTAAAACCAGGATTAAAAGGTATTAAATGTGCAAAATGGCAAAAGACTTAGACATCACGATAATAATTAAAAGAAGAGACAAAAAAAGGGGTATACTCCAATCAGACCCAAGCCCCACAGGGGTTACCTCCAACGCCAAAGCCAATCGATTATATTACATCCACCACTAAATTAGGGGCTAATCTTACGCATCCGGAGTATCCATGCCCAGCTCATAAATTTGGCTACACCTACTACCACCAAAGTGGAGGTATCCGATTTCAGGATTCTACTTGCAGCCAGTGCAGATGTGGTTCCCAGTGCCCGGCAGACAGGTCTTAACCACCGCCGTCTGGGCTGTTGGTACTCCGGACAGACAAAAAGGAAGTGATCAATCGTTTCAACCTGATCTACACAAAATGGACATTTGTCACTACCTATGATGTTTCATCTGCTTGTTAGCACCCGTAACGGAAGAGTTCCTACCCTAAACTTGGTGATACAGTTTACGGTCTAGGGGTTTCGTTATTGTGTCCCAATATTCTTCCAGGTAGGAATCGTCCTTAATAACAAGAAAGGCTGCAGACATAGAACTACCTATCAGGGATTCATGCCTCTTGGCTTTGATTCTGGCCCAGTACATATCCCTGAAAATCTTTTTGGGTGGGAATACAGCAGTGTCAGGGTTAGCCCATAGCTCCCCCATCCCCATGTCAATTAATATTGATTTAATTTCAGTCAGCCAAGGGATCCTGTGAGCTCCTCCAGTTCTCTTAACTTCAAAAAGAGCCTTGGCCTTAACACATACTGTAGCACACAGTTAATAAATTATATTTAGTTTATTATTCTATGATGATTTGTGAAAACCAGCATGAAGATAAAGTAATGTAAATGGCTACCTAAGACATCTATAAAGACTAATGCATAAAGGCTAATGCACTTTTAACTCAACTTGTAGGGATAGTATGTAAACAAACCTTAATGAACTGTGGTGTAGCTAACCTCACTGTAGCTACAAAACAGACTCTTTCTTCATATGTTGGCCGAAAAGATCGTTGAAGCACTCCTTCAAAACCATTGCATGAAGAAATAGGCACTGAATCAAAAAATAAGAAAGGGAAAAATAGGATGCTGATTAACAAGCAACATTAATGGAAATGTATCTGTGTGTTAAGCGAAGGTGCTATTCTACTATAATACTACAACAGCCTGAAAACCAGAATTTAATTCATACAATGCAAAGATCCCCATAAAAAGCGATGTGTTTTTTGAATATTCAGAATTAAACTAATAAATTAAAAAGCCAGATGATAAATAGTGATATGATTTATAAAAGTAATGTGAATTACATTTGATCAGTCGGACAAATAAAAATGGAAAATCATACAGAACTGAACTTTCACTTTAAGATTTCAAAACACTATTATCACTCAGTTGGCCCAAACACTGTAGGAATAGTGACGCATTAAAAAAGGCAAAAGTTCTGGCCCTTGGCAAAGAGGTCCGATAGCTATTTTTTTTAGTATATTTTATTGCAAGCACATGAAGAGAAGAGAATGAAGGAAAAAAAATTAAAACATGCTCTAGCCTAAACATGATGGCCATAAGTGTGCAAAATATTTTAAAATGAGAACAATTTATTGCAACATATAATTTAATAGAAGCATGGATGAAAGGTGTGTGTACCTAGAACACACAACATTTTTACATTTTGGTGAGCATCCCAGAAAAATAGGATTCATAAAAAAGTACTATTGACTTGAATTGCTGAAACCTGAAGACATAGTTGATGAAGGATCACTAAGAAGTAAAAACCAATAAAGAGAGGAAAGAAATAAACATTAGCAAAGTAAAGTACCAGCTGACCAAACCTGGAATGTGTTTAGGTGGGTGTGCACTTGATCAGGCAAAATGCAGGTGTTCCTATTGCAACAGAGCCAATGACTTAAGAGGGCTAACCCATGTTGTATGCAGTGGTGGGCAGAAGCAACACAAATAATTAAGAGGGCGGATGCAAAGCTCCTCTATGCATGCATAATATGTATGCATGTCTCCTTTATACATGCATAATATGTATGTGTAGATATGGTGTTAGCCATAAACCTTTGTTTTTTTTTATTACAATTATGGGGACTATGAAAAAGGTAACATTACAAGTGAGTAAAGTTGCACATGTAAAGGCACTCTTACATGTCAGAGAAACTTTTGAACTTTTGGCTATTCATCATTTAAGAGTGTAGATTTACTTAAACGTGTAGACTTACATGTACTCATCCCCCTTAGTGAAGTGAGTAAAAACTTCACCTATGACCGTAAAGTTACTACTAGTAATTGCTTCAGGATCGTATTTGATGCTCCGCACATTTGCCAGAGACCTCTGCAGTCAGGGCAGAGATCTTCATATGGTAAGGTGTAGGGAAATAAAAGTTAATTAAAGTATCAAAAAAATATTTTGAATATTAAATGCTAATGTTGAAAAATGTATATATTTGTAAAAACATTTTTTTTAAGTTGTTAAGATACTATTAGCTACATTTTAAATTATATTTTAATTCTTTAGTATAATAAGTATAATACTTTAAAACATAAAAATAAAATTAAACCCACATAAAGTCAAATGTTTTTATATTGATGTATTAAAAGTTACTAAACATCATATATAAAATGAATTTATTTGTAAATGATATCCATAACATATATATTTATAATGTTTATAAAATATTAAAGCTACATTTATTTTTAAAGTAAAAAATAACTACATTTTAAATTTGAATATTTAAATATTTATTTATAATTTACTATTTTGTTTTTTGCATTACTCCAGGTCTGAGCCAGGGTACATTTACGACTGTTTTGGGTCTTTTTTCACTGTAATAGCTTGAGAAGTGCAGTTTGCGAATAGGAAGAGGCTTACTCTTTTGTTGGTCCATAATCCCCTTTGTAGCCCTCGCATAAATGTAAATGTACAGGAATTTATATAGCGCAAATCACCAAGCGGTTTCTAAGCGCTTGTTTAGGGAACCCGTCCTGGTATTCCCCTGTGAGATAACCCCGGCAGGGTATCCGCAAGGTGAAAGCCAGGCATCCCGCCGCGGGGGGCCGATGTGGAGATTAAGCAAGCTATTGCCCAGAGTCGCAGAGTGTGAACCCGTGAATCGAGTAGGCACCGGAGTGGGAATTGTCGAGTCCATGGACATTTTAGGACTCAAGACCTCGCCGAGCCGGGGATTGAACCCTGGTCCCGGGCTGACCTCTGCTTCCAGGTCTGCCTCCTCTAACCAGTGAGCCACACTTCTCCATATAACCCGCCACATAACCCATTCTTACTCCTCCCAAAACCCCTCTGCTTTACTAAACAAATGTACACCTACGAGGGTGGGTGCAGAGTAGAAATATTGCCGCAAAAATATTGTGGGACAGAAATATCGCCGCAAAAATATTGTGGAGAAGAAATATCTACAACAAAAATATAGTTGACAAGAATATCGACTGACAGGTAAGTAATATCGATTTCATAATTATCTTTGTAATAAATATCGTTAACAAAAATATAGTTTACAAAAATATTGATTTATTAATAATGTTCTGCATTTTAGTATTTTTAATGAGAATTGTTTGTTATATGTTTTAGAGTTTTACTAGTTATTAATTTCAATTCAATTCAATTAATCTTTATTTCGATACACTGTATCATAAAAGTTACATAAAATGAAGTCACAGCTTTAAAAAGGATATTTGGCATCTTAACACAGTCATAAATTGGGATAATATGTACATTTCTATTGATGGGGGGAGGAGTCAATCAAGATTTAGGAACATGCAAAAATTATTTAAAAAGGCACAATAAAATCAAATAAAAGTCCTCATTTTTTTTTCTTTTCTAAGATATTGGTTCTCAAATTGATTTCAAAGTTTTTCACCAATTTTTTTCCTGAGGAAATACACTCCTAGCAGGAACCTACTAATAAGGTAAACAAAGACCTGCCGCATATCAGTCTTTAAAATTCTTTCTGCAACTCTGCATGATCGTACACCAACATTTAAACAGAAAGGTTTGATCCATCTTTTCCTCGGGATCAAATAAGCAGGACAGATAAACAGAACATGCACAATATCCTCCCTGGCTTTCTCAGTGCACATGGTGCATTTGTCATCACTATCTTTCTTACACTTTGCTGTAGAGCTTTTTAGCATTAATACTCCATATCTAAACTTTAGATATAATGTTTTGGTGGATTTACTTCATTCAGAAAGATTTCAAAGTTTGGGCCCAATTTGAACGGAAGAAATTCTTTAGTCAAGGAACCATTTGCTATATCATTGGTTGGTTCTATAATCGTCCATATAAACCCAAAAAATTACTTTTAAAATCTTCCTAGACCCCGGCATTAATGCAAGTGGATTGCTCCAAAAGTGTGATAATCCAAGCCTCTCCAACCATGTTCTAATGTGGTTAAACCATGCAATGCACTTAAAAATATCAAGGTCTTTTGTTATTAATTTATTTTAAGTTTAATTCTGCATTTTTAGTTCCATAGCGGGTTATGGGTTTATAGGGGAATAGGGTGGGAAGTAATTTAATTTTATAAAATGTATTGAATAATGTATTACTTGATTAATTAATAATAGTTTAATAATTAGTTGTTAATTAATTTCAATTAGTCATTTATTAAATAATTAGGTTAAGTGCTTAATTAACTTTAGGTGTGTGTTGTGGTGTTTATATGTGTAAATTGTGTGATGGTTGGTAATTAATAAAAAAATCATTATTGATTATTAAATACGTTAAAGTTAATTACCATCAATTAATTAGGAATTATTAATTGTAATAGTGTAATTAATTTTAAGTGTGTGTTTTGGTGTTAATATGTGTAAATGGTATGAAAGGTGATAAATAAATAATTTTTTCTTGATTCATTAATAAATATTAATACGTTAATTTTCATTAATTAATGTGTAATTATTCAATTTAATTATGTAATTAATTGTAGGTGTGTGTTGTGGATTTTATAGTGTTAAATAATTGGTAATTACTTTTTTATTATCTTTGTTAATAATATATTTAAATTAATATATTAATTATGTTAATATTGGAAATTAAATTTAATAAAAATGTTGATGGTTTTATTTTTTATTGTTTTGGGATCCAGCGCTTTCCCTACTGTTCCTTCACTGGAGTGGGAATAGTAAATGTTACCCCTCCGCTATCCAGCGCTTTCCCTACTGTTGCAATCATTGGAGTGGGAATAGTAATTTTTATCCCTATGCTATCCAGCGCTTTCCCTACTGTTGCACTCACTGGAGTGTGAATAGTAATGTTTACGCCTCCGCTATCCAGCACTTTCCCTGCTGTTGCACTCATTGGAGTGAGAATAGTAATTTTTACCCCTACGCTATCCAGCGCTTTCCCTACTGTTGCACTCACTGGAGTGGGAATAGTAATTTTTACCACTCTGCTATCCAGCGCTTTCCCTACTGTTGCACTCACTGGAGTGGGAATAGCAAATTTTACCCCTCCGCTATCCAGCGCATTGCCTACTGTTGCACTCACTGGAGTGGGAATAGTAAATTTTATCCCTTCGCTACCCAGCGCTTTTTCTACTGTTGCACTCACTGGAGTGGGAATAGTAATTTTTACCCCTTCGCTATCCAACGTTTTAACTACTAATGTTTTTATTTTGTTATTAAATATATTCATTATTGTTTTAAATATTTTAATGTGTTAATTAAATATAGAATATTTTATTTTAAATGATTTATATATGTGTTTATTTTATTTTTATATAATTTAAAAAGTTTATAAATTAAATAAAGATAATAGTTAATAAAATGTATTTAAGTAAATATATGTATATGTAAATATTTTTGTGTGTTTATATTTAATAAATTAAGTTTGTTATAATTAGTTTAAATATATATATATTAAATGTCATTTATTTTGTTAATATTATTAATATGTTCAAATTAATTTATTGAAATTTATGTTTGAAGTCAATATTTTTTACATCGATATTTTTCAGTCGATATTATTGTACTTACCTGTACCAAGCTTTTCAACATCATAAAATATTTTTGCACAGGCCCAGCAGCTCCCTTAGTAATTTTTCAAACACCAAGACAAAACAAGTGATAAAGCCAAACGGGTGGAAGGCAATGCCAGGCCTGCGGGCTTTGGTAATTAATGCTTGTTTTGTCTTGGCTGCAGACAGGTTTAGCTGCCTGAATGCAGATCTATTTTTTTAAACACATAATAAATACATAGAGAGGGTTTTGGGTCAGTCCCTTGCTGATGACTGGATGGCTTTGTGGGCTATCTAACGAGCCTGCTTTTGATTCAATTACCTAGCTCCCTATTTGTGCACATGTCACTTACAGTTTTCTGACTAGATGACTTGCCTCCTTCTGCTGTATGCTTTAGAGTGTTTGCAGCACGTGGTTGGGACTATCTGATCACAGTTGAAACAACTTTGAAAATATGGCTCGATGACCTCAAGTCTCAATCATTGTCAGTGAGACACACCTTTGGCTCATATGTTCTGTGAGCATTCATATCAGGCTAAATAGTACACCTGGTGAGAAGGGCTAGACCCTAAACTATAAGTGTGACTTTATTAGGAGCTTTGCTCTCGGCAGTGCAGCTTCCTCAATCTCAAACGGCATCAGGAAGCAATCCCAACAGAAGAGGCCCATCAGAATGTTTGTCCATTCAGAATGTTTCTCCATTATTTTTGTAAGTCTAGTCATTGACATTTGGTATTATGCATTTTGCATTTATTTTCATTTTATAATTTCACTTCTCGTATTGCTGCTGATGTCAGTTTCTATGTGACCTCACTGCCTGCAATGGCATCAAGAATGATAATTAATACTCACTTCTAAGAATTCTCTAAACTTGAGAGCTCTGTAGGCTTGCATGTCTAAAGCAAAGCATCATGGATGTTAACCAAATGCTTACCTTTAGCAAGATATAGATATGCAAGTAAAAACATAATAATACCCATCAGATGTTATTTTTCCAAGAAATATTCTTGATAAACATAAAGACCGACTTAAAAAATACCCTTCATTTGCAATGCAATAGCTCTCGCATTTGAAAGACTTCGAGCTATTGGCATTGTAAATGATAATGTCTTATCTATGCGTTTGTCTTCGAGATCCTATAAGTGTATAGCCACGCAGCATGTTATTCATAGGTTTTGCACACACCCACAGATCGGGAGGTGCACTGCAGACGGAGTATTGCTTAACATACTGGAGCAGCCCTGCTAAGTAACACGCATCATGCGTTAGACTAATGCAGTTCAGTGTGGTGGTCCGCATCACCGCACAGAAATGCAAAGTCACGCATAATAGGCATAGTGCCTACCTCGGCTGTTATAGCGCTGCTATCACTAAACTAAATTTGGCTGGCAGCGCGCCGCCGCTGCGTGTGCGCTATTCTCGGCAGGCTTGGGGGGCTGGCTGAGCTAATAGCTGATAACTCGCTGGCTGCTGCAATGCTTTATTAATAAAGGGATTGAAATTCCCGCTGCGGAGCAGCATTGTTCTGACTGACGTCACCACCAGGACTCAGGATTGATGCAGTGAAAGAATCTCTTTAGTTCCACGGGATGTGACGTCACGTCATCCTAATTGGGGCGCAGTTAAAAGTTTGTGAGGCTGCCGGGCTACGTTGCGTGACAGCCTGCTCATACCACCCGCGGCCGTGAATTTAAATCACTGATCAGGTGACCCAACCCCAGGGACGGCGGGGGCCGATACAGGCAGCCACTTGGCAGCTCCACTCTGAGCTGCACCTCAGTGAATCGAGAGGGCTTGGGGGGGCACGTTTGGCATTGCCAAGGGAGTCGAGAGATAAATTGCGGACGAATTCTGAGGAGGCAGGCGGTCAGCCCATAAACCAAATTCCGTGCTGCCGTTTATACCATTAGGCAAGACTAGGCAGCCGCCTAGGGCGGCAAAAGGGCTAGGGCGGCAAAAGAGGGAAACATTTTACCCATACCTGGCAGGGAACTACTTTTTGGGCGGATTTATTCCCACTGTGCGCCAGGGCATCTGTCTTCTAAAACACAACACCATACAAAGGTGAACAAAAGCCACACGTTTCCATCATTGTGAAGATGCAGTAGTCCCTGGCCTCTTGATATGGTTCTATTCTGTTCTGCAGACATCTTTCTAGATTATGGTCTCAAAATTCCATTCCCAGAATTTAAAGTTGCAATAAAGTGAACACTTCCTATGTTCACAGAGCCTGTCATTTGAGCGTCACTCGGCAGAGATCGCTCTGCCGAGCCTTTGACACTCTACAGCGTTTTTATTGCTCACCCTTCATAAAATGACGCTGCTGAACGGAAAAGTGGTTATGTTTAAATAAAATAACCATTTCACAAACTCGATTTTTTTTATCAACTAACAAATATCACCTTAAGTAACCGAGATTACTGGTGCTCATTTCATCGAGCCTGTGAGGATGAAAGGATGAGTTAAAGCCGAGATTACTGGTACTCATTTCAACAAGCATGAGAGGATGGAAGGTTGAGTTAATCTGACCAAACTAGGCTTCAAACCTACGACCCCTTGCTGTCTGTAGGGAAGCTCTTCTTCATATCCTTCTGAAACACGTGCATTGACCCATCAAGCTATTTAAAGTTTTTTTTTTTTACTTTCACATTAATTATTTGAACTTTCAAAAATGCCATGCAGCATAAAAGTCAGTTCTTAGGCTAAACCCGCTTAGTACAGGAAGAAGGACATCCCAATCAGCATGGTAGAGAATATGAGGTGATAGAATATTTTGACATAAATACGAAGCTAAATATACATAACGTTTAGAAATACTTTCTGTAGACTGGTCGATTGCAGATTTAACGCGACGACACAAATAACGTCAATCGATTTTATTTCGATTTACAATAGCCTTTGTTCATTGTCTGAGGGCTGTTACTGCTCTAAATGCAGCAACAATCACTTCTGCTGTGAAGTCCGAAATAATCGCAACAACCAATGTACTTACGAACCAGCTCTCGGTAGAACAACCTGTGGCCTGAGGCACTTGAGTGTTGCATTTACCATACTTGTGTTGGGATTAGTGGCATTGTGCCAGGTGTGACACCTTCATCCAAACATTACTTTATGGGGGGGGAGGGGGCACTTTCTGGTTGTAGATTCATACCCACACGGGTAAAAAAAGGCGTAAGTTACCGAATGCATCGGGCAGTGGCTCAACGGAATGTATTAGCTGAAGGTGTCCCACGTGGCATTGGCCACCTTTATAACGTTTTATGTAACAGCAAGTTTTACAGACGCTTGAATTATTTTCATGGCAGCTCTGCGTTATGCGGATGTAAATTAAAGCCTAAACAATATAGTATCATACCTTCTTTTATATCTAATGCAATCATTCTTCTAGCCTGGATGACAGGGGGAGAGAATGATGGTAGTAAAAGGGAGGGGGCGGCATTTTTCAATTCTCGCCTAGGGCGGCAAAACACCTAGAAACGGCCTGGCTCGCAAGTAAGTGTGAGAACATCCGATGGTCAACTTGTCTTTTTAACGCTTGCAGAGTAAATGGAGTGCGTGAAAAAGGACGTCCTCCGATCTCCGCACGTTCTTGCATCGTGACAGTTATTGGATGCAAAAAACTATGTACTAAAGTTTTCGGGGTGCATTTTTATCTGCCTGCACTGAGAAAGAGAGCTGTTGTTATTTGTTTACATTATATTGTCGAATGGGGTCAGTTTGCTGTCCATGCGTGCAGCTGCCTGTTTCCCAATTGCTGCACTCTTTAACAGCTCCTACTTCACGCTGGTTTTTGTTTTCCGACTGTAGATTTTGGTGCTACATGTTAAAATAACATTAGTAAGTAAAATGCAAATCCTAAAGCCTTTTTCTATGTAAGGGCTGTTAGAGTTAATTTTGCAGAGTTGTGCCAACCCACCTGCTGCCTTTCCTGCCGGTATTACCACGATTCTCTCAAAAAGCAAAGGCCGGCTGACGAGGCTTGCAGTCACGGTCTCATGTCAGTACGCCAGAGCCATGCCTCTGAAGAGCTTAGGTTAGAATGGTGCACCTGCTATCTTTCAGATGACCTCTGCACAGTGAGTACGACTCACGGTACTGCATGCAGTACTGAACAGGCAAGAATCGAGCACATGGGGTAGCAATGAGTCTACTAGTGTTGAGGCTTGGAGGCATTACAGCTGAGGTGCGTATGGGCTTAATTTGAGCCGGAGCTTGCCGGTGCTTAGCACCGGCACCTAATTATCAGGGCCGGGTCTATCATGCTGCATTAAGTGCACCTGTCCTGCCGTCAGTAATTAATTTATGAGTCGTGCCGCGTAACGTGGCACTGGGCTGGCACACACAGAGAGCGTGTGCTGTGCTGATGTGTTTAAGTTTTACTGACGCGTCATACTGGTTGTTGACTGATGCAAAGTCTGTCTCAAGAATTCCGGCCGGATCAGGCCTAGTGGGCGGGACACTGTAGTAGTTGTTTTGGGTTGGGCTGGGCAGGTCGTCTTCTAAGGGGTTGGGGCTCTGCGCGGCAGAGGCAGCGATGCGTGCGCAGATTTTGAATGCGCGCGCATTCGCTTTAATTTTGCCTCGGCACGCCCGCCCCAGCATACCCGCGCCTCCGAGTAGTATCCACGGGTTGTGTTGATCACTACTACTTCAACCAGCGCCGTCTTTTAAAGTGTCGGGAGCTGCTTGAACGACGCTGCAGCATATAGCTCTGCTCACCAGGTGAGGGGCCGGGCGAGTGTGGCATGGCCTGGGTAGGCCAGCGCCGCGGCCTATAAATACACGATTTAAATCTGCGCAGGTGATGAGGCAGGGGCAGGGCAGGCCGCCTGCGCCGTGACGGTGATTACTGGTCGCAGTGGTCAGGTTTTTTAATCATTATGTTGATTGGTCTACCCAGGCGTCTGTTCATGATGGCCTGGGGTAGGCTGGCGCCGGCGGCCGAATCGGATCATCATTCATGATTTAAATAAATAAAGCTGCGCAGCCTAGGTGAGGCAGGGCCATGCAGGCCACAGGCACAGGATTACTGTTTTGTTTAAATCATAATTTTTTCACATTATAATGCGCGCCAAGGTAGAAGGAGCTACTTTTATTTTCATTTCATATATTTAAAAAAATAGTTCTAAGAAATGCTCCGAAGGCATCAGTTTATAAGCCAGTGTCGTGCACCCAAGCAGCACCTGTTGTTACAGGAGTCGCCTGTGGGACACAGGGGCAGCCCGCAGCGCTGAAGCATCACACACTGGTTTCCCGAGGGCGGGGCCCCCTCCCAAGCAGTCATTCGTGTCTCTCACGGGCACTCAGTCTCTGCAGTGACTTACTCAAATCAACATTATCCCCCGCATCCAGCTACATTTGGAGGATAATTGTGCAAGGGTGGCTGAAAGACCCTCTGGTAATGACAGGTGGTTTGAACTTTGCTTCACATGCAGTGCCGGCGTGACGGTCTTTCATTTTAGACTTAGTGCTGGGTATGCTCAGAGGTGAAGGAGGCGCTATTGTGAGCTAGGCGCTTGTTTTTAAAACCATTCATTCACCTGCGAGACCTGCCCCAAATTGGGGGGGGAAGCGTAATATTTATTATCGGGAATCCAGGAGCTGCCAGGATCCAGGCTGGCCGAGACCCCGCAAGACTGATGCCTCCACCCAGCCCGACAGGTTCTCACTCCACTTCCTTCCATGTTTGGGCTGCGCTGATGCTGGGGGGCATGAGTAGTCTCCTGGTCTGCACTCAGCAGCAGGGGCTCAACCCTCAACCAAAGACGGCCACGGCTGTTTGCTAAAATGGCCTTTAGCTCCTGTGTGACTGAGGGTGAAAGGGTGAATGCTTTACACCAGCCTCTTTCACTTAGCTTGCGTTGTCGTATAGCAGCACATTCACTGCTT
Source organism: Lissotriton helveticus (assembly GCF_964261635.1). Taxonomy (NCBI): domain Eukaryota; kingdom Metazoa; phylum Chordata; class Amphibia; order Caudata; family Salamandridae; genus Lissotriton; species Lissotriton helveticus. The sequence goes on along the minus strand of NC_136060.1, from coordinate 116,393,588 downwards.
TGCCACCACACCACACCCCAGCATACCCGCACTGGCTCTGCTCAGCCTCTGAGGCCCACTCTCACCACCGTCCGAGTCATCGTGGACCCGCCCCGCCGGTGGCCAGCTGAGCCTGCCAGCCGCGCCGTTCAAAGTAGCGGCGATCCGGGGATGATGGATGATTTTGTCACTTGTGCACACAGTATGTTCACATGGTCAGGGGGCAGGCTAGTGCACAAGATCAATGCAGCGTGATGCACATTTGAAAGTGCAGTCCAAGTTATATTGCATAACACCAAAGCAGGTAAAACCACAATGAAAAGGCTTCCTGTGGAAATGGAAACACGAACAAGAAGGGACGCCAGGGCAATGAAAACGATGCAGAGCGATTTTGGAAAGGGAGGGAAATGCAATTAGAGGTGAGAGAAAGGCAGGGATGAGCCAGAGCAGGCTACAAAGGGAGGGACTAAATGAACCTTTGCCACCACGTGCTAGTTTTCTGGTACTTGAGTCAGCAGTGCCAGTTGAGGATGTGGGGAAGCAACTAGAGTAAGTGAGTGGAGTCACTGTTAGAAGAGGGTGGAGCCGAGGGAAGTGGGTGTGGCCTCCTAAAAACAATTGAGCACCTGCACTTCATATTTTACAAATTAAGCACTCTGCATCCTGACTTGATTGATTGCCGGCAGCAAGGAGGATCCAGAATGCCCATAGTGGGTGAATTTTGCTATGGCATCTGTGTTTTAGTAGTTCTGCTAACTTATGGCTGCGCTGCTACTAATAAATAGCATTAATACTTCAATCATTCTGAGCTGCCAGCTCTCCCTGGTCTGTAGTGTACTGAGTCTGAGAACTGTGCAGTCATGCAGCCTAACTCTGCTCTACTCAGTTTTTAGCTGCCAGCCGTTAGCGTATTTTAGTTCAGTGACTTCTTAGTTTCTTGTTGCTCAAGCGGGTGTAATTTCTGATATTATTTATATGTTGACCTCGTCTAAATTGCTTGATGTTATCGTGAGAAAGTGTCACTCGTCGTGAAAATGTCACTCATAATTACAATGAAATTATGAAAATGTCACACATAGCAATCTGAAACCTTGGCAGCTATGCTGGAGCATAAGTGTGCTTAGTGTACGAAGGTGTCCAACAGGCTGCAATGGCACCAATACACTGCTAAATGTCCCTTCTGAAACATGTAAGGGAGACCCTTCGCCGCTGGGTGTTCCTTCTGGGTGAACTTAGTTTGCTTGGTATTGCATTACGGTTGTTGACATGTGAAAAACTTTTAAACTGAAGCATTTAAAAAAACATTACAGTTGAAAGTTAGCGCAACCCCAAAGGATAAAAGGTAAGAAAAGCGAGGAGCAAATACACGTAAAAGCAAATGAGCTCAGATGGGAAACAAATAATTCTTAAAAGAAGCAAAGCTGGAGCATTGAGTGGGAAGGAAAATGAAAACAATACCTCGAAGTGTCACGAAATAAATGGATGAGGGAGGAAGACCGAGGTTAGGGTCAAGTGAACATAAAAACATAGAATCCAGGGCGCAGTGGAAAAAAACTTGTGGCATACATTTAACTTTGGAGCGGGAAGAACAAGCAAAAAGGTAAGCATTTACTGGTACAGAAGCCACAAGAGCAATGGAGCAGGCAAAGACTGCAGAAAAAGGTAAAGGAACACAAAAGCAGACGACCCAGGAGTGTGACGAGTGTGTTGCAGGAATAAATAAGCAATGACAGGCTCAGGAAGCAACAGGCTTAAAAAGCATGATCAGGGATGGAATAAGAAGCAATGACAATGAAGGTAAGCAATGGGTAGGCTGTAAATTCTTGGTAAACTCACAATAGGACTAAAATATCAGGACTGAATATCCGAGCACTGCTCCTGTTCAAATGTTTACAAAAAAGTGTGGCTGAAAGTGTCACAAGAGGCATGCAAAAATCGAAATTTACACTAAAAACACCAAAATGCTGCAAATATTTATGTTCATAAACTGTCAACTACTGAATTTTTTTTTTTTTTTAAATCAGGTTTCTCTAAAATGCAGCAAATTATGTTGGGATGACTGACACTTCAGGCACATGGCAGTAAAACGAAAATTATAAAAATGTTTACACGTAAATATTTCAGAACATTTTGTAGTTGCCTTGCATGCCTCCTGCATGTTTCTTTGAAAAAAAACAAATGAATTAGACAATACGCAAGCACTGGTTGTAACGCTCAAGTAATGTGCTCCTGAGTCTCTGGGTTTGTAGTTCAACATTAGGCTCTTGGAGGCAGAAGTCATTCTGCAAAGCCCTTGAACATTTCTTCAAAATGTACATACTTTACATTATGGGGCCGATTCCGATCCGGTAAAATTCTCGTCCGTACGATTCGCATCCGGAGCCGTTTCCGTACGACTCGTACACACACCGTACGACTCGACGAGTACGATCCGGACCGGGGTATCAGGACGCGATTCGTACGGTCCACGTCAGGTAAGGGCGATTCGTACAGAAAAGCGCACTTTCACATACACACTGTACGGTGCGTACCCCTCCATGTTCGCAGGGGTACGCACCGTACCCCTGCGATCATGGGGGGTACGCACCGTACACCCAGCGGACATGGGGTACGCACCGTACACCCAGCGTACATGGGGTACGGTGCATACAACCCAAGATCGCGGGGTACGGTGCGTACACCCCGTGATCGCAGGGGTACGCACCGTACCCCTGTGATCATGGGGGGGTACGCGCCGTACCCGGGGGGGGGGGGCATTCCGTACCTGTTTCGGGGCGAACTCTGCTTTTACGGCTGTTTTCAGCTCCCGTAGAAAAAGGGTTGTACGGTGCGTACCCAACATGAATCGTACTTGCCGGTTCGGAAAAAGCAGCCGCGAACCGTACAGATGTCGCGTACAGCGGGTTCCGAGGGAGATTCGTACGGGGATTTGATTCGTACCGTCCCTGTACGATTCGTACGGAGTCCAGCTACTGGTACGGATCGTACTTCGCCGTACGTATGGGGGACGTTGCAGGGTACGATTCGTACGGGAAAAACGCTCCGAACAGCAATTCGGAGCGCTTTTTACCGGATCGGAATCAACCCCTATATGTCGATTTCATGTTCTTCTAGAATTTATAACCATTACCGTTTGTCTTTCCTGTGAAATATCTGCATGAATAAATCATGTACATAAGGAGTCAGACTTTTGGTGGTTAGGTTAACAGCAGCAATTGAGAGGGACACCCCTTCCCTCTTTCCACTCTGTACTCAACCTAAGCCACACTCATTTATGGTTCTACTTAACTGCAAATGTTGCAAATACGGGGGCAGAAAGTCCTTGTGTGCAATAAGGTGAAACCCTGTTAGTACTGCACTGTATCATAAAAAAAGAACAGAGAATTTTCAAGCAAACTTGTAGTTTGTGCAAACAGCAGAGCTGCTCACAGTACAAGTAGATCCCTTCGGTCATATATTATGAAAAACTTAACTGAAGAACAGTAACTTAACTAGGAATTCTACAAAACAGGCAGAATTAAAATTAATTTGTATATCGATCAGTTTCTGCACTTCTATATCAGCTGCAAGCAATTGGAATTTCAAATATCAAGAATTTATGTTCTGTCTCTTTAGAATTTACTGTACTATTTTCTCGAATAAACACCAGTGGGAACCGAAAAATAATTAAACAGTAAAAAACGAATTGTAATCAAAAAGGCACACATATTTTAAGGATAAGAATTTAAAGCAGTGCCTTTGTGCGATATGTTATGAACATTTCAGTAAACCTAGTCAAACGGATTTGTGGATTAATGAGCAAAGCGTATATCATTTAGATTATTCTTATACCAAATATTTATGAGCATTTTCAAGTTTCATTTGTGGTGTGTAGAGGTTACATTTGATAGAGCACGACTTTAGTAAACAAAATCTGCTCAGAGAAAATCCACCCATGTGTGTGTTTTAATAAAGTATTAATATGTGTGAAAACCCAAGAATACTAAAACGTGCAAATTCTAGAAGTACGACTGAGAAATGTACAAAAGTGCACATATTTAAAAGTCAGAATAACACATGTAGTTATGTTATGTTATGTTAACTCCATTTTTAAGCGCACAGCTGCCCACAGCTAAGGGGCGTCCCGGCGCTGCGCCTGGAAAGGAACACAACACGAACAGAAAGAAAAAAGAATCACAGAATGAGAGAAATTAACAGTTATTTGGAAAGATATAAGTTTTTACAGCCTTCCTAAATAACAGGAGGTCATCAATGGCACGAATATGGGCAGGAAGGGAATTCCACAATTTAGGGGCAAGCACTCTAAAAGAGCGGCTACCAGACCTGCTTCTCAGAAAACGAGGGACTACAGCTAGATTTTGTCCACAGGATCTCAACTGACAGGAGGGAGTGTAAGGGAGAATGAGATGCTCCAAAATCTGAGGCGAAGCAAGTTTTAAAATCTTAAAAGAAAGACAGAGTCTTAAATTCTATCCTCTGAAGCACAGGCAGCCAGTGGAGCTTGACAATAGTGCTTCTAGCAGAACAAAATCTGGGAAGGCCGACTAAGGCCCTGGCTGCAGCGTTCTGAACACACTGCAATCTCAGACTTTCGGCCTGGTTGGCTCCAAGCAGCAATGAACTCGCATAGTCGAGCCTGGACAATATGACTGCCTGAATAATCAATTGTCGAGTCGGGGCATCAAAGAATTTCAACACCGGCCTAAGCCCACGTAAAATGCCAAAGCAGGTCGCAGCGACTTTTTTTGTGAGGCAGGAGAAACTGAGCGTCGAATCCAGCCAAACACCCAGATTTTTCACCTCAACAGCCTGGCTCGGGGTAGGGCCGAGGTCAACTGGCCACCACTTGTCACCCCAAAGGTTGCTCTGTTTGCCCACAATCAATACCTCGTTTTTTTTCGCATTGAGCTGCAGGCAATTAGCCGTCATCCATCCAGCCACCGCACTGAGACCCTCACGGAAGTTAGAGGCCTCAAGATCAGAGTTGTAGTGCAGATGACATTAAAGAAAAGAGAGAAATTACTATCCTGTCTGTCTAATTGAAATGTGTTTATGTTTCCCAAACTGCAGGTATAAACAACTGCAAACACAAGATAACTTTTATTCTTCTTGAAAGTCATGTAGGCCTTAGAAAATGATATTTCTCTCTCCTCTTTCCTTTGCTAAAATTATGTATGCCTCAGCAAATGTATTTGATAGGGGATGTGCTAACGTGCTCCTTTCCTATGTCCTTGCCAAGAATTACAAATACTTCCTTAGAACGTAGAAAACTGCATTGTTCTTTCCTGTCTAGGTGAGGTTGTAAGGAAGTCAGTATGAAACAGTTGCAAAGTTCATGTATAACAAACTGTAATTCTTTCTCTTCCTCTCTAGGAAGTTGTATAACTCTTAGACAAAGACTGTTTAGAGAAATTTGTAAAGTCATCATCAGGATATTTACCTCCGTAGGTATTGACCAATAGAAAGGCTTGTAGAGGGATAGAAGAGAAACATTTTAGTGAAACAAAGTGGCAACTCTACTATAAAGATGCTGGTGGGAAAATGTTTGTCGCTTGCTCACATCTGGTGACCTGTCCTGCATTTGTGGTATGCTGTATGCTGTGCTGATTTCTGATCACTCTGGCTGGCAATCCTGATTTTACGGAGAAAACTTACTCTATGACTTTGCACATCATCGGCTGGTTATACTGCCTGCGCTATTCTCCTACAGCCGTGGAGATAGTTTTACTAACTAATTGCACGCTGTGCATTAGTTTCCTCATTTTGGGAGGTAACAGAATTGTGATATCTGATGTTGTTTCTTTTTCTCCCTCCTCTACACTTTACCTAATCTGTTTGATGAGTTTGATTCATTCGACTTGTGATATGTGTGATGCATTTTAATCTGTAATATCAGACCTAAGGGAAACGTATGATTTGTATTTGTGTCTGACCATTCATATTACAGAAATAACAAAGAAAAGATACATCGAAAGAATAGGCTCTGTCTTCATTCATGAGTTATGAATTATTTCTGAGATACCTTTGATAAATTGTTGTTTATGAAATATAGCGGTTTCTTCATTACAGGTCCTCATGAGGGAATAGCCCTCCAATTTCCTCTACTTAGTCCCTTTTAGCTCTACCAAAGATCCATCGGAGGACCTTTGATATTGTTATAAGTAGGCCTGGGCGGTAAATTCCGTTCCGCTCGCGGAATTTGCAGAATTTGGGTAATTTTGCGTTCCGCTGGCAACGTGAAATTGGCCAAAATTCTGCGTTCCAAGACTTTGCAAATTTTTTTGCTTGTTCGCATTCTCAAGCTGCGTGTTCGCGAGATATCCTCCCCCCCCCAGCACGCAAACAGCAATTGCGAACAGGAAAAAAGCATAGTGAACAAGCAATTCCATGTGTTCGCGGAATTTCTGCATGTTCGCGGAGATTTTTTTCCGTTTCATGGACATTTGCGTAACGCGATTACGCAAATTCCGCCTACCCAAGTTATAAGAAATTATAATGACACATGGGGCCGTCATTAAAGTTATGTTTCCACTGATGTTATAAAGGATGTTAAAAAGGGTGGTTTGGGATATATATCTGATTATAAGAACCCACAATGCTTCCACTGCATCAGTTTTTGGTAGTTGCATCGCATGGTTAGTTTAGACTAAAATACTCTTCCTTTTCCTAGCGTGACCAGTTACTAGGACTAGGACTGCGCCTTCAAGGTGGCCTCAGTTGGAATGTATCCCAGCCCCTAAGAGCTGTCCCAAGAGCCTTAGAAGTGTCATTTGTCTTGTTAAATTTTTCTACATTTTTAAAAATTGGTTGTGGGATTTTTATTGAATTGAGATTTAACTTTTTTACTGCTAAATACTTTACATGTTCTTCCTTAAGTTAAGCCCGTCTGCTCTGTGGCATAGCTACCAGAGGTTGAGGCCAGGGTTGTCGGTAATGCATTTTGAGATGTATTGCTTGGGTAAGACTCGCATCCTCTCCATCTAAAAAAATCATATTTGTACAACACTCATTTGGTGTTACAATTTGTTCAACCACAGAGCTATGTATGTGGCACAGGAAAGATTAACTTCACACAACATTTGAAAATGTATTTATATGTGCACTAAACTCTGTTACATCTTTGACTGTTATTCTTTTAAATGGATGTTGCTTTTAAAAAACATAAAAGGCACATTCTTCAGCATATTTTCTATGATTAGTCTCATTTGGTAGGATCTGGGCTATTTTCACTAACACGAAAGGACAACTACAATAATACTGCAAACTAGTCTGTGGGATAAATGAAATACAAGAGTCATTTTGGAATGGAGATCTTTACACAGAATCTTATTACATTATAATGTAAATGTCATACTCCGTCTTTGAACAATAACAGTTGTACATGCAAGATACCGTTTGGCTTCCCGATCTGTTCAGTCACATTCTCATTCACAAAAATATTGCACTACTGGCAAACCTCCTCAGGACTTCCCATCTATTTTGTAACATTTTATATTAATTCACAAATAATTTTTGTACATGCAACATGCCATCTTAACTTCCTGCCCTCTTCATAAATCAACCACACATCCATGAGGTGTGTGGTTTAAGTAACAGAAGCCTAGGACTTCTCTGAACCAACAAACATGTGCCTACCAGTGTGCGGTGGCACCCATCTAATGTGAATAACACAGTAAAATACACTTCACATGCCAAATGTTCTTTTCTTTTTACACATGCACCAGACTCTGCATGCACACTTGCTTGTCATCTCTCAAGGCCTGGCGTTACTCAAGACCCTTTGGGCTGAAAAAAATGATATATGTAATATACTCACTTAAGGGGGCTTTCAGCCACCTCTCGTCATTCCTTGGTCTGTTGTAGTCTCAGTCACCTTTTGTTTCAGCACAATACAGCATACAGCATGGGGCAATGGGTAAACCTATTTCAGGCACTGGTTAACTTCACTTTGAGTGACTGCATTTTGCTCTTTCACAATGAGCAAATCCACAGAAAGTAGTTTCCATCAGCACCAGTGCTTTTGTTTTTACTTTATAATTACTTTAGTGTTGCCCTTTGTGTTTAAAGCTGAGGTGTAAGCAGGACCTTTTTACCAGATGCGAGCACATGGCACATATATTCCACACTTTATCAGTTCCCACCTCCTGCTGATGCCATACATTATTTTGAAGAGTCCTTTGTTTATCTGACTGCTGGTATTTCACAGCATAACAGAGTGCCTCCATTATAAACTGTTCTTTATTAACTTATTCTCTTTTTACCATGCATGCAGTACACAAACCAAAAACTTCAATAATACTCATATGAATTCATAAGCGGCCAATTCTTCAGAACATATTTATTCTGGATTCCTTTTCTGGTTCTTTAATACATTTTCCAAGGGTGAAATCAGCCCTTATTGTGTTTAATGTCCAGCACTTGTAATGCTTTAAAAAAAAAAAAATCCTTCTTTATTTTTCCTTTTACCTTCTCTGTTTTCTTCTTCTCTTCTGTCTTGCTTTCTTTCTCTTGGCTTTTTCTTTCCTTTCTTGCAATCTTTATTTCCTTCTTTCCTCGTTTTTTCCCTTCTTTCTTTCAACATTCCTTCATTCAACTTTCCTTTTTTCTTTTCATCTTTCCTTCCTTGTCTTTCCCACTTTCTTTCCTTCTTTCTTTTCTTTCTTCTTTCCAACATTCCTGCTTTTTTACGCTTTCCAAATTGCTGTCCTGCTTTCCTTCCTTTTCTTTTTTCTGTTTTCTTTCCTTTCATCTTGCCATCGTTCTATCTTTCTGTCCTGTCTTCTTTCTTTCTTCCTCCTGTCTTTCATTCCTTCCTTCTTTTCTGCCTTCTTTCTTTCCTCAAAGGAAAGAGGCTAACAGCCACTGGCAGAACCAAACCCATTTGATTTTACTAACTATGAGTATGACGTTATTACTTATAGAGGTTTTCAGACACAGTTTATCCATTTGTCTGTGTTTGTGTGATTCACAATTTTCTCCAACCCTATCAAGCACGCATTAAGGGGCAATGTGTTAGCCCACTTCAGCCATTTGCTCACTTCACTATGAGTTATGCCACACTGTCCTTTCACAATGAACACATCCAAATAAGAGGTACTTTAAGGAAATTGGGGAAAGGGCCATAAAAATGCTTATTTTTATGATCTAATAATCGTCTTCAATATGAATTATAAGATCATATCCCCAAAAATTGTCACCAACAATTCTAAAGTTGCAGGTGCATTGATACTAAAAGCTTTCATTTGGGAGCTAATACGATCCACGTTTTGGAAGCTATAGATATATACTCTCAGTAAACAATTCCGGCTATGGTGATGATGCTAGACTTACAGTTAGCGTTTCACTTTGTGAGCTGGAAAAGCTTACTTATCATTTTGAAAGCGTTCAGAGTTTATTTCCTAGCTCACAAGGTTACTTGACAGGATACACAGGTTGCCGGTTTATTGAAAGTGCAGACGCACTAGGCAGGGCAGTCCGACGTCTCCTCTTTTGTGCACATTCTTTATTGAACCTTTGACTCTCCCTATTCACAATGATCCTAAAAGTTATTCATACACTAGAAAATATAACTAAGTAGAAATTACAGGTAGACAATATTGTTTGTCTGCCTTAAGGAACATTCCTATAACATTCAAAAAGAAGTAGAGCGTTGTAACACCTTCTTGCTCTTAGGAGGGTATAAAATAAACAATGCCAAGACTATGATCGTTAATACCATTGCTAAAGTTCTCCTGGATGTTGTTAGTAAAGCCTATAATGAGAATTCCAAATGTTATCTAGGTATATGCTTTTCCACATATTATACATAACTTTTTAATCTGATTTACTACCACAAATAAAATAATTACAGCCATTTTGGAGCAATAGATGGCATTATCTCTCACAATAATGGCCAGGAGAGTCTTAATAGAGAGGTCTGTATTATCACTGTTCATTTCCACTGTTATGCCGCCCCTGCATTCTGTTTGTAAGCTTTTCAAAACAAACTAAGGAATGTTCAACTTATTTGTGTTAATAAATCACTGAGGTTGGCACTCCACAAATAATATATATCAAAGCAAGATGATGGGTTAGCTCTGCCTAAGTGCTCTTTTCCTTCACTTGCAGTAAGTTTTGGGGCACTGATCCACTTCATATTATGAAAATTGTTTGATATTAGAGCTAATCAAATATTTACATTTTTGTAATAGTTATAAGGATGACTAAAAATTGAAAACGTTTGCGACAAGGCTCTCCTATCATTTCTTTTCAGAAGAAGAGACACTTTTTAAACATTTTTCTAACCTTTAGATTACCGCTCAAATGAAGCTAGATGATCTGATTTCCGCAAAAAGGCTGTCACAAGAGGGCACAGATATGGAATAATCAACATGAGTGATTTTATTTCTGAAGTCTTCGCATTTTAACGAAAATCTGTTCGGGGAACACAAGGCTTGGGTCTGGGAGCCAGATGTACGACCATCGGATTTAGCGCCTCGCAAATTGCGAGGCGCTAAATCTAATGCACAACAGTGTCTTAGACACTGTTTACGATTCCCAATGGGGTCGCAAATCGTGAGGCTCATGAATATTAATGAGCCACTCGCAATTTGTGAGCCCATTGGGAATGAGTGGCCCTCCCAGGGATGGTGGCCTGCTGGGCTCAACAGACCACCATGTCGGGGACTGCTTTTCAGTAAAGCATTTTTTTTTATGCAGCCAGTTTTCCTTAAAGGAAAACGGGCTGGACTTAAAAAACAAAAATAAATAAAATGAAACGTTTTAGTTTAATTTTTTAAGGGCAGTTAGTGGTCCCTGGGACCACTGCCTGCCCTTAAAAAATATATTTTGAGCTAGTCACAAAGGGGAAGGGGTGCCCTGGGGACCTCTTCCCACTTGTGACTCCATTACCACCCTCTTGAAGCCGCAATTTCCGTCACAAAACATTCATACACGGCTAGGGACTCGGTATTAGGAAAGAAACGCCCCTTCCTAATAGCGAGTCGCAAAACACTATTTTGCGGGTCGCAATTTTTTGCAAGTCGCAAAATAGTGTTCGTACATTGACCATGTAGGTTTTTGCACGCGCAAACAGGTTGCAAACCCGTTTGCACATGCACAAAATGGTCGTACATCTGGCCCTGGGTGTGTTATAACCAAAATTGTCACTTGCATAAATAAATTAGATCTCAGATCCCACAATAATAGGAGCATCTGGAATTAAATTTCTGATTAAATAGGTAAGCGGGACAAGCACATGGGATATGGGCATAGTATGCTATTTTGTACAGAGTGAACAGTTCAGACCACTTGCAGAAAATCTCAAAACGCAAGCACAGGAGGCAGAGAACTTACTAAATGAAGAAACTTGAAAAACTATGACTGAAAATACGTTATTCACTGTAAGATGGCACATTTTAGGATGATTCAGTTTTATGCAAAGTCGTTAATTTACTGTACCCCAGCTTTTTTGCACAAGGTTGGTCCAAACAGAATCTAAGTGCTTTAGGTACCTAAAAATGAGGCAGCCAACTAGCATCTTCTGTTCTGGCCTCGCCCCAGCACAATACAATTGTGGAAAGGCCTCATTTGTTTGTGTAGCAAAAGACTATCAGTACAAATTTCAGTAAATCCTAAGAATCCCTTGTTAGGCTATTTTTCTCCTATCATGGGAGTAAACAAACAAGTGACACGCAACACATCTCTGGCCTTTTAAATGCAGGTCTACCCAATCACAACCAAACTTTGCCTTGTAAGTTCACCTGATGTTTACAGAACAGGATGTTGCTAGATCCTACTCTCTTCAAACAGGGCAGACAACTGATCACACGTAGGGACAACTGATCACAGCTGCATGCACTGTGTCTTACAACACTTCTGGTACTCCTTTTACCCACAGCCCACTTTAATGGGTCTACATTTTTCTTCTCAGCTACTGATAACAAGATCATCATTATTGCCTTAAAACAATGATCTGACTTTGCCACCCATCTATATGCAGGTCTAACCTAAATCACAACCTTATTGTGTCTTGTAGTTAACCCTATTGTTGCAACACAGAACAAGATATTGTTAGATTCTGCTCCCTTCCAATTTAGCTGTCAACCAACCACAGTTGAGACTTTATCTTCATGCTTCGTGTTTTACACTACTCCTAGATCTCCCTTTGACTAATGGCAGAGTTATTGGGGCTGAATTTATTTCCTTCCTCAACCAATATTTTTTTGTTTTTTTCCCTTTTTAATGTTATCTTGCCGCCCACTAAGATTATAGAAAAAACAAAGGGTCACCAAGAGTCAGTAGGGACCTGCGGTAGTCATAATTTGCAAAAAAACCAATGCTACCTAAAATCCAGGAACAATGTTTAGTGCTACACAATTTCCCATCAAATGAAAGTCACATATATAATAAGAAACCATGAGTTCCTGTGAAGAATAAGTGAGAAACCAACATGCCTGGTACTTTAAACAGAGTGAAAACGTTGGGACTAAAGTGATCAGCGTTTATATCAGGTAAACAATAATACAGCCCTTTAGACTCAAATGAAACAATGCATGTGGGGGCTGTTTATGAGTCAACAACATGTTAATGAATGAATGAATGAATGAAAAACCATTAATAAAGCGCAATAGCTACCCTGAGGCAGTCCAGCTCTGAAGTCGGACGTGGACAGAGAGAGCCCATGGTTAAGTGGAATTTTGGAAAAACCAAGTTTTGAGGTGTTACCGAAAGGGCAGCAGTTTAGGCTCCCCCCGTATGTGGGGGGGACGGGGAGAGCGTTCCATAATTTAGCGGAGTTGTAAGAAAAGGAGCGTCCGCCACATCTAGCTCTCTTTATTTTTGGGAGCATGGCACGAGAGAGGGACGCTGAGGGAGGTTTCTGCTTGGGCGGTAGGGGGTGATCATAGATCGGCTGATTGTTGGTCTATTCCCCCAAAAGGACTTATGTGTGATACACATAGCCTTAACTTTGATTCTCTCCCTGACAGGCAGCCAGTGAAGGCTCCTCAGTGCAGGGTTTGCTGATTGCCAGTAAGGGATTTGGAGGAGCAGGCGAGCAGCACAATTTTGGAGGACCTGGAGCTTGGAGATAGTGGATTGGGGGGGCTCCTAAATTGAGAGTGTTCCCAGAGTCCAGGCAAGATATGATAAGAGCCTGGACCATAATTCTTCTTGACTGGAATGGGAGGAGAGGAGAGGGAGTATTTTGGAAAGCATCCTCAGCAGGCCATAACAAGTGGCCGATAATTTTGCCGCCCGGTAATCAAAACTCAGAGAGCCGTCCAGCCAGATGCCTAGCCTTTTAATCTGTTTTTTTGGTTCTGGAGCAGGGCCAAGACAGTTGGGTCAAAGCAGTTCTGAGTTAAAAGATGGCGAGTTACTGAGGAGCATAAGCTCCGTCTTGTCCCCATTGAGTTTTAGGCAAGAGAGCTCCAACCATTTGGTTACCTCCTCTAGGCAGCTTCCTAGGCCGCCAGATGACTTTTTGTGATAGTTTAAGGCCACCACGAGCTGCATATCATCGGAGTAGGTAACGATTTTTATGCCAAATGGATGGACTATCTCTGCCAATGGACTCATGTAGACATTAAACAGTGTAGGGCTCAGGGAAGATCCCTGGGGCACACCACAACTGAGGGACATACGTTTGGAGATTATGTCGCCTTCAAAGACCTGAAAGGATCGTTCTTCTAGGAAGGACTGCATCCATGTAATGACACTACCTGTCACTCCAAGAGTCCTAAGTCTAAGGTTCAGCATGTCATAGTTGACAGTGTCAAATGCAGCGCTGAGGTCCAGGAGGATGATAGCCGCCGTGCCACCTTGATCCAGAATTCTCCTGGACTCCTCAGTCACTGCTAAAAGGGCAGTTTCAGTCTCATGTTGGGGACGGAAGCCTTTCTGTGAAGGGTGAAGTAGATTGTTGGATTCTAAAAACTTTACTAAAACTGTATTGACGTGCCTCTCTAGGATCTTCTTAGCATGGGGAGGAAGGAGATGGGGCGATAAGTCCCCAAATTATCCTGATCAAGATTAGTTTTTTTTAGAAGAGCCTTCACCATTGCGCATTTCCATGCAGGTGGGACCACTCCAGTGGAGATGGAAGCATTGACCAAATCAAGAATTACTGGAATGTTGTTTCCAGTAACTGAGGTCAGAGCGTGGGGAGGTGTGGAGTCCCTGGGGGAACCTGATTTAACACGAGCCATGATGGCTTCTAATGTTTTATGGTCCAAAAGAGGGATTTGCTCGAGCACTGCTTGGGTGCAATAGGCTGGGGCAGTGATAGGAGGCAAATTTCTATGACTGTCTGTAAGAGGGAAAGTTGAGTACATATTTGGTATTTTCTGGTGGAAAAACTCAGCCAGGTTGTTACAACAGGCGAGGGCACCATCCATGGTTATTTGTTGCAGTTTTAAAAGGGTTTTAATGATACAGAAGATTTCCTATGGGGAGTTAGATGCTAGATACATTTTTTCCTCGAAAAAGGAAGCTTGTGCTGCTTTAATTCTGGCTTGATAGATTTTAATTGCCTCCCTATATTTTAGTTTACTGGATTCTGCATAGTCCTTTCTCCATTTTCTCTCCAACCTTTTACAGATTTGATTAAGTTCCCGTAACTTCAGGGAGTATCATGGAGAGATCCTTGGCCTACATTTTTTGTAAGTGGATCTCTTCAGAAGAACGTCATCTCAAGAACTTTCAATCCAGTTGTTACATTTATTATTGGCTGAAATAGGGTTTGGATCACTGGCTGGCCTAGTGGCTTCAAGAACTGATATCAATTGTTCTATAGGAAGCTTAGACCAGTTGCGTTCTTTGCTACTGACTAAGTTGGAAGAGGAGGTGGGACCTGTAATCTCCCATGATAGGGGTATCAGGAAGTGATCTGACCAATGTAGCAGTGGTAGTGCTCCTACTGAGAGTTCATAGCAATTGCTAAAAATGGGATCAAGTAGGTGCCCCTTATTGTGGGTTGGTCCAGATACTCTCTGTTTTAACTGAAGTGCGGAGCGATTCCTAATCATCTCAGTCTCGATCAGGGGATTGTCTAAATGTAGGTTGAGATCACCTAACACCGTGAAGTTGGAGGGGGTGCTGGCTAGGTTAGCAATGATTTCAGGGAGGGCCTTGAGAAATTGTCCATAAGCCCAAGGTGGGCGGTATATTGTTAGGCCAGAAAAAGTAAGGGTGGGCGAGAAGCCTTTGGAAAAGGAGAGGTTCTCACAGTCCAGTAAAGGGTCTGTGGTAATGCGACAATTAAACAGATCTTTAAAAATTATGCTATGCTCCCCCCCCCCCTTCTGCCATTCTTACGATCCACCCGCTGTATAAGATAACCATGAGGGAGGGATTGTGTGAGGACTGGCTCGGACTCGTTGTTGAGCCAAGTTTCTGTCAGGAAGAGAGCATCTAGGCGTTCCTCCTCTAGTAACATGGCTATTTCAGTTGCATGTTTATGGAATGATCTGCAATTCAGTAGAAGCATCTTTAGTGTAGATTGCATTTTGGGAGGTATCAGGACTTCAGGAGACAGACAAAATTTAAGAGCACAATGGGGACAGTTGGTGTTAGCTTCCAAAAGAGTCATAGAGTGTAAACAATTGCCAGTTACCTTTACACTAAGACTGTGGAGAAATTGAGGGGTATAAGAGCTTATGGTTGTAGAAGCATGGACAGTGGTTGTGGCCCCTGGCCCCGGCTGGACGCGGACGGGTACAGACGGGCTGTGAGAAGAGTCTGGCATGTGTTTAAGTAGGTTAAGCAGCAGGGCTGCTAACCGTGTGTCCTCCCCCCTGCCTCCTGCCCGGAAATGACAAAGTTGTTGCTGTGTACTCCCTCCACGCAATCGGAAAAAATCCCATGGTGGACCAGGGAGCAGAGCGGTTTGTGGTGCAGGTCAAAGGAGTGCCAGGTAAGGGAACAAAGTAACTAGTGCTGAGAAGTATATCTCTAAAAAGATATGGTTTTAAAATATTAAAAGTTTCACAGTGAAGCAAAAGTAGAAACACTTAAAATAGCCTTACTGCAATCGCGCATCCACTACGCGAAGAGTCTGGCATGTGTTTAAGTAGGTTAAGAAGCAGGGCTGCTGGGGGAGGAGCTTGGCGGGCATCCGTGATGGCCGCGTGAGCACAGCGCTCTCCGGACCCCCGCCACTCCCGGCATGATATCCTGAACTTATCCTGATTTATCACGAGGATTTGTGTAGAGGACGCTGGGCTGATCTTCCTGGGACTCTTGGAATTTGATTTGGACCAGGGGCGCCGAAGATACGACGACTCAAACTTTCGGGGTCCGCCCTTGAGGTGCGCCCGGGACGGGGTGAGGCACTGTAGCCGTCTCTGAGTTGAACAACAGCGGCAGGGGGACTCGACTTGTGGATCCCCCTCTTAAGTTTCGGTTTCGATTCTGCCTCAGACGGAGACATCTGGCAGTGGAGTCTGGCTCCTGTTGGGTCCGGCGCATGAGACTGCTGTTGGGCCTTTGGCTAGCTTACTGTCCTTCCAGACTGGTTCACTCCTAGTGGTACCCTCGCTGCTCCTTTTTGGTCCCGACACTCTACTTTCCTGTGGCCATTTCTATCGGGTCGAGCGAGTCTCCTGGCGACGCGCTTTTCAACATGGCGGGCAGAGGGGACCGAGAGACACGAAAGACCAAGACGCCCCTGCGTGGGGGCCCGGTCCAATCTAACGTGATGGACCGATATACCCATTCGAAGGGGTCCCCCGGAGCTGCCCTGCCTGGCCCGAGTGCAGTTGACCATACTGTGGACGTGTCGACGGAGCCGTCCTTGCAGGACATCATGGGCGCCATTTCTGGCATGAAGGAAACAATAGGCCAGCAGTATGAAGCTTTGGCCCACAAAATTGACACCGTGGCCATTGATGTGAACTTGATTCGGGCCGACCTATCTAAAACCAATGAGAAGGTGAAGTCATTGGATCTTAAGTCCTCCAGCCTCACGGCCGACGTCTCGGAGATACAGACGGAGATTGGTAATCTCCGTAGGGTGAACGATTTCATGACCCGGCGCTTGGAGGACTTTGAAAACAGGGCACGTCGCTGTAATGTGCGTCTGGTTGGCGTTCCTGAAAATCCAGACCCGCACTCTGTTGATCTCCTGGTCGAGGACCTGATACTGAACTACCTCTCTCCGTCTGGGTTGAGTAAATTCTTCGCAGTGGAACGTGCCCATCGTGTTCCGGGAGGCCAGGGCAAGCCGGGCGCCCCGCCGAGGCCTATTGTTGCAAAACTCTTTCACTATAGGGACCGGGACGCTATCCTGCAGGCATCACGTGTGAAGGGCCCGGTGGCCTTTGAGAATGCCATGGTGAACTTTTACCCGGACTTTTCTCAACAGGTACAGAAACAGCAAATGGGCTTCCGTGGAGTCAAGAAACGTCTCCGGGACGTGGGATTGCGCTATGCTATGCTTTTTCCGACCAGGCTTCGAGTTGAGTACAATGACCGAACCTTTTTCTTTGATCGGCCTGATTCCGTGAATGACTGGCTGGACTCGCTGCCGGACCGACCTCCTGCGACTGAGCCCACCGAACACCTGGGTGGTGCCGAGGGTGGTGTAGAGAGCTGAACTACTTGTCTATGCCCGGGTCTTCGTATACAGTAACTTCTTCTGGGATTTTATGCCTAAGTGCCTCTACTGTTTGTGTGTTTTCCTCGTTATTTGTCTTGATCGGGGTGGCGGGTGGGCCGGGGCCTTTCCTCCTCCGGGGTCTTTTTGTAGAATGGGGGTTCTTGGGCGACAGGCACACTGCATGTTGGGGTGGCTTTTTAGCTTCTTGCAGGGGTGCAGGGTGGGGGGTGTTTTCTTGATCGTTGGGGGGTGGGTGGTTGGGAAGTTTGATGTTTGTGTTTTGTTTTTTCAAGGCGACTCTATCTTGCTAATGATGTTTTCGATGTCATGCTCATTGAGGGGGGGTCTCGGCATTACTGTGTGGGATGGGGGGTAGCGGGTTGAGGTTTATTTCGTGGAATGTCAATGGTCTGTGGGATCGTATTAAGCGGGGTGTGGTGTTGCGATGTCTACGGCGTTTGTCTCCTGATGTTGTTTTTCTACAGGAGACACATTTGGTGGGCAATACATGTCGTGCAATGAATAGATGGGGCTATCGCCTCGCTGCACATTCGGGGTTTACCACCGGTTCCAGGGGGGTGGGTATCCTTGTTCGGGCTTCCCTCCCCCTGGCTATTGATGATGTGATCCTCGATGATCGGGGGCGTTACGCCGTCCTTGTGGGACGTTATGAGGGTCGGACCCTTTCCTTATTTACCGTCTATGTGCCCCCCGGTCTACAGACCTCTACTTTTTCTGATCTGGGCCGAGTGTTGTTGGACCTCCCTGATAGTACTCTTTTCATGGCGGGTGACTTTAACTCTGTGCTCTCCGGTCAATGTGATCGTCACCCCCCTAGGGACACCCCTTCGGCCTAACAGTAGCTGGGTGGGTTTCTGGATACGTTTGGCTTGGTGGATTGTTGGAGACTTATGCACCCTACTCAGCTCCAATACACTTTCCATTCTGGGGCTCATGGGAGTCTGTCTAGACTGGATTATTTCCTGATGCCTGCGGCTCAGTCGCCGGCTGTTCGTGAGATTAGACACCTCCCCCGTGGCATCTCTGATCACTCTCCGCTCTGGCTTTGTTTTGAGGTGGGGGTGGAGGCGGTGGGCCGGGTGGCTCCTATCAACCCATGGTACCTCACCTCCCCCGAGACCCGTGGTCTCTTGATTAAGTCATTGGATAATTATTTTCTAGAAAATGAGGGGTCCGTCTCCTCTGCAGTGTCCCTGTGGGAGGCCTTTAAGACAGTGATTCGCGGACAGGCCCTTTCCCTTATTGCTGAATCCAAAAAGGCGAGGAATCGAGAGGTGGTGGCCCTTGAGAGGGAGATTGTTGAGATAGAGGCTGACCTGGAATTGAATGTTACACCTGGTAAACTCCACGCCCTGGGTCTGAAGCAGTTTGCTTATAGGTCTTTGGTTACAGATGCGGCTAAAATGATGTTTCGGGAGCAACAGGGTCGTTTGTATGATGTGGGGGACAAAGCGGGTAAATTGCTGGCGTGGTTGGATAAGAAGGAGAGGGCGAATCGTGTGGTGCCTGTGATTCAGACTCTGAATGGTGTGAGAGTGACCGACCCGGTTGGAATAGTTGAATGTTTTGCGGACTATTTTCGTGTGGTTTATTCCCCTGTGTCTGAGCGGGATGTTGATGATTCTCGACTTTTGTTGCGTGATATAGCTCTGCCCAGTGTTTCCGACTTGGACCGAGTCTCTTTGGAGTCCCCTTTCACTACGGACGAGATAGCGACGGCCATTCGCTCACTCCGTTCGGGCAAGGCTTTGGGCCCGAATGGATTGCCAATTGAATTGTACAAACTACGTCCTGATAAGGTGGCGCCCTATCTTCGTACCATGTTTTTGGAATCCCGCGAGCGGGGTATTCTCCCGTATGATCAGCGTCTGGCTACGATCGTTGTTATTCCCAAAGAAGGTAAACCCCGGGACCTTTGTTCGTCGTATAGGCCCATTTCCCTGTTGAATGTTGAAGCTAAGGTTCTGGCTAAGCTCCTGGCTACCCGCCTCTTGACGGTTATTGGCGGCTTGGTTCATCCGGATCAGTCCGGATTTATCCCACATCGCAACACGGCTCTTAACCTACGTCGTCTCCACGGAGCAGTTGCGAGGGCGGGGCTTCTGACGGAGCCGGCCATTTTGGCTTCGTTGGATGCCTCGATGGCCTTTGATACGGTGGAATGGCCCTATCTTTGGGCGGCTCTTGAGAAATTTGGTTTCGGACCTGAGTTTATTGGTTGGGTGAAGTTGTTGTATGCTGAACCCTTGGCACAGGTTGTGGTGAACGGTCGAGTTTCTGCCCCCTTCTGCCTCGGTAGGGGGACCCGTCAGGGATGCCCCTTGTCTCCGTTGCTCTTTGCGCTCGCCTTGGAACCGTTAGCTGCGTGGCTTCGGTGGGAACCTTCACTTAAAGGGATCCGTTGGTCACCGGATTTTGAAGACCTCGTCTCGCTTTACGCGGATGACATTCTTCTTTACCTTACTTCCCTGCGTAAATCTTTAAATGTCTTGTTTGACGTTCTCACTTCATTTGGCGCTAACTCTGGTTTGGTTATTAATTGGGCTAAGTCCTGTGTGTATGTTCTTTCGGGTGTTTTGCCCCCGTTGCCGGACAGATTTCCTATCCAGGTCGTCCAGTCTGGCTTCAAGTATTTGGGGATCTTTATTACACTGGACTCTTCGCTCCGGTTTGAGCGTAATCTCCTCCCCCAGCTTCTTAGATTGCGACTGGATGTGGCCCGCTGGCGTAAGCTACCCCTGTCTCCTCTGGGCAGAGCTGCCCTTTTTAAGATGATGTCTTTGCCACGATTCCTGTACGCGCTTCAAAATTCTTATGACGACATTCCCGCTACTTATTTCCGGGAGATCGAGAGTCTTCAAAGGCAACTGATTTGGGACGGACGTCCACGTATCGCCCTCGCGAAACTTACCATCCCTTGGTATGACGGGGGCATGGCGCTCCCCGATATCAAGAGATATTATTGGGCTGCCCAGTTGTCTGCCATTAACCACGCAATGTACTCCCCGGGTCGAGATCCGGCCTTTGAGATGGATAAACTCCAACTGCCGGGTGGAGATTTTAATAGAGCGCTTTATTCCAGATCGGCCGGGCGCCATCTTGTGGGCCCGTCCAGGACCGCAGTCAGTGTGTGGCGCGCCGCGAATGTGAGTTTGGGATGGGAGAATCGACTGACAATGGCGACTCCGCTTTATGCCTCCGAACGTTTGGGATGTCTCTGGTCTACCAGGGGCTTTGACCGCTGGGATATGATTGGGATATGTAAAGTGGGTGATGTCTGTGTGAAGGGTAGGGTGAAATCTTTCCAGGACCTTCAGGCCGAATATGCCTTGAGTGATAGAGAATTTTTTCGATATTTGCAGGTCCGTCATGCCCTGGCCTCGGTTCTGACTCCTGATGTGATTCTGCCTGAATCCTCCCCCCTCGAGGATCGTATACTAGATGGACACCTTCCCGATAGCACTATCTCCCTGATCTACAAGAAACTGATTCATAATCGTGCTGACTTACTGGTCCGACTTAGGGAGGTTTGGGTCGGGGACGGGTTCGAATTAGACGGCGAAGATTGGCAGTCGGCACTCTCTTCTCCGAAAGAGGTCGCCATCCCCGCCCGTCTTTGTTTGGTTCAGCTTAAGATCCTCCACCGGGTGTATGTAACGGGTCCGCGTTTGGTAGTAATGGGTTTTTCCCCGGATGGTTTATGCAAGCGTGGTTGTGGGATGAGTGCTACATTTCTCCATATTCTTTGGGAGTGCCCAGCGGTGGCGGCCTACTGGATTGATGTGCTAGCGGTGATGGCTGTTGTGACTGGTGTTGCCCTGCGGCCGGAGGCCCGACGATGCCTGTTGAATGTGTGGGAACCCACCGACTACTCTGTGGCCCAGACCAGGTGGGCGACCTTGGGATACATGATCGCAAAACGGGACATTGCGCAGCTCTGGGGCGCGTCCAGACCTCCCGAGGTCTCGGTGTGGGAGGATAACATGGATTGGTCCATGTTCCGCGAGAAGACCGTCTATGTGGCTAGGGGCAGACCCAGGGCGTGGACGAAGATTTGGGGTCAGTGGAACGAATATCGTGGAGATATCTGTACCCCTCCCTTGGTTGACACTCCCGATGTTACCCTATCTCCCTAGGCTGGCATTCCCGAACTTTTTCATGCTGTTCTAGGATTTTCCTGTCCTCCCCGCTATCCCCCCCCCCCGCATTGCCAGGGTCCCATTGACTATGCTTCCATCTTCCTGATTAATGGCTTTCTCCTCCGCCTTCTGGGCTGACTTTGCTTAATGTGCATTCGCCTTTTTTAGAGTTCGTCGTTTTTGTATATTTAAAACAGAAAATGGTTATGTCCTGTATTATGTTCCGAGTGATGCTTGGTATCTGATCTGTACCTGACCACGGGAGTGCATGTCTGCTTCTTTCATTGTGCCTTGCTGTTAGCGGCCAGCCCGTGTGGTTGTAGGCCCATCCTTGTATTTTTATGTGATTGCTCAATAAAAGTCTTTAACAAAAAAAAAATAAAAATAAAAATAAAAAAAAAAGAAGCAGGGCTGCTAACCGTGTGACTCTGCCCCCGCCTCCTGCCCGGAAATGAGAAAGTTATTGCCGTGTACCCCCTCCATGCATTCGGGAAATCCCGTGGTGGACCATGGAGCAGAGCGGTTTGTGGTGCGGGTCAAAGGAGTGCCAGGTAAGGGAACAAAGTAACCCGTGCTGAGCAGCATATCTCTAAAAAGATATGGTTTTAAAATATTAAAAGTTTCACAGTGAAGCAAGAGTAGAAACACTTAAAAATAGCCTTACTGAAATCGTGCATCCCGTGTAGAATATGAGATCACCACCATAATATGTGGATGCCAGAAGTGAAGCAGAACAATAAAAACACGAAACAAAAAGTGACGAGAAGGACATAACAAAAAAGTGTACATTATTTACAATATGTATACATAGTTTTGCATAGGCCCTTGGAAATGATGTCAAGTCCTACTTTGCTCAAAGGAATAGTGGCAATACAGGAAATAGTGAAGAAATTAGGGGCTCACCTAAGAGAAGGCTATTGAAGAATGGTGGGGTGTGACCTATGGTAGAAGAAGGTACTCATGAGGGAGAAGCTCAATAGTACCAATCACAGTTAGTAAAAAATCTTCTGTAGCGCAGAAACATCTGGGTACCTGCGGGTGTAAAGTGTGCTCCAATAAAGGAAACAGTAGGAGGAACCTGGTAGAATCACCTGAAAATGTATGCAAAAAGTGAGGTGTGTTTATGTGTTATTGCAGAGAAGCTACGTGAATGGAATAGCTGGTGAATGCTGTTGGAAAATGTCCCAGGCTGCAGAAATGCATAAGACACTGCTCACTCCCTGGAAAATGATGAGTGGCCAGCAGAACAAGATGAGCTCTCAAGGGAGCCAAATTTTGAAAAGGAAAGAAGAGCTAGAGCTGGAACTGGCCATCATGACTAGGAAGGGGTACAGACTGTGGGAATTGGAAAAGGCTGCTCCAAACAGTCATTTTTGAATGGCGCAGCGAAATGGAAAAAAAGTGCAAAAAGAGAAAGTGTCATAGTCCATAGATAGGCAGTCATCAAACAGTACACAGAAGGAAAGCAAGGTCAATTGGATTCTATTAATAGGCAAACAAATAGGGCAAACAGAAACTGCTTCAGAAGTGGGTAGGATTGTCCCAGGTAACATCTACTCTACAGAGGAACCAGGAGACACCCTCACCTAGTAGATGGTGGCAACCATAAAAGTTGCAACCTCTTCAGAACACTTTCTGGACCTGAGAAAATCAGAAGGTGACAGGTCACTCCTTGATGAACCTAAAAGGAGCCCCAAACAACTGGACCTGCTCCCTCTGGGTGCCAGTACAAGGAAGTGGACTACAAGTGTCAGTTGGATGGCCTCCTGTGTGCCTACAAAGACAACAAGCTGCAAGAAGTCTTTTTCCTGAAATGACAAGTTCCAATAGGACCTGGATTGGACCTTACTGGTGGCCTCTAATGGGGGGGTCCAGGCCCCTATGTGCAGTCCGTGAGGTCCTTGTAGCCTTCAAATTGACCCAGAGTAGCTGCTCCTGAAACCCTGAAAATCTGGACATCCAAGACCCCCAGAGCTAACAGGAAGTTCTTGCGGCAGACTTGTCCAATTTCGATGCATCTTCATCTAATACAGATTCAGGCTTGCGCTGCTGAAAGATATTGAGCACCATAAAAACACCAAGTCAGAAGGTAAATTCTTTGACCGATACAAACCTGCTTGTTGTATCCGACCCACAGTCCATCCGAGTAGGCATAAAATCAGCCCAAAATCTGGCCTATGTCCCAGTCAACTACTTTCATACACTATCATTAGAGTTTTGTATTGCTATTTTTACATGCTACTTTATATATTGAGATCTCTGGTTACCCTTATTGGATTTTTGTTGTTTTGGTGTAATTTTATTTATTAAAATTTACTGTATTTTTCTAATTCGGCTTGGTTTTATTTTTTGATTTGGTGTTCGGACTTTGTTACTGCATAAATACTTTACTCATTGTCCTGTGCAGCATATTCAAAGTCAATATTCAATAGCTACTTCACCTACACTCAGTATTCATTACTGAACAACAAATTACATACAAAGTAAGTACACCAAAATGTGACAGTTACATCGCAATTCATTAACTACAACAGATTAATAAACAGCAATGTAACTTTACAACTGTACAAGACAACTACAGACGAAATGACACCAAGAACATGCAGACAAGTCTTACCCTTATAAAAATGGGGGAGATACTACGATAAGAAAACTTAACATCCACCACAAAGTAGAAAGTGTGAATGAAAATAACATCTTTTTTATAGCAGATTATGCAACTATTACAAGAATAATGTACACATCTGTTTACATGGATAATGAGACAACTAGAAATGCACACATCACATGCTCACAAACTAAAATTGACACTGTAGCCATTCAACAAAATACCAAAAACCTACAGCAGAAAACTATGATTTAAAAACTAAAAATACACACAAATAATAAAAAATAAAAATTATGATCTTCAAATACCAAGTATAATGTCAGTACTTCCAAAAAAGAACTGTTTCACTAAAAGTGCCCAAATCCAAGCACCAGCTAATCATTACCACAAAAAACTCTTCATACCATGAAAGAAAAATGCCAATAAAACAATCACCACTTAAAGCATATGGAAACAAAACTAAAACTCATACATTGACTTCCCTGAAGAATAGAAGTATACATCCTTGAAAATAACAGTTTGAAATCCCACGAAACATAGATGACAATATTAACAAAAACTAAATACAGACTGGATTTAAGCCAGGAGTGAAAGTCATGACCCCAATAGAAAAAACTGAATTATAAAATTAATAAATGAGACACTCTGCGAAGAAAGGAGTACTTTTAGGCTTACAGACAAAACATCCCAGCACCAGTGCATAGAATTCCACAAAAACCATAGAAACTCACGCACATGCCTACTATTAAACCAGAAATTTTACCAAACGTTACCATTCGGCATTTAGGTGTGACTTTTTTCTGCTTTCTTCATGTACATTGAAATATTTGAGGTAGAAATCCTTCACCTACACATCAAGGAAATGTGGGGTGAATGTATGGTTCATACTCGCAATCTGAACTCTTCCTTCCGCCATCTGTGGAGCATTAGATGCAGAGCTGAGTGAGAAAACAAATGTGAATACCAAAAAAATATGACTTGTTGGTATGATTCGGCTGGTCTTCCTTCTTTCTCTTGCTTTGATTTTAACAGTGAAAATCAGGAATTTCTATGGTATTTTGATCTTATATTAGTGGTACAACATGAGGGTGGTGTTGTCTGTCAGACTATGTACCACTTTCCCCTTTGATGGTTGGCAGAAAGAACTTCAACATCAACTCGATCACCTGCAACTCCAACATACTGATGGGGAGCCGGGTTTCCGATGGAGACCAGAGTCCTCTGATCTCCACATCTCCCAAATGGCCTCCCCAACCCAGCAGTGACGCATCAGTCACCACCGTGAGCTCTGCATGTGGCTGGTCCAATCACAGTCGAGTAGCCATCACCGCAGGTCCTTTGCAGTCTCCACCGAAACCTGGATGAATCGAACAGGTTCCTGTGGTTCTGTGCCTACTTGGACTTCAGATCGCACTACAGAGCCCACATGTACCACTTAGCATTTTTAACCAACAGGGTGCAGGAGGCCAACAGTCCCAGGAGCCTCAGAGTCATCCTCACGGAGATCCAGGAACAAGGCTGAAACATGAGCGTCGTAGCCCGAATGTCCTTGACTCTGCACACTGGAGTGAAGGCATGAAATAAAACTGTAGCTAAGATGGTTCCTATGATGGGAGTGTTTACGAAGGAGTAAGGTGTGAACATTGAAAGCGAGCACTAACAATGTTAGTAGGTTTGCCGTTGTCTGGAGGTTGTCTACGACCATCTTCAAAAACAAGTCATTGAAGTAGGGGATGGCTGGAACCCCCAAACTTTGTAGGTGTGATGGAACTACTGTCATCACTTCTGTGAATACCAGAGGGGCACTGGAAGCTGGAACTGTTCCTGGCCCGCTGTGACCCAAAGGTAGCACCTGTGGGCCTGAAGGATGGGGATATGGATATATGCGCCCTACAGGTCCAACGCTACCATCCAGTCTCCGAGGCGCACAGATCTTTTGCTAGAATGAGCATTATGAATGCGTCCAGTTGCAGGAGGTATTGAGAGAACAGAGAACTAAAATAGGACAGAGCCCCCTGTCCTTCTTTGGCCCAAGTAAGTAGCGGGAATAACATCCAATACCTGCTTGTGAGGCTGGAACTCTCTCTACAACATCTTTGGCTAAAAGGGTCTGCATTGTCTTCTACAAAAGGGTCATGGTGAGCCACCCTGATGGGGGGTGGAAGTTTCCTTAACACTTGTAACAACAAGAAGCATATGGACGAAAGATGGTTGACTTGTCTTTCAAGGGATATATATTACACTCCAGATGGAAGCCTACATGTTTCACTGACTTCTCTGAATCGAGAAGCTCAGACCATGGCAGAGGCCAAAAATTGGGGGGTAAGGGGTTGCATAGGTTGACTGTAATGAATGAAAGAACCTCAGTGTTGTCAGAATTGAACATTAATGCAATCGAGTACAACCAGGAGGTGACTGCATACATGCATAGATGGGCAGTTTCAATGGGAGTAGACCCAGAGTGATCCATAGCAATAAGTGAGTATAATCTGCATAACTCATGCAAATAACTCATGCTGAACCAACAATGCCTGCCTCTATCTGCCTGGACAGGAGACTGGAATGTCACACCGTGTTGACAGCTCCAGTAGTACTTAAGCCACCAGACGAGCCTTGTTCACCGAGGTGCCAGAGTGTGAATTTGCTCCAGGAAGGCAGAAACTGAACTCTTCATACGTTTCTCCAAGATTTTAATAGCAAAGGGCAGAACAGAAATTGACCTACATTTGTAAAGAACAGCTTGATCTGCATTAGGTCTCCTTAGTAATGGGACTAAGGGTGCCTTTTCCAATCAGACTCTTAAGTGGCTAAAGAGCTATTGCAGATAGCCAACAAAGGGTTTGTCAATGTGGAAGAGGTTGCTTTCCACATGTGAGTTGGAACTGGATTTAGAGGTGACCCTGATGAAATGAAATTTCCGATGAACTGCTCCAAGTAAAGTAGAGCAAGTGATTAACGACACCGCTTACATCACTGCGACTCTCTCGGGGAGCGGCTAGGGGGCTGATAAGACTCCCGGTGACAAAGACCAGACAAAGGTTGTAGAGGCCAACTTGGGGCACACACTAAAGTGGTTTTGAAATTGTGTTGCTGGAGGGGTCAGAGGACTGAGCTGTGCATTGTCCCTGATGTCTTGAGCATTATCTCTGGGAGCTGAGGCCTCAACCTCAAAGGGTCTGGGAAGTTTAAGGTGCCAACGGCAGTACTTGATGCTAACGGTGTGTCAAGTCCCTGGTGTAACCCCGGAATGGGCAAAATTGTTGGGGAAATCACCTGGCGGCTTTGGAGACACAAGGAGCGTGCTGTGGTGCGACTCTACCTAAATCGTTCGAGGGCCGATCCACCTTCTCACTAAAGAGGCAACAGCCGTCAAGTAAAATTTCCATTAAGGATGCATGGACAACCCCTGAAAAGCTCCACGCTCATGCCAACTGCCAATTAATTTTCGTGTCCAGGCCAGACCGGGTAATAAATGTCACTCCATCCCGGCCATCCTGAATGGCTTGGGCTAAATACACCCATAAGTCATGTGGGGCCACTAGTAAGGTCAGATTGACTATGTTCCATAGTGCATGAGTGTAGCGAACAAGGAGACATCTAGCATTTACTGAACGTTGGTTTCATCCTCCATAATAAGGAAGTGTAGGTCAAGGACTTCTGTAGCACATGGGGGTGCCAGAGAGCCATTAAGCAAGCTGGCTGCACTGTTGTGAGGATCCTGCTGCCCGGGAGAACAATCCTACAGAAGAAAGAGTTGTCACAGCAAAACACCCCCATTTGTGAAGGCCCGCATCATGCTACCATAGAGAGGAGGCATCAAGATTGAAATCTGGTAAAAAAGATCGACGATTAACAGCAAGGCCTGGCATGGCCCGTTGCCGAGAGATACGGCACTTAGCAACATGACGGACCGCCTGTAGAAAGACACAGCGAATTCCACAAGGGTCGCGTCAGTTTGGTAGTATCCCTGCTGTGACCTATGAGGGCTGGTGAGACGTTGATATCGGGCGCAGCAACCACACTGCCTTGTAAGGTGAGACTGCGCGCTGCCTTGTACGGCAGTAACTGTGTGCGAGCCAGAGCTGCAGAGCAGCGGAGCTCGGGGGAGAAGCCTGCTGGGCTGAGGCAAAGGCCCGCTGCCTCAGGGCGCTGCTTTCTCTCGCTGGGCCCTGCTGAGACGGCTGGGGCAGTAGGAGGGAGACTGCTGAGTGGCCGTGGAGGGTGTCGGGTCCTTCTGCCCCGCTCTAAAGGTGCGATTCAGCTGTGGTGGGGGTGGTGAGATCCCCCAGCCCCCGAGCACAGAAAGTCTACAGAGGAAGGAGCGATCCCCTTTGGGGAGCTGATGGTGATGCCGAACACTGACTCAGGTGGGGAATGAGCCGCGGCACCGCAGTGGGGGGACGACCACATACCGCACACAGAATACAGGCGGCAGCGGCCAGCGGGGAACACAGAGGTTCCCTATGAAATAGCGCTGCACATACTTGAGCTGAACTGGAGAGGGAACAAGGAACATTGTGTTGTAATCTAAGTTAGGAATTCTATTATGTCATGGAATGTAGTAAGGCAAGTGATTCTGTTAATCACTCATTCCGGGGCTGAGCGTCTTACCGTACAGTTGGTGCTGTATGGTCTACTGATTCACTTAATTAAACTTGTATTTTTGCACTATCTTTGGTGAAGAAGACATAATTTTTACACTGGCGACGAGGGACCTTGCCTGATTGGGGACAGGTATCTTCAGCACCAATTCCCCTTTGCAACAATTTTTTTTTATTTGGACTGCGAAGACCCACGCTACTATATTTTTGTGTTTTCTCCCTTTGCCAAGCAAGACTGGACCGGAATTGAACTACCATCCAAAACTCATTCCTTGTACCGAAGGTCAATGGTAGAGTGTTTTTCAACTTGAGTGTGCCTTGATTGCACCAGCGGCTAAGTGCTATGCATGCCGATTGCACGATTGAAGTGTTATGATTGCACCAGCGACAGTGTGTGATCGAATTTTGTTTCGCTAGCGCTAGTTGATTGTGGATGACGAAGATTTGAATTCCTATAGCCTCTACTTTTACAAAAGACACACCGGTGTTGTCTTTTTTAAATGCACTCACCGGCAGTTTGTTGACCTGCGCGTGATTCGGTCATTATCTTTCTGCGCGTCACCACCTCTGAAGCAGCATCAGCGTGGATAGAGTTAGACGTCAGTAGTGGCACGTGACACGTCAGCAAACAACGCGCCTAACAGACGCACGCAACTTTGCAAGCAACACGATCTCATTACCAGCGTGACCTCTTGAAAAACATTTCAACATGATTACCTCAAGAGTTCAAGGAATTTATTACTACCAGCTGGAAAACATCGTGCGACAAGCAAGTATTTAGGACAGCAATTTATGACCTTTGTGATAATGGTGACTACCTAAGTTATTTTAACTTGTTTTTTTTTTCTACCCATGTTAACTAGTAACTTTTTGTGGAAATACTAGCTAAATTAAAGGCAGTGAGGTTTTATTGGGTACAAACAGGAAAGTGGATGTTAACAAGTACTATTTTATTGATAACATTGGTTTATTTTAATTTTTTTCTGGCATTTATCCTTGAAAACAAATGTATGTTTCAATAGTCTTATTTTTTACATACCATTGTTTTTTTACATTAAGGCTGTTGCAGTGACTTAAATATTTTAGTTCATATACATATTGTATTTGTATCAGTGTGAAATCTTACTATGGCTGCAACAACGAGCATGTCTCAACCTCCAGCTTTCCTTTCAGAAAAGGGTGAACCAGTTCTTCCCTGGAAGAGATGGAGGAATTTATTTGCCTCCTACATTGTGGCAATTGGCGGAGAAAAATTCTCAGCATTCAGAAGACAAGCTATTCTCTTACACAATTTAGGTGTTGAGGGACAAAATATTTACGACAGTATGGATCTCATTCCTATTGGTAATGGGGAAGGTGGACCAACTGATGTGTATGAGATGTCCATGACGTTAGAGAAATATTTTGGCCGCCGCATTAATATGGTTCTGGAGAGGCATACGTGTTTTACCAGGATTCAAGGTCCAACTGAATAGGTTGGAAGTTATGTTGCTTCACTTAAAACTTTGGCACGAGCGTAAGAGTTTGGTGAACTCTCTGACTCTCTAGTCGGAGATCAATTAGTAAGGTGCACAAATAGTACTCGTGTCCAAGAAAAACTCTTGTAAAAAAAAACAACGTTGGTTGAAGCTGTTGCCATAGTAGAGGGTATGGAGAATACCTCTTCTTGGGTGAAAGAGATGAGGAAAAATCGTGATGATAAGAAGGAGGGACATAGCAATGTTCATGATCTGGCAGAAACTGACAGTTTGGAGAGTTCTGACAGTGTGGCCAAAGTCTCTCCTGTTGAAAAGTTTAAAACCTCAGAAAGAGAATCACAAATGAGTAGTTTTTCCAAGGGTTTACCAGTCAAAACAGATCGTGAGCTTTGTCCGAATTCTACCACTAATAGTAGCAATGGTAGTGAAAAGGGTTTTGGAGATTTTCCTAAACTTAAGTGTTTTAGGTGTGGAAGTTTTTAACATTTCTCAAATGATCCTCATTGTTATGCCAGAGAATCAATTTGCATGAAGTATGGTTTCAAGGGACATTATGCCCGAGTTTGTAAGTCATCTAACAAAACTCGCAATCCTGAGAAAAATACTGAAGTTGTACGTACTGTAATACTGAGCTTTAAATATGATAACGGTGAGGTTGATGCAGGTAAAATAACAATGCACGAATGTAAAGATTTTGGTAAATGATAATGACTTTGTAGTCCTAGCTGATTCGGGTCTCCCGTTCACCATGGCCGGTAACAAGCAATGGGAAGAAGTAGTGGGTTTGGACAGTGTAACACTTTCTCCACCTGACATAAGTCCAGTCAGTTATGGGGGTGCAAGAATTAAGGTTCTTGGATATGTTGAGGCTTGTATTCAATTTAAAAATAGAAACACAGTGGGTAAGGTCTATGTAGCTGAGAGAGAGGACAATTTGTTGGGGTGGAGGCACCAACGTGATCTTGGTATCATGCTCAATCCCAGTGCAAAAGATCCCAGAGATCAAGTCATGCTGATGGACTGTGAGAATAAAGGTTGTGTGTATGAGAATCAAAATTGTGAGTACTACAAAAGATTTCCAGAGGTCTTTACAGACAGTTTGGTATGTCTAAAGGGTTTTGAGCACCAAATTATTCTTAAAGAAAGGGCTGTACCTTGTGTACATAAAGTAAGGAAAGTACCCAACATGATGATAGAACCGCTTAAAACTGAACTTGAGAGACTGTTGAAGTTGGAAGTTATCAAAGAAATAGAAGCATCAGAATGGTTGGCGCCCATTGTTTTGGCCCCAAAGGAGGCGGTGCCAGCGTTAGGATGTGTGTGGACTCGAGAGACCTCTGGGTGCCTACCGCTTCCTGAGAATGCCTTTTGGGTTGGAATCGGCAGCAGCATGTTTCCAGAGGGTCATGAAGATGGTCCTGGGAGGTATATGTAACATCATGTTCTACCAAGACGACATTCTGATTTATGGTAAAAGTGAAGCAGAACATGGCAAGACATTAACTAGTGTTTTGGAAAGGTTGAAGGAAAAGGGACTAACAGTGAAGAAAGAAAAATGTCGTATTGGGGTGGAAACAGTTACATATTTGGGACATGTAATCTCTGGTGAAGGGATTCAACCCAAAGTGGAACTTGCGGAGAGTGTTGTGAGAGCTCTCACACCCAAAGATAAAAAACAAGTAAGATCATTTTTGGGACTCGCTGAGTTCTATTCCAAATTCGTACAAGGATATGCCTGTGTGACTGAACCTATCAGAGCAATACTTAGGAAGGGATCACATTTTGTATGGTCTGATGATTGCCAGAAGGCTTTTGATAAGATCAAGTCTGAAATTTGGGAAAATGCCTACGTTAGGGCACTTTGATGTCAACCGGAAAACTGTGTTAACTACTTATGTCAGCCTCAAGGCGTTGGGTGCAGTGCTCTCTCAAATTGTGGTTCGATAGGAGAGAGCAGTTGCATTTGCCTCCAGAGCTCTTGAAGATGTAGAAATTAATTACTCTTGTATTGAGAGGGAAGCTTTGAGTGCTTTTTGGGCTGTACACCATTTTACATTTCATCTCTGTGGCATTTCTTTTCTAGTTAAGACAGATCATCGTCCTTTAGTTCAAATCTTTTCATGTCGGCACAGTGAGCATATCACACACCCAGACTCAAGCACTGGAGTGAAGGT
Organism: Lissotriton helveticus; assembly: GCF_964261635.1. Taxonomy (NCBI): domain Eukaryota; kingdom Metazoa; phylum Chordata; class Amphibia; order Caudata; family Salamandridae; genus Lissotriton; species Lissotriton helveticus. The sequence continues at coordinate 116,361,010 of NC_136060.1, read as the reverse complement.
CTTCAGGAATATAATTTCCGAGTACAATACATGCCTGGGTCCAGTAATAAGTCAGCTGATTGTCTCTCCCGATTACCTGTAGAGAAGGAACAAAGTGAAAATGAAATTGAGTGTGTGTGTTGGGTTGCTGAATCAACATTGTCGAGTGAAGAATGGTTGGAGTGTGTAAGGAAAGATAACGTTCTTGTTTATCTTGGATTGTGGACTAATCAAGGGTGGTCTGATTATAAAACCTTGGATCAAGAAAGGAAAGCATACTGGTCCGTCATTTATGTGTGGAAATCTTTTGAGAGGAGATAGGGTAGTTCCTCCGGTTGAATTTAGAGACAGAATAATTAACACAGCTTATGAGGGTCACCTGAGACGGAGTCTTACTAAAGCTCGAGTGAGAGAAAGATACTGGTGGCCTGGTATGGATCACATGATTGAGAAAATTATCAAGGAGTGTGTGTCATGTGCATGCAGTGATAAGTCACATATTCACAACCACGCGCCGTTATCTCCAGTTGAAGTTCCTGATGTCGTGTGGTCGAAATTGGGTTTAGATATTATGGGCCCTTTTGAATTGTTGCCCTCTTACGAACTTTTTGTCATACTGGTTGTGGACTATACTTCCAAGTGGGTAGTCACAAAATGTGTTTCCTCCGTGAACACTAAAACTGTTATGTATTTGTCTCAGAAGGTGTGCCCAAGTTTTTAGTTACCGACAATAGAGTATAATTTGCATCTCATGAAATGTGCAAATTTCTCAAGGATCACAATATCGTTCATCAGAAAACAGTCTTGTATACACCTCAGGCTAATGGTTTGCCTGAGAGGATGAACCAAATTGTCAAGGATCGTGCTCAGCGTGCTCTTGAGTTAAGAATGTCCTTTAGTGGTGTGTTGAGAGATACGTGGTAGGCCCACCGTACCATTCCCAACACACACAGTCACACAAAAATCTCCTTTTGAGGCCTCGAGAGGAAGGAAAGTGAAGAACCGGGTTTTCTTAGACCCCAGCGGTGCCAGGGACACACCCGAAGTCTTCGAGTTCTCCTGTCTCAGACTACAGAGACACAGAATACTTCTGGTTGGCGTCAGAGATCAAATTTATTAGCTGCAGCTAGTAATAGTGAACCAAGCAATACAACACGGTGTACGACTCAGGAAACTGCTCAAATTTTGTAGAGCAAGACATCACCTTATATTGTCAATCTCAGCCCATTACAAATGCACACCCACTGCGCCAAATTCTGACCAATCAAGTACATTTTACATACATTATTACATTCCAAAAAGCTCACTTTACATCGTACCAACCCACAAGTTAATTATTAGGACTGTCCCAAATTTGATTACCACAAGCCGGACAAACCCATAATTGAAAGCACTACCCATGTAATGAAAAGTCGTAAAGGAAAGAAACAATTCAGATGTTGAGTAGGATAAGATATGTGCAAGAAACTAAAATTTAGCAATATCCTGAACATTAATTGGGAATTCAGACAACGATCAGCTAGAGAAAACTGGCTTCGTAAAGGGTCAGTTTCAGGTGACGGGGTCAGCATCTTGCAGTTCACTCGCAAGTCGAAAAGGCCATGTTAATATGTACATGAACAACGAGGCCCATGCAACTTCGTTCGTTCGTTTACTTCCACGGCCTACGTGAGTGCAACATAAAATGGTGTCTTCAGACGACGCAAACAAAATGGAGTCTGGTCCCGAAAACCACGGAACCTCAGACCCTCCTTTTGCCATTACGTAGGCAATGACCTAAACCCATGTCAATCTGAATCCAGGTCTATATCTATTCTCATCAGGTCTTTAAGGTGTTGCTGTAATATCATCTTATTATCCTTCACTTCTCTCGGGACAGGTCTTCTCACACAGATCGTAGCACAAAGGCCACAAATGGCGGGACCACACTGGATGCATAAGCAACACGAGAAAAGGATCGCACAAGCCATACCAAGGAACATCAGAATCTTCCATCCCCATTTGGACAGCAGTTCCCAAAACCATCCTGTCAACGACCAGTTCCCTTCGTCTACATGTATAGACTCAGCGGACTTATGTAACCTCAAGATGGCTTGGTACACTGTCGGGGCGTTATCCGGTATGAAAACGCAGCAACTAGACCCGATCAATTTACATACGCCACCTCTATCTGCGAGTATAATATCTAAAGCAAAGCGGTTCTGTAATGTCATAAGGCGATCCGCTTGAAGCTCAGCTGTAATATTGCTTAGAGCACCTGCAGTCTCATTGATAGTGGCCTCGACCACTCTCGTAAGCTGTCGAATAGTCCTACTATTAGCCATAGGACCCCAAAAGGGCAAGAAACCCTTAAAGAAGTCTCCAACTTCTTGTGCAGCAGTGTCTTTCACATCGATAACACCTCTACCATATCTTGTCTTATGGTAGTTGAAAGCAGCTGTATATGTAGGGGGAAGCAAAAACGCCACATAACATGTGCCTGAAAAATCAGAAGGCAACCATGTATATGCTCTGTCATAACAAACAAAATATGTGCCTTTGGCTGGCACGAACGGTGGAGATTTCTGGGACGCATAGAAATAGGTGTGAACACACACACTCTTACCAAACTGAGCTCTCGGATTCTGACCATTGCCTTGCAGACAAAGATGACCTCGATGGGGTACAATCCAAATAGGAGGAGACCTTTTCTGTCTCTCTTTCTCTGTCAGACTAATACTATATCTTGTCTTGTTCCAACCAACATATGCTCGTACTTCATCTTTAGGGAAAGCATTATATGCGTCGATATCTCTGACCATATCTACTATTCCCTGTATCAAGGCATTATTATTCGCATTATCTTTGACGGAACGTACAGGAGATGCTTCATTCGCATAGATAAACATTGACTGGAGTGCCCTTACTGACCCATTAGGCGAAAAAGGCAAAACCAAATATGGCATTCCCTTATCAGTCGTATGCGGCATAAGACCACACACCCAACAATTAGTGGTATTTACAACTAGCTGATGCTGATGTAACATCTGTATAAACGAATTATTCACAAATTCTGATCTTCGTGTCTGTTCATGTTCAGGTAACGTATGAAACTCATGTGGGGAAACAGTAGGAAAAGAAAGAGTAGGTTGGGAGGTAGATGCAAGCACCTATTGAGTGACATAGAAAACCCAACCCACACAAGCTATCGTAATATTCAGAAGCATTAGAAAACACATTATCAAAAAACATTTGTTACGGATCAATGTACACATTTTTGCACTAAAATCAACTGTTAACACCCTTGTCGGACTCAAAAGACTCCATTCTCTAACGTGCTGCTCACGGCTGTTACCTTTTTCACTTAAGTGTGCGCCAAGATCGCACTAACGACCCTGAACCGCAGACCTTGTGTCAATACGCGGCTCACCCCTTAAGGCTGTACCGCGACCCTGCAGCTGAGTCAGGATGGTGACTGGAAAAAGTAAAAAAGTAAAAAAAAGTCTCTTGATCTGACATGGTGTATTTCACTACATAAAAAAAGTCAACTTTATTAGTCCGTTTTAAAAGCCTTTTTCGATCTCAGATTATAGCGCTCTTTGCCAGGCATAGTCTGATCCTTAAAGAGGAGTTCCAGATTCGACATGTCGATTCTCAAGGACGGAGGCACAGCAGCTTGCAGAACATTATCATCCTCGCGTTCTGACTGAGTCCATGTCACATGTGCATCACTAAAAGGCACGAATCTGGGAACCCTTTCGCATTCCGAGTCAGCTATTCCATCCCTCACCCACTTGTCATACGGTAAGGGCAACGGAACTTTCTTAGTATGGGTGGCATGCACCCAATTCTTTTTACCAGCTACTCTAACAACAGTCCTAGTGACCAACAACACCAGAAAAGGTCCAGTCCATCTTGGTTCCAAATTTTTGGATCGCTGAAAGTTCTTGACGAGAACTGAATCGCCAGGACGGATCGCGTGGCCTGGATCTGTAGTAGCTGTCGGCAAACTGTCATAGACCTGTTGGTGGAGAACACGTAATTTAGCAGTCGAGTCATGTAAGTAATCCACCAACATAGGGTACTCAATATCGCTAAATTTCTTGGGACGAGGCACACTCCAAACATTCGCTGGACGACCAAACACTATTTCGTATGGGCTAAGTCCCACACGAGAATGCACTGTCATCCTTGTTGACAAAAGAGCCAACGGCAAGGCATCTGGCCATGTAAGACCAGTGCTCGCTTGAATCTTAGCCAGTTTTAGCTTTAGTGTGCCGTTATAACATTCAACAAGTCCAGCTGACTGGGGGTGATTCGCAGCATGGAACTTTTGACTTATCCCTATTCCAGCACACACTTTCATGACTTGACCCACAAATTCACTTCCATTGTCCGACCATACAATTCTCGGCAAACCATACCTAGGGAAATACTCTTTGAGCAAAACCTTGGCTGTAGACAAGGCAGTATTATCCTTTAGGGGGTAGGCCTCTATCCATCTGGAAAAGGCGCAAACAACCACAAGGACATACTTCAAATTGTTGCATCTCTCCATGTGTATGTAATCTAACTGTATCACTTCAAACGGATACGTCGGAGGAGCAAAATGACCAGCTGGAGTTGGAGTTCCCTTGCCAGGATCATACTTTAAACAAATCATACAATGCTTCACCACGTTCTCAGCACATTTTGGAATTCCAGCATTCTGCCATACTGGAGCCAACAACTTACATATCCCTTTTGCACTGATATGAGCCATTCCATGAGCCATCGTAACCACTGGGAGCACATACGCATCAGGCAACAACCATCGCTGGTGTTCTGAAAACTCAACCCAACAACCTGTGGAATCCATCATACCCGTAGTTTCTCTCCACGTACTTCTTTTTCCGTAGCTACAGCCTGAATCATCTTCACACTTTCTATTGTGTCTTCACACATTCCTCTTTCCACAACCCATCTTGCAGGACCTGCCACATACATACGGCTCATCATGTCTTTCGACGTTTCCTTCGCAACTTCATCCGCAAACGCATTCCCTCGACCTACATCGTCCACAACTTTCTTATGCGCACTACACTTCACAATTGCAATCTGCTTTGGGAGAGTAAGAGATTCCAAAAGTTCATTCACTAACTGCCCATGCTGAATCTTTGTGCCATGGTAAGTAAGGAATCCTCTCTCTCTCCACAAACGTCCAAAACTATGGGCAACACCAAACGCATACTGGCTATCAGTATATACATTCACTCGCTTTCCTTCTGACAATACACACGCTTGTGTCAATGCAAGTAGCTCTGCTGCTTGAGCTGAATTCTGTGCTATGCACGCTGTTTCAACAACTGTATGTAAAGTTGTGACAGCATATGCTGCAGTCGTCTCACCATTCGGAAGCTTGAAACACGAACCATCTACCCATAAAGTACCATCAACATTCTCAAGAGGAGTATCCTTAAGAATGACCCTAGCCTTCGTTTCTTCCTCTGTCCGAAGGAAGCAATCATGCTGTTCTTGAGCATCCGACTCTATAGAAATCGGCAACAACGTAGCTGGATTCAACACATTACATCTTTTGATGTGCACATGGCTAGCTAAAAGAGTCGACTCGTAACCTGACAGACGTGCACTAGTAAGGTGCTGTGTCTTTGTTCTGTTCAATAAGGTATCCACTGCATGTGGGACCATCACAATCAACGTATTATACAATACCAAACCAGCAGACTGTCGAATAGAAACAGCCGCTGTAGCTCTCAAACAGCTCGGCAACGCTCTAGCTACTGGATCTAACGTCGCTGAAAAATACGCACATGGGCGTTGCTTGTCTCCAAATCTCTGTGTCAAAACTGACAATGCACAACCTTCCTTCTCGTGCACATACAACATAAAAGGCTTACTGTAGTCCGGAGTACCCAACACCGGAGCCGAACACAATGCATTGCGTAATTCGGAAAAACTTTTCTGACACTCATGAGACCAAGGAAGAGGATACGGAGTATCTTTAAGAGTCGGTGCCAACAGAGGTTTCGCTAGCAGAGAAAAATTAGGGATCCATTGTCTACAATACGAGGTGATACCTAGGAAAGCACGCACTTCTCTCTGTGTGGATGGTACAGTCATTTGCACAATCGCTTGAATTCGTTCTAGGGTCAACCTTCTTCCCTCCTTCGACAAGAGATGACCTAAGTAGGTTACTTCTTGTCGGCAATACTGCAACTTCGAAGGTGACACTTTATGATGAAGGTCAGACAAATGTCGTAACAAAGAAAGAGTAGCCTTTTTACAAATCTCTTCGTCATCAGCAGCAACCAACAGATCATCAACGTATTGGATAAGAGTAGCACCAGTAGGCAACACAAAACTATCAAGCTGAGTTTTCAACGCCTGACTATAAATGGAGGGACTTTCACAATAACCTTGGGGAGCTCTCTTAAACCGGAAGCTTCGTCCTCCTAAAGAGAATCCAAAAATATCTCTACTCTCTTCAGCAATCGGAATACTAAAGAAAGCATTCTTTAGGTCGATCACAGAAAACCAAGCTGCCGAAGCAGGAATCAGAGTCAACAAAGCAGTGATATCCGGAACAACAGGAAACTGTGGCACCACAATCTTGTTTACCTCTCGAAGATCGATCACAAACCGATACACAGGTGGCTTAGAAGCATCAGTACGCTTAAGGACAGGCAAAACAGGACTGTTGCACACATTACCTCTCGTTTCTTCAATTACACCCTTCTCAACCAAATCATAGATAATCGCTAAAAGAGCTCTCTCGCCATCACTAGATATTTTATACTGTGGGATACGAGGTAGCCTAGCATTCGATTTGAGAGTGACAACATTTATTTATTTATTTATTTATTTGCAAGTTTGTATGGCGCTGGGAATCGACTCCCGAAGGAGTATCTCCGCGCCTTTGGCAGCATCTGAGGGACAGAAAACTAGTCATGATTTATTAAATGCACACAGGCCAACTAATAATTAAAGAGAAATGTTTTAAGCTTTTTCCTGAAAGGGAAATGTTCCCTACATAATCTAATTTCCTTCGGGAGTTGGTTCCACAGCTTGGGGCCAGCTACTGATAAGGCCCTCCCCCCCTTTCTTGCCTTCAAGGCCCTGGGAACACATAACAATTCCTGATCTCCCGATCTCAGAGATCTAGATGGAACGTAAGGAATGAATTTTTCAGTAAGGTAACCAGGACCTTTTCCAATGAGGCATTTGTGGATGACACAACAGATCTTAAACATCACCCTCTGCTTCACTGGAAGCCAATGGAGTTTGGTCAGCAACGGTTTTGAGGGAGTACGAGGCGGGACATTTAGAACTAATCGTGCAGCAGTATTTTGTACAACCTGCAATCTAGCAAAGATCCCCTCATTGGCCGCTAGCATCAACCCATTGCAATAGTCCAGCCTGCTCAACACTAGTGACTGGACCAATGTTCTCCTGGTGGTATCCGGTAGCAGGGGGAATACTCTCCTGAGAAGCCCAATAACATGGAAACATGAGCTTACCACTTGATTGGTTTGTTGTTTTAGGGCAAGCTCATGGTCCAATTTCACTCCCAGGTCTTTTACCACCATTTTGGGCTCGGGGACGGGGCCAAGGTCTACATAGGGCGGAATCTGCAAGAGACCAACATCATTCGGACCTGTAGCCCAAAGCGTATCAGGAAGAGAACGCAATTCCAGTGGAAGACAATCTTTAGACAAATACATCGGAGAGATGTATTTGTCTGACATAAACCAAATGTTGAACCCCAATCGCAGATATGGGTCAGGGCATCAGGTGACATAAACTCTAACGTTGAACCCCAATCGCTACTCATAGAACCCATCGCCCCGAACGTTGATGAAATAGAAAATGGTAGGAGAAAGGGATCACACAAGTTGGGTCACCAGGAATTAAAAATCTCTTCCTCCAATGTCGAGCCCCTGCAAGTGAACTCCTGTGCTGATCCAACTATAACAAACACATTACCAGCAGAGTTGGACAAAGCCATTCCTACAGCAGAGAAGAAAACCTTAACCTCCACCCAAAATAGACGAGACTCGGAAACGTCTAGATTCACTCATACAAAAGAGGATCCTGTTCTCAATCATCTCTATTCACAATCAAATAAGACCTACAAAGCCATGCTTGCAGCCATCAGAGACATGAAGAACTTGCTTTGCTTATCAGAAAACTGGTTGGCAAAAATGGAGGCCCTTCAATCATCCTCTCTTGTTACAAATGATAATCGCCGCTCTACTCCCTTAGCGACGTCTAACAGAATATGCCGCCCACGCACGCAACTAAACTACCTGACAGACAATGAGTTGACATCCATTCTATCCACATATGACCCTCTCCACACTTCGCAATCTAAGTTAAGTGTAAACAATATCCAAACCATTGTATCTAATATGGATAGAACATCCCAGGTTAACAATAAAATGGCCAACACAAGCAACCTAAAAATAGTGACCCTAATGCCTGAAACGTTAGATCCACATAAGTCCAATCCCCAGAAACCCTTTCGTTGCATATTACTCAACTGTCGATCTGCTAATAAACACGCAGCAGACATAGCCGACCTCATACTAAATCACAAAATTGACATTACCATTTTAACCGAAACTTGGCTTTCCGACGCATCTTCCCCTTGTCTGGACATGCTAGTTCCCCCAAACTACCAGATTTTGAGACTGGACAGACAAATCAGATTGGGGGGAGGCATCGCGTGCATTCACAGGTCAGACATTACCATTACCAAAACTCATTCGGACCCGTTAGAATCCTGCGAATATCTAGGCATGTCTTTAAGATCTGCGGACAACCAAAACTGTAAACTCCATGCATTCTACCACCCGCCTGGCACAAAGACTAAGTTCCTAGACCAACTGATGGAAATCATTACCGTCAACTCTAGTCCCCAGTCTAATGATATATTCCTAGGTGATTTCAATATTCACTGGGAGAATCAGGCTGACAATCAAATCAAACTTTTTAAAACCTTCCTGGAAGAACAATCATTAGTCCAGGGATGTCATCTCCCCACCCATTCCAAAGGTTCGACGTTAGACTGGATCATAGCCAAAGAAAAAGGAATTGAGAACATTACAATCACACCATGCGATTGGTCCGATCACCACATAATTACATTCGAAATTCCTCTGAGGAAAACTAAATCGACCTCACAAGCTGTTAAGCCAAAAAAATGGACCAGGGACACCAGAGGAATCAATATGGAAAACATAGCAGCTCGTTGTGAAAATGAACTGCAGACACCCAAGAACATGATTGATGTCAATGACCTCACTTTGCACTACAATAAATCTATTTTAAGCATTATCGAGGAGGTCGCCCCTCTAAAACTTAAAAGGATCTCTGACAAAGACAAAAATCCTTGGTTCAATAGTTCCCTAAACGAAGAAAGACGTTCACTCAGACTCTCTGAGCGTAAATGGCGTCAATACCCTACCGCATCAAACTTAGGCCAACTGAGACAATACAGGAAAGCTTATAACAAAAGCATCCTTAAATCTAAAAAAAGACTTCTTTAGGAAAGAACTAGACAATGCTACAAACAGACCTAGGAAACTATTCGATATACTCAAAGAACAGTCGAATAAATCTGTCAAATCAGCACCGATCTTTGCCAAAACAAGCTTAAATAGTGAGGATTTCTCAGTCTTCTTTAACAACAAAGCTAACACACTAGAAAGGGAACTAAAAAAATCAGCGGATGACTTGGAAAGGGAGAAAGGTTTTTTGGATGAACCACAATTCCAACAAGAAAATGACAATCCAAAAAACGCGCGATGGTCAGGATTTAAGACAATCAGCGAATTAGACATTTCAAAGATCATTGCTTCTACTAAACCTAACAACCATTATAACGACCCCCTTCCAGCAAAGTGCTGGTCCTCACTTAACCATTTGTTAATCCCATCATGGACTAAGATCATAAATGCCTCGTTATCTCAAGGTCAAATCCCAGACTGCCTAAAAACTGGGCAAGTCACTCCTCTTCTAAAAAAACCAACTGAAAACCCTTCCGATCCAAATAACTTCAGACCTGTTACTAACATCCCTATGCTTGCCAAAGTCCTGGAAAAATGTGTCCAGCAACAATTGAGTCTTCACATCTCGGATTTCAATCTTCTAAATGATTACCAATCAGGGTTCAGACCGAACCATAGTACAGAAACTGCAATACTGCAAATAGTAGATGACGCACTAAGAGCTCTCGATCAAAATGACACATGTCTCCTAATACTGTTGGATTTATCATCTGCGTTCGATATGGTAAATCATGCCAGAATCTTGGATAGGCTGAAAAAGAGAATGGGGCTAGATGGTTTAGTACTTAACTGGTTCAGCTCATTCCTAGAGAATAGATCTCAAAAATTCATTGTCAACCAAACCCTGTCAGGATCTACCAGAAACACAATTGGAGTTCCTCAAGGCTCTACGCTATCCCCGGCGATTTTCAATCTTTATGTAGAACCACTAACGGCTATACTACAAAATGCGAACATTGCATTCCATATGTACGCTGATGACACGCAACTGTACATCAAGGTAACATCAACTGAAGACATAAAAACTATGAACCAAGCCCTTACGAGTACCTTCCAATGGCTAACCCTAAATCACCTGAAGCTAAACCCGCAAAAAACTGAATTCTTACTGATTACACCTCAGAAAAGTAAACTCAAGTCAGAAGAGTGGTCCAACCTTATCACAGCTCTAAAATGCACCCCGAAGATTGTCGACTCAACTAAATCCTTGGGAATTACTCTTGACAAAAATCTGAACATGACTGCACACATTAACACAATGGCAAAAAACGCCCGTTTCCACCTAAGCTACCTGCGGAAACTAAAACCATTCCTAGATAAAACAGATCTGAAAACAGCAGTCCAGTCACTGGTCATCTCAAGGATAGAATACGGGTGCACTACTCTGGCAGGGCTTCCTAAGATCACAACAGCCCCTCTGAAAGCATGTCTTAATGCAGCTGCAAGATTGATATCAGGATCAAAAAAGTATGACCATATCTCCCCACAGCTGAAAGTACTCAACTGGCTACCCTTCGAGGCAAGAATTCACTTCAAGTTAGCGTGCATCACCCATAATGCATTGCACCATAAAACTCCGGTCTACCTTGCACAAAAACTCACGCTGTCAGGAGGAAACAGAAGTACCAGGAGCAAAAAGAATCTTCTTCTGCAACCAGCTCGTTTTTGTAAGAAAAAAACGTATGACCGAGCGTTCTCTGGGGCAGCACCACGAATTTGGAACGCTCTCCCCCCTAGCATTAGAAGAATTTCATCCACTGCAGCATTCAAAAAAGAAGTTAAATTGTTCTATATGGGAAAATTTCTACAATGAGTACTGACATCATTTACTCTGGATATATTCTCTCCACATCTGTTCCATTCTCACTCCAGCATCTCTCTTCACTAATTTAAGAGGACACATTTGTAACATACTTGATAGGGTGATATAATGGCGCTTCGGATATATCTGTTATACGCTTTCCCGAAATGTATTGCTGTAAAGAGTTTGTTTGTTTTCTGCAATATATGGTTTTAAATGGTTCTATTATTGAGACATCTCTGTAAAGCGCTCTGATACCCCCGACAGGGTCATGTTCGCGCTATAAAAGACACGAAATAAATAAAAAAATAAAATAAAGAAAATCACTCTCTTACCTAAGGTAAGATGTACTCCCGAAGGAGAACAATGTAATGTCGCATACAATCTTTTCAGCAAATCCAATCCCAACAGATTCTCATTACAATCAGTCGTTAGAATAAGAGGAGTTTCCAATGCACAAGGGCCAATAGAAAGAGGCAAAGGATTAGAAATCGGGTTACAAACTGGGGCGCCTGAAAATCCTACGGAAACATTGGTCAAGCCAGACAAAGGTGCGGCAGGAAGTTTAGAGTGCATGATAGAACTCTTCGTCGCACCAGTATCCAAAAGAAAAGGTTGTACCACACCTGATGTAGTCACTTCAACAAAAGGTCCACTCTGATCTACTGGAACTGACACTACTCCCTCTCTTTGCCCATGGCTGTCCTAACTATCATTATAACTAGCACTCTCACTCTCAACATAATAATCATCAACGTAGTACTGTGCAGACTGACCAGTCGGAACATTCTGTCTGTCAAAGTAATTCGCAGAATTCTGAAGGGAAGAGGAACGCTCATTCTGAGGTAACACACCACGTCCCCTACCTCTAGGAGCTTGCTGAAAACCACCACGACCTCTCTGACCAGATACACCATTCGCACGCTGTAACAGAGCTGGGCAATTATTCTTGAAATGACCTTCCTCTCTGCAATAAGCACACTGATTAGAACCAGGAAAGAATCGCTGAGCATAAGGCTCAGGCTTCTGTAACAATCTCTGAAACTGTGGAGGTTGCTGGAACTGAGACTGATTCTGACGAGGCGGATAAGCTTGCTATAAAAGAACTTTCGTCTTTAATTCCTTAGTCTTCTTCTCTACCTTATCCTTCTCATCTTTATCCCTATTCTCATAATATTGGGCAGTAGCCAATATCTGGGCCGACGAAGAAACAGCCCATGAACTCTCAGAGTCTTTCAACTTATTAGAAAGCTCGGGAAGCAAGTTAAAGACAAATTTGTCCACGAACAATCTTTGCCCACCTTCCGTACTCATGTCCTGACCACTATGATCGATAAACGTCTCTTCAAACCCTGTGAAGAAATCGGACACGCTCTCATCTTTCTTTTGCTTGCATGCTGACAACTTGTCCCAATTCACTCGCAAAGCAGGCATCATAGTTTTCATTAGATTAATAACTCTACCAGGCAATTCTGCAACTAAGGGCTCAGGTTTAGCAACTCCAACCTGTCGACCATCTGCGGCAACAATATTAACCCATGTATCACCTAATTCTGCCGCATGATTCTCATGACGAATCTTCGCCCACAAAGGTTGCGGAACTACATTACCCATCAACATATCTATGCCAGCTAAATTCATAATACATGCTTCAACTGTCTGAGACAACTCCTGGTAATAACCAGCAGGATTCTTACGAGGGTCAGGTAAGGTCTGCTTAAGAGCTAAGACCTCTGCTCGCTTCCAAGGAACATGTACCCATACTCGCTGAAAATGGGCTTCTGCAGCGTGAATACCCAAACCGACATCAGCCTGAACTGCCTCTCTCCATACAGGGGGAACTTCTCTCATAGGGTACTGCTTCACTTTCCTCCTAACAGAAGGATCAGGTTCATACAATGGCTGAGGCGGTAACCTAGACCTGAAGGCAAGTATCGTCTCTACAGCATATGTAACATCAGATTCCACTATCGTCCCTTTAGCAAATTCTGACTGAACATCAAGCACTTCCTGCGTAATCGGACCCAACTCATTATCTTCCCATTCCTGCCTCAAAAAGGCACACATTACATTAAAAACTTACCTCTGCTTAGGCGGTTCCCACTGAAAGAAAACATCCATAACTGATGGCAAACTATACCTGGGAGCATTCAAAATCTATCTACGAGCCAAGAAATCCAACACTGCCCGTTCCTCGGAACTGGGAAGCTGACTACGACTCTGCTTTCGTTCCGAAACAGGGGTCATACTCAGTGGCCCAAATAATGGAGACAACAGATTGACAACAGTTTCCGTCATTCGTTTTCGAGCAGAAGGAGAAGAAGTAGGCGTAAAAACAGGAAAGTTAAAATCTTGAGACAAAGGAGGAACAGGAACAGTAGAAGTCTGAGATGCAGAAGCAGAAGGCAAAGGAGTTTGAGGCAAAGCTGGAAGCAAAGCTTGCGACCCGAGAGTGGGTTGCGCAGTAGGAGGTAAAACCATCTGTGGAGCACCAGGTGGCTGAACAACAGCAGGAGGTTGAACAACAAAGGGTGGAACAATCAGGGGTAATGGAGGCGCAGTAGCACCCTGCACATAAGGAGGTGGCAATCTCAGTAAATGAGACATTAAAGGATCTTTTTCAGGGTCTTCCATCACTTTCGGAGGAGAAGACGGCAAGGCCGGATAACATTTATCTATGGCCATGCAACGCTGTCTATCTGAAACTTCACTCACTCGATCTTCCTCGTCTGCTTTAAACTGCCTAGCAGCTTGTAGTACTGACATATTCTTATCTTTCCTATCTCCTTTTGCTTGCTTAATTTCTCGCTGTTTTGCTTAATTTCGCCAGAGGCGGAAAGAGTCAAACATTGCCGGCCGGGCTTTCTTCTTAAATAGCGCAACTTCCAAATTATCTAAAATATTTATTCAAAGCTACCATGTTGGGGCCATCGTAAGACACCATCTTTTTTAGTATAGCGGACCCACACTTCATTATAAGTAATAGGACCCACTCCGTGTTTTGAATAGAGCTCATAAGTCGGAGTTCCAACCGGAGGTATCGGACACGAGTCCTCCAATCGGGAATCCCTGTTGCAACCACAACTAAACCATTTCCTAATTTTGCTAAGACCAGGCATCTTATAGCTCACTAATCTAGCTTCAAACTTCAAGGGGTTATCAATTATCGATACACTCGCAAATATACGAGCCCCTCGGCTTCGATTGCTGCAGCATCCGAATCAAACCAAACTAAGAACCAAACAAAGTCGTGGGAGCGACCCACTTATACTTAACCAAAGTATCTGTCACGCCACCAGAAGACCGTCTATTGTCTCGCTCTACAAAGGATCAATCAAGGGTCCAAGACAGGGCGACAGTCAGGGCAGCAGTCCTTCGTAGCTGTTGGAAAGCAGGAGGCCTCGCAGCAAAGACTTTCGGTCCACGTCGACATACAGGGGTCGATGAAGTGGCGGCCTTCCACCAGAATTTCCTCACGTGGCTCCTCACGATCCTCAGGCTTGGACCGGTACCGCTTGATGTCGCCCCACGCTGGGCGCCAACTGAAGAACCGGGTTTTCTTAGAACCCAGCGGTGCCAGGGACACACCCGAAGTCTTCGAGTTCTCCTGTCTTAGACTACAGAGACACGGAATACTTCTGGTTGGCGTCAGAGATCAAATTTATTAGCTGCAGCTAGTAACAGTGAACCAAGCAATACAACACGGTGTACGACTCAGGAAACTGCTCAAATTTTGTAGAGCAAGACATCACCTTATATTGTCAATTTCAGCCCATTACAAATGCACACCCACTGCGCCAAATTCTGACCAATCAAGTACATTTTACATACATTATTACATTCCAAAAAGCTCACTTTACATCGTACCAACCCACAAGTTAATTATTAGGACTGTCCCAAATTCGATTACCACAAGCCGGACAAACCCATAATTGAAAGCACTACCCATGTAATGAAAAGTCGTAAAGGAAAGAATCAATTCAGATGCTGAGTAGGATAAGATATGTGCAAGAAACTAAAAGTTAGCAATATCCTGAACATTAATTAGGAATTCAGACAACAATCAGCTAGAGAAAACTGGCTTCGTAAAGGGTCAGTTTCAGGTGACGGGGTCAGCATCTTGCAGTTCACTCGCAAGTCGAAAAGGCCATGTTAATATGTACATGAACAACGAGGCCCATGCAACTTCGTTCGTTCGTTTACTTCCACGGCCTACGTGAGGGCAACATAAAATGGCGTCTTCAGACGACGCAAACAAAATGGAGTCCGGTCCCGAAAACCACGGAACCTCAAAAGCTGTCTCAAAATTTTCTTGGCTGCCTGTGTGTTCTGATGTGGGAATTTCTGATGAAGCAAGGTGTTTTAGAATCTCCGAATATCAACGTAAATATAAAGTTAATTATGATTCCAGAATGCATGTGAAGAACAAGAAGTGGAATATTGGTGACAAAGTTTTGGTGAAGAATCCAAGACATACTTTGAAAGGTAGTACTAGCTTCATTGGTCCATTCACTATTGTTGCCATCAAGAAAAATGTTGTGAAAGTGAATACTGGATGTATGTGGAGTATGTCTAGGTTGGTGAAGAGTTTGAGGAAATCCACGAATGTACACAATCCAAGTGGACATAACCATTTGGATGAGAGTTTTGATCATAACCATTCGGATGAGAGTTCTCATATCGTGGAATTGGAAATTTCTCCTCGAAGAAGTCGGAATCTACCTGTAAAGTTCAGAGATTACGTTTTGCATTGATTTTACGTTCTCTCATGATATCTTTTTTTTTCATTTCAAGAAGATTTTATTAAGAGAAATAGTGATTCAAATAATAGCAAACAAAATACAAAGAGGCGATACATTCCAATATGAGAGGAACGCGAAACCATGGGCATCATTTGATCAGTAACAAAGCTCAATGTAAATAAAAGTGGAAAACAGGCAAACAATATGAAGGCAATGAAATGAGCCAATAAGGGAGTACATTGTTCAGAACTTAGAACGTATCAATCCCTAATATGGGGATAGGGGGAGGGGAAGAGAATAAGAACCATAGGAAGAAGGAAGGAGAGAAAGGAAAAAAGCAACAGAAAGAAAGAACGGGATGAGAGGACAGGAAAGAGGAAGAAAGAAAGAAAGAAGGAATCCCACAGGAATAACCCAATGTACCGCAACTACCAGACAAAAATTAGGTAGACATAACAACAGGAAATTGAGGGACTACACCTTTCGCAGAGAGTTCCATATATTCATCCAGAGTAGCCCAAACCCCCTTAGAGATGGAAGGCGACAGGTGTGCTAGATCTACTGAGGTGTGAGCACTGCGTAAGAAGGAAACCCATGCCCACCAAGTATGATATGAGACAGACGAGAAAGATTTCCATTCCATAAGGATAACTTTGACCGCTACAGATAGAAGAAGGTCTAAGAGTTGTAATTGTAATGGATCAAGGGGAAGAGGCGTAGGAGCCGCCCAGGGGCCTAATAGAACTAAAGGAAAAGAGAGCTGGAGCTCAATGTCAAAGATAAGAGACAAATGTTGCTGAATAAGGACCCAGAAAGGTTTAAGTAAGGAACAGTTATAGAACATATGTGGAAAATCACCCGCCTCAACGCCACAACTCCAACAGAGGTCATCCTCTTTAAGGTTGAGGGAATGAAGACGTACCGGAGTCCAGTGGAGTAGATTGATCGAGAAAAACTTGGACTGTATTAAGGAAGGAGCTATTTTATTACGTAACGCTAATTTGCCAATGGATTGCCAAGCTTCGGTGGAAATATGATCCGTAATATTGTGATCAAAATGACGCAACCATTTTTGTTGTGCAACCGTCTGATCAGGAAGCAAAGTAGAGGATAGAAACCTATATATGTGAGAAGCAACATGACCCGCTTTGAGCCAAACAGAGAACAGCGAGACGGTGGAAGAGGAGGGTTGAAGACGAGTTTTCGAGATCGCAACCTTGATTTTAAGAAAAGTGTAGAAGTCTAGATTTGTTAGAGAATGTTTGAGCGCTAAAGTAGAGAAAGGTAAGGGCTCACCAGAATCATCATACAGATGTTGTACAAGAGAGATACCTTTCGTCGCCCAATACGACATAAGTGTGGGAGTGATATTGAGTTTAATTTTGGAATTACGCCAAATGGAAGACCATCTAGTTTTGTGCAGAGGAAATGCCATCTTTCTATCCACTTTCTTCAGTGCGACAATTGTATCAATAATGATAGATCGGGAGAACAGAATATGTAGATTGGAAGTAGTACAAAAAGAGGCAAGTGGTAGAGGAGCAGCTAAATCCTGTTCTATAAGTAGCCATAGAGGAATATGACGGGTTGGTGGAGAAAACCAAAGGGCACCTTGGGAGGCCAAAAAAGCAGTCTGGTATTTATCCCAGTCCGGGAAATTACAACCCCCCATATCACAAGGTCTACGTAAATATGTATATGCTAACCGAGCACGTTTGCCGCTCCATAAAAATTTGGAGGTGATACCATCAATTTCCCGAAAAAAAGAGTCAGATAATTTAATCGGAATCATGGAAGAGACAAAATTGATAATCGGAGTTATCATCATTTTAAGGGTTTGTAGGCGACCCCACCAAGAAATATGTTTTGGAGACCATGTGTCCAGAAGACGACGAACTTTAGCAAGAGTTTGAGATTCATTATAAGTAACCGTGGTATGTAGCGTAGAACAAAAATAAATGCCTAGATATTTGAGATGGGTAGCTTGCCATTTAAAGCCAGCCGAACCCATATGAGCAGGAAAGCAGTAGGCATTTAAGGGGAACAGTTCTGTCTTATCTTTATTTAGGGAATATCCCGAGACCTTAGAAAACAAAGAAATGGTGTCAGAGATAGCAGGAATGGCTAACGCGATGTCATCCGAGAAAATGAGAACATCGTCAGCGTAGGCTGCAGTTTTAAGACAATGAGGGCCAAAAGAAAACCCTTTGATATCAGGATGTAAATCAATCAGCCGAAGGAGAGGATCAATAGATAACAAAAACAAAAGAGGGGATAAGGGACATCCCTGTCTCGTGCCCTGGCAAAGATTAAAAAAAGAGGATGTAGAACCATTAACTCTAATATTAGCTTTAGGTTGGGAGTACAAAGACATTACCATGTTAATAAAAGAGTCCCCAAGGTTATGTGCATGTAAGACAGCTCGAAGAAAAGGCCAAGAAACCTTATCGAAGGCATTCTCCGCATCGAGGGCCAAGGCCGCGGCAGGTAGTTGGGATCGCTTAGCCGCCCCAATAATATGGCAAAAAGTGCGAATATTGTCTCTTGCCAGCCTACCTTTAACAAAACCAGTTTGGGAGGGATGGACTAGGTTGGGAATGAAAGATTCTAGCCGTTTAGCAAGGATTTTAGCAAAGATCTTCGCTTCCATATTGAGAAGCGAAATAGGGCGGAAATTCTTAGGGTCCGAATGGTCCTTCCCCTCCTTTGGGAGCACTACTATGGTGGCTTCAGCAGCCGTACCAGAAACAGAACCATTACGAACAAACGCGTCAAAGACAGCCTGCAACTTAGGAACAAGCAACGGGAGAAAGGTTTTATAAAATAATATCGGGTATCCATCTGGGCCAGGTGCTTTCCCCGAACGGGTGGCCTTGATAGCAGAAACTATTTCCTCAAATGAGATAGGTTCATTCAGAGTGGAGCGATCGTCTTCTGATACTGATTGAATCGGAATCGATTTTAGAAAATCTTGGCAGGTGTCAAAAGAGGCTTGGTTAGAGGGGGTATACAACTTATTATAAAAATCACGAAAAACTTCAAGAATTTCCTCAGTTTGGAATTTTTTAGAGCCAGTATGATCTGTAATAGAAGAGATCTGAGAAGATTTATAGGAGGAATCTTGGAATTTTAATGTAGCAGCCAAAAGTTTACCAGCCCGATTCTTTAAAAGTAATTTTTTGGACTTTTGTGCTTGGAATCCAATATGAGCCCTTTTAGTGACAATTGTATTATATTTGTATTTTAGAAGCTTAATTTGTTGCAGGATAGTCGGGGCTTTAGTATGTCTAAAGGAAGCCTCCAGAGTCTTAATCTCAGACGATAAATCAGTAAGTTCTTTTTTAATCGCTAAATTGCGTTTGGACATGCATGCAATAACTTGGCCCCGGAAAGTACATTTAAAAGAGTCCCATAAAACTATTGGAGAAGATACAGAATCCTCATTCTCACGGAAAAAAGTGTTTATATCCGTTGAAAATTCTTCCACTTGGGCAGAGTCATGTAACACTTCCGTATTAAGTCTCCAAGAACGACCACGTGGTTTCGGAGCAAAGGACGAAAGCGTAAAAGTGACCGCAGCATGATCCGAGATAACAATGGGATGTATGAGCGGGGAAGAAGAAGCCGAGACAAGAGAAGAGTGAACTAGGAGATAATCAATACGAGAGAATGAGGAATGAGGAGAGGAAAAGAAAGAAAAGTCACTAGCAGTGGGATTATGGAGACGCCAAATATCATGCAATTTAGCAATGGAACACATGTTAAGCATCTGTTTGTGTGCTTTAGGTGGACGAAACTGAAATGCAGAATTCCTGTCCAATAAAGGATCCATAGGTAAGTTAAAATCTCCACCAACAATAAGATTTCCCGCATGTGGGGTGTCATGCAATTTTTTAGAAATGGATTTCCAAAAAGCAGGGTTATCAACATTCGGAGCATAAATATTCATAACAAACAAATCATGTTGTCCATCCGATAATTTAGATAAGAGCCAGCGACCCTCAGAATCATGCTCAGAGGAGAGAATCGATAAACCTGAATTCCTCGAAACTAATGTAACCACACCATTGCGTTTACCAAGAGCATCCGAACAAGACACATCCGACACCCAATCTTTCTTTAAGAATAACGCTTCTCTACTAGCGATCTTAGATTCCTGAAATAGGACCAAGTCCGCCGAGAGAGATTTACAATAATCTAAGACTTTAGATCGTTTCACCGGGTGATTCAAACCCTTAACATTAAGGGATAATACATTTAAACCTGGCATATAACGGAAGGGGATACAAACGAAGACAACATTGATAACAGAGAAGGGGCGGAGTTCAAAAATATAGAAGACCAACCACTAAGCAAAATAGACGGTACGGGAGCATCCATGTGGGAGAACCAGGAAAAAAGAAAAGCCAGAAGAGGAGAAGAAAGACTAGAAGAGAGAAAGAAACGAGGCAGAGGGGGAGGTCTAAAAGAGACCCATATCATGCAAGGGGGAACGTGGAAAAGGCGAGTAGGAGACCCGTACTAGGAGCAAAAGTTGGTAAAGACGAATAGCCCAGTATTAAAAGACAACTGTCAGTGAGCTAAAAAGCAATAGAAAAACCATACTCATAGAAATACATTTGATAACGAAGTACTAAATTGCTATTAGAAGACTAAAACCACTCAGAGTAGATTAACAATACCACAACGAGAGCAAGTTCGTGAAGTAAATAACAATAATATAAAATGTAAGCAAAGCGTAATTATGTACGAAACATCTTGAAAAAACATATATCCTTTTGTGAATACAAGAACAGACATGTATTGAAGCCGCATATGAATAATACAAAAACACCTAATTATAACTATACTATAAATTGGAATGATATAAGAAAGAAAAAAAAAAAGGTGCATGAAAGCAGTATATAGAAACGAGGAAGAAACAGGGAGGGAAGATGCAGAAGAGCAGAAAGAATAAGGAGAAGGACACACAGCCATACTACAATGAACCATAGTATAATGCAAATGTAATACAAAAAGCTATTGAAAAAAGCAACAACACTTAATTTATAGACAATAAATCTGCCACCAATATCTATAAAAATGCAGGTAGCCTGTAAATTGAAACAGCAACAATATAAGTGAAACACACTGTAAGAAAGATAGATAGGAGCAATAAAAAGGGAGCAGAAAAAGAGGTACAAAAACTAAAGAGATCAGAGAAGACGGGTAAAAGAAAAAGAAAAAATTGAAAGGATCTAAAAAAAGTTTTCTCGAAAGAAAAAGAAGAGAAAAAGAAAAAGATGGAGAGGCAGGATACGAGAAAGAAGGAGCACTTTCAGAATAATATGGAAAGGAGAAAAGAAAGAGGACGTACGATAGCAGAGGATTAGATTAACATGGAAACATGGCTGGAGAAAAAAGAGGAGGTAACCATCCAGACAAAAAGATACAACCAGAAGTAGAGAAAACAACAAATCAGGTCCCTGAGGCACCATGAGCCTGTGAAGTTGATCTTTGAATTTCCATCTCTATTTCCTCCTGGTTATCCAAGAACGTTGCCAAGTCCGCCGGTTCGTCGAAGATTCTGGAACGCCCTTTATATGTAATGCGAAACTTGGATGGACCAGAAAAGGAAAAAGGGATGCCCAAGTCAGTGAGACGTTTTCGAAGATTCAAGAAACCTTTCCGTCGTATGACCGTGTCTCTGGCAAAGTCTTGGGAAATAGATATGCGATGACCCTCCCAAATGAGTTGCTTAATCTTGCGCATATGAGACAAAATCAGCTCAGTGTGTTGATGTCGTAAGGGCTTAAAAATGATTGCTCTTGGCTGGGTGGCTGCCTTAGAACGGAACGTTGGAACACGGTGTGCTCTTTCAATCTCAAAATCTCTGAGGAAAGATAAGTGAAGCGTATCCGGAATCCACTTAGATAAGAACTCAATCATGGAGGAGGATGATTTCTCTGAGTCCTCCGGTAGGCCAAAAATACGCAGATTAGATCTTCTATTACGGTCCTCCTGCTCCGTGAGGTCTCTGCGCAGCGCCGCCATAGAGCGCTCCATTTGAGAAAGGGACCTAGATTGCTTTTGGATACCATCCTCTGCGGAGCTTATCCGTGTTTCTGTCGCTGATACACGCAGAGAAAGGGCTTTAAAATCATTCCTGATAGCAGACACTTCCACTTGAAGTAAGTCAGTGTTAGTTTTGGTTGACTGCGCAATGTCGTGAACCTCATTGAGGCGCGCCAAAATGGTGTCCAATGTGGAAGTATTGTCCGCCTGAGGAGATTCAGGAGACGGAGAGACTGACTTAAGTCGTTTCAAAGATGCGCCCTGGTCCTTAGAATCTTTGGCGTTCAAGGACCGATTCATATTGACAGAGTTGTAGCAGAAGACTAACAAAAGACCCCTGGAGTAGAGTATAGCACCAAAGTTACTCAAAAAAGTCAGGTACAGTGGAAAAAAAAAAAACGAGGCAGTTCACGCTCAAAACACGCTACGCAAATCTAGCGGATCAGTTATGAGCAGAGATAAGCAGGAACTCACTTCAATGAAGCGATATAAACACCTCAATGAGCCAGTGAAGAAAAAATAAAAAACTGTGAGCAGCTTCAAACCCAGCCAAGCAGCAATAGAGTAACATTAGAAAAAAGAAAAAGTATAAATGTTACCATTGTAGACAGCGTGTGAAGAAACCCTCATTTAGACACTGAAGACTGCTAAATTGTATCCGCGGCGGCGCCTCAGAAGCCAGATGCCCGGAACATCAGACGCGGTAAAATGGCGGCCGCACCTCAGGAATGCGAGCGCCTGTGAGGAGTGAAGCCAAACGCATATTTCCGATGTCACAAACCGCGGAAAAACAGCTTCGTGGAGGTCAGCACACGTTCCGCTGTAGGTGTATGGTTTTTCCAGTCAGGAGGGCAAGAAGAGACGGAGAGAAACGCTCGACGGGACCAACTCTCCCCGGAGCTCAAGCGCAACACGCCATACCACAGCGGCGCGCAAGCCACGCCCCTTCTCTCATGATATCTTTCTGTATAGGATTATTTCTTGTAGGTTAAATGAAATGTCTAATTTAATTAAATGGTTTCTCATTATATTATTCTATGTAAGATTTTTTTTCCGTGTTTTACATGCTTGTTATGTTATCATTATTTGTTAATTTCATTCATTTACTATTATTAATTCTTTGTGTAAAGGGTATGTGTTGTAATGTAAGTAAGGAATTCTACTATGTCATGGAATGTAGTGAGGGAAGTGATTCTGTGAATCAGTCATTCCAGGGCTGAAAGTCTTAAGGGACAGTTGGTGCTGTATGGTCTACTGATTTACTTAATTAAACTTATATTCTTGCACTATCTTTGGTGAAGAAGACATAATTTTTACACATAACAGAGACTTAGTCAGTGGGAAAGCATATTGAAGATGTGATAGGCACAGTACCAAGCGGAGGCTGAGGCACAATGCCTTAAGAGAACCCACACGCCACAGAGATAACCCTTGCAATAACTGCCAGCAGAGACCCAGGAAGAAGCCTGCTGCACTGTGATGGTCGAGTCACCACCAGGATATTGGGAAAGCGGCATGCGCAGTAATCACTGCATTGGACAGGGTAAATCTACATTGCTCGCTGGCGGGGAAAGAAAGGGTGACTCTGCATTCGAGTATCCCAGAAAGCCCACTCTGAACCCTGGCCCCTAGAGGCACTCCCTAGACCATGCACCTACCGGCTGATAGGTGTTAAACGTGCAGAACTCATGTCTTCAAACTCCAAGTTTACTAATTAGGACGGTTAATCGGCCTGGCACCACTGGCGTGACCTAGAGAGCATGGGAACGACCGAGACAAAACAGGCGATGCCACCCTTCGAGTCTCGCAAATCAAAACGAAACCCCCCAGTGGATACAGATGACGTGGATATGAAGTCCTTATTGCTCACAATGAAACAGAGCTTCACATCAATTGAATCCAAGATGGACTCAATGAGCATGCAAATGGATTTTATCACACAGCGTCTCGAGGATTTATTATTTATTTAGGAGTTTTATATAGCGCTAGCTGGATCCGAGGGCATCAGAGCGCTTTACAACAAGTGTCATATATGAAATCAAGCAACTCAGAGATCATATTAAGACATAGTGATTTGTGACGCGCAGAGTTCAAAGAAAAGGAGTAGCAAATAGAAAGAAAAGAAACATGATGAGTACTGGTCACACCAAACGAGTAGCCGATAAGTTTGCTTGTTTGGGGAGGAGGGAAGGAGGTAGGGGCCCGGGAGGTAAAGGAGGTCAAGGTCACAAGACACAGAGTCAAAGTCAAGTCAAGTGCCGGCTAGGCACTTCAGTGGAACCTATCGGTTCGCTAGGGAATTTTGCAAAAGAGGGGATCGTTCTGATGTGGGGGGACTAGAGTTCCAGATTTTGGACGCGTTACCAGCAAACAACCTGGCTGCGGTTTTTTTTGTTTGCGTGTTTTCAGCAGGATGAGAAGCAGAGTGTTGGAGCTCCTGAGGTTCCTGGTTTGGCCGGCTTTTTTGAGTTTGGAAGGCAGGTATTCCGGTTTGCCTGTGTGTAGGGCATTGTGCGTGAGGCAGGCTGTTCTGAAGCTGGCCCGTATTTCAATTGGGAGCCATTTTAGTTCTCTGAGTGCGGGCGAGATGTGGTCGAATTTCTTAGTTCCGGCGACCATTCTTGCTGCTGCATAGAGTGTTGTTTTGAGGAGGGAGAGGTGGGATTTTGCTGTACCAGAGAGGACTGCATTCCTGTAGTCTAGTCTGGCCAGCACCAATGCTTGAGTGGCTTGTTGACGGTCCTTGTGCGGGAGGAAGGGTTTTATTTTGTGCAGTAGCTTCGATGAGGAAGGCGCTTTTTGCTGAGTTTTTAATGTGTTTGTACATGTCCAGTTTTGGGTATAGGGTGATACCTATAGATTTTACAGAGTCCGCCAGGGTGAGGTTACCATTTAGTGCATCAATAGCTCTGAGCCATTCCGCAATTTGGGGGTTCTCTTCTTTGTAGGAGATGAGGAGTATTTCCGTTTTCTCTTGAATGAGTTTTAGGTGATTTCTTGAGAGCCAGTGTTGGACCTCTCTTAGTGTGGCGTTGAGTCTCTGGATGTCCTCAATGGAGGAGGTTTACAGATAGATCTGCATGTCATCTGCATATAGGTGGAAGGGGATGTTGGATTTTTTTAGTAGGGTAGGTAGGTGTTCAATGTAGATGTTGAAAAGTTGTGTGGGAGAGCACTGGCCCCTGTGGAACACTCCTGCTTACGGGTTGTAGGTCGAAGTTTTTAATTTTTATTCTTTGGGAGCAGTTGTGGAGGAAGGAGGAGAACCAGTGCAGGACCGTCTCTTCAAGACCTGCCCTTTCTTGAAGAACCTTGATGAGAAGTTTGTGGTTGACTGTAGCCTCCGATAGGTCTAGGAGAATGAGAAGGCAGCATTGGTCCGAGTCAAGTGACTTGTGAATATCATCTATGACATTGAGGATCGGGGTTTCAGTGCTGCAGCCTTTTCTGAAACCCGATTCGTGGGGATCGAGAAAGTTGATGCTGTCCAGGTGTTGGGTCAGTTGTGGGAGTACGCATCTTTCCAGGATTTTGGATAGAAGATGGAAGTTTTGAAGTTGTTTAGCTCTTGTGTATCTAGGCCAGGTTTTTTCAACAGTGGCGTGACTTGTCCGACTTTGAGGAAGTCTGGTACAATTCTCGATCTCAGGGAGCCGTTTACGATCTTGCACCAAAGCGGGGCTAGGACAATTTTCAGTTTATTGGTCAGTTGAGGGATTAGCTGATCGAGGGCGTGTGATGAGGGCTTGGCGCTGGAGATTAGTTTGACTATCTCTGCTTCCTGAATGGGAATGGAAAGGAAGTCCAGTGTTTTGGCGGGTTCATGGATGCGATGTCCTTAATTCCAAGCGTCGGGCTCTCGGTGGAGGGGATGTGGTTGGTGACTAGTGAGAGTTCGATCTTGGAGATTTTGTTGTTGAAAAAGTTGGCAAAGTTGTCGCGGGAAACACCCATTACATCGATGTAAATACATCGCGGGGCTATCGCACCGCGACTTTTACATCGCATGGTCGTTGACATCGTAGCCTTTTAGTGCGCATGCAACAACGGCGCGATGGCGTTAACATCGCATGCAATTACAACGCATGCGATGTTAAGATGCTATTACAACGCAACAGCGTTGCAATACAAGAAAGCAGAACACAATTGTAGGAAATGTGCTACAGCTATTTCAGAAGCGTTGTAATACAAGAAAGCAGAACAACATTTATTTATTTTAGAATTAAAACCGGCCTGGAATGCCGAATGGGGTGATGACACAGAGGCACAACAAAAGGAGTGGCTGCATAAGAGGGTATAAGGTAGTGCTCGGAAGCACCAAGAAGAGCTCCATGCGGGCTAACATTTATTTATTTTAGCATTAAAACGGAAACGGGCTAACTGATAGGAAACGGGCTAACATATATTTTATAATTAAAACGGAAACGGGCTAACTGATAGGAAACGGGCTAACATATATTTTATAATTTAAACGGAAACGGGCTAACTGATATCTTAGACTTACCGCATCGATGACAGTGCGAGGATGTGGCTGACGGATAGCTCTGCCGACTTTGGTGTTGGCAACCAGGGTTCGAGCCTCCTATCAAGTCGCCACACTTTTATGTATTCACAGGCTACATATGTTATTATCACTACTGTCACTACTGTCACTACTGGGTGGATGAATGGATAGGTGCTGGGTGGATGGATGAATGGATGGCTGGCTGTATAGATGGATGCATGGATGGGTGTATGGCTGGATGGATGCATGGATAGGCGATGGGTGGATGAATGTATGGGTGGATGAGTCGCCACACTTTTATGTATTCACAGGCTACATATGTTATTATCACTACTGTCACTACTGGGTGGATGGATGCATGAATGAAGGATGGGTGGAAGGATGTGTGTGTGTGTGGTGAGTGGGTGGGTGGAAAGATGAATGGATGCAGAATGTATTAATGGATGGCTGTATGGATGGATGCACCAACACTGTGAGGTCCCCTCTTTCTCACCAATGGCATTGAAGGGAACCTTTACTAAGGTTAGCTACAATAATGTAAAGTAATAAGGCTCATCCATTAAAAAGAATATATATATAAACTGTTCTATAGTCATATTTAAGTTTAATTATTAAGTAATATTGAAGCAATGCATACAAAACTTCTGCAAAAGTACATCTAAAAATTTCCCAACACAAACCTTCCAAAAACACACGGCGCAAAACCAGGAAGTAGTGATGGGGAAAAATAATTACTAACCCACTTTAACTGGCTATTGTATTGTGCTTGGAATTGTGCTGTTTTTAGAATGTCCTGTGTAGGAAATGTTGATTGGGGTGTGTGACATTCAAAGGCGTGCTCCAGACCCGCTGCCGTGAGTCTTGCATCACTTAAGTATGTAGAGTTGTGGACAGTGTGAGTGTAGTGACAGTCGTGCAGAACCATCTATTTGCGTACATCATATTCTAGATATTGTAGTTATTGGAACAGTTAGAACGAAAGTATCAGAACTCTCTAATAAAAGCTAGTCAGTCCTCGAGACGCAGAGGATGATAGTGGCAATCTTATATCGCTTAAATCTCTGCTAATACACTTTATAATAATATTGCTTTCTATCTTCAAAGCAGGCTCTTGGCCTTAATTTGTTACGCTGGTACGAATTCAATATGCACGTTGCTTCAAACTACAAACTAGAGATGACAATTAAATGTACATAAATGAATCAGGGCGGATGTAGACGGACACAAGAAACAAATGAAAGTCACCTGCATTCAACATGGGAATAACGAGTCATGGAACTCTGAAGCATGGTCGCTTTAATACAATAAATATCCGCACTGTCAGATGATGTCACTTCCATAGCAAAAACATGAACAAAACACAGACAAAACCGAGTGATGCACAAATGTCGATAGAGGGAGAAGCAAACTTATGATTTAAACTTTTAAAGGCACAATTAACGATTCACCACTTGTTCAAGAATTTCTGCTCATGAATGTGAGTTTCTGGTCTATGAGACTATTTTAGTCGGTTAACACTTCCGCTACAGGAAGGTCTTCGAGATAATAGTCACAGGTCTGACTACCAATGGCCCGACCCAGCATTTCATCCTTGTGAGGTCGATACAATGACTACACTCAGGCGGATACAAATAAACAAGCGTCAATAAATGCCATGGTTCCCTACAGTGTGGATGGTTGCTTTACAGATACATGTGTTATGTTCTGCTGAGTCTCTAAGAAACAGACGGCGTTTTAGAGCAATGGTAACTTTCAATGCGCCCATGACTATTCAATACTTAATGGTCTACCAGGCCATCAACGACCAAACGTCTCCATTTCGCAGTACTTGAGAGGGGAAATACCAATTACATCGATGTAAATACATCGCGATGGAAAGAGACATGTTTTTAATGCTTCCTGGAGTTGGAGACAGCTGATTTTCAACGTGTGGGCTCAAACATCGCGTTGTCATGTCACGCGATGTAAAGTCGCCGATGTGAAATGCTATGTAATTAAATGGCCGTATTTGTGTAGTAACAGCGTGCGATGAGAAAATTGCCGATGTGACGGAAGTTGCGATGTAATTGCCGCGATGAGAACTCCCGCGATGAGATTGTTTACGATGGATCGTCATACATTCAGTTGTCGCACAGTTCTTTAGATGCCCGAGTTGGGGAGGCAGCGGGCTTGGAGGTTTGTTTCCTGATGATGTTAAAGAGCTCTTTGGGTCTGTTTTTTGCGTTGTCTAGCGTGGTGCAGAACAACAATGTTTTTTCATTCTAAATGTGTTTTTTGTACTTCCTGCGCGCTGCTTGGAGTTGATCGCGGCGGATGACGGAGAAGTTGTTCCTCCAGAGTCTTTCTATGGCTCTTAGCTGTCTCCTTTCATCGCTGATGTTAGTAGTAAACCATGCTCTGGATGGAATGCTCCTGTTTTTTTTAGTTTCAGAGGAGCTTGTTGATCCAAGATGAGCGTCATATTTGATTTGTAGAGAGAGATGAGTTCAGTTGTGGAGAGATGATCGGTGGAGTTGGGGAGGACGAGCTTATCCTTTCGTCTTGTTTAGCTCGGGGGATCTGAGCTGTATTTCTACTCCATTTGGGAGTGTCCTGCGAGGGGGAGTGGATTGGGACCATTTGGTTGATGTGGAATAAGATGATGTGGTGATCGGACCAGTCCACGGGAAGGATGTAGTCGATAGTAACTGCATCGCTTTTGGCAATAATAGCGTCGAGGGTTGCTCCTCTGTGATGTGTTTCTTCCGAGCAGGGTTGGGTAAGATTGTTGTCAGTATGAAAGGGGACGCTTTCTGGGGGAGGCGACCGTTTTGGACTGGGCGACCACGACAGGGCTCGCCTCTGCTGGCTGGTCACACTCGCCGAGCCAAGAAGGGTTGGAGCTGTGTTATTTGGCTGTGGGACGGCACAGTAACGGAGACAATAATTTCGCTCACCTAATAACGCCTTTCGCTGACTGGCTGGACTGTGGAGTAAGGTCCCCCAGTGTTCGACTGCGCTAGATGAAAGAAGAAGCAACTTCGGCGGACCCCGCTAGAACCACCAATTCCCGGTTCTGCTGGAAGACGCTCGAGGTGCCCTCTGCAGGTAGGATCGTCTGGGGCTCAGAGTGCGATCAGCTGCTTTCTTTGCCAGAGTCTGCAGCTGGGCAGTTTGTGATCAGCCTCCCCTGCTGGAACTTTCCGTCTGGAGTTTCTGGAGGTCGCCAGCTGCACCGCGTGCACCACAGCATGCAGTGAGGCTGGGGCGCTGTGCATGCATCACAAGTTTGCTTCTTCAGCCCCCTGCAGGAATACTGAGACGTGGGCCCCTATGAGGCACAAGGGTCACGATGTGGGCATGTACTGCCCCCCAGGAGCGGGTGGAGGCCTGATTTCTCTCTTCATGAGCACCCAGGCCGGGTGGCCTGCTACTTGAATCCCAAGAAGGGGCCCTTATGATGCTAAGAGTGACCCCTCCTCTCTACTGTTCGTGTTCCGACTTGAGGTCGGAGTTTCGATCCAGGTTACAGTTAATGTCTGTGCCTATCACTGTGATCCACTAGGTAACACTCATTTACAAGTTGGATTCCATACTCTGATGGCGTAATCCCTGGTGGCAGGGTTGGCCCCGTTAAAGGTCCCTTGCCCACTCCTGCACTGGAGTCAAGCTAGCCTTCCATCCCACCGAAATAATGTATTATAGGTGAGTTGGACCAGAGTCCTAGGCCCTGCGTTCCTAGTGGCCTCCTTGACCACACTCCTTTTGGATTATATTCACTCGATTTCCGGAATATACGCCCTCCTTTTATTATACTTCTTTGCGCTATCGCTACCCTAATGGCCCCCTTTTCTACCCCGCCCCCCCATCCCCTCATCTCCCTATCATGGCTTCCACTCGAATCAAGTCTGGAGTTAACTGCTTCAAAGTCATTGATCCCCCTAATCTGTCCAAAGCAGCAGCAAAACGGTTTAAGCATAACACCATTGAACAATTCCCTGATTCCCTCTTTGTTGACCAATTCCATAATGGGCGTCTAGGGAAGCTAAAAAATTACTATTTTTTTCACTCACAACATCCCTTCCTGGTCCACTAGCTTCTTCAGTTCCTTCAACGTCTCCTCCTCCTCCTCCTCTTCTATCCCGCATGGGCAGTGGCAACAAATTTCCCTCTCCACTTGCTTTAATGGTTCTCTCACCATTACACGTTATAACAATGGGACTGTCATGATTCCAGCGACAGACTCCTGTCTCTCTCTCTTTGACCACCTCTTCCACTTCCACTCCCTTCATCCCACCCATGCGACTACGATCTCCCTTGATTCTTCTTCTTCTAGCTCCTCTCCTTTCTCCCCCCCGATACCCCTATATTCTATCAGGCCGCCCTCCCGGGAGACACAGGTTTACCCTTTGTCCCCCCTTCTCTTGCCCTCTCCTCTCCCATTCGTCCCTCTTCCCAATTTGGTCATCCTCCTATCTCGTCTGCCTTACCTCCAGCATCCATTCCCCCTCCCCACCCTGCATCTTTCCAATATTCCAATGCCATCTCCTGCCCCCTAATCCTACCCATCTCCCCCCTACTTAATCCACCTTTCTTGCAATCTGGTCTACCGATCAACTTTCCTTACCTTCCCCCTTTCCTCCCCCTTCTCCTCATCCCTTTCTGCTCTTCCCCTTCCCCCGTACCATTTATTCATTTTTAAAATTTGTAAAGCGCGACTTCCACCCGTGGGTGTCTTAACGCTATGCCTCAACTTATTGTCTCAGTGGGAACAATATCAAAATCCAAAAAGTGATAAAGTAGAGAGGAAAATCATTGGTCAAACAACCAAGTCTTCAACAGTTTTCTAAATTGAAACAGTGAAGTGGTAGATCTAATCGCCAGCGGAAGAGTATTCCAAAGTCTGGCTGCAGTGTTCGTATAACATCTGTCTCCCCAGGTAACAGTCCTAGTCCGTGGCACCACTAAATGGTGCGAGTATACGGATCTAAGTGGTCTGGTAGGGCAATAGAGGATGAGCTTCTGTTTAAGAAACTCCGGCCCAAGACGATGTAAGGCTTTAAAGGTAAGGCATAAAGTTTTAAATCTGATCCGATTTTTGACCGTTAGCCAGTGATAATTCCTGATTACTTGCTTAATCGGTTTGAATTTGGGAGTGCCAGACAGCAGTCTTGCCGCTGCATTTTGAATTAGTTGTAGTTTGGCGACCACCGGAGATTGAGCATTTGCGAATAAGCCATTGCAGTAATCCAGGGATGAAAGTACCAGAGAGCTCACCACCATTTCCCCGGCATTCTCTGGCAGAAATGGTATGATTTTCCTTAAGAGTCTGAGTTTATGGAATGCTGAGGATGCTATCTGATTAGCATGATTAACAAAGTTCAGTTTTTCATCAAAGATTATCCCTAGATTCCTGACCTTCTGAACGGGGGTTGGTAGGGTTCCAAGTGATGGGGGCCACCAAACTGAAGACCACATAGGTGATAACTTTCCGAAAATAATCACCTCGGTCTTCTCTGAATTGAGCCTTCAGCAATTCATGGCCATCCACTCCTTAATTGCCAACATGCCTTCTTGAAACCGAGCCGCCACTTCTTCTCCATCATTATTGATGGCGAGCACCAACTGGGTATCATCGGTATATGTGGTAAGGCTCATCCGGTAGTTTTTAATAACCCTAGCTAAGTCCGACACATAGATATTGAAAAGTGTCGGACTTAGGGATGAGCCTTGAGGAACGCCACATGGTAGAGCCAAATCCGCCGATTTAAAAGATCCCAGTGTTACGGCCTGCGTTCTACCCGACAAAAAGGAGGCAAGCAAAGCACTGGCCATAGAATGGATGCCCAACTCTCCGACACGGTCAATCAAGATGGAATGATTGACCGTGTCGAAAGCCGCAGACAAATCCAACAGGACCAGTACCGCTGTACCCCCTTGGTCTCTGATAGTTCTGATGTCATCAGGGGCTTTAATGAGCACGGTCTTGGTCCCATGCATTTTCCGAAACCCAAACTGAGAGTCGTCGAGTAGAGTATTTTGTTCAATATACTCTGACAGTTGATCGTTCATTACTCTCTCAGCTACTTTGGCTAGAAAAGGCAAGCTGGCAATGGGTCTGTAGTTTTTCAGCAAGTTCTTATCTAGACCGGGTTTTTTAAGAAGTGGTTTTAGTAGTGTGTTCTTTAGCCTGTCCGGGAAAACCCCTGATTTAAACATCCCATTGCAGACTTGTGTGATGATTTCACTAATTAAATCAGTTACAGGAGGAAAGATCTTAGGAGGGCAGGGGTCTAGGGCTGAGCCCGTTTTTATAAGTCTAATAATGTCAACTGTTTGATCCTCCTTTATCTCTTTGAATTGAGCTAGTGAGCAATCAAGATGTTTACTTAAAAAGGTGGATCTGGATTTAGTAGGGTTTTCCATCACTGAAAACTCAGAGTAAATGTCATTTACTTTTGAGAAGAAGAAGTTTGCCGGAGCATCACAAAACTCCTGAGAGAGAGGTGGGCCCAGATCTGGTGATTTCCCAGCCAGTGATTTTACCACCTGATATAATTGTCTACTTGAATTTTTAGCATTATCAATTTGTTCCCCAAAATATTTCTTTTTTGCCTCATGGATCATTTTTTTGTAGACAGCCAGTGTTTCTTTATATACAGATTTACATTTACTATCATAAGCCTTTCGCCAGTTTCTTTCATGGTTCCTACAGACTTGTTTTTGCTTTCTTAAAGTTTCTGAGAACCATGGTGCAGAAGGCACTTTCCTGTTTTTAAGAGATAGATTTAAGCGGCACAAGTGCCTCCACCGCACTGCCCAACCAGGCAGAATACTGTTCCACCGCTATATTAGGGTCTGTCGAAATAATGGGACGGGATTTAATTAGCGACGCTCTAAGGGTCACATTATCAATGTCCTTCCAGACTCTAAAAGGTTCTTGACTTAAAGGGACCTGTTTAGGAATAGGAGCCTGGGTAGTAGGGATATGACACAAGATGGCATGATGATCGGGCCAGGTGAGAGGCAGTATGTCGCTTATTATTAACTCTTTTATATTGGAAAAAATGCCATCTAATGTATGACCGGCCTCATGTGTGGGCGTATTTACGAACTGAGTTAATCCCAACATTTCAAAATCGGCCATCAGGGATAAGGTTTCAGAATCTTCCCTTTTTTCCAAGTGGAAGTTTAAATCTCCCAAGACCATGAAGATATCATCAATTGCCAGTGGTTCCATAAGCGACACAAAGGAGGACAAAAATTCAGATCGTGCACCCGGGGGTCTATAAATAAGTACTCCTTTGAGGTTATATGAGGGAGTAAGCTTAATAGCAAAATGTAAGGCTTCACATGTTAATGAGAATAAAGGAAGTATTCTAACCGGAAAAATATTCCGGGTAATGATTGCCAGGCCCCCTCCTTTTTTCCTCTGTCTATCTAACCGGTATACAGTAAAACCATGCGGCACCGCTACCAGTAAATCAGGATCGGACGCTTCATCCATCCACGTCTCTGTGATGAAAAGTAAATCTATTTTTCTATCCAGAATAAAATCACCAATCTCCTGCCTATGCCTGGCCAGAGAGTGAGCGTTGATGAGTGATATTATGATATTCTCAGGTTTGACGATGTGAGCATCTGAGAGGGTGGCCTTAGTATTAATGAACGGTATAGGAGACTTGCAGTTAGGACAACATGCAATGGTTACCCCGGGAATAGTTTCGGGGTTATATTGTGAACAGGCTGCCCTATGTGGTGGTTTCAGCTGCATAATCTCAGCCGATGTATATCTAATCCACTCTATTGCAACTGAAGCAGGGGTTATGGCGCTAGGCGCGGGTCCGGCGCGGACGGGCGCAGACGGGCTTGCCCTTGGCGCGCCGGTTGCGCCCGCCCACTGCGCGGACGAGATGATATTCCCCTTTTATCCAGTGCTGAGGAGGGTGGGAGGCGGCCAGCTACTGGAACGCCACCCTTCCTTCCCCCAATATGGCGGCTGCTCACCCTGTAATCCCCGGCGTCAGCACGTAGTCTGTTGCGCTGAGGACAGCGTGGGGAAGCGGCGATTTCTACAAGTAAGGCTCGCAATATTTAAAAAATGGTCAAAAGTTTTAAACGAAATGCCACAACAAAAGAATTAATGCACACTTTTAAAAATGACGATAATGAGCCCCCGGCTTCCGCCTCAGGGGTGAGACCACAAGTCAAGTCAGCGCGCTCGCGCTATAGCGATGTTTATATAGCCTGGGAGGGCGGGAGGCGGCCAGCTACTGGAACGCCACCCTTCCTTCCCCCAATATGGCGGCTGCTCACCCTGTAATCCCCGGCGTCAGCACGTAGTCTGCTTTTCTGAGGACAGCGTGGGGAAGCGGCGATTTCTACAAGTAAGGCTCACAATATTTAAAAAATGGTCAAAAGTTTTAAACGAAATGCCACAACAAAAGAATTAATGCACACTTTTAAAAATGACGATAATGAGCCCCCGGCTTCCGCCTCAGGGGTGAGACCACAAATTCTTCTCTTACAGCTCCCATCTCTCTTCATTCTCCCATTCCTCTGCCTATGCTTCACAACCCTGTCTCCCGTCTTGGTAATTCCGTCCTCTTCCCTCCCTCTGACCTTACAGTCCCATACTCCTCCCTCAATTACCATCTAGCCCAATCCTCCACCCACTCTGCCTGGTGCCTGTCCCCCTACATTCACCTTTCATAGCCTACGGTACCTGTCCAGCATCTTCACCTCTCTTCTCCCCATACCTCTGGCCTTTCTTTGACCCCTCCCTTTAGAGTCCCTTCTCTTATCTCCCCGTACATCTGGCCTTTATTTGACCCCCCTTCTTCCCATCCCTGTACATCCCCTTCTCCTCTCATCTTCCAGTACCTCTGGCCTTCATTTGACCCTCCTCCTTCCCCCCCACCCCTCGCCCTCCCGCTCTACTCCTCAACTGTCTCCTCCTACTTATGATCTCTACTCTTCCCTTCTGCTCAACACCAGTAAAAATATCACTGTAACACCATCCACTCCTTTCTACCACCATCTTTCTCCACCTTCTACCCTTGCACCCCAATACCCCCCGTTAGCCCACCTCTCCCTGTCCTCCCTCACCTACTGCACTCCCTCCCATAACCATCGAGTCACCAAACACTCGGTGCTCAGCCCTCCTCTCCCTGGAAAATAAACTTGATTCTCTCATCTCTTCCATTTCCCAGCTTGAAGCGGCCATCTCACTTCTAAGTGCCAAGATATCCCCCTTCCCTAACAACCTCCCGTGGAGTTCCTTGCTCCGCTGCCCCAATAAAGCCTACCATAGTGTGTCCGCCGCAGACATCGCCAACTTACTGGCTAGCTACAAGACTACCAACGTGACTCCCCCTCCACTTTCCTCTTGTAATAATTCGACTCAATTAACTATTCAGACCATCTCTTCTGTCAGAACTAACCAGCCTTGTAAATGTAAATGTAGTGGTACTTGTATAGCGCACAAATCACCCATGAGGCATCTCAGCGCTTGTACGAATACCGCTGGGGAACCCTTCCTGGCCTTTCCCTGTGAAGTGCCCACTCCTGGGCACCCCCAAGGTGAAGCCAGGCATCCTAGCGTTGTTGGGGCCATTGTGGAGATTAAGCAAGCTATTGCCCAGAGTTGCAGAGTGGGACCCATGATTAGAATAGGCACAGAGGTGAGAATTATCAGGCCCAAGGAAGTTGAGCCCAAGACCGGCCGAGGCGGGAATTGAACCCTGGTTCCGGGCTAGACCTCTGCATCAGGGTCTGCCGCTCTAACCATTAAGCCACACTTCTTCCCCGGCACCCTCATACAAGAATCTTATCCCTATCTCCCTTAACAGCCCAAACACCCCTATCACCAAAACAGTTGCGTCAGAGCTGCACTGTTTGCTCCACAACTGCAGATCTGCAATAAAACACAAACTGGAAATTTCGGACACTATCACCCATCACAACCTTGAAATGCTCTTCCTCACTGAGACCTGGTTTAACGACTCCTCTCATACTTTGTTTGCTCCTCTGATACCTACCGACTACTCTAGTCTCAAATGACAGACCAGACAAAACTGGGGAGGTGTCGCTGAAACTCCCTTCAAATTAAAGCCTTTCCTACCACCTTCTTCCGTACATTCGAATGCCTATCCCTAGAGCTTCAAGTTCATCACGGCTCACCCTTCAGGTTCCATGCCATCTACCACCCACCCCGTAACTGCTCTTCCTTTTTGGAGGAACTCACTGACTTCATCAGTGACCAATATTCTCAAAGTGACAGACAGATCTTCCTGGGTGACTTCAATCTCCACTGGGGCTCTTTGGAAGACTCAGCTGCCAACAAGCTTGCCACCTTTCTCTCAGCCAACGATCTTTTCCAACATTGCTCGGAAATTACACACTCTAAGGGCTCAATTCTGGACCTTGTTATATCTAAAGCAGACCTGCTTACTATTGCTACCCCCGTCCATGTAGACTGGTCAGACCACTTCTTCATTCCCTTCCGTTTTCACCTATCGCATGTTATAACTCTTGGCCAACCTAAAAGGGCTTCTACCTGGTTCTGCAACACTAAAAACATTGATCTTGACACTCTGTGTGATTCTGCTATGCGTTCACTTTCTAGACTAGACCCTAACGTGGACGTCAACGATCTCACCTCCCATTGCCTTTCAGTCCAAGCAGTCGAATTCAATAAGGTCGCTCCACTCCAAAGCAAAAGGAAAAGACCCACGCCCTCAGCACCTTGGTTCAATAAAGCTCTCTGTGATGAAAGGAAGAACCTTAGAATCTTGGAGAAACATTAGAGACAATCTTCATCCATCTCCAATATCTCTCCTTTACGTTCAGCAAGATCCAAATACCACAAGCACATCTTCCATGAAAAAGCATCTCATTTCACTCCTCGACTCAGCCAAAAACAGACCCAAAAAAGCTTTGACCTCATCAAAAACTACTCCCCCCAAACCATTAAGCCTGAGGATTCTTCAAAGAAAGCAGCAGAAATCGCTATATTCTTTGATGATAAGGTCAAATCACTGGTGGATCAGGTCACCCACCCCACTCCATTGAGGAGCGAAAATCCTTAGTCACTAGGCAGAACTTGGCCGCCATGTCAAAAGATGACCTCCTCAAATGCATCCTCGAAACCAAACCCTCCAACCATTCTTCTGACCCCATCCCTAGTGTCATCGCCATTGATTTCTACACCCACACTCTCTCTTCTTGGACCAGGCTAGTTAATCTCTTCCTCAGTCAAGGCTCCCTATCTGCTGCCCTCAAAACAGGACAGGTTACCCCTCTTCTTAAAAAAAAACGCCAGCAGATGCGAACGACCTCAACAACTTCCGCCCCATCACCTACCTCCCTTTTCTTTAGAAAATCACAGAAAAATGTGTTGCGAAACAACTTTCCCTACATATTATGGACAATAATCTCCGTGACGTGTTCCAGTCTGGCTTTATTCAAAATTGCAGCACTGAAACAGCCCTGCTGCAAGTGATTGATGATGCGCTGCATATACTCTTTTCTGGGTAATCGTGCCTTCTGATTCTTCTTAACCTCTCTGCAGCCTTTGACACTGTTAATCACAACACCCTCCTTAACACTCTTCAACAGAAAATGGGCTTGGAAGGCACAGTGCTTAAATGGTTTGCCTCATTCCTCTTGGACATATCCCAAATGATCAAGATAGTGAACAGTTTTTTGCCTCCATTGGTGGTAGGTCAAGGCATTCCTCAAGGTTCTATCCTTGCACCCACTTTGTTTAATCTCTATTGGGAACCATTAGGGAACCTCCTAAGTAAATCTGGGACCCACTAACATCTCTATGCGGATGACACTCAAATCTACCTCAAGTTGTCTTCCGCACACAATCTCTCACTACTCAACTCTACTCTCAACTCTATACACAACTGGATGTTAGTTCTCCAACTCATTCTCAGTCCCTCCAAAACGGAATTCCTCCTCCTATGTACCTCCCTCTCCCTTCCTCCTGTTCAATCCTGGATGGATCAGCTGAATTTACTCAACAATAAACCCATCATTGTCGACAGTGCTAAATCCCTAGGTGTCATACCTGACTAAAGACTCAACCTAATCTCCCACATCAACTCCATTGCTAAGACCGCACGTTACCAGCTGCACCTTTTGTGGGGGATTAGTCGGTTCTTCCCGGAGAAAGACCTAAAAACCTTGGTCCAATCGCTGGTTCTCTCTAGACTGGATTATTGCAAATCCCTTCTGACTGGCCTACCCAAATACCACCTCTCCACTCTCAAGCCCGCCCTCCATTCAGCAGCTCACTTTATTTCAGGGTCCTAACAAAGTGACCACATCACCCCTATCCTGTCTTCTCTTTGATGGCTTCCCATCGAGGCAAGATCTATTTACAAAACTGCATACATCACCCACAAAGCCTTGCACACGTATTCCCTTGTTACTTGGTGAATAAACTGAAAATGTCTGGAGGCTCGAGATCTTCTCAGAATGCGGAAAAGTTTCTGCTTGAGCCACCCTCCTTCAAAAGGGAAAGATCGATGGCTCAATCATTCTCAGGTAATGCGGATGCGGTGAGAATCTGGAATTCGTTTCCTCCATTGCTCCATGCCATCACTTCTACCCGGATCTTCAAAGCTGACCTCAAATCTCTTCTCTTCCAAAGACACTTTCAGAACTAATACCTTCATTCTCAGACCCCTCTAGGAAGTTTGTTCATCATTGTAAATTGTAATATTTTTTCTTGTACATTCCTCAGCCTTGCTTGGTGTGTTTGATATTGTGTTCTTGCCTTCTATGGTTTTACCCCACCTCTTCTAGTCTCCTGTTTATTTTTTTAACATTCTATTTTGTAACATTTCTTTCACGTAACGTAACTGGTTCTATTGTACCGCGGTCTGACACCTTCGGGTAAAGTCTGCACTATATAAAAATACATTAACTGAATAAATAAATAAATAAATAAAAGGACACGGTGCAAAGTGTGGTGTCAGGACCAAAGACGGCACCAAAGACAGTGCGGAAACAGGGGGCTGGTTCGAAAGCACAAACGGAGCTGATGGCAAACACTTGTAGTTTCTTCTTTGACTTCAACTGCGACAACGATCTGCCGTGGGAACAACAGGAGTGGGACCTTCCTTTCGATTTAGACTGGTGTTTTGCAATATAGAACTTTGCTTTGCAGTCCCATATGGCCTTTGAGATCATTTGGGCACCCTGGAGTTGTGTTCAGATCCCAAGCATCAGACGCATACCTGGTGGAGATCTGTCACAGATATCGGTATGCGAGAGTCCCTCCAAGGTTCAAACCCTAGTATTTTAGGAGCCAAACCCGAAAAACGGGTCACCTGGCTGCCCAGCCTATAGAGTCAGAAGACTAGTCATACTAGGTAGGGCCATCGACTGACTGAGGGAAGACAGAGACTGAAATAATCATGAAAAAGCTAATACCCGTCTTTATGGTTACACTCAAGGTAGCTTTTCATAAATCCAATGCAAAATTCTCTAGAATATTCAGAAAAAGTATGACAGTAAAATGGCCGTAGTCATGGTAGCACTACTATTTAATGCAAAGCAAAATTTTATTATGGTCAAAAAGAAAACACCTGCACAGAAAGAAACAATAAATATATTGATCTGAAATGGATGATGGGTTTACGGTATGAACTAATACGTGCCACAAGCAAATAGCTTAATCCAACTTCGCAGACACTGAAATATTTTTTAAACGGTTCTGAATTCTTGCATTGATGTCACGTGGTACGGTTATGATTGTCTACAACTTGATGCTGGAGAACGTTACAGAACTGTATATAGATCTGATTCACTCACCATTGTTCAGGGACTTGAAATTTCCAATAAAGTTGACAAATTCATAGGTAGTTGGTTCTTTGGGATCTATCGTTCCGCGAAGCATATGACAACCAAACTCCAGTTGATTTTTAGCTGCAGTTCGAAGAAAGGGAAACGGAAAACAAATAAATGCAAATATTTAAATTATTTCTAAATTCTGAATTCGGGATCCGCGGGTTTACAAACAAACACTGACATGTCAACATCAGTGAGATTAATTATGTATATACAAGCAGGGATAATTACCACTGCTTATGTGATTTCACACTACTGTGGCTTACAAAACGGCAGCTGTTTTAGAGGGGACATACACTTTTTATCCCCAACATCCCTCCCCCCAAAAAATGTTTACAATCTTTTTGGCTTATTACAATCTGGACATGATCTAAAAGCCAATAGCAATACTGACATTTATTTATATGATAATTAACACTGGTTGTGTAACATAAAACCTATTCTCTTTTTTTTTATAATAAACTTTATTGGCATTTTTAAAACAAAAACAAGACAGTTGATAAAGTATGCAGTTCATTGGTCGCAGCAGAGTCAGATTTACATCAAGAGAAACACCAGCCACAAGGCGCAAGAATGGCTGACTGTTCACCCCGCCCCTAAAACCTATTCTTAACCCTAGCTGTTGGGCTGTCGTAATAGTCAATAGTCCATAAACAAATACGGATAATGAAGACGACGCTACTAGTGTAACTAAAAACGACCGTGCCTATTCTATTAGATAGTAGTATGACTGTGCATACAGTAGGTAATAATGGTATTAGTTCTATTAGCAGCCAAACTAATAATGATAAAACAACTAATACAGGTACGGCAACTGATATGTTAATTAATACTGGCATTCCAAACACTAATACACGAGCTACCTGACACTACAAGTATTGTTATTGCCGACGATATCAATATTAGTATCATGTCAAGCTGGCAGTATTCAAACTACTGAACTAATACTCATAATAATATCACTGGACCTGCTAATAACAAGTATTACTAATTGTTGTGTCTACTAGTAATGACACTTGTGCTATACACAATCACATAGCATTAAGAAGCTTATCCTATACCCACTATTTCTGCAAAGTTGGCAGAATGCAATTCCAGGCTGGTTGATCGCAATATGATTACAATACAAATAGGGTACACAGGTTTAGCATGTCATTTTTTTGTTGCAACGCAAAAGAAAATATCACCTGTTATTCTCCAACCGCTCGGCTGTGATGGAGCTGGAAACTGCACTTCCCTCTTCCTCGTATTTTTAAAATAGGATGAAAATGTGAAGGCACTTCACAAGATTGATGATCATCAAAGCAACCAAATTGTTTCCAAAAAATAAAACACGGAACAACTGGTTTGTGATTAGGCAACTCGGGAAAAAGTTGCATGTTAAAAGTAAAAACTGCATTTTTTTAATTAAAGTTATGCACCCTTACAAAAACATCTTCCGAACCCTTAAGTGGAAATTGTAAAAATATCTTTTCAAAGCAGTGAATTGCTCGTGAAGCTAAGAACAAGATAGAGCAGTACCCAGCTATTCCTTAGGTTGTTTAGCATATCAATTCACTGAACGGAGCAAATTCATTTATTGAATTCAATTATTTATTAAGCATTTGCAACGGCAAACATTCTTTCCCAAGAAATTTAAAACACCAAGGCCCACCTTTTAAGGAGGATATATGAAAAAGACCATAAAAAACTTTCGGCACATCAAATTTCTCGAAAAGGCTCCTTTTCTTCTGCAAATTGTTCTAAAACAATGTTCCTAAGCAAGTTGGTAAAGTTAACTGTTGATCTCCATCATCAATTCTAAGGTGCTATTAAGTTGGAATGGAAATTTTGTGAGACAAACTGCATTTGCGCTGCTATAATCCAAGTGCCCTCCTGTCTTAGTAGCACCTCTGCTTCACATAGCCATGATTTAAAAGTATAGCTTGCTTAATGGTGGATGAAATACTGCCATTATGCAAAGGTGAGCTTGTGCGTTTGATTCCCCATTTTAAGTCGAGCCTGAGTCAGCGCACAAGCGCTGCTCTGGGGATGATCTGTTGTAGTTCAGTACAGGACAGAAGCCCCGCCCATATTTTTCATTGGCCTGAGTGTTTGTCCTTCGTAAATAGTGGCGTTTGATTCCTTAATAGGCTTGTTAGTCCCTCCTTAGTACGGCCATGTCGTCATTTGTATCCGCCCGGCTACTGACCCCTTTACTTGGTTATTACACAGTACGTGTACTTTTTCTTCATTGAGACTGTGGCAGCCGCTTGTTTGTAATGCAATAGGTCTCTCATTTAAATGCGAGACCTATGGCATTGCAAATATTTTTTTCCTTAAGGTAGCAGTGAGAGCATAAGTATTCTCTCTGGACTTTTTCCTTAAGGTAGCAGTGAGAGCATAAGTATTCTCTCTGGACTTTTTACTTAAACGCATTATATTTTACTAATCTCTATTTCCTGGTTTCGTTTAACTGTCTAAATCAGCACTAAGATGTCCCTTAGTATGAACTTAGCGCTTCATAAGAAAGAAATCAAATTATTCACATCTAAGCAGAGCGAGCACTGCTG
Organism: Lissotriton helveticus; assembly: GCF_964261635.1. Taxonomy (NCBI): domain Eukaryota; kingdom Metazoa; phylum Chordata; class Amphibia; order Caudata; family Salamandridae; genus Lissotriton; species Lissotriton helveticus. The sequence continues at coordinate 116,317,985 of NC_136060.1, read as the reverse complement.
GTGGTGTTTGCCCAGCTATTTGTACCCGCAGCGTGCAACGTGCACCCAGAATGGTTTATATCCAAAGTGCACCCAGAAAAGCGTGTGAGCAGTGTGTACCTAGCAGTGTTGTCATCGCCAGACTGTATCTAGCATTGTGGACAGCACTGTATATTTAGCCGCCTGCTTGTGGCCATGGTTGCTCAGCTAGGTTTACCAGAGAGGAGTACCCTGAACTTTGTACTGGGCTGTTAATGTTCAAAAGCGTGTGCAAGCCAGAGTGGGCCACGTCTCCACATTTCCATCATAGACAGCTTCTGTAAACAAGAACCAAGCACCTCCCCCACTATACAACATGTGACTACTATTAAACGTTGCCCCCAGTCTCGGGGAGCGGCAGCCGGGGTGAGAATATACAAAATGTGGCACACTCACACTGAGCTAGAAAAGATGTGCAAAAAGGAAGGATAAGCAAAAAATACATATATTTGAGGTACACGCAAGGAGTGTGTACATGCTATCTTGGGTAAAAACTCAATGGGTTACAAATGCTGGTACACTGTGGCCATACGCATAGATGGGAGTCACGCATTGTTAGGCGAGACACATACAGTTGACAGACATGGAGATAGCCGGGAAGAACACGCGGTGATAAGTACACGGGCATGTACACATGTCAGAAGGATAACTGAAGGTCGTAATCCATTATGTATTCACAATGTGCCGAGACAATGCAGGGGAGGCACACAAAGACGTGGGGTACACACAGGGAGGTCCATATAGGGGTACACTGGGCATAGACTACACATGGGGACATTGGGGTACACACAGAGAGGGGTACACAGGCGTGCTCACAGTTTAGGATACAAGAAGATCGTGTTCCCTTTGTATACTATGTGTGCAGGGTGCAGTGTGTGCAGCCCCTGAGCAAGCCCCAGTGCAACCTATGTGCATGCCCCCTGCGCCCTATCATTGGTGGGCAGTCTGTGCACAGGGGTGAGGCCCTTCTCCACCGCCTGCACACGCAGCCCAGGTCCTGGGGTGGCGTGGGGGGGGGTATTGGAGGGTATTGGAGATTACCGCTGACGGGTGTTCGCAGATGTTGAATTAAACTCTGTACCGCCAGCAAAATTACAGACCTGGGGAGACCCGTTGACTGAACTAGTGACAAAAGCAATATCTTTCATCTTTCTCCGTCTTGGATGGCTATGGCGATGTCGGTGTGGAGGAGTTGTTCAACCAGGTCTCTGTCAGAAAGGCGACGTCCGGGGAGGTTGTGTTGAGCAGGTCCCAGAGCTCGACGGCGTGTTTGTGTGCGGAGTGGGAGTTCAGTAGTATGCATCGGAGGTGGTTGAGGTCTTTCTTGGCGGGTGGTTCGTCGGCTCTGTGGCTGGTGTAGCTGCAGTTCCGGCAGGTGAAGGGACCGTGTGTGCATTTTGGGGCAGCTTTGAAGCAGTTGTGGGTCCGTCCGGAGTTGAGAGCGTGCAGACTGCTGGCGTCGTATTGGCGGTGGTCATCATGGCGGATGCGGGGGGCCAGGGGTTCTGGCGCTGCACGCGGTCCAAGCGCGGACGGGCGCAGACGGGCTTGCCGCGTGCCAGCGGCGCAACCGCGCAGTGGTCGGCATGTATGGAGTGATGGGAGTAAGGAGCAGCTGGGAGGCGGGACCAGCAAATGGGCAGTCAGGAGGCGGAGCCACAGGGGACGCATCGGCAGGGGCGGTGAGGGGCGACGAAGGAAACAGATGGCAAAAGGGCAAAACAATTGAGGGGAAACGAGTGGCACAGAGGGCAGAAAGGTCACAAAAGGGCAAAAGGTCACAGAAAAACGGGGGAAACGAGTGGCACAGAAGGCAAAAGGTCACAAGAAAAGGGCAGAAAGGTCACAAAAAACGGAGGGAAACGAGTGGCACAGAAGGCAGATAGGTCACAGAAATGCAGGAGCAGCTAAGCAACAGAAGGCAAAAACGGGCAGAGAGACACGGGGGCCGCGAGGGGAGCAGAAGGAAAAATCGGACAGAGACAGGGGGCAGCGAGGGGCTCACTCTAGCCCCTATCTCGGCCAAGATCATCAACAGCTCTCTGAGCGAGGGCTCCATCCCGGACTGCCTTAAAATAGGTCAAGTCACGCCTCTACTAAAAAAAACGGGCCTTGACCTACAGGATATGAACAACTTCAGACCAGTCTCGAACCTTCCACTCTTATCCAAAATCTTGGAAAGATGTGTGCTGTCGCAACTATCCCAGCACTTAGAGAACACGAAGCTTCTCGACCCATATCAATCAGGGTTCAGGAAAGTCTGCAGTACTGAAACCGCAATCCTTAACGTCCTGGACGATCTACACATGTCGCTCGACTCCAACCAATGCAGCCTTCTCATCCTCTTAGACCTATCGGCTGCATCTGACACAGTTGATCATGCCCTACTAATCAATGTCCTAAAGGAGAGAGCAGGCCTCGAAAAGACTGTCCTAAAATGGTTCTCCTCCTTTCTCAACAACCGCACACAAAGAATCAAAATTAAAAGCTGCGAATCAGACATTCTTCCCATCAGCAGAGGAGTCCCTCAAGGGTCAGTACTCTCTCCTCAACTCTTCAACATCTACATGGAGCCCCTCACCTCAATTCTAAGGAAAGCTAACATCCCCTTCCACCTTTATGCGGACGACACGCAACTCTATCTGGAAACCACTTCGATCTCGGACATCCACAGACTGAACCACACACTTACCGAAGTTCAGCTCTGGCTCTCTTCCAACCACCTCAAACTCAATGAAGAAAAAACTGAAATGCTCCTCATCTCTAACAAAGAAGAAAACCCCCAAATTCTTGAATGGCTCAAAGCCTTAAACGCCCTGAATGTTCCTCTTGTTCCATCGAACTCCATAAAATCACTAGGGATCTCCCTTGACCCCAAACTGGATATGAAAGAACACGTCTCAAAAACTGCCAAAAGTGCCTTCCTAAACCTGAAATTGCTCTACAAATTAAAACCATTTCTCCCCACAAAAGACTTGAAACAGGCCACGCAGGCTCTGGTTCTCTCCAGAATTGACTACGGCATTGCGACTCTGACTGGAACAGCCAAATCGCACCTGCGACCTCTGACCTCTACCCTAAATGCCGCTGCAAGAATGATCACGGGAACAAAGAAATATGAACACATCACCCCAGCACTTAAGGATCTGATGTGGCTCCCTATTGACCAACGAGCCAGCTTCCGCACAGCCTGCCTCACACATAAAGCCCTGCATACAGGCAAACCGGAATACCTGGCCAACAAGCTCAAAAGGGCCGGTCAGTCTAGAAACCTCAGAAGCTCCAACACGCTCCTACTCATTCCTCTGAAATCCCAGAAACTCTCAACATCCAGCAAATCCTTTGCGGGCAATGCTCCCAAGATATGGAACTCCATCCCCCACACATCAGAATGACCGCATCCTTCCCTAAATTCAAGAAGTTACTCAAAGTCCTCTTCCTCTTGCTGTGAAGCGCTCTGATACCCTCGGGTCCAGCAAGCGCTATACAAAACTTTAATAAATAAAAAAAAAAAAAAAAAAGGGAAACCGGGCAGAGAGACAAGGGGGCAGCGAGGGGAACAGAGGGAGAGAATGGGCACAGACAACGTACAGGCAGCGGGGGAGACAGACAACAGCAGTCACAGACACAACAATGAAAAAGCAGTCACTACAACGGGAGCAATGAAAGAACATACAGGCAATACAATGGAGGATGAGCAAACCTACGGCCTACCACTGGCCACCAGGGATGAGGCGCAGGTGGTAGCCTCCGGGCGGAGAAGGGCCTTGAACTTCCTCAGCAGCGCCTGCTGGGGCAGGGACACACAGGCGGTGCTGTGCGGAGGGGGAGCGACCTACCTTAATGAAATAAATAAAACTTATAAACGCGCGACTTTGCCCGGAGGCGTCAAGGCGCCTAAAAAGAAAAATGAAAAACGAAGAGGCAGAACCAAAGAGCTAGGGGTAAGATTTGACAAAGAGCCATGTCTTCAGGGCCTTTCTGAAAGATTGTATTGAGGGTAGCATCCTAATTTCTAAGGGGACAGTGTTTCACCATCTTGGAGCCAGATTAGAAAAGGCGCTGCCTCCCCACTTAGCTCTTTGCACTCGGGGAGCTGTGAGGAGGACCTTCAAAGAGGAGCGAAGGTTCCTGGCGGGAACATAGGGAATCAGGAGGTCTTTTACCCCTCCAGTCTCTTTTCTGTTGAGGGCTCCGAACACCAAACAAAGCACTTTAAATGAAATCCTGGCATCAATTGGGAGCCAGAGCAAGGATTTCCTGGCGACAGTGGCTGACGACCTTCTAGGCAGGTCCAGTACAAACTTCGCCGCTGCATTTTGCACCGATTGAAGTCTTTGCAACAGGCCTTTATTAGCTCCCGCGTATAGGGCATTACAATAATCAAGCCGAGATGTTATCAATGCTACCACAGTTTGTTTCGGGCTTGCACGGACAGATAGTGCTTAATTTTCCGCAGGAAGGGTCGAGTGTCGCGCTCCTCACCGCGCAGCGGCCGGCCTATATGGGGAGGTGGGAGGGAGGAGCAGCTGGGAGGCGGGAGGTGGGGGCAGCGAATGGGCAGTCAGGGGGGCGAGGCCGCAGCAGCGAGGGACGACGAAGGAAACAGAAGGCAACAGGGCACAACAATTGACGGGAAAACAGATGGCACAGAGGCATAAAGGTCACAAGAAAGGGCAGAGAGGTCACAAAAAAAGGGGGAAACGAGTGGCACAGAGGCACACAGGTCCCAAGAAAGGGCAGAAAGGTCAGAAAAAACGGGGGGAAACGAGTGGCACAGAAGCACAAAGGTCACAAAAAAAGGGTAGAAAGGTCACTCAAAACAGGGGGAAACGAGTGGCACAGAGGCACAAAGGTCAGAGGAAAGGGCAGAAAGGTCAGAAAAAACAGGGGGAAACGAGTGGCACAGAGGGCAGAAAGGTCTCAAGAAAAGGCAGAAAGGTCACAAAAAACAGGGGGAAATGAGTGGCACAGAGGCACAGTCACAAGAAAGGGCAGAAAGGTCAAATAAAACGGGGGGAAACGAGTTTCACAGAGGGCAGAGAGGTCCCAAGAAAGGGCAGAAAGGTCACTAAAAACGGGGGGAAATGAGTGGCACAGAGGCACAAAGGTCACAGGAAAGGGCGGAAAGATCAGAAAAAAACGGGGGCAAACGAGTTGCACAGAGGGCAGAAAGGTCCCAAGAAAGGTCCCAAGAAAGGGCAGAAAGGTCACAAAAAACGGGGGGAAACGAGTGGCACAAAGGCACAAAGGTCAGAGGAGAGGGCAGAAAGGTCAGAAAAAAACGGGGGGAAACGAGTGGCACAGAGGGCAGAAAGGTCCCAAGAAAGGGCAGAAAGGTCACAAAAAACAGGGGGAAACGAGTGGCACAGAGGGCAGAAAGGTCCCAAGAAAGGGCAGAAAGGTCAGAAAAAACGGGGGAAACATGTGGCACAGAAGGTAAAAGGTCAAAAGAAAGGGCAGAAAGGTCACAAAAAACGGGGGAATTGAGCGGCACAGAAGGCAAAAGGTCACAAGAAAGGGCAGAAACGTCAGAAAAATGGGGGGAAAAGAGTGGCACAGAGGCACAAAGGTTCCAAGAAAGGACAGAAAGGTCACAAAAAACGGGGGGAAACGAGTGGCACAGAAGGCAGAAAGGTCCCAAGAAAGTGCAGAAAGGTCACAAAAAAACGGGGGGAAACGAGTGGCACAGAGGCACAAAGGTCACAAGAAAGGGCAGAAAAGTCAGAAAAAAACAGGGGGGGAACGAGTGGCACAGAAGGCAGAAAGGTCACAGAAATGCAGGGGCAGTTAAGCAACAGAAGGCAAAAACGGGCAGAGAGACAGAGGGGCGCGAGGGGAGCAGAAGGAAAAATCGGGCAGAGAGACACGGGGGCAGCGAGGGGAGCAGAAGGGAAACCGGGAAGAGAGACACGGGGGCAGCGAGAGGAACAGAGGGAGAGAACGGGCACAGACCACGTACAGGCAGCGGGTGAGACAGACAACAGCAGTCACAGACACAACAATGAAAAAGCAGTCACTACAACGGGAGCAATGAAAGAAAATACAGGCAATACAATGGAGGATGAGCAAACCTATGGCCTACCTCTGGCCACCAGGGATGAGGCGCAGGTGGTAGCCTGCGGGTGGAGGAGGGCCTCGAACTTCCTCAGCAGTGGCACCTGGGGCAAGGACACTCCGGCTGTGTTGTGCGGAGGGGGAGCGACCTACCTGGAAGGGTCAAGGGTATCTCTGTGCCTTGTGAATACCCATTGCCCATGATGGCTCATCCCTGACCGGGTGTCCTCTCTGAACTCATGTGCCTCTCTGCTGTCCATGTTGACTCCTTCATATACCTCGTGCATCCTTCACCCCTGTGCCTCTCTGCTCCCCTTGATACTTCTTCCCTGTACCCTGTTCATCTTTCACCCCTCTACCTTCCTGCTGCCCTTGATGCCTCCTTGCTGCCCCGTGCCTCCCTCCTTTACAATGCTGCCACAGAATATACTACATTTCAGTACATAATGAACTATTTCTTGCCTTGTAAATCTGGGTCAGACTGGCCTGTAGTGCAATCAGGCAGTGCCTGATGAGATGGTCTGGTACATCAGGGTGTGGGACGTTTTTTTAGCAGATGGGGGCCAGTTTTAACCCCTCTCATGCTGGTGACTGAACCGCTCCGTCACCAGCCTCGGTCGCGCTGTGCTGGTGACGGAGCAGTTCGGTCACGGCCCGCTCGGCTCGCCTGCGCGGCGCTGATTTCGCGCCTGCGCTGGACGTTCCATTGAGCGGGCCGGGCCGTGACGGAACCGCTCCGTCACAAGCACAGCGCGCCCGTGACTCGTGACGGAGCGGTTCCGTCACGAGCATGGGAGCGCCGCGCGGCCTCTTCTCCCCCCTAGCGCTGCGGCGGAATTGCAGCCGCAGCGAAGGGGTTAAGGCCAGGTGGGCTGGGGTTTTCACTGTTAATTTCCCTGATATTGGGACTTTGTCACTTTTTTATTTTGATGCCCAGGCCTATCTTTTGTCCCAGTCCGACCCTGCTTGTAAGTTAGTTAAACGTACTGTATAAAGGAGTTCTCATCTGCAGCATAATTCTAGAGGCTTAGGAAATATGTTATTGTGTCAAAGAAGGCCTTATCAAGAGTTACTCAGCACAGCACGAGCATATGTATGTACAACAGCGGCCTGCCCATAACTTACTGTGACACATGAGATTCACACGAGTTATCATTTCACAGAATTGGGTGCTGTATAACGGGATGTCTACCCATTCAGTGATAAGCCACAGAATGCCCACCCCACCACTTACTTAACGAATGCCAACTCATTAGTTACTCTACACAAAAACCTTTGGATCATGTACTGTACTACAGAATACATACATCCCAGTTATTCTAAAAATAAAGCACCTGAGGTAACGTGCCAAGAGAAGCATACACTTCCACTACTGTGACAAGAGATGGCAAGCCTCTGACTTAGGTCTCACTTTCTCACAGAATCATTGCTCTATAAGTTACTAGTCTACAGAATGCCTAGACTCCATCTCTTCGTTTCCCTTTCTCCCTCACTCTCTTTATTTCTCCATGTTCCTCTGTCCCCTTTGCTCTCTAGACAAGCATTTGCAATGCAATACGTCTCGTATTAGGAAAGTTTGAGCTATTGGTCTTGTAAATGACAATTTCTTTATTTATGTGTTGTTTTTGAAAATAGCTAAATTAATAGCTTTGTCATTTACAATGCCAATAGTTATAACTTTCGCAAATGTGACACCTATAGCATTTGTAATGCAACATGTTTTGTATTTACGTGACTTAGATGTATTGATATTACAAATAACAATGGCTTTTAATTTTTTTAAATAATTAATACTTAAATAAAAGTGATTGTAATTTATAATGGCAATAGCTTCAACTTTTGTAAATAACTTTTGTGAAGATTATGTTCAGTGTATTTTATTGTGACGAAAATCCAAGAACAGAAGTGAAATATTAACATCTTTTTGTGACATTTGTAATAAAGCTTGAAACATTGAGAGAACATATTTGAACTAGTTGTTGTTGAATGGTTGCACAGATTGATGCTGTGATTGCGCGGAGTGATGTGGTGGCGACGAGTGATGCTGTGGCGTTAAGTGATGCTGTGGTAGCACATAGTGATGTTGTGGTGGCCCTGAGTGATGCTGTGGTGGCCCTGAGTGATGCTGTGGTGGCCCCGAGTGATGCTGTGGTGGCCCCGAGTGATGCTGTGGAGGCCCTGAGTGATGCTGTGGAGGCCCTGAGTGATGCTGTGGAGGCCCTGAGTGATGCTGTGGAGGCCCTGAGTGATGCTGTGGAGGCCCTGAGTGATGCTGTGGTGGTGCTGAGTGATGCTGGGGGGGGGTGCTGAGTGATGCTGGGGGGGGTGCTGAGTGATGCTGGGGGGGTGCTGAGTGATGCTGCGGGGGGTGCTGAGTGATGCTGGGGGGGTGCTGAGTGATGCTGGGGTGGCGCTGAGTGATGCTGTGGTGGTGCTGAGGGATGCTGTGGTGGTGCTGTGTCAATAGCACAAACTCTCATAAATGCAGAGACCTATTGCATTGGGAATGCTTGTTTTGTATGTATTCTTTTTTTGGGGGGGCAGATTTACATAGCGCGAACTCGACCCAAGGTATTGGAGTGCTTTACATGAGCACCAGTTACGTTACACAAGTACACATTCATTATTTGGTAGGCACGGGGAGATTAAGTGATTTGCCCAGAATCAAGCCTCAATTCGAGACAAAGGCCGATTCGCTCGAGTGCAGCTTAAATCTGAAGTTGCACCAGCGACTCACATAGTGCAAAGGACATTCCAATTTCTTCAAATACTGACAACAATACATCAGCTGGCAGCGAGCGAAGGCCATAGACAATTGAACAATACTCCCTTCAGGTCACGCCCACCCCATGGGAAGGCGGAGCGGCCTGTGACGGTTAGAAACTGGAGGTGGTGCTCGTGCGCGAAGTAAGAGTTGCGCCGTTCCAGAATAGGGGAAACATTGGCAACACTCACCACTTCATGTTTTGGAACCGTGGTCTCCCCCGTAGCAGCGATGCAGCTTGGTTGAGTCGGACGCTTCTGGATACCTGCGCAGTATGCAAACAGAATATAACATCACACGGACCCTGCTTGCTGCCCTGTTTACACTCCTTCTGTCGCCGCTGCCTGCCCCCACCTGAGCGGTACGTTAGCGTGCAGGCTGGGCCTCAGCAGCCTCTGCCCTCCCCGCCGGCCCAACAACCACAGGGCGCCAGAGCAGCGCCGGATCCGCCCAGCACCCAGGGTGAGTCTCTGCCGCTGAGCTTTTTGTAATGCAAAATTGATCGCGATATAACGGGGTTAACGTTGCGATACATCGCAACAGTCTATTCATTATCTATTACATTGAGGTTGGGTAGGTGGTTCGTGGGCAGTTTGTTGAGAGTCAGTATGGAGGGGATCAGGTGTGCTTCTGGGGTTATGATTGGTGTCAGAGGTGGTGTGACGATATAGTTAGGATGAATACTATGTGATCAGCGCCAGGAGTTGACAGGGTAGTGGTAAGTGCTGTAGGAGCAGGTACTGTGCTGTGACATAACTTTGTGTAGTGGTTGACGGAGAGGTTTGTCGTATTCTTTGTTGGCCTGGTGGCGATGGTAATGGTCGGTAGGCGCGTAGTGCTAGTTTTAGGATACTGCTCGTGTTCCTTGGTGGCACTCCAGATGCCGATGAGTCATTTTTGATCCATCCTGTCTTGTTCTGTGTCTTCGGGCACAAGGTACCCATGCACAAAGCCCTCCTGTTCGCTTTTAGGCTGCGTGGGGTCCCCAAGTACAAGTGAGAACTGTGGGTTACGCCTGCCCCCTCCTCACCCTGGTGCCAACAGTCGGCGATTTCTCTGGACGGCATGCGCGCGACCATAGCCTCCAGAAAACACACACAGGGTGGCATGTGCGAAGTGAGAGTGGTGGCTGAGCTGTGATCAGAGCATGCAAGGAGGGGGCGGGGAGTCTGGCGAGCAGGGGGAAGCCCAATGCTGCCCGCACGACAAATCACTGTAGACTTCTGTTGTCTCAGTCCTGGATGAAATGAATAGGATCGAGGGGGGCGGGCGAAGAGAGTTTCCCTACGAAACGGGAAGCTTAATTGACCTCCAGAATTTTGCCAAACTTGCTGCTTTCCCCTTCTTTGACACGCGATTGTTGTGAGGGGAATGCCACTTGCTAATCTAATAAGTTGCACTTTGTTTTTTGTGACGGTAGCGCGTTTCAACTGTCGGTGGGAAAGCTTGTAAGAACAAAACTGAAACCTAAGGTGGGAAAGCTTGTAAGAACAAAACTGAAACCTAAGGAAACTGAAAGTTGAAAATGAAAAAACAACGTTAAAAGTTCACGGTCTGTGTAAGCGCGCATTGGAAGGGAATTTTGTGGCCTGCTCAATGGAGCGCGTGTTCACGTGCGCGTGGCCCGCTCCGATCCGATTCTTCACGATGCGCGTGGCCAGCTCTTGTCTCCTGGAAAGCTGAGCCGCTGACAATAGGTCTCTGGCGAGACAGCGCTTTGCGCTGTAAACGCCACGAGACCTAAAAAGGAAGGGAAGGGGGAGAGGAAGAAACCAAGAGACTGTTATACCATACAGTTCTTTTTCTGTCTTTTCTCACATTAATCTGCTTCCTCCCACACACTCACTTTCCTACGTTTTCATGTTTGATGTCCCACACAGTCTCACTCTACTGTCTTGCTCAATAACTCATACTCATGTATGCTGTCACCCTCACTTTTGGTAAGTCTAACCAATCACTCTCTCACTCACATTTTCAATCACTATCAATTGTGCTCTGTCATTTTGTTACATCTCCTATCTCTTTTATTTCCCTGCTCATTCCCCTCCTCTCTCATTCTCAGACTCCGATGAGCTCTGTGTATCGATTTCAGTCGTTCTCCCACCCCCACCTTCCCTCTTTTCCTAACTCCAATTTTAGGACTCAATTAAAAGTAGGGTGGAGTGACAATTTTTGTTGGGATTCCTACTTGCCCAATTATAACCAGCTGGAAGTTGCAGCGCCCAGATTTTCCAGGTACAGCAGCACCAGACTCCATTTTATAGGGCAGAAAGTCTAGCCAGTAACATCACATTAGGCTCCACCTTCAGGTGCACCCTGACCTTGCCCCCAAGCTAACCCTTTCCATGGCACAGGGGAAGCCAAGAATGCTCCCTCCACCTGCTATCCAACAGTCTCAAATGAGCTCTGCCGTCCTCCCCGCCCCTGTCTCCTGCCCCACACTAGCACCCCTGCTACCATTTACCACCTGTTCTGAGTGGGTGGTATATAGCTGCATTTTTGTCCCCGAAATTGGGACTTCGCATATTGTTTCTGACCCAGTAAATACAGTTCTGTCTTATTTCCCATTTATGTGTGAGGATATCGGTGCAAAAAATTATACCCTGCCAAATAATGTTATTGCGCATAAATCCAGCCACCTTAGTCTCCATCTCACTCACTAATACACACATTACCCTGGAGTAACTTTGCTAAATTGTAGGTTTGTTAAGATGTAGGCGACATAAGGGAGCAAGCAGCAGGAGGTATGGCCTGCTCTGGAGTTTCCTTACTCACTCCCCATAGGTTGGTGCTGCTAGATCCTCCTCAGTTGGAGAGTCACTCCTCTTTGCCAACTTGTTCGTAGTGCAGATGCACCAGCTTGGACGAGCGGGTCCCCCCCAATCGAGACCGCAGGCTGCACGCGATCCTAATCGGGCCACCTCCGCAGACCGCCTGTGGCCCTCACTCTGCGGACACCAACTAACGGCGACCAAATGCGTCCGTGGATTACCCCCCGCTGTAAAGCTTAATTACTTAGGTGAACTGCGGGAGGGTGCAGCGCGACGGGTCCCGGTTGTAGTCTGCGGGCGGGTGCTGGAGTTGGGCAGCCCGCTCGTCTTGTCCGTCTCCTTCCTCGCCTCGCTTGCTCTGCCCCTCGTGTTACACGTCCTCTGCAGCGTTACACGTCCCCTGTGCAATGCTGCGACTACCCAAGTGTTAAATGCTCTTTCAGGGGCTACACCTATGGTCCACCTAGTTGCTGTATGGTTTAACTACTGACTGTGAGAACCTTGAGGGACTACACTTACTAACGATCTGGGCAGGACGCAACATCTCAAGAATGCCAATCTGCAGGCGACCATGAAGAAGAAGCCAAGTGGCCTTGCTTGCACTTAAGTTAAAGAAACTCCACAAAAACCTACCAACCCTGAGAGAACCAACATATTTTGTGAAGGGTTAGGAGGTTTGAGACGGAGTGCACATAAATATTAGAGGTGATTGAACTTCATCTTTGCTATAGTCTTCCTACCCTTGCCTACTCTTAAAGGAGGGGAGTGGGAAAGGAAAGGGAGAGAACTGTGGGAAAGAACCTGGAGACAGTAGGGACAGCAGCAAAGCAGGGTGTAAGCAGGGGCTACCATCATAGTGCTCAGAGACACAAACTTTTTAAATTATTGTAATGTGTAAGAATGAGTGTAACTGTTTGATTAAAGGACTTTCTTGTAAATACAAGCAACAGGCTAGACATATTGGGTCTACTGATTGATTGGTGAGCTCTGAGGTCAAGCATCCCTATACTATTTCCCTGAGAAGCCTGTAGATATACTTTAGCCAGTGGTCGAAGTGGGGGAAAAAAAGTAGGGGAACTGTGGGCGGAGAATCAGAGGGCGGGAATAACCTGAGGATTGGATCAGTGGGCGGAGTTAGAGGTGTGGCCAGGATGCGCAAAACATCCCAATCTTTAGTATTTGTGTGGCATTTCACTGACCACTTACAGCTTATTATGTTATGTAATTCAACCAAAGGATACACATGATTATTTAACGATAATATGAGCTATTGACATTAGAAACATATTCCACTTTGTGAATTTATTTTAATCACAGAATGTCCCAAAAATGCTTAAAAGTGGAAGCACAAGCCATCTGTTTCCGAGCCATGGAGTTTCTGTCGTCAGCAATATACACAGAGACAATCAATTTTACGCGTGTAAATGACTGTATAGGAAATGTTACATAAGAAAAAGGACTACAAGGTGTAGGAGTCACATGATAACCATACTAGTAGACAGTATAGTTTAATAGTGATTGGCCTGGAGAAACACAAACTCAGAATTTAAAACTTAATACCATGATTGGGGTTTCTCTTTAAAAATCATTATTGATTTGTATCAAAAATAACACTTTTTGCAACATTAGGATAATCTAAGGCTTAGGGAAAAAACCATAACCCTCTAGTTTATACCTTGCAGTATGTATGCAGCTCTTAGATTAAAGTTAATAGCTCACTGTTCTTTGTTAAGATTTTAACTTATAAACTGCAAGTAGCAAAAGGATCTCACTGACAAAATCAGTAACCCACTGACCTATTTACAATATGTGCACTTTGTGATGGGCCTGGTACATTTTCTTTGCAGCAGGCACATTAACCCTCTGCGCTATCTTTCCATGAGTCAAAACTTCCACTAGAGAAATCTCCGATCTCGCTCTAGGAAGAAGTTTATTCATCAGAGTTATCATGACATTTTTATTATTGCCGAAAATAGCTGGCGGCCAGGAAGGAGGCAGCAAGTGCTTTTAAAACCATAATATACGAGGCCCCCACTCAAAGTCAGCGCCCGTTGCGGTCACACCAGTCGCACCGCCCTAGAGCCAGCTCTTCTCAGGGGTCCTGTGACCTCAGTGACAGAGTCACTGTTGCTCTAGGGTCTGCTACTTCGTAGGCCTGCCCGCAAGACTGGAGGTGAACTTCAGTATGGATTGTGGTGGGCAGCCTTCAAGGTGAACCCCCACTTGCCACTGCTAGGGTCCACCTGCTGGTGCTAACACACCAGGGCTTTTCTGGTGCCTTCTAAGGTCTGGCATAGGAATATGCTACCTCAGGAGAGTGGTCTGGGGGACTTTTCATGAAGGCTGAACCTGGTTCCCCAGTTCTAAATTTAGCAGCTCTGCCCCCAGTGCTACATCTGCTCCCTCACTGAACACCATACTGCCCCACTGAGAGAAACTCATACTGCCTTCAGCTACAATCCAATTTGACTTGCTATAAATAACTGGATGCGACTCAATTCAAATTACACACTAGGCAAGAGCAATATGCTGCCTAAAAGAAAAGGTAACAACATCCTGGAAAAAGCAAACACTCATAAGGAATGAAAGATTTAATAAAGCATGTAAAATGTAAGCAGGGACATGGTGAACTTAACGCTTTTACAGTCATTATTCAGAAATCAACAAGTATTTTTGCCTGAAAAGTTAAGGACATAACTACAGTGCCCAGAAAGGACCCATTTCAATGTCCACTGCTTATATGCTTACAAAACAAAGCAGTATGGTTTCAAAAGACCACATTTGTGAACACAAAGCCGCCGTACACATTTCGTTTTCCAATCCACCCATCAACCAGGTATTGCAGTACCTCCAGGCAGGGCCGGTCCTAGGATTTTCGGGCCCTGGGCAAAAGGGAATGTGGGAGGCCCCTGAAATCTACATAAGTGACACCTTCTGATTTCGGGGAAGCTGCTTTGTGCAGACTCCACTTGGGCCTCAGCTCCTCTTCTCAGCCACCCCAAGCAACTCTTGTACAGCCCATTTCGAACTGAAGGTGTGAGAATTGCTTGGGGGCTGAGTTAAACCTGTGTGGGCTAAAGTGCTGACAATGGGCACCCTGCCAAGTCTCTGAACTGGCTGCCTGAGAGGTGTACCCTCCCCTAGGCCTTCCCACACCATCCCTTAGAGGCCCCAGGAAGGGGGGCCCCCTCCCATGAGCCCGTTTGTGAAGCATTTCTTTCACTCTGATCGGCAGACATACACGAGGACTAGTGGGATGTTAATTGCCATTGTGGGGGGGAGGGCATCCTGGCAGGCAGAGTGCCAGGCCCTGGGCAGCTGCCCACACTGCATGCCTAGCGCCGGCCCTGCCTCCAGGTAGGAGGTACTGGAGGAAAACGATGCTGTTCAAAGAAAGACAAGAAAACAAAAGTAGCGCTTTACTGGCAAACTCTGTAAAGTGGCGCTAATGTGTTGGGGTTTGAAAAAAATTATCTGGCCACTTTAAGAACACTCCATCTTGCTTAATTTAATTTTTTTTCAGAGTTTGAACATTTTAATTCCGAGGCTGCACTTTGGAATAGAAAAATGTCGAAACGGCATTTCCAGCAAAAGTGGTTTTCTTTTTTGCATCCATTTCACAGGGGTACAAATGGAGAACAGGAAGAGACGGTGAGAACCATTTCTTGATTCATGATTTTCGGAAAAGTGAGAAGGAGTTAGAACGAGAGTGAATAGGAGTAAGAAAGAGGGGGCAGCTGCCAGGCAGAGCAGAAGCGGACACCTTCCTTGTCTTGTTTGGGCAGGAAGTAAGAGACAGAGACCTTTTCCTTCTCTGCCCGTCCACGAACAGAATATTTCTGACGTCCAGGGACGCATGTTCCTAATAAAAAAGTAGGGGAACGGAATCTACAGAATTAAAGAAGTAGGGGCACGCCGTGTCCTGCCGTTCCCGCCCACTTCGACCACTGACTTTAGCTAACATGTGATTCAAGTGATATATGATTGTGGTTACTTCTCAAGAGACCAAGAGTTTCCCAGTAACAGAAATCAAGTTCCAGGTACCTGTTCAGTTCTTGCTTTCCTCTGAGGTATGTAATTTTAATTTTTTTATTTTTACTTATAGCAAAGCAGATTTCCTGAAGTGTGCACTTGTCTTCTGAGAGCGAAAGTCTCTTCTGTACGCTGATCTCTACTCACACTTTTTGGGAAATCTTAGCTATCTTAAACTGTGATTCAGATTGTGATGTATCTGAACTACGATCATTGATTTCATTAGAAGTGAGGTGTGATGCTCCATAGATAGTTGCCCAATATTTGAGCAGTTTCTGCAATCTATTAATACAAGAGTTCTTAACAGAATGATCGGTTACATTACACAAGCAAATTGAAATGTCAATGCTATTTATCCACTGGATACATTGCATCATACATAGGGTTAGAATCTGCCATTCTGCACCTATCTGGTAACATCTGAAATATTGGGGTGTTTTTCCCTATTGTATATATTCTTTCTACTTCTTCACCCCACCTATGACACTTTGGTCTATGTTTATAATTGAGGTGATTCCCCTGTGTTTTGAACCAGAACTTATATGAACTGACCATATTGGACTTAACAATATATATATGTATAAGACACTTTAGTCACTGCAACATTTTTAGCACTATTTTATATTGTTCATATATTTAAAGTCACTATTCCACCTCTTGAAAGTGGATGGTTTGAATACTACATGAAATAAGTCAACTATAAGAAATACAAACTGCAGGATGCATTTTGTGAATGTAAACCACAATCCCTCCACCCCCGCCCCAAACTCACTGATGTGTCCATACACTGACTGTTTTTTTCAGTATCTCAATTACAAACGATTATTTAATTAATCCTGTTGGCGCATAGTCGTATGCCTGATGATAGATACAGAGTTCCCGTTGTCTCAAAACACTAATACCTTATACCACCATTTTTTTATTAGTCAAGTTGTAGAAAATGATAAGAAAAGGAAATGGAAGATTCTCATCACTCAGGGGATTTTTTATGATACAATTGGATTTAAACATCAGAATAGGGAGTGTATCTTGCTGTATATTGCACATATACAAAAATTATACCATCTCATATTTTACAATCAGTGACTACCAAGGATAGCTGGCGGGAAGTGTTGTGAAAAGAAACGAAAGAAATAAGGACAAGTGAATTTGTTCTGTTTGATATTCCTGACAGGTATTTCTTCCCCTTCTTGTCGTGCTGTGTCTCAATCATCTTGTTTTAACGTTTACTGCTATGGAGTGGTCTATGTTAAAACCTGGAGAGGGTATCTCATGCCTCTTATGGTTTAATGACCTGCTATGAGTGGAAACTGTCAAATCAATAGTAGTCGGTCGTGCGTCTGTTCCGTAGTGTACTGATGTCTTAGAAATTAACCCATATATTTTTCGGCATGGGTCAGAATTTTCCTTCAAGAAATCACTACATATTACTGTAAACTTGTAGTTTTGGTCATTCAATCAGTATATCACCCATTCAAATTCCACAACTTTTTATATTTCTCACATCCAAGGCTCTAGAATAGGGGATCTGTTTGTCTTCCAAAGATGTAGTATGACCTGAAAACCATAGTCCAGCAGTAACGATGACTTTTAATACAAGCAGAAGGAGTAATTTCTGTCCTGTAACTCCATTTCTGTAGTAGGGGTATCTCTGTTGTAGTCATAATCTAGTGAATAGTCCCGCCCATGTGCGAGGACCCCGGCAATCAAAAATAATCTCTTAAGTTGTCAGAAAATTGCAGAACTGCAAAGACACTTAAGAGAAAATTTAAAGACAAATAATGCAGCCTATATACACAGGCTACACTGTCCAGTACTTCAACTAGAAAATTCCACCAAAAATCCACAAACAGCAAAGCCTGTCCAGATTTCCCTTGCTTTAACAGCAAACACCCTCAGAAATGATAGAGAGGAAGGTATGGACAGACAAGCCCCATAGGCTGCCATTATGTGGCTTAAATAGGATACTGTGCCTTTAAGAGAACTTTCCAGAACTTCTCCCAGTATCCCAGAATGCATAGCAGGTCCCTCTCACTTTCAGTTCTTTTTGAAGGCGTAACACGCCAGACCTGTCGCATTCCTCAACTGAACATCTCTCTCTCTCTCCACCGGGGAGGCGGGAGGGCGCTTATGACTATAACAGATATACCCCTACTACAGAACTGGAGTTACAGGACAGAAACTACTCCTTCTGTAGTAGGGGATCTCTGTGTATAGTCATAATCTAGTGAATAGAATGGCAAGCCCATCCCCACACTAAAGCGGCGGTGGAGAAAAGAGAAATAACGCCACTAATGTGCGAACAGATTTCGCAGCGAAGCCTGCCCAACCTGAGCGTCTGCCCTGGCATCAGTGTCCAGGCAGTAATGCTTTGCAAAGGTATGAACCGACTTCCAAGTGGCCGCCTTGCAGATTTCTGCAATCGGAACATTACGGAGCAAGGCTGTCGTGGCAGGTTTGCCCCTGGTGGAATGAGCCTTAGGCTTACCTCCTAAGGTCTTATTAGCTTTTTGGTAACATAACTGTATGCAGGACACAATCCACCTAGAGATAGACTGCTTAGAGGTCGCAAGACCCGTCCTGACAGATCCATAATTGATAAACAATTGGTCAGACCTACGAATATCTTTGGTCTTATCCAGATAAAATTTCAATACCCTCCTAACATCCAGGGAATGTAACGACCTTTCCGCTGGAGATGAAGGATTCTGAAAAAACGTAGGCAAAGTTATGGTCTGGTTGACATGAAAATCAGAAATAACCTTGGGAAGAAATTTAGGGTGAGTAAATGTAAATGTAAATGTAGTATACTTGTAAAGCGCACAGCTGCCCCAGCAACGGGGCGTCCCGGTGCTGTATAACTCTGGGGAACCCGTCCTGGCTTTCCCTGTGGGATGGTCCCTTGCTGGGAGTCCCCAAGGTGGAGCCAGGCATCCCCGGAATTGGTGGGGCCGTTGTGGAGATTAGGCAAGCTAATGCCCAGAGTTGCCGAGTGGAACCCCTGATTAGAGTAAGGACCGAAGCGAGAATTATCGAGTCCGCTGACCAAGGTCCACGACCCTGCCGCGTCGGGAATTGAACCCTGGTCCCGGGCTGACTTCTGCTCTCAGGCCTGCAGCCTCTAACCAGTGAGCCACACTACTCCACTCATACGCATAACAACCTTAGCAGCATGAAATACAGTATAAGGTTCTTGGCAACACAGCGCCTGAATTTCACTCACCCTGCCGGCCGATGTAATGGCCACGAGGAACGCCGCCTTCCAGGACAGGTGCTGCAACGAAGCCTTATGAATAGGTTCAAAAGGCTCCTTCATCAATCTGGACAGCACCACATTCAATTCCCATGAAGGCGAAGGAAGCCTGACAGGAGGGAATACTTTCTTCAAGCCTTCCAAAAAATCTTTGATCACAGGGATCTGGAAGAAGGAAGACTGCGAAGGGCATTTCCTGTAGGCAGTCAAAGCAGCAAGATGAACCTTAATAGAATGGACATTAAGGCCAGACTGCGCCAACTGTAGAAGATAAGGAAGGATGACATCTTCCTTACAAGTCGTCGGATCATAGTTCTTAGACTTGCACCAGATACAAAATCTCTTCCACTTGTAAGCATAGGAAGTCCTAGTGGAAGGTCTCTTAGACTCCTTCAGTATGTCCATACAATCTGCAGGAAGATTCAAATGACCATATTGCACTAACTCAGGAGCCATGCTGCCAAACTCAAAGACGAGAGGTTGGGGTGCAACATCAGCCCCCCGAACTTCGTGAGAAGATCCGGCCTGCACGGCAGCCGAATGTGAGGAAGGAGAGACCGGTGAAGCAGGTCCGTGAACCACCACTGTCTGGGCCATTCCGGGGCAATCAGTATCATCCGCGCCCTGGACTGGGACAGCTTGATGAGAACCGTCGGAATCAGGGGAATGGGTGGAAAAGCGTACAGAAAGCTGTTCGACCAGTTGATCCATAACGCGTTCCCCAGCGTCCCCGGCTGGTAGTACCTGGAGGCGAAGCCTCGGCATTTGCTGTTTTCGGCGGTGGCGAACAGATCTATGTCTGGAGTCCCCCACCTTGCGAAGACTTCTCCTAGTACTTCGTCGTTTATGACCCATTCGTGGTTTTCCTGAATCAGTCTGCTCAGTGCGTCTGCCTGAACATTCTGCACACCTGGCAGATGGGTAGCCGTTATCGTCAGTCCTCGAGCCAGAAGCCAGCGCCAGATCGCCTGCGCCTCCTGCGACAGGGTGCGTGACCTCGAGCCTCCCTGCTTGTTGAGGTAATACATTGTGGTCGTATTGTCCGTTTGTACAAGTAGAGAGTTGGTCCGGAAGGACGGGTGAAAGGCCTTCAGTGCCAAGTGAACAGCCCTGAGTTCCAGGAAATTGATGTGGTACGTGGACTCCGTCGGGGACCACGTCCCTTGAATCTGTAGATCTCCGGAATGCGCTCCCCAGCCCTGGAGAGAAGCATCCGTCACGACAACCTGAGTGGGAATGTCCTTGTGGAAGGGAACCCCTCTGAGGAGATTCTCCGCTGAACACCACCACTTCAGAGACCGAAGAGCATGCAGAGATAGACGTATCTTGTCGTCCCAAGATCCTCTCCTCTGATCCCACTGGTCCTCCAAGCACTCTTGCAACGGTCTCATGTGCAGCCGTGCATGGGGCGTAAGGAATATGCATGAGGCCATCGATCCTAGTAGAGAGGACACCGTCCTCACTGTCGTGGATGGAGCGGTCATAAGAGCCCGAGCCTTCCGAAGCAGTGATAAGCGTCGCTCCTCCGAAGGAGACACGCTTGCTGACAGCGTATCGATGGAGGCTCCCAAGTACAGAATGCACTGGACTGGAGTCGGAACCGACTTGGACATGTTGATGTGCAACCCCAGCTTGTTCAAGAGAACGCACGTCTTCTGGAAGTGCGCCTGCGCTTCCGCGAAGGAGGAGGCCTTGATCAACCAGTCGTCCAGGTACGGGTAGACAAACACCTTGTTCCTCCGAAGGTGTGCGGCTACCACCGCCATGCACTTTGAGAATGTCCTCGGCGCAGACTTCAGTCCGAATGGCAGTACTGTGTATTGATAATGATTGGCGCCGACTTGGAACCGCAGGAACTTCCTGTGTTTGTGTGCAATGGGCACATGGAAGTAAGCATCCTGGAGGTCTATGGCACATAGCCAGTCTCCCCGTTGCAGCTGAGGATAAATCTGATGCAACGACAGCATGCAAAACTTTTCTCTGCGAATCCACTTGTTTGCTTGTCGCAAATCCAGAATGGGCCTGAACTCGTTCTTGTCCTTTTTTCGAACCAGAAAGAACCGGGAGTACAGACCTCTTCCTCTTTGAGACAGAGGTACGACTTCGATCGCCCTTTTCCTTAACGGGATATCGGCCTCCGCCTGGAGCTCGCGCAGTTGATACTGCGAGCCGACCGGAGGAATTGATGGAGGCGGGCTTGTGAACCGAAGACTGTATCCATTGCAAACAATATTCAGCACCCACTTGTCCTGAGTAATTTTTCTCCACTCTGCCAGAAAAGATTGAATGCTTCCCCCCACCGGAGCGGGTAACAGTTGTGGGGGAAGTAAGTGCTCAGGGCCTAGACCCGGCCTGGCCCTTAGTCGCTGGGGCCGACTGATGGCCGCCTCTGCCTCTCTGGCGTTTCTGGAATGGCCTTCTGAACTGCTGCTGTTGTTGTTGCTGCTGTTGTCCAGAAGACTGGCCACGCCCTCTGCCTTGACCACCAAACCGGCGTTGGAACGGACGGTACGTCTTCTTGGTCTCCTTGGGCTTCTCCAAACCCACCGCAGTGAGCGTTTCCGCCTCCGCCTTCATGCGGGCCATCTCATCATCAGCGTGCTTCCCGAACAGGGTCTCGCCAGAGAATGGAAGATTGGCAACCCTTTGCTGAGCGTCCGGTTTCAGAGACGTAAGGCGGAGCCATGCATGACGTCGCTGGTTTATTCCGTGGCAGAAACCATGCGCCGCCAGTAGAGAAGAGTCGGCTGCAGCGCTGATGACTTGATTCGCCACCAACATCCCTTCGTTAAGCACCTCTTGGAAGTCTTCCCGCTTGTCCCGCGGAAGGAGCTCCACAAATTGTTGAAGGGATTCCCAGAGGGCTCGGTCATACCGACCCAACAAGGCAGTGGCACTAGCAGCCTTCATTGAGGTCGCCGAGGTCCCGCAAACTCTTCTCCCAGACAAATCCAACCACCTAGATTCCTTATCAGGTGGAACCGTGGAGGAAGGCGTGGTGGCATGCTGTTTGCGCGCCGCCGTCACAATCACCGAGTCTGGAGGGGGCTCCAGCCTCAGAAAGGCCGGGTCCGAGTCCGGAGCCCGGTACTTCTTCTGTAGTCTGGAAGGTGCCGCCTTAGTCACCGCTGGAGTAAGGAAAAGATCCATGGCCGGTTCTTCCAGACCCGGCACCAGTGGCAGTAACGGCCGAGACAAATGCTTCTGATGGAGCGTCTCGAAGATGACTGATGTCTTGGGAGTGGGCACCGTCAAAGTAATGCCCAATTTCGCCGCACCACGTAACAGCACGTCCTGGAAAAACACCAGATCATCGATCGGCGAAACCCTCGTGTCCGGCGAATCCGACAAGGTCGGGGAGTAGTCCCTGGTCCCAGACGACCTGGTCCGTGAACGAGACCTGTGTCTCCTGTGGCGCCGTCTAGATCTTGTGGAAGACCTATGACGCGAACGTTCCCTTCTCCTGGAGCGGGAGCGCGACCTCCCAGCACGTGGGCGCTCCACCAGTTTCCGTGGAGGTGTCTTCCGTGGCCTGTCCTGGGGCTTCGGAGTAGGCATACCCTTACGAGGTGTCGGAAGCAGAGGCAGCGACACCGACCTCGGTGGCCTATGAGGAGGGACCGGCGGCGGAGGCTGCCCCGCAGGAGGCAGCCGAGGAAGGGAGGGGAGCGGCGGATTAGCCGGAGGAGCTTCCTTCGGTAGAGGTGGAGGGGTCGCAGGCCTTGGCGGCGTATATACCACCGAGTACACCGTGCCCGTTGACTTCTTCGAGGGAGGGGCCTGTGATCCAGACCCTCCAGAGCGTGAGCGACGCCTCCGACGTCCATCACCAGATCCAGCGTGACTTTTGGAGCCAGAATCCCTCCTGCGCCTCTTAGAGGAGGTCGAGATCCTTGGTGACGCTGATCTCTTCCTGCTCGACGTCGAGCGTTGTTTTTCAGGCTTGTAACGGCGATCCCTCGACTCCGGCGTCGAACGCCGTCTCCTCGACGTCGAGTGTTTCTTCCTCGACGACGAGCGTCGTCCCCTCGACGACGAGCGGTCAGACCTCGACGGCGAGCGTCGACTCTTCCTCCTCGACGACCACTTCCTCACAGACCTCGACGCCGAGGATCCCCTCGACCGCGAACTGGTCGACGGCGACCGGCGGTGTCGCTTCGACGGCGAGCGCCGGTGCCTTCTTCGACGGCGATGCCTCGACTTTGACGGCGACGACGTCGACGACGCCGTCGACGGTGACCTCGACGGCGGCTTAGCCAGGCCTCTCGACGTCGATCTTCCACGCTGTCTCGACCCGGAGCCCCGGGGAGAAGGGGAACACACCGTCGTCATCCCTCTCGACGTCGTCGTCGATGCTATCGACGTCGACGGAGACCAGGACCTTTTGCTGGGCTTCCTGCATCTGGGGAGCCCCCCAGAGGCCACAGCAGGGGCAGAGGGAGCCTTCCCAGCCTGCCCAGACCCACCTGCAGCCTGCAGTCCCCACTCTTCCAGGCCTTGGAGCCTAATTTTCAGCCTTTCCCTCAGGGTCCTTGTAGAAAAGGTCTGGCAGATGTCACAATCTTCAGGGACATGTTCATCATGGAGGAAAAGAATGCAGACGTCGTGTGGATCAGTCTTGGCCTTCTTCCTTCCACATGCTGGGCACTTGTCGAATAAAGCAGGCATTTTAGATCCCTAAAAGCGTGAACAAACACACAGAAGTGAAAAGGCAACACCAAGAATCAAATGAGAACACTTTTAAATCCAAAAAGTGTAAGAAAAACTCCAATCAACCCTTGAAAAAGGGAGAGCTCAATGCACAGGGTCCTTTAAGCAGGAGCCGGAAAAAAGAACTGAAAGTGAGAGGGACCTGCTATGCATTCTGGGATACTGGGAGAAGTTCTGGAAAGTTCTCTTAAAGGCACAGTATCCTATTTAAGCCACATAATGGCAGCCTATGGGGCTTGTCTGTCCATACCTTCCTCTCTATCATTTCTGCTGTTAAAGCAAGGGAAATCTGGACAGGCTTTGCTGTTTGTGGATTTTTGGTGGAATTTTCTAGTTGAAGTACTGGACAGTGTAGCCTGTGTATATAGGCTGCATTATTTGTCTTTAAATTTTCTCTTAAGTGTCTTTGCAGTTCTGCAATTTTCTGACAACTTAAGAGATTATTTTTGATTGCCGGGGTCCTTGCACATGGGCGGGACTATTCACTAGATTATGACTATACACAGAGATCCCCTACTACAGAACACTTCTTATCTGTTAAAATTCGACAACAGTGGACCAACTGGGCTGAAAACAAAACAGGTCCACAGTATGTAGACACTGTGACAGAAAAAAATGAGGATTTATTCACGTTTCTATCTACTCACAGCACAGGTCACTTTATTAGGAAAATACTTTATTGCCAGAGGAACAAGGACATGTAGGGCAGCTATTATATAAGGTCTTGACCTGTTAGAACACCATTTGAACTGCAAACTGGCAAAATACCTCAACATTCTTGATCTGGCTCTTAAAACCATAGTCCAACTGGAATAACGACTTTTTTTTTATAAACGAAAACATTTTCGATCTTTTTATCTCTTACTATTTGAGAAGACATTAAGTGACTTTTATATAGTGACTGACTGATGAATTAATTTATGAGTAAATTATAGATTTTATGAATGTTTAAATGTACCATGGTTAAGGTTTTAACTAACCAAACAATAAAGCTATTTACTGTTACTGGGATAATGACCTTCTATGAGTGGAAATTGTCAAATCACTAGTAGTTGTGCGTCTGTCTATTCCATGGCGAACCGATGCCTCAGAAATTAACCTGGATATTTTGTAGTATGGGTCAGAACTTCCCACCATTTAGATCACTGTATATCACTGTATACTTGTCTTTTTAGTCATTCAATCTGTATATCACCCATTGAAATGTCACAACTTTATATATTTCTATAATCCAAGTCTCTAGAGTAGGGGATAGTGAATGTATGACGTTACAACGAATTCCGTTGCAACGCATGCCTTTACCACGCATGCATTACAACGGAATTCGTTTACCACGCATAACCTTTCCCTCGACTACTTGCGTGGTGACGTCATACGTCGTTAAGAGGAAACGGCATTTTTTTTCAGATTTCTCTTAAACGACGCTGATTATGTGCAGATCTCGACGTGACTTCTGGTGAGTTTTTTTATTTGGGGGGGAGACCCCCCCAAGCCCCCCCTTTTTTTACTTTTTACCTTTACCACATATGCCTTTACTACAAACCTTGTAGTAAAGGTATGCGTGGTAAAGGCTTTAGTGGTAACCACGCATGCGTTGTACTACATGCGTGGTTAAAGATTTCGTGGAAACGGCTTCGTTGTAAAGGCCGTTTCCCGGGGATAGTTTGTCGTCCAAAGACATAGTATGCAGATTTTAGCTATCACTAAAGTTGTTGCTACTCATCAACCTCTATGCTCTGTGATTACTTTGTAGCCGGTCGTATTATGTAAGAGTACCCCCTTAGTATTTAGCGAGGTCAATATCCCAATGGCATTTAGTTATTCTAGTTTAGAGATCATTCCAATAAATGCAAAGGACGGGGAAGTTCCACAAAACATGGATGTTGCACTTGAGTCCCACCCATTTAGTACGCCTGGATTTTTTGATTTTTTGTAATCACCCAGTTTGGAATTTTTACTGAGGGTGAGTCTCACTACTCACCAAATACACTGTGCATATTTACCAACAATGTCCGTCTTTAAAGATAAGGCTACTGTTATGCAGCTAAGGTGTGGGGTGTTGGCTGGTTACATGTGAACACGTTTGTGCACGAATTGTGCACATGTGTGAAGGCTGTGGCTATGAGACTACCGCTGAGAAAAGCCCGGAATCTCCACACAGGTAGCATGGCACAGAGGGGACTTTGCAGGCCTAGATATTTACCTGGGGTAAGCCTTGTAATATTAGTGGCCATTTATAGGTAAATAGCACAATAGGGCAAGTAAGTGGGTAAACTAGTTAGTTCACAAATAGTGTTCCCTAAGGAATGGTTTTTTAAAAAGCTTAATCTATAAATGATACTGGATATTATCTTGAAACTTTATGATTGTTTTTCCTAGTTGATAAATTCCTTTGAGTGAGTTTTACACAATTTGCCCAGTCTAGCGTTGACATGATTTATTGTATCATATATTGGGTGGTTTTAATGCGTTGTTTTCCATTGCAGCCTAAGATGGCTGCTAGTTCTCCCTTGCTCCCGCTTTTTAGGTCTTGGCTAGGGTAGGCTGCACATGCGCAGTCTCGCTGGCGAGATCTTATGTCCCAGAGCAGCGAGGCTTAAACCCGCCCCTCTTTTCCATTGGCTGGCTCCCTAAACGGCAGACAGCCATTGGAGAATAGGTTTCTGTTACGTCATTTTTTGTAGCTAAGCCCCGACCGTTTCGGATTGAGGGGCGTGTTTTTTGCAGTCCTTTCTCTCTGTGACGTCTTCAGTCAGTCAACAGAAAGAAAGTCTAAAGCAACAGGCCCCCCAGTCTGAAAATGATGGAGCTTACAGACATAGCTAGCGCTTGCTTTAGCCCGTCCCTTTGCGGGCGGTGGTCGTATTGTTTACGTTTTGTTTTTTTACTTTCTCCTGTTATTTGACTGTTTCCTTTCCTTCCTTAAGGTAAGCCATATTTTTTGTTATTACTAATTTTGTAATTAAATAATGTTTTTCTAATGTGCATTTTTGTTTTTGTTTTAAAGGGCTACCCCGGCCAGTGTCGTCTCCGTGCACGGTCGTGCACGGAGTGCTTGGCCCGGTACGTATGCTGCGGTTTGCATGCCTCAGGTAAGCCATCGTGTCTCTCTTGCTCATCTAATGCATTTTTGTTTTTTGTTTTACAGGTCTACCCCGGCCGGTGTCGTCTCTGTGCACCGGCGTGCACGGAGTGCTTGGCCCAGTACGTATGCTGCTGTTTGCGTGCCTCAGGTAAGCCATCGTGTCTTGGTTGCTCATCTAATGCATTTTTGTTTTTGTTTTACAGGTCTACCCCGGCCTGTGTCGTTTCTGTGCACCGTCGTGCACGGAGTGCTTGGCCCGGTACGTATGCTGCTGTTTGCGTGCCTCAGGTAAGCCATCGTGTCTTGGTTGCTCATCTAATGCATTTTTGTTTTTGTTTTACAGGTCTACCCCGGCCTGTGTCGTTTCTGTGCACCGTCGTGCACGGAGTGCTTGGCCCGGTACGTATGCTGCTGTTTGCGTGCCTCGGGTAAGCCATTGTGTCTTGCATGCTCATCTAATGCATTTTTGTTTTGTTTTACAGGTTTACCCCGGCCCATGTCCTTTCCGTGCACGGAGTGCTTGGCCCGGTACGTATGCTGCTGTTTGCGTGCCTCAGGTAAGCCATCGTGTATCTCTTGCTCATCTAATGCATTTTTGTTTTTGTTTTACAGGTCTACCCCGGCCCGTGTTGTCTCCGTGCACCGTCGTGCACGGAGTGCTTGGCCTGGTACGTACGCTGCTGTTTGCGTGCCTCAGGTAAGCCATCCTGTGTCTCTTGCTCATCTAATGCATTTTTGTTTTTGTTTTACAGGTTTACCCTGGCCTGTGTCGTCTCCGTGCACCATCGTGCACAAAGTGCTTGGACCGGTACGTATGCTGCTGTTTGCGTGCCTCAGGTAAGCCATCGTGTCTCTCTTGCTCATTTAGTGCACTTTTGTTTTTGTTTTAGAGGTCTACCCCGGCCCGTGTCATTTCCGTGCACCGTCATGCACGGAGTGCTTGGCCCGGTACGTATGCTGCTGTTTGCATGCCTCAGGTAAGCCATCGTGTCTTGCTTGCTCATCTAATGCATTTTTGTTGTTATTTTACAGGTCTACCCCGGCCCGTGTCGTCTCGGTGCACCGGCGTGCACGGAGTGCTTGGCCCGGTCTGATACTGCTGTTTGCGTGCCTCAGGTAAGCCATCGTGTCTCTCTTGCTCATCTAATGCATTTTTGTTTTTGTTTTACAGGTCTACCCCGGCCCGTGTCGTTTCCGTGCACCATTGTTGGACCTGGCTCTTCTGGCAGGTTCACCCCTGAACTTTTTGCCTTGTAATATTGAATAATTGTAGTGGTTTCTGGTCTTTGCGCACTTTAGCACTGTGGCACAGTGTAACGTGCGTGCGCTCTCTGAGTGCGTGTGTGAGAGTGGCCTGCCCTCCCATAGGAATGCATGGGGAATAGGTGTGTCCCTGGTAGTTCCTGATGCATGGGGAGTGCAGGTGCGAGTTTGGTATGAGCGGACTCGTGTGATTAAATGCTGCGCGAGGATGTAAGCAGCATAATTGTGTCTAGTGTGGAAGTGCCACTTCTAGAAGTTGGCATGTCTGTGTAATTTATGTGAATTGGCTGTCTGGCTTGTGATTGGCTGGAGCTGGCTGGTGAGCCTGGCTCCAGGAGTCAGGATGGGTCTGCCCCGGTGGTGAGTGGAGAGATCTGCATGATTGATGTGAGGGAGGAGTGCACCTGGGACCTGAATAGGGCTGGGCTTTCCCTACACAATGCTGGCTCCGCCCCCTGTGGTGCGACTGATGACCCTAGCCTGTCCTGTGAATGGGAAGAGGGGCTGAGCAAAACAAAGTGCTCCAAAACCAGCTGCGTCTGGTTTTCCCCCACCCTACACCCTAGAGACAAAGGGATTTGGTGTATAAAAAGAGGCTGTGACCTAATTTCAAATGTTCTTGTGCTCAACTTGAATCTACCAGGGGCGTGCTGCTGATGGGGCCCAGGGGAAGGCTTACCTCCCTGAGCCCTGCCCAGCCCCTGGATTGCCTAAGATGACTGGGGGACTCTTCTAGTTTTTGGCAGACAGAGGGGGCCTTACTGATGGTGGGGTCCAGGAGGGACCGCCATGGGGGCTGTCTCCTTGCTGGAGTGCCCTGTGTGCTGGCCCCTGGGCCCTGCATTGCCTCCCTGACCTCCAGGACCTTTTGCTATGCCTTTGCCCTTGCCCCTTGGCTGAGGTTGCCTCTAGCGCCTGGAAGCGCTACATTTCCCTTGCCCAGCTGAGCAGGAGTGCGTGGGCCCGTGCAGCGCGGTGCTAGAGGGAATCCCGGCCTGAGGGATCCCCCCCATTGAGGCCTTCAGTGAGCAGGAGCCCATCCTGCTTTATCGTCCCATTCGTAGGGAGCCTACCCCTCATTTGCGCTCCTTAAGTTTAGTTACTCACAGAACGGATCCCCACCCCGTGCTTGGGTGCCTTAGCGGGTACCCACCCCGCTTCTACAGTTTATTTGCCTACCGAGGGTGACCACCCCTCCTTTTGCGAGATAAAAATCACCGCCGCGGCCATCTCGCGCCGAACACAGGAAGCCAGGCACCGTCGTGACTGACTCGGAGTGGGACTTCCGGTTTGGAAGGGAAGTCCCACCCGCTGCCGCGCGCTGACTGGGGGAAGCTACCCCGGAGGAAGAAAGAGCACGGAGCCTCGCAGGCTCCATTCCTAAAGTCCGGGTGAAGCAGGGCATCTGGTAAGGCGGGGCTCCCATGACTGAGGGAGAGCCCCGTATTCGCCAGAGAATGCCCCCGCCGCAAGCGCTGAGGAGAGGAGAAGCCGCAGAGAGGAGACGCCGCCTCCCAAACAGCCGCGGGCGTCCCCGCGGGTTGCTCCTCAGCGCTTCCGCTGTTTCCGAGTCCACGGGGAGCTCCTGGGGGCATTATTGTGTATCTCGGGTCCCCCAAGCAGGACTCCAACGAAGGGCACCTCTGTATTCAAAGCCCAAGAGAGGATCCTGGAGGCATTGTTGTGGTGAGCCCACAAGGGCTCAGAGGGGCCATTGTTTCGCGAGTCCCCCGAGCGGGACTCCACCGATCACGGGGGCATTTTTAGAGGGTAGAGCGGCCCCGTTGGCAGCAGGCCACTCCCCCATTGTCGTGGCCTTATTGCTGAGAGCCCAAGAGGCTCCTGGGGACATTGTTGTTTCGAGCTTGAAAGGCTCCAACGTGAAAGGGGGCATTTTCTTATTTAGAGCCACAAGGTACCCACGTGTTGGGGCACAGTTGGTCCCGAGCCCACGAGGCTCCCACGTTGTTTTGGGCCCCATTGTCTCTGTGAAAGCCCAGAGGAGATCCCCAGCTGCCCAGCAAGTAGTGGGCAGCTGAAACATTTACGTTCTTTCTTCCTAGGGACATGTCTCTGGTCTCAGGAGTGAGTCACACTCCTTCGCCCCTACGTTGGCCTTCCCCAGCTGCGCAGCACTTAGTGCCAGCTGCAGCGTTTAGGCCCTGTCCCTATCCTCAGCTGCCCAGCAAGTAGTGGGCAGCTGCTACGTTTAGGTTTTGGCGCAGTGGCGCAACCTGGACCCTAATGTGATTCATGTGTGAAGCTTCTTGCCTATACCTCTGAATGTGTTTTCATGCATCATGTACAAAGCTTCTTGCCTATACCTCTGAATGTGTTTTCATGCATCATTTGTAAAGCTTCTTGCCTATACCTCTGAATGTGTTTTCATGCTTAGGGAGTTGTTTTTCTTAGTATAGGTTCTACTAGGGAGTTCATGGTTCCCTGCGTGATATTTGCCTAAAGTGTTTAGGATTCCGTAGGTGGTACTTACCTTTTACCAGTGGTTACTGGTTGTGTGCTACATTTGCTATTTGGTGCTACAGTTAGTATATGTTCTATGTGCTAAGCATTATTCCTTCAAAGTGCTAATTCTACCAAGTGCTATTTCTAACAAGTGCTTATTCCTGACAGTGGTCCATGTGGCCCTGTCCCATGTATATAATCCCCTGTAAATTCTGCCCGTGCCTATGGCACATTGTAAAGTGTGGGTTTATTATCTAATGTGTTTGGTATAATACAAAGGCTATTTTTATATATAAGCTTGTGTGGAGTTCCTTTTGTGGGGGGCCTGGGATTTTGTTGCTGGTAGGTGCGTGCGCAAATACTTAACTTACATTGCCTCCGGGATAAGCCTTACTGCTCGTGTCACGTTGCCTAGAGGGTGAGCAGGGGTTATCTTTGGCGTGTAACTCCCTTGCCCTGACTAGAGTGGTGGTTTCTGCTTGGCTTTGGCGCAAGCCTCAGTCAACCGGAAATCGCCATTTCTAACAACCGTCGTGCACGGAGTGCTTGGCCCGGTAAGTATGCTGCTGTTTACGTGCCTCCGGAAAGCCATCGTGTCTCTCTTGCTCATCTAATGCATTTTTGTTTTTGTTTTACAGTTCTACCACGGCCTGTGTCGTTTCCGTGGCCCGGTACGTATGCTGCTGTTTGCGTACCTCAGGTATGCCATCGTGTCTTGCTTGCTCATCTAATGCATTTTTGTTTTTGTTTTACAGGTCTACCCCGGCCCGTGTTGTCTCTGTGCACCGTCGTGCACGGAGTGCTTGGCCCGGTACGTATGCTGCTATTTGCGTGCCTCAGGTAAGCCATCGTGTCTTGCTTGCTCATCTAATGCATTTTTGTTTTTGTTTTACAGGTCTACCTCGGCCTGTGTCGTCTCAGTGCACCGGCGTGCAAGGAGTGCTTGGCCCAGTACGTATGCTGCTGTTTGCGTGCCTCAGGTAAGCCATCGTGTCTCTCTTGCTCATCTATTGCATTTTTGTTTTTGTTTTACAGGTCTACCCCGGCCCGTGTCGTCTCCGTGCAAGGAGTGCATGGCCGAGTACGTATGCTGCTGTTTGTGTGCCTCAGGTAAGCCATCGTGTCTCTCTTGCTCATCTAATGCATTTTTGTTTTTGTTTTACAGGTCTAACCCAGCCCGTGTCGTCTCTGTGCACCGTCGTGCACGGAGTGCTTGGCCCGGTACGTATGGTGCTGTTTGCGTGCCTCAGGTAAGGCATCGTGTCTCTCTTGCTCATCTAATGCATTTTGTTTTTGTTTTACAGTTCTACCCCGGCCTGTGTCGTCTCGGTGCACCGGTGTGCACGGAGTACTTGGATGCTGCCGTTTGCTTGCCTCAGGTAAGCCACTGTGTCTGGCTTGCTCATCTAATGCATTTTTGTTTTTGTTTTACTGGTCTACCCCGGCCCGTGTTGTTTCCGTGCACCGCCGTGCACGGAGTGCTTGGCCTGGTATGTATGCTGCTGTTTGCGTGCCTCAGGTAAGCCATTGAGTCTCTCCTGCTCAGCTAATGCATTTTTGTTTTTGTTTTACAGGTCTACCCCGGCCCGTGTCGTCTCTGTGCACCGTCGTGCACAGAGTGCTTGGCCCGGTACGTATGCTGCTGTTTGCGTGCCTCAGGTAAGCCATTGTGACTTGCTTGCTCATCTAATGCATTCTTGTTTTTGTTTTACAGGTCTACCCCGGCCTGTGTCGTCACGGCGCACCGGCGTGCACGGAGTGCTTGGCCCGGCACGTATGCTGCTGTTTGCATGCCTCAGGTAAGCCATTGTGTCTTGCTTGCTCATCTAATGCATTTTTGTTTTTGTTTTACAGGTCTACCCCGGCCCGTGTTGTCTCGGTGCACCGGCGTGCACAGAGTGCTTGGTCCGGTACGTATGGTGCTGTTGGCGTGCCTCAGGTTAGCCATCATGTCTCTCTTGCTCAGCTAATGCATTTTTGTTTTTGTTTTACAGGTCTACCCCGGCCCGTGTAGTTTCCGTGCACCGTCGTGCATGGAGTGCTTGGACCGGTATGTATGCTGCTGTTTGTGTGCCTCAGGTAAGCCATCGTGTCTCTCTTGTTCATCTAATGCATTTTTGTTTTTGTTTTACAGGTCTACCCCGGCCTGTGTCGTCACGGCGCACCGGCGTGCACGGAGTGCTTGGCCCGGCACGTATGCTGCTGTTTGCATGCCTCAGGTAAGCAATTGTGTCTTGCTTGCTCATCTAATGCATTTTTGTTTTTGTTTTACAGGTCTACCCCGGCCTGTGTTGTCTCGGTGCACCGGCGTGCACAGAGTGCTTGGCCCGGTACGTATGGTGCTGTTGGCGTGCCTCAGGTTAGCCATCATGTCTCTCTTGCTCAGCTAATGCATTTTTGTTTTTGTTTCACAGGTCTACCCCGGCCCGTGTAGTTTCCGTGCACCGTCGTGCACGGAGTGCTTGGCCCGGTACGTATGCTGTTGTTTGCGTGCCTCAGGTAAGCCATCGTGTCTCTCTTGCTCAGCTAATGCATTTTTGTTTTTGTTTCACAGGTCTACCCCGGCCTGGGTCGTTTCCGTGCACCGTCGTGCACGGAGTGCTTGGCCCGGTACGTATGCTGCTGTTTGCGTGCCTCAGGTAAGCCATCGGGTCTCTCTTGCTCAGCTAATGCATTTTTGTCTTTGTTCTACAGGTCTACCCCGGCCCGTGTAGTTCCCGTGCACCGTCGTGCACGGAGTGCTTGGCCCGGTACGTATGCTGTTGTTTGCGTGCCTCAGGTAAGCCATCGTGTCTCTCTTGCTCAGCTAATGCATTTTTGTTTTTGTTTTACAGGTCTACCCCGGCCTGTGTCGTTTCCGTGCACCGTCGTGCACGGAGTGCTTGGCCCGGTAAGTATGCTGCTGTTTGCGTGCCTCAGGTAAGCCATCGGGTCTCTCTTGCTCAGCTAATGCATTTTTGTTTTTGTTCTACAGGTTCACTCCGGCCCGTGTCGTTTCCGTGCACCGTCTTACACGGAGTGCTTGGCCCGGTACGTATGCTGCTGTTTGCGTGCCTCAGGTAAGCCATCGTGTCTCTCTTGCTCATCTAATGCATTTTTGTTTTTGTTTTACAGGTCTACCCCGGCCCGTGTCGTCTTGGTGCACCAGCGTGCACGGAGTGTATGGCCCGGTACGTATGCTGCTGTTTGCGTGCCTCAGGTACGCCAAAGTGTCGCTCTTGCTCATCTAATGCATTTTTGTTTTTGTTTTACAGGTCTACCCCGGCCCGCGTCGTCTCCGTGCACGGAGTGCTTGGCCCGGTACGTATGCTGCTGTTTGCGCGCCTCAGGTAAGCCATCGTGTCTCTCTTGCTCATCTAATGCATTTTTGTTTTTGTTTTACAGGTCTACCCCGGCCCGTGTCGTTTCCGTGCACCGTCGTACACGGAGTGCTTAGCCCGGTACCCATGCTGCTGTTTGCGTGCCTCAGGTAAGACATTGTGTCTCTCTTGCTCAGCTAATGCATTTTTGTTTTTGTTTTACAGGTCTACTCTGGCCCGTGTTGTCTCTGCGCACCGTCGTGCACGGAATGCTTGGCCCGGTACGTATGCTGCTGTTTGCGTGCCTCAGGTAAGCCATCGTGTCTCTCTTGCTCATCTAATGCATTTTTGTTGTTGTTTTACAGGTCTACCCCAGCCCGTGTCGTCTCGGTGCACCGGCGTGCACGGAGTGCTTGGCCCGGTACGTATGCTGCTGTTTGCGTGCCTCAGGTAAGCCATCGTGTCTCTCTTGCTCATCTAATGCATTTTTGTTTTTGTTTTACAGGTCTACCCCGGCCCGTGTCGTTTCGTGCACCGTTGTTGGACTTGGCTCTTCTGGCAGGTTGACCCCTGAACTTTTTGCCTTGTAATATTACATAATTGTAGTGATTTCTGGTCTTTGCGCACTTTAGCACTGTGGCGCAGTGTAAAGTGCGTGCGCTCTCTGAGTGCGTGTGTGAGAGTGGCCTGCCCTCCCATAGGAATGCAAGGGGAATAGGTGTGTCCCTGGTAGTTCCTGATGCATGGGGAGTGCAGGTGCGAGTTTGGTATGAGCGGACTCGTGTGATTAAATGCTGCGCGAGGATGTGTGCGGCATAATTGTGTCTAGTGTGGAAGTGCCACTTCTAGAAGTTGGCATGTCTGTGTAATTTATGTGAATTGGCTGTCTGGCTTGTGATTGGCTGGAGCTGGCTGGTGAGCCTGGCTCCAGGAGTCAGGATGGGTCTGACCCGGTGGTGAGTGGAGAGATCTGCATGATTGATGTGAGGGAGGAGTGCACCTGGGACCTGAATACGGCTGGGCTTTCCCTACACAATGCTGGCTCCGCCCCCGTGGTGCGACTGATGACCCTAGCCTGTCCTGTGAATGGGAAGAGGGGCTGAGCAAAACAAAGTGCTCCAAAACCAGCTGTGTCTGGTTTTCCCCCACCCTGCACCCTAGAGAAAAAGGGATTTGGAGTATAAAAAGAGGCTGTGACCTCATGTTATATGTTTTTGTGCTCACCTTGAATCTACCAGGGGCATGCTGCTGATGGGGCCCAGGGGAAGGCTTGCCTCCCTGGGCCCTGCCCAGCCCCTGGATTGCCTAAGATGACTAGGGGACTCTTCTACTTTTTGGATTCCTGACAGAGGGGGCCTTGCTGATGGTGGGGTCCAGGAGGGACCGCCATGGTGGCTGTCTCCTTGCTGGAGTGCCCTGTGTGCTGGCCCCTGGGCCCTGCATTGCCTCCCTGACCTCCAGGACCTTTTGCTGTGCCTTTGCCCTTTCCCCAGGGCTGAGTTTGCATCTAGCGCCTGGAAGCGCTACATTTCCCTTGCCCAGCTGAGCAGGAGTGCGTGGGCCCGTGCAGCGCGGTGCTAGAGGGAATCCCGGCGTGAGGGATCCCCCCATTGAGGCCTTCAGTGAGCAGGAGCCCACCCTGCTTTATCGTCCCATTCGTAGGGAGCCTACCCCTCATTTGCGCTCCTTAAATTTAGTTATTAACAGAACGGGTGCCCACCCCGTGTTTGGGTGCCTTAGCGGGTACCCACCCCGCTTCTACAGTTTATTTGCCTACCGAGGGTGCCCACCCCTCATTTTGCGAGACGAAAATCACCGCCGCGGCCCTCTCGCGCCGAACACAGGAAGCCAGGCACCGTCGTGCCTGATTCGGAGTGGGACTTCCGGTTTGGAAGGGAAGTCCCACCCGCTGCCGCGCGCTGATTGGGGGAAGCTACCCCGGAGGAAGAAAGAGCACGGAGACTCGCAGGCTCCATTCCTAAAGTCCGAGGCCGGGTGAATCAGGGCATCTGGTAAGGCGGGGCTCCCATGACTGAGGGAGAGCCCCGTAGCCGCCAGAGAATGCCCCCGCCGCAAGTGCTGAGGAGAGGACACGCCACAGAGAGGAGACGCCGCCTCCCAACCAGCCGGTGAGTGCGGGCGTTCCGCGGGTCGCTCCTCAGCGCTTCCGCTGTTTCCGAGTCCACGGGGGGCTCCTGGGGGCATTATTGTGTATCTCGAGTCCCCTGAGCAGGACTCCAACGAAGGGCACCTCTGTATTCGGAGCCCAAGAAAGGCTCCTGGGGGCATTGTTGTGGTGAGCCCACAAGGGCTCAGAGGGGCCATTGTTTCGCGAGTCCCCCGAGCGGGACTCCACCGATCACGGGGGCATTTTTAGAAGGTAGAGCGGCCCCGGTTGGCAGCGGGCCGCTCCCCCATTGTCGTGGCCTTATTGCTGAGAGCCCAAGAGGCTCCTGGGGACATTATTGTTTCTAGCTTGAAAGGCTCCAACGTGAAAGGGGGCATTTTCTTATTTAGAGCCACAAGGTACCCACGTGTTGGGGCACGGTTGGTCCCGAGCCCACGAGGCTCCCACGTTGTTTTGGGCCCCATTGTCTCTGTGAAAGCCCAGAGGAGATCCCCAGCTGCCCAGCAAGTAGTGGGCAGCTGCAACGTTTAGGTTCTTTCTTCCTAGGGACATGTCTCTGGTCTTAGGAGTGAGTCGCACTCCTTCGCCCCTACGTTGGCCTTCCCCAGCTGTGCAGCACTTAGTGCCAGCTGCAGCGTTTAGGCCCTGTCCCTATCCTCATCTGCCCAGCAAGTAGTGGGCAGCTGCTACGTTTAGGTTTTGGCGCAGTGGCGCAACCTGGACCCTAATGTGATTCATGTGTGAAGCTTCTGGCCTATACCTCTGAATGTGTTTATGCATCATGTACAAAGCTTCTGGCCTATACCTCTGAATGTGTTTTCATGCATCATGTACAAAGCTTCTGGCCTATACCTCTGAATGTGTTTTCATGCATTATGTACAAAGCTTCTTGCCTATACCTCTGAATGTGTTTTCATGCATCATGTACAAAGCTTCTTGCCTATACCTCTGAATGTGTTTTTATGCATCATTTGTAAAGCTTCTTGCCTATACCTCTGAATGTGTTTTCATGCTTAGGGGATTGTTTTTCCTAGTATAGGTTCTACTAGGGAGTTCATGGTTCCCTGCGTGATATTTGCCTAAAGTGTTTAGAATTGCGTAGGTGGTACTTACCTTTTACCAGTGGTTACTGGAGTAAAATCTCCTTGTCCTCTATGGAAGAGCATCTTAAAGACAGCAGCCCCCCCCCCCCTGCTATCAATTTGGACTCTTGTATCACCAATTTGAACACCTGGATTACTAATGCAATTGATGCATTAGCCCCACTTAGATCAATAAAGACCTTTAGGGCCTCACCTGCAGCCCCCTGGTACTCTGACGATTTACGTGAACAAAAATCACTCTGTAAAATATTGGAAAGGCGTTGGAGATCTGGGTATTCTGCAGAATCCAAATTGGAATACCGTAAAGCCCTTAAAGATTACCGAAAACAAATTATAAAGCACAAAAGAGGTTTCTTAGCGGAGAAAATCAATAAAGCTAGCAACGCCCCACGAGAAATTTTCTCTATCGTCAGATCCTTCACTGACCCTCAGGCTCTGATTCGTCAACAACCTACTTCTCAAGAACTTTGTTCCCAGTTGTCCGAATTTTTTGAGGACAAGATTGCTCAGATACAGGCCTCATTCCCCATCAGTAACATTACTAATCATATTGAGAATTGTACCGATATTACCACTTCCGGTCCTATCCTTACTGATTTTGCTATTATATCAGAAGAGGCCTCCTTACAGGAGCTGCTAAGATGCAGATCTGGATCCCCAGGGGATCCCTGGCCAGTAAAACAATGTAAAGCCTTGGCCCCTCTTCTCAACCCCCACCTCAACACAATATGGAACGCTTCCCTTAGCACAGGTCATTACCCGGAAGAATGGAAACAAGCCTACCTCGTTCCTCTTCTAAAAAAAGCCAACTCTGACCCTGGTAATCCAGCTAATTACAGGCCAATATCCCTCCTCCCGGCCCGGCTAAGATACTAGAACGGCTCGCACATCAGCAAATTGCGAGTTTCATTGAGACCCATGATCTTTTTCACGATTCCCAACATGGTTTAAGTAGAGGATACAGCACGGAGTCAGCCCTCATAGAGATGGCGGACTCCGTTCGATGGGCTCTAGATAGAGGATCGCGAGCGGTGTTGGTGCTGCTGGATTTATCAGCAGCATTCGACACCGTCTCTCATCCAATCCTTCTGGATCGTCTGAAATCCATTGGAATCCAGGGCAATGTACTCAAATGGATTAGTTATTTCCTATCTAACCGCACTCAACTAGTGCACACTCCCCCTTTTAAGTCTTCCCCTAAGCCATTGAAATGGGGTGTCCCCCAGGGCTCCTCAATAAGCCCTTTACTTTTCAATGTCTATTTTTCCCCGCTAGCTTAGATGATTTCTAAAACTGGCATCAAAACTACATCCTATGCGGATGATATTCAGCTGCTTTTTACCTTTGATAACCCCTTCACTATCACTTTTGATCCCCTCAAATCCAGTATCCGAGACATCGCGCATTGGATGGATCGCAACTCCTTGAGACTGAATGCTACTAAGACGGAAGTGCTGTTTTTTAATCAACCATCTCCTTTAGACCCTAACATCTGGTGGCCGTTGATCTGAGCCCACCCCTTAGCCCTAAAGAATCAGTTAGGAATCTTGGAGTTCGCTGGGACCAACAGCTATCCTTGAGCTATCAAGTCCAATCAGTCATAGCTGCCTGTTTTTCCAAGATTAAAATTTTAAGAAAACCGATTAATTACCTTCCAAGTGATCATAGAAAGACAATAGTCCACGAGTTGATCATCTCCCATCTGGACTACGCTAATGGACTTTACCTAGGACTTTCAGCTGGCCTTTGTCACAAACTTCAAACCGCCCAAAATGCTGCTGCCCGATTGATAGGTGGTCTCCCTCGGAGACACCTCATCTCTTCCTACCTTCATGACTTACATTGGCTCCCCTTGAACAAACGCATCAAATTCAAGGCAATGACACTCGCCTACCGCTCCACCCAGGGTAATGGATCTGCTCACCTCAGATCAATTCTTCGTCCTTACTGTAATTCACGCTCCTTACGCTCCAATTCCAAAGGCCTATTGGTCATTCCGAGATTCAAAAAATCTCGCTCTGGAGGAAGAACTTTTGAACTAGGCGCGGCCCAGCGGTGGAACAGGCTGCCTTTTAAACTACGCATGAGCCAAACCGAACAAGAATTTCGCCGCGCTCTGAAAACCTTCCTGTTTTGCCGTTAACCACCCATCTCTGGTCCCTCTTTGAGATCTGCAATCACTTAGCGCCGGGACACCCCGTTGGGGTAGCTGCGCGCTTTATAAAAGACACTAAATAAATAAAATAAAAATACTGGTTGTGTGCTACATTTGCTATTTGGTGCTACTGTTATTATATGTTCTATGTGCTAAACATTATTCCTTCAAAGTGCTAATTCTACCAAGTGCTATTTCTAACAAGTGCTAATTCCTGACAGTGGTCCATGTGGCCCTGTCCCATGTATATAATCCCCAGTAAATTCTGCCCGTGCCTATGGCACATTGTAAAGTGTGGGTTTATTATCTAATGTGTTTGGTATAATACAAAGGCTATTTTTATATATAACCTTGTGTGGAGTTCCTTTTGTGGGGGGCCTGGGATGTTGTTGCTGGTAGGTGCGTGCACAAATACTTAACTTACATTGCCTCCGGGATAAGCCTTACTGCTCGTGTCACGTTGCGTAGAGGGTCAGCAGGGGTTATCTTTGGCGTGTAACTCCCTTGCCCTGACTAGAGTGGTGGTTTCTGCTTGGCTTTGGCGCAAGCCTCAGTCAACCGGAAATCGCCATTTCTTGCAACCGTCGTGCACGGAATGCTTGGCCCGGTACGTATGCTGCTGTTTACGTGCCTCAGGTAAGCCATCGTGTCTCGCTTGCTCCTCTAATGCATTTTTGTTTTTGTTTTACAGGTCTACCCCGGCCGTGTTGTTTACGTGCACCGTCGTGCACGGATTGCTTGGCCCGGTACGTATGCTGCTGTTTTGCGTGCCTCAGGTAAGCCATCGTGTCTCTCTTGATTAGCTAATGCATTTTTTTTTTTTTTTTACAGGTCTACCTCGGCCCGTATCGTCTCGGTGTCCCGGCGTGAAAGGAGTGCTTGGCCCAGTACGTATGCTGCTGTTTGCGTGCCTCAGGTAAGCCATCGTGTCTCTCTTGCTCATCTAATGCATTTTTGTTTTTGTTTTACAGGTCTACCCCGGCCCGTGTCGTCTCTGTGCACGGAGTGCTTGGCCCGGTACGTATGCTGCTGTTTGCGTGCCTCAAGTAAGCCATTGTGTCTTGCTTGCTCATCTAATGCATTTTTGTTTTTGTTTTACAGGTCTACCCTGGCCCATGTTGTCAAGGTGCACCGGCGTGCAAGGAGTGCTTGGCTCGGAATGTATGCTGCTGTTTGCGTGCCTCAGATAAGCCATCGTGTCTCTCTTGCTCATCTAATGCATTTTTGTTTTAGTTTTACAGTTCTACCACGGCCCGTGTCGTTTCCGCGGCCCGGTACGTATGCTGCTGTTTGCGTACCTCAGGTAAGCCATCGTGTCTTGCTTGCTCATCTAATGCATTTTTGTTTTTGTTTTACAGGTCTACCCTGGCCTGTCTTGTTTCCGTGCACCGTCGTGCACGGAGTGCTTGGACCGGTACGTATGCTGCTGTTTGCGTGTCTCAGGTGAGCCATCGTGTCTTGCTTGCTCATCTAATGCATTTTTGTTTTTGTTTTACAGGTCTACCCTGGCCTGTCTTGTTTCCGTGCACCGTCGTGCACGGAGTGCTTGGACCGGTACGTATGCTGCTGTTTGCGTGTCTCAGGTGAGCCATCGTGTCTCTCTTGCTCATTTAATGCATTTTGGTTTTTGTTTTACAGGTTTACCCGGGCCCGTGTCGTTTCCATGCACCGTCGTGCACGGAGTGCTTGGCCCGGTAGGTATGCTGCTGTTTGGGTGCCTCAGCTAAACCATTGTGTCTCTCTTGTTCATCTAATGCACTTTTGTTTTACAGTTCTACCCCGGCCCGTGGCGTTTCCGTGCACCGTCGGGCACGGAGTGATTGGCCCGGTACGTATGCTGCTGTTTGCGTGCCTCAGATAAGCCAACGTGTCGCTCTTGCTCATCTAATGAATTTTTGTTTTTGTTTTACAGGTCTACCCCGGCCCGTGTCGTCTCCGTGCACCGTCGTGCACGGAGTGCTTGGCCCGGTCCGTATGCTGCTGTTTGCGCGCCTCAGGTAAGCCATCGTGTCTCTCTTGCTCATCTAATGCATTTTTGTTTTTGTTTTACAGGTCTACCCCGGCCTGTGTCGTTTCCATGTACCGTCGTGCACGGAGTGTTTGGCCCGGTACGTATGCTGCTGTTTGCGTGCCTCAGGTAAGCCATCGTGTCTTGCTTGCTCATCTAATGCATTTTTGTTTTTGTTTTACAGGTCTACCCTGGCCCGTGTCGTCTCCCTGCACCTTCGTGCACGGAGTGCTTGGCCCGGTACGTATGCTGCTGTTTGCGTGCCTCAGGTAATCCATCGTGTCTCTCTTGCTCAT
Organism: Lissotriton helveticus; assembly: GCF_964261635.1. Lineage (NCBI taxonomy): Eukaryota > Metazoa > Chordata > Amphibia > Caudata > Salamandridae > Lissotriton > Lissotriton helveticus. The sequence continues at coordinate 116,276,580 of NC_136060.1, read as the reverse complement.
CTAATGCATTTTTGTTTTTGTTTTACAGTTCTAACCCGGCCCGTGTCGTCTCCGTGCAAGGAGTGCTTGGCCCAGTACGTATGCTGCTGTTTGCGTGCCTCAGGTAAGCCATTGTGTCTCTCTTGCTCATCTAATGCATTTTGGTTTTTGTTTTACAGGTCTACCCCAGCCCGTGTCATCTCTGTGCACCGTCGTGCATGGAGTGCTTGGCCCAGTACGTATGCTACTGTTTGCGTGCCTCAGGTAAGGCATCGTGTCTCTCTTGCTCATCTAATGCAATTTGTTTTAGTTTTACAGGTCTACCCCAGCCCGTGTCGTCTCGGTGCACTGGTGTGCACGGAGTACTTGGATGCTGCTGTTTGCTTGCCTCAGGTAAGCCACTGTGTCTGGCTTGCTCATCTAATGCATTTTTGTTTTTGTTTTACCGGTCTACCCCGGCACCTGTTGTTTCCGTGCACCGTCGTGCACGGAGTGCTTGGCCCGGTAGGTATGCTGCTGTTTGTGTGCCTCAGGTAAGCCATTGTGTCTCTCTTGTTCATCTAATGCATTTTTGTTTTTGTTTTACAGGTCTACCCCGGCCCTTGTTGTCTCGGTGCACCGGCGTGCACAGAGTGCTTGGCCCGGTACGCATGCTGCTGTTAACGTGCCTCAGGTAAGTCATCGTGTCTCTCTTGCTCATCTAATGCATTTTTGTTTTTGTTTAACAGGTCTACCCCGGCCAGTGTTGTTTCCGTGCACCGGCGTGCAAGGAGTGCTTGGGCCGGTACATATGCTGCTGTTTGCGTGCCTCAGGTAAGCCATCGGGTCTCTCTTGCTCAGCTAATGCATTTTTGTTTTTGTTTTACAGTTCTACCCCGGCCCGTGTTGTTTCCGTGCACCGTCGTGCACGGAGTGCTTGGCCTGGTACGTATGCTGCTGTTTGCGTGCCTCAGGTAAGCCATCGTGTCTCTCTTGCTCATCTAATGCATTTTTGTTTTTGTATTACAGGTCTACCCCGGCCCGTGTCGTCTTGGTGCACCGGCGTAAACGGAGTTCTTAGCCCGGTACGTATGCTGCCGTTTGCGTGCCTCAGGTAAGCCATCGTGTCTCTCTTGCTCAGCTAATGCATTTTTGTTTTTGTTTTACAGGTCTACCATGGCCCCTGTCGTTACCGTGCACCGTCGTGCACGGAGTGCTTGGCCTGGTATGTATGCTGCTGTTTGCATGCCTCAGGTAAGCCATCGTGTCTCTCTTGCTTATCTAATGCATTTTTGTATTACAGGTCTACCCCGGCCCATGTCGTCTTGGTGCACCGGCGTAAACGGAGTGCTTGGCCCGGTACGTATGCTGCTGTTTGCGTGCCTCAGGTAAGCCATCGTGTCTCTCTTGCTCAGCTAATGCATTTTTGTTTTTGTTTTACAGGTCTACCATGGCCCCTGTCGTTACCGTGCACCGTCGTGCACGGAGTGCTTGGCCCAGTATGTATGCTGCTGTTTGCATGCCTCAGGTAAGCCATCGTGTCTCTCTTGCTCATTTAATGCATTTTGGTTTTTGTTTTACAGGTTTACCCGGGCCCGTGTCGTTTCCATGCACCGTCGTGCACGGAGTGCTTGGCCCGGCACGTATGCTGCTGTTTGGGTGCCTCAGGTAAACCATTGTGTCTCTCTTGTTCATCTAATGCATTTTTGTTTTACAGGTCGACCCCGGCCCGTGGCGTTTCTGTGCACCGTCGTGCACGGAGTGCTTGGCCCGGTACGTATGCTGCTGTTTGCGTGCCTCAGGTAAGCCAACGTGTCGCTCTTGCTCATTTAATGCATTTTTGTTTTTGTTTTACAGGTCTACCCCGGCCCGTGTCGTCTCCGTGCACTGTCGTGCACGGAGTGCTTGGCCCGGTCCGTATGCTGCTGTTTGCGCGCCTCAGGTAAGCCATCGTGTCTCTCTTGCTCATCTAATGCATTTTTGTTTTTGTTTAACAGGTCTACCCCGGCCAGTGTTGTTTCCGTGCACCGGCGTGCAAGGAGTGCTTGGGCCGGTACATATGCTGCTGTTTGCGTGCCTCAGGTAAGCCATCGGGTCTCTCTTGCTCAGCTAATGCATTTTTGTTTTTGTTTTACAGTTCTACCCCGGCCCGTGTTGTTTCCGTGCACAGTCGTGCACGGAGTGCTTGGCCTGGTACGTATGCTGCTGTTTGCGTGCCTCAGGTAAGCCATCGTGTCTCTCTTGCTCATCTAATGCATTTTTGTTTTTGTATTACAGGTCTACCATGGCCCCTGTCGTTACCGTGCACCGTCGTGCACGGAGTGCTTGGCCCGGTACGTATGCTGCTGTTTGCGTGCCTCAGGTAAGCCAACGTGTCGCTCTTGCTCATTTAATGCATTTTTGTTTTTGTTTTACAGGTCTACCCCGGTCCGTGTCGTCTCCGTGCACTGTCGTGCACGGAGTGCTTGGCCCGGTCCGTATGCTGCTGTTTGCGCGCCTCAGGTAAGCCATCGTGTCTCTCTTGCTCATCTAATGCATTTTTGTTTTTGTTTTACAGGTCTACCCCGGCCTGTGTCGTTTCTGTGTACCGTCGTGCACGGAGTGTTTGGCCCGGTACGTATGCTGCTGTTTGCGTGCCTCAGGTAAGCCATTGTGTCTCTCTTGCTCAGCTAATGCATTTTTGTTTTACAGGTCTACCCCGGCCCGTGTTGTCTCTGCGCACCGTTGTGCACGGAGTGCTTGGTCCGGTACGTATGCTGCTGTTTGCGTGCCTCAGGTAAGCCATCGTGTCTTGCTTGCTCATCTAATGCATTTTTGTTTTTGTTTTACAGGTCTACCCTGGCCCGTGTCGTCTCCGTGCACCTTCGTGCACGGAGTGCTTGGCCCGGTACGTATGCTGCTGTTTGCGTGCCTCAGGTAATCCATCGTGTCTCTCTTGCTCATCTAATGCATTTTTGTTTTTGTTTTACAGGTCTAACCCGGCCCGTGTCGTCTCCGTGCAAGGAGTGCTTGGCCCAGTACGTATGCTGCTGTTTGCGTGCCTCAGGTAAGCCATTGTGTCTCTCTTGCTCATCTAATGCATTTTGGTTTTTGTTTTACAGGTCTACCCCAGCCCGTGTCATCTCTGTGCACCGTCGTGCATGGAGTGCTTGGCCCAGTACGTATGCTACTGTTTGCGTGCCTCAGGTAAGGCATCGTGTCTCTCTTGCTCATCTAATGCAATTTGTTTTAGTTTTACAGGTCTACCCCAGCCCGTGTCGTCTCGGTGCACTGGTGTGCACGGAGTACTTGGATGCTGCTGTTTGCTTGCCTCAGGTAAGCCACTGTGTCTGGCTTGCTCATCTAATGCATTTTTGTTTTTGTTTTACCGGTCTACCCCGGCACCTGTTGTTTCCGTGCACCGTCGTGCACGGAGTGCTTGGCCCGGTAGGTATGCTGCTGTTTGTGTGCCTCAGGTAAGCCATTGTGTCTCTCTTGTTCATCTAATGCATTTTTGTTTTTGTTTTACAGGTCTACCCCGGCCCTTGTTGTCTCGGTGCACCGGCGTGCACAGAGTGCTTGGCCCGGTACGCATGCTGCTGTTAACGTGCCTCAGGTAAGTCATCGTGTCTCTCTTGCTCATCTAATGCATTTTTGTTTTTGTTTAACAGGTCTACCCCGGCCAGTGTTGTTTCCGTGCACCGGCGTGCAAGGAGTGCTTGGGCCGGTACATATGCTGCTGTTTGCGTGCCTCAGGTAAGCCATCGGGTCTCTCTTGCTCAGCTAATGCATTTTTGTTTTTGTTTTACAGTTCTACCCCGGCCCGTGTTGTTTCCGTGCACCGTCGTGCACGGAGTGCTTGGCCTGGTACGTATGCTGCTGTTTGCGTGCCTCAGGTAAGCCATCGTGTCTCTCTTGCTCATCTAATGCATTTTTGTTTTTGTATTACAGGTCTACCCCGGCCCGTGTCGTCTTGGTGCACCGGCGTAAACGAAGTTCTTAGCCCGGTACGTATGCTGCCGTTTGCGTGCCTCAGGTAAGCCATCGTGTCTCTCTTGCTCAGCTAATGCATTTTTGTTTTTCAGGTCTACCATGGCCCCTGTCGTTACCGTGCACCGTCGTGCACGGAGTGCTTGGCCTGGTATGTATGCTGCTGTTTGCATGCCTCAGGTAAGCCATCGTGTCTCTCTTGCTTATCTAATGCATTTTTGTATTACAGGTCTACCCCGGCCCATGTCGTCTTGGTGCACCAGCGTAAACGGAGTGCTTGGCCCGGTACGTATGCTGCTGTTTGCGTGCCTCAGGTAAGCCATCGTGTCTCTCTTGCTCAGCTAATGCATTTTTGTTTTTGTTTTACAGGTCTACCATGGCCCCTGTCGTTACCGTGCACCGTCGTGCACGGAGTGCTTGGCCCAGTATGTATGCTGCTGTTTGCATGCCTCAGGTAAGCCATCGTGTCTCTCTTGCTCATTTAATGCATTTTGGTTTTTGTTTTACAGGTTTACCCGGGCCCGTGTCGTTTCCATGCACCGTCGTGCACGGAGTGCTTGGCCCGGCACGTATGCTGCTGTTTGGGTGCCTCAGGTAAACCATTGTGTCTCTCTTGTTCATCTAATGCATTTTTGTTTTACAGGTCGACCCCGGCCCGTGGCGTTTCTGTGCACCGTCGTGCACGGAGTGCTTGGCCCGGTACGTATGCTGCTGTTTGCGTGCCTCAGGTAAGCCAACGTGTCGCTCTTGCTCATTTAATGCATTTTTGTTTTTGTTTTACAGGTCTACCCCGGCCCGTGTCGTCTCCGTGCACTGTCGTGCACGGAGTGCTTGGCCCGGTCCGTATGCTGCTGTTTGCGCGCCTCAGGTAAGCCATCGTGTCTCTCTTGCTCATCTAATGCATTTTTGTTTTTGTTTAACAGGTCTACCCCGGCCAGTGTTGTTTCCGTGCACCGGCGTGCAAGGAGTGCTTGGGCCGGTACATATGCTGCTGTTTGCGTGCCTCAGGTAAGCCATCGGGTCTCTCTTGCTCAGCTAATGCATTTTTGTTTTTGTTTTACAGTTCTACCCCGGCCCGTGTTGTTTCCGTGCACAGTCGTGCACGGAGTGCTTGGCCTGGTACGTATGCTGCTGTTTGCGTGCCTCAGGTAAGCCATCGTGTCTCTCTTGCTCATCTAATGCATTTTTGTTTTTGTATTACAGGTCTACCATGGCCCCTGTCGTTACCGTGCACCGTCGTGCACGGAGTGCTTGGCCCGGTACGTATGCTGCTGTTTGCGTGCCTCAGGTAAGCCAACGTGTCGCTCTTGCTCATTTAATGCATTTTTGTTTTTGTTTTACAGGTCTACCCCGGCCCGTGTCGTCTCCGTGCACTGTCGTGCACGGAGTGCTTGGCCCGGTCCGTATGCTGCTGTTTGCGCGCCTCAGGTAAGCCATCGTGTCTCTCTTGCTCATCTAATGCATTTTTGTTTTTGTTTTACAGGTCTACCCCGGCCTGTGTCGTTTCTGTGTACCGTCGTGCACGGAGTGTTTGGCCCGGTACGTATGCTGCTGTTTGCGTGCCTCAGGTAAGCCATTGTGTCTCTCTTGCTCAGCTAATGCATTTTTGTTTTACAGGTCTACCCCGGCCCGTGTTGTCTCTGCGCACCGTTGTGCACGGAGTGCTTGGTCCGGTACGTATGCTGCTGTTTGTGTGCCTCAGGTAAGCCATCGTGTCTCTCTTGTTTATCTAATGCATTTTTGTTTTTGTTTTACAGGTCTACCCCGGCCCGTGTCGTCTCGGTGCACCAGCGTGCACGGAGTGCTTGGCCCGGTACGTATGCTGCTGTTTGCGTGCCTCAGGTAAGCCATCATGTCTCTCTTGCTCATCTAATGCATTTTTGTATTTGTTCAACAGGTCTACCCCGGCCCGTGTCGTTTCCGTGCACGTTGGCCCGGTACGTATGCTGCTATTTGCGTGCCTCAGGTAAGCCATCGTGTCTCTCTTGCTAATCTAATGCATTTTTGTTTTTGTTTTACAGGTCTACCCCGGCCCGTGTCGTCTCCATGCACCTTCGTGCACGGACTGCTTGGCCCGGTACGTATGGTGCTGTTTGCGTGCCTCAGGTAAGCCATCGTGTCTCTCTTGCTCAGCTAATGTATTTTTGTTTTTGTTTTACAGGTCTACCCCGGCCCGTGTAGTTTCCTCCGTGCACCGTCGTGCACGCAGTGCTTGGCCTGGTACGTATGCTGCTGTTTGCGTGTGTTAGAATTAGGGGTCTCTGGTTGGCGCAAGTATTCACTTGTGACAAGCAGGGACCTTCTCCTCTAAGTCAGGGCGAAGGATGACCCCTTAGAATTACCTTACCCTTGCTCACCCTCCAGGTGCGTGGCGTGAGCAGCCAAGGCTATTCTCCAGGCGTTGTTAGTTAAGCATTTGTAATAACACCCACAGTAAAAATACCAATCCCCCACAAATGGACACCAGGCTGTAGATATATAAAAATACGTTCTCTTTATGTAAAAATATATCTGAGCAGTTAAGACTTATCACAAGACCAATATAACGATTTTTAAGTATGCCACAAGATTGTAAATAGGCAAGTTATCTTCTGTTTACAGTTCAAATATTGCTTCTTAGTCTCTTTTACTTCAAAAACGGTTCCCTTAGTTCTTTTAGACTGTTCATAGTCCCTGAGGCCTCTTTAGGACTCCCTGGCCGCTTCTTAGCGCTTCTGTGCGCTTTCCCCGGTGAAAATGAGCGAGACCCTACCGCGACTCACGCATCTCGCGGTGCAGGTTGAATGGAGACCAGAGAGGGACCTCGAGAAACCCAGGGCCTTTTCCGGAGGTGGGGGCTCTCAGCTGCAGTGAGGAGCAGGGAGGCGATGAGAGGAGCCTCGAGGAACCCAGGGCCTTTTCCGGAGGTGGGGGTTCTCAGCCTCGAGAAACCCAGGACCCTTTCCGGAGGTGGGGGCTCTCAGCCTCGAGAAACCCAGGGCCTTCTCAGAGGTAGGCACGTACCTTTGTGATCAGCGTATGGGGAAATAAAACGTTGCGGGCCTCAAGCCCGGTGAAGATCCTTGGGAGGAGGCGTCCGGACTTCGGGGGATCTGTTCTCTGGGTCTTTGGGGTCCGGTGGGGGCTTCAGGCGGGAGCATGGGGGGCACACCTCGAGCCTCCAAAGGCGAGGTGATACAGTGATTTCCCTCAGCGGGGGGGGGGGGGGGGGGGGAGAGCGGCTCGGCGGAGCGGGGCTCTCCCTCGGCGGGGACGGGGAAACTCAGTCGATCACGGCCTCGAGGAGGGGCTGGGGGCACCAGGGTCACGGCTCCGGCGGGGGCAGAAATCCTCACAGTTACCTGCAGACGAGCAGGGAGCAGGTTGAGCCAGATGATCCTGTGGCTCAGGTCAGGGGGCAAGCTCAGTCAAGCCCTTGGAGAAAGTTTCTAGCACAAGTCAGCAAAGTCTTTTCAGCAATTCTTTTCCTCTCCTTCCTCAGCAAGGCAAGCAGCAGGCCAGTCCTTCCAGCGTCTTCTTCTCCTTCTAGTTGGGCAGAGGTTTGTTGTGGGAAACAGGATTCTGATTTACAAGGAGCAGGGCTCCTACTTTTATACATCATTTTCTTTGTTCTCATAGGCCAGGGGGGCCTCTGCATAACTTTATTCAGTCTCTGTGCACTTTGTTGGGTGTACTATGGTTTCTGCTTTCAGTGTGAGGGGCAGGCACATCAGACGCTCCACAGGAGGTGGAGCCAGCATTGTGTGAACAGGGCCAGCCAGGAGTACCTTGTTGACAGTGCTTCGCCTCTCCTGGGTCAGGTGTCGGCTGAGTCATCAGTCGCTCTCCAGGAGGTGGAGCCAGCATTGTGGTGGCAGAGCACAGCCCTATTCAGAGTCCAGGGGCACTCCCACCTCCCACCAAGGTGTAATCATGGCATTCACCACCTGTCATCCCCCTGCCCTGTCACTCACATAACCCAGACAGTCAGATACACATCCTAGCAGAGGCGGGCTGAAATGGTTAGGCAAGCAAATGCTAAATTTCTAAAAGTAGCAGTTGCAAACACTGGATATTAAAATAAACTTTACTAAAAGAAGTATTTTATTATTCTGAGTTCAGGCATACTAAACTTTATTTTCTACCATGTTCCCTGAGCCTGCTGGGATTATAGAGTGTAATAATTCCAGCAGCCCATCTTGGCCTAAGAGAACAGGTAGCCTTACAATAGTGAAAAACAAATTTGGCTGTAATTCACTATTAGGACATGCGACACACACCAGAGCATGTCCTACCTTACACTTACAATGCACCCTGCCCTTGGGCCCACCATAGGGGTGACTAATATGAAGTTAAGGGAAGGTTTAGGGGCTGGCAAGTGTGTGCACTTGCCCAGCCAGCATGACAGTACCAGACTGCACGCAGGTTCTGCAATGGCAGACCCTAGACACATTTTAAAAGGCTGCTTCTGTGGGTGGCGCAACCAGCGCTGCAGGCCCACTAGCAGTATTGGCATTTACAAGCCCTGGCACTCCTGGTGCACTTTACTGGGGACTGACACTAAATCCAATGAAGCAATCATGGACATCAATCACATATACACTTTACAGTAGGGAGAGCATACGCACTTTAGCACTGGTCAGCAGTGGTAAAGTGCCCAGAATCATTAATCCAACAAAAACAGGTCAGAGCGAGTATTGGAGGAAGGCAAAAAGTTTAAGGATGACCCTGCCAAGAGGGCCAGGTCCAACAGCGTGCCTCAGGTAAGACATCGTGTCTCTCTTGCTCAGCTAATGCATTTTTATTTCTGTTTTACAGGTCTACTCCGGCCCATGTCGTTTCCGTGCACCGTCGTGCACGCAGTGCTTGGCCCGGTACGTATGCTGCTGTTTGCGTGCCTCAGGTAAGCCATTGTGTCTCTCTTGTTCATCTAATGCATTTTTGTTTTTGTTTTACAGGTCTACCCCGGTCCGTGTTGTCTCGGTGCACCGGCGTGCACAGAGTGCTTGGCCCGGTACGCATGCTGCTGTTTGCGTGCCTCAGGTAAGCCATTGGGTCTCTCTTGCTCATCTAATGCATTTTTGTTTTTGTTTTACAGGTCTACCCCGGCCCGTGTCGTTTCCGTGCACCGTCGTGCACTGAGTACTTGGCCCGGTACGTATGCTGCTGTTTGCGTGCCTCAGGTAAGCCATCGTGTCTCTCTTGCTCATCTAATGCATTTTTGTTTTTGTTTTACAGGTTTGCCCGGGCCCGTGTCGTTTCCATGCACCGAGTGCTTGGCCCAGTACGTATGCTGCTGTTTGGCTGCCTCATGTAAACCATTGTGTCTCTCTTGTTCATCTAATGCATTTTTGTTTTACAGGTCTACCCCGGCCCGTGTCGTCTCCATGCACCGTCGTGCACGGAGTGTTTGGCCCGGTACGTATGGTGCTGTTTGCGTGCCTCAGGTAAGCCATCGTGTCTTGGTTGCTCAGCTAATGCATTTTTGTTTTTGTTTTACAGGTCTACCCCGGCCCGTGTCGTGTCGGTGCACCGGCGTGCACGAAGTGCTTGGCCCGGTACGTATGCTGCTGTTTGCGTGCCTCAGGTAAGCCATCGTGTCTCTCTTCCTCATCTAATGCATTTTTGTTTTTGTTCAACAGGTCTACCCCGGCCCGTGTCGTCCCCGTGCACCGTCGTGCACGGAGTGTTTGGCCCGGTACATATGCTGCTGTTTGCGTGCCTCAGGTAAGCCATCGTGCCTCTCTTGCTCAGCTAATGCATTTTTGTTTTTATTTTACAGGTCTACCCCAGCCCGTGTCGTTTCCGTGCACCGTCGTGCACGGAGTGCTTGGCCCGGTACGTATGCTGCTGTTTGCGGGCCTCAGGTAAGCCATCCTGTCTCTCTTGCTCAGCTAATGCATTTTTGTTTTACAGGTCTACCCCGGCCCGTGTTGTTTCCGTGCACCGTCGTGCACTGAGTGCTTGGCCCGGTACGTATGCTGCTGTTTGTGTGCTTCAGGTAAGCCAACGTGTCGCTCTTGCTTATCTAATGCATTTTATTTTAGTTTTACAGGTCTACCCCGGCCCGTGTCGTCTCCGTGCACCGTCGTGCACGGAGTGCTTGGCCCGGTACGTATGGTGCTGTTTGCGTGCCTCAGGTAAGCCATCGTGTCTCTCTTGCTCATCTAATGCATTTTTGTTTTTGTTTTACAGTTCTACCCCGGCCCGTGTCGTCTCCGTGCACCGTCGTGCACGGAGTGCTTGGCCCAGTACGTATGCTGCTGTTTGCGTGCCTCAGGTAAGCCATCGTGTCTCTCTTCCTCATCTAATGCATTTTTGTTTTTGTTCAACAGGTCTACCCCGGCCCGTGTCGTTTCCGTGCACCGTCGTGCACGGAGTGTTTGGCCCGGTACATATGCTGCTGTTTGCGTGCCTCAGGTAAGCCATCCTGTCTCTCTTGCTCATCTAATGCATTTTTGTTTTTGTTTTACAGGTCTACCCCGGCCCGTGTTGTTTCCGTGCACCGTCGTGCACGGAGTGTTTGGCCCGGTACATATGCTGCTGTTTGCGTGCCTCAGGTAAGCCATCCTGTCTCTCTTGCTCATCTAATGCATTTTTGTTTTTGTTTAACAGGTCTACCCCGGCCCGTGTCGTTTCCGTGCACCGTCGTGCACGGAGTGTTTGGCCCGGTACATATGCTGCTGTTTGCGTGCCTCAGGTAAGCCATCCTGTCTCTCTTGCTCAGCTAATGCATTTTTGTTTTTGTTTTACAGGTCTACCCCGGCCCGTGTCGTCTCCGTGCACCGTCGTGCACGGAGTGCTTGGCCCAGTACGTATGCTGCTGTTTGCGTGCCTCAGGTAAGCCATCGTGTCTCTCTTCCTCATCTAATGCATTTTTGTTTTTGTTCAACAGGTCTACCCCGGCCCGTGTCGTCTCCATGCACCGTCGTGCACGGAGTGTTTGGCCCGGTACGTATGCTGCTGTTTGCGTGCCTCAGGTAAGCCATCGTGTCTCTCTTGCTCATCTAATGCATTTTTGTTTTTGTTCAACAGGTCTACCCCGGCCCGTGTCGTTTCCGTGCACCGTCGTGCACGGAGTGTTTGGCCCGGTACATATGCTGCTGTTTGCGTGCCTCAGGTAAGCCATCGTGTCTCTCTTGCTCAGCTAATGCATTTTTGTTTTTATTTTACAGGTCTACCCCAGCCCGTGTCGTTTCCGTGCACCGTCTTACACGGAGTGCTTGGCCCGGTACGTATGCTGCTGTTTGCGTGCCTCAGGTAAGCCATCGGGTCTCTCTTGCTCATCTAATGCATTTTTGTTTTTGTTTTACAGGTCTACCCCGGCCCGTGTCGTTTCCGTGCACGGAGTGCTTGTCCCGGTAGGTATGCTGCTGTTTGCGTGCCTCAGGTAAGCCACCGGGTCTCTCTTGTTCATCTAATGCATTTTTGTTTTTGTTTTACAGGTCTACCCCGGCTCGTGTCGTCTCCGTGCACTTGGTTTTGGTCTCAGGTAAGCAATTTTTATTATTTACTTTCTACTGTAATGCATGTTTTTATTTCTCTATAGGTTTGTTCTGGTCAGTCTCCTGAGCCTGTTGCAGCGTGTTAAGCTTAGTTTTTATGTCTTTCTTTCTGTTGTTTTACTATTTTTTACTTACTTTTTTGTCCCAATTTTTTTTTAACACTAACTCGATGTTTTGGGATGTGTGAAATATTGTTTCGTTAGATGTTTTTTTTTGTGTCGAATCGGCAATACTGCTATCTTTTCTTCAATTGGAGAAGGGTTTGTCCTATCATTCGGGCTGTGGCAAGTTTCCGGTAAGTTTATTTATTCATTTCGGTTTTTATATTTTCTAGTAATGCATTATGTTTTTTTTCCTACATAATACATTTGTATGCTAAGAGGTAAGTGTATATAAATGGAGAAGGGTTTGTCCTGTCGGTCACATTTGCAATGCCAATAGCTCTAACTTTAACAAAGATGAGACTGAGAGAGCACAAGTTTGAAAAATGTATAAGTACGCCATATTTACAAGCACGTAGTTAGTTAACATGTACTTTGCACCAGAGTGTTTATATTTAGAAGTGAAATACACCGGGTGTCTTATATTCAGTGGTGAAATGCATAGAATGTTTAAGTAGAGTAACAATAATCATAACTGTGTGAGACTAATGTAGAAATGTTTGGGATGAATATGAAAACCTCACGTTCTCATGTTAAAGGAATAATGTAAGAGTTGAATGTAACTCTAAAACCCAGTATATTGTGTAGGCCTCATGGCAATTCACAAGCAAATCTAAACGTGCTGCTAAAATAATGTGAGACAAGGTTGACATGGTTCTTTCAAAATGTACTATTGAACTTAGGGTTAAAAGTATATGCTTTATAGATGTGTTATTTTAGAAACGTATGCTAGTTAAGAATGTTTGCTGTTTAAATCAAGTTAACGTTTTAAGAGTGCAGGAACCTGCTGCATGTAAATCAAGTAGGCCAGAGCAGATAATGTCATGTAGTTTAAATCGTCATGTGCTCGTTAGAGGAGAGGTCGTGAGGTGTCCAGTATGGAGCTCGGAGAGTGTTTTATGGCCTAAGATATGGTGAAGTCTGGAATTTGAGGCCCACTGCAGGACGAGCTGTATGCAGGTGCGAGGGTCCTAATCAGCTCGAATGAAAGGGACTTTGTTCAGTGGCGCCTTGCGCAGGCCTGTAGGAGTTTCCAGGAATTTCAGGGGGTATCAGCGCACGGAAGAAGGAGCCTGGGAACCAAGGTCAACTATAACGAGGGTCTTCAAGAGTACCATCATGGAGTTTACCGCGCAAAGATGTACCACGTGAGGGGCGTCCCAAGGGGCGTTTCTATTGGAAATGTGATTTGGTATTAGGGAAAGTGACCCGGGAGGAGAGCAGAGCAGATGATTTTGGGAGCCTAAGGAAGCGGATGGGTAGGCAGATAGGCTGATCAGGAGAGACCCATTATCAGAGAAGAGACAAAGAGAAGTGCGTGATCTTCTTAGGAAATCACCACGGCTGACACCTAGGGGGTTAAGATCTTGCTAAGTAGGGATGTCATTTAGTATAGTGTAGGGACAGACTAACCTTAATTTTCTTTTCTGTAATGACTTTGAGGTTGCAACTTGTATCCATTTTAGCAACCCTGATGGTTTTCGAACTTGTACTTATTATTCTGTTTTTCAGACTCAGACTATTCAAAAAGTTCATGTTCATAGTGATACCGATCTACCTCTTGAATCTCATTTTGAGAAGTTTGTATCTTCAGTTATCTTTGACTTTATATTAAATCCTTAAAACTTAATTTTGGTCAGTGGTCATTTAGAGTGGTGTAAGTTCTTAAATTGATTGTTTACTGCGAGATTACCTTTTACTCAAGACAGGTACCAACGATTCAGTCGACAGGAAATGGGATTTGGTAAGATAATTAGTAACCAGTAATCCCGCGTTAGCAGTTGGTAGCAGAGGATGGTTATCTTCTTGAGGAAGGTAATCTAGAGAGGTTAGTTTACCCCAAGGCCCGAGACGTCGAGAGACGAGCAGCGGAAGAATCGTGTGCCGAAAGGTGCAGACGGTGCGAGAAAAGCAGCAGTATCGGAGAGTGAGTATAAAAAGGGTCATGCGTGAACAGATTGCGGTGTTTTGTGTTGTATTTGTATTGTAATGTCTTGCGGAGTTGAATGCCTGTAGTGTGAAAGAGAGAAGGTTGTGAGCGCGCGCAACCTGGTAAACTGGTAACCTGGTAAACGGGTGAACTGGTGAAATCTTAAGTTCAGGCCAGAGCTTAAGTGGTTTTGGGTGTATCGAACATCCAGGGTAGTTGTCGACCATAGTACGGAGGTCACGAGGTACCATTGACCGCCGTGGATCCAAGATAGGGGGAGTGTAAGAGTGAGTGTATGAGTAACGGACGCTGGTCGAAAGTTACTGTGTGTGAGTAACCTATCGGAGAAGGCGATTGTCTGGAAGTAATCGGAAAGACATTTCGCCAAGTTAGGGTGACAACTACAGAAAGACTGTGGGCGTACAGTCAAAGAAAGGTGATCGCTTGGACGGAAGTAATCATTTTTCAGAGTAGGAATGGGATGCGTGCATGACCGAGGAGACGAGCTGAGAAAGGAGGGGAACTGCTGCGAAGGGGGACGGGTGACGTCGGCTAGAGCCGCGCTCTGATTGAGCGGTTGGTGTGACGTTAGCTAGAGCCGCGCTCTGGTTGGGCGGCGAGAGTGACGTCGGAGGAAAGCCGCGTACGGATAGGCCAGTTAGTGAGAACGGCGCCGAGATTGGTGGAATATCATCAGGAAGTAAACAAACGCGGAGAAAAGAGAAATCATGAAGTGTTTTAAGTGTTTGAAAGGGATTTTTAAACGTAAACGAAGTGAACATTATTACGGGGAAGAGGCTCCCCCAGAGGGTACGCCAGCTCATTATATGGCAACGAATGTGGGGCTGCATACGATATTGTGGATTGGGGCTTGGAATAAGCTTACGGAAGGGAATGAGGAAATGCAGTTCCCGAAGTACGGGACGTTTAAGTTAGAGGTGTTACATCGGCTAAAAGCAACCATGTCCTCATTGAAACCCTCACCTAGACCAACACAGTTTGAGGCTCTTAATGCATGGATTAAGGCTGCACACGACCGAAATTTGAACAGGCGTCAACAAAGGCTGACGCGATCGGTAAGGGCAGTGCGAGATTCCAAATGGGATGAGGAGGAAAAGCGTTGGAGGGTACAGACTATTGAGGTGGAGAAAATGTATCCGATGAGGGAAGTGTCAGGAGGAGGAAACCTCATGGAAGAAGACGAGGAAAGCGAGTCGGAGGACAATCTGATAAACAGATTGTTAATGGATAGACCACCTCCGAGAGTGGGATTGATAGAAGATAGAGGGCTCGCAAGGGAAGATGGGAATGAGATAGAGGGGTATACACCACTCCCTATATCGGAATGGACACCTAGCAAAGGCGGAGAAACACCTCCAAACAACACTGTACAGAGTGTAGTGGGAAGGTTTGTAGTGCAGAAAACGCCAACCACAGAAAGGGTTGAGTCTGTGGGATTGCCAGACGCTCTTCAAGTGCCTGTTACCATAGGACCCATAGTTTCGATCTATAATTCTGAGAGAGATAGAGGGGAACAACAAAGGCAATTGGATAGGGAAAGGATTGAGATGGAAAGGAGGAATAATGTGACGAATGCATGGAAACAATTACCAGGTTCGGTAACGTGGAACACCCCATTAGACACAACTGTCGGTCCCAATTCAGAACAGGGAGGTCCGAGAGGACCAATGGATCTAAGGGGACCGCGGCCAAGATCTTTTTCAGAGTTAAGAGCTGATTTGAGGGAATGGGACGGGTCCATAGTATCTCCGAGTAACAGGACAAGAACGGAACCAGAGTGGGAAAGCAGGGGAAACGGGACAGTATCTCATTGTGGGGCCAGCGAAAGCAGTCAGGGCCGGGAAGGCCAAAGTCAAGAGAATAGAGGGGATGCATGTCCTACAAATCAGAGAGAACAGCCGGAACAAAATACTAGGATTGTAGAATGTGAGGAAATGTCCCGTCTCTGGGGGAACGGAGGAGATGAGGCGGTACGGGCTTTTCAGAATAGGTTTAGGTGCCTTCATCATACACTTGGGGAAGACGTTCAACATTGGAGAAAGGAGAACAGCGATAGGTCCCGCCACGCCTCGAATAATCAGGAATCACAGGGAAGTAGGGAAGAAAGAGGGAGTAAGGGAACATCTTACCCTGCATCCCGTGAAACTAGCCCGGAAGGGGAGAGAAGGGCTATGAGGCATGAAGGAGTGTTTCACCACCCACCCCGAGAAGACGGAAAGGCATGGGATCTAGAGAGATGGGAACAGGGGAGGACTCCTTATAATTCACCCATACCTAAACGTAGATCTCGGAGCTGGGATGGGAGAGATGCGGATGGAGGAGCTAAATTGAGTGTCTTGAAAGCTGAAATTAAGGCAAAAAGGCTTGATGTTACCAGTTTAAAATCAGATGTTGATGAGATAATAGATGGAACATTGCCTTTGGAAAGGATAGAATTGTATGAACAGGATGAGTTATTGTTCATGGCAAAGGATATTACTAGGAAAGCTAGAGCGTTTCATGAAAAACTGACTGATTTGGCAGACAAGTATGCCGTGGATTTGTCTAGGACAAGGGCATTGCAGAGCAACCACAGATTACAGTACGCAGACCAAGATCTAGATGAGAAGAGAACTACTGGATTAAAAACACACATAAGAGAGCTGGTAACAGGGATAAGAGTGTGGAGAGAACTGGATAAATGGGAAGAAAGGTGGTCGAAAAAGGGCACCGTTAGGCGAAGTACAAATGTGATGACCCCTGAGGGAAGGGTAATGCAGATGGAGGCATTCCCTTTGCGAGAAATATCAAATGGAAATTATGTACATGTGCCCTGGAGTAGAGGAGACTTAGCCGCATTTACCAACTCATTTCCGAAGTTGCGGGACAATCCAGTCGAGTGGTATAAGCAGGTAGAGAGGTTTGTTAAAATTTCGAAAGTATTGTGGATAGATTTGAACACGTTGTTTGACATCGTGGTCCCATCTGATTTGTGGACCCCGTGCAAGACTAGTGTCGAATGGCCAAATGCTGAACCATTGAGGGATGTTCGAACAAATGGACCATCTGAGATTGTCATGCGAAAGTATGAAAGGGTAATAGCATGGCTGAAAGATAAGGTACCACCACAGGATATAGATTGGGTAAAAATAGACCGAACAAGGCAGGAACCCAAGGAGACAGTTCACGAGTTTTATGAAAGATTGTTGAAAACATTCAAGCAATACAGTGGACTAGATGTAATGGATCCCAAAGACATAGGGCAGTTCGTGTCAAAGTTTGTCTTGGGGTTGAGGCCTGATATTTGTTTGATGATACAGCAACATTTAATCTGTTGGCAGAACAAACCACTAGATGAGATTTTACGATATGCGAGGTACTGCAGTGACGAGATAGATTCTAAAGCCAAGAATCTAAAGGAGAAATTGATGGTGGTGCAAATGCAGTCCGCTGGGAAGGGTGGCCAGCAGAAGCAGGGGATGGGACGAAAACCAAATGGTCAGAACAAAGATAATGAAGAAGGGCAGAGACCTAGGATAGACTTTGCCACTTTAAAGAAAACGACAAAGTGTCATCTGTGTCATCAGGTGGGGCATTGGCGACGCGAGTGTCCCTTTAACCCTGAAAACGGAGAGCTAGAAGTAGAAGAGCAGGTCCAAGAAGACCCAGTGCAAAAAGTGACAGTCCCAAGCAGTAAGGTGGCCAAAGGGGGGACTTCGGCTCCACGGGCCCAATTCCCACAGCCACCGAAGATAACAGCTGGAGGAAAGGTCTTTAAACAAATGCCTCTGTTTATCGAGGAAGAAAAATGTTATTACATTGATCCATTGACAGGACAACGGGTGAGCAGTGAAGAGGACTGTACCCTCGGGGCAGTTCTAGAAGTGGATCAGAGAGGGCCATTTGTTGAGGCAGAAGTGGCAGGGTGTCCCACTACGTTCTTAGTGGACACTGGGGCTACTCGTTCGACTCTGAGATCAGCGGTAGTTCCAGACTTGCCAATGTCAGGGGAAACAATTCAAGTGGTAGGAGTCGCAAATAAAAGAATGACTAGTCCCTTGACAGAACCAGTGTCTGTGAAAATTGGAAACCACATGAACGAACATCAGTTTGTGGTTTGTGACTCGAGTCCGGTATGTCTGTTAGGTAGGGATTTGTTATGCAAATTGAATTGCACCATATACTGCACCCCACAAGGAGTGGAGGTACAGACTACCGACGATGATGCTACCTTTAAGGTGGCCAATTCAAAATTCTGTGTAGAACTATATCCTACTCTGACTGTAGAAGATCTTCCACAAGACTTAAGAGATGCAGTGGCGTCAGAGGTGTGGGATTTCACAGGAGAAGATATAGGATTGATTAAAGGGGTAGAACCGGTAAAAATTCTGGTAAAACCAAATGTTGAGTTTCCAAGAACGCCTCAATACAAATTGTCCCAGGAAACGATTGCGGGAATAAAGCCTGTGATCGAGTCAATGATACAGCAGGGAATACTGAAGGAAATCGTGGGCAGTCCTTGTAACTCCCCGATTATGGGTTTGCAGAAACCTAGTGGGAAGTTTAGGATAGTTCAGGATTTACGAAAAATTAACAACATAGTCGTTTCATGTTGTCCCGTGGTACCGAATCCATCAGTAATATTGTTTCAAATACCATGTCAAGCAGAATGGTTCACAGTGATAGATCTTTGTCAGGCTTTCTTTTCAATCCCATTGGATGAAGAGAGCAGGTACCTTTTTGCGTTTAAAATGGAAGATCGCGTTTTAACATGGTGTCGAATCCCACAAGGATTCACAGACAGTCCATCCATCTTTAATCAGTTGTTGAAAAAGAATCTTGAGAATCTAGTACTGCCACAGAACTCGGTTCTGGTACAGTACATAGATGACCTACTTGTTGCGTCAGAAACAGAGGAAGCTTGTAAAGTAGATTCAATTGCCTTACTGAATCATTTAGCTGAAAATGGACATAAGGTATCTCCGAGCAAGTTACAGTATTGTCTGACAGAAGTACAGTATCTAGGGCACAGGTTAGAAAAAGGGAAACGTAAGGTGTCCCCAGAGAGGATTGAGGCGATAATGAAAATGAATGCGCCTACAACTCAGAGAGAGGTTAGAATGTTCCTAGGAATGGTGGGTTACTGCCGACAGTGGATAGTTAACTTTTCGCTGAAAGCAAAGCCCTTACAGAAACTGACGCACAAGGAGGTGAGTGATCCGGTACCATGGGATGAAGAATGTCTGGTGGCGTTTTTACAGCTGAGAGACGATTTATGTCGTGCTCCGGCTCTGGGAATGCCAGATTATGAAAAGTCGTTTTCACTCTATTGCTGTGAGAGAGAGGGATGTGCTTTGTCAGTCTTGGCACAGACCCACGGTAATGCCCGTAGACCAGTTGCATATTTTTCGGCTACATTAGATCCAGTAGCCGCAGCGTTGCCCGGATGTCTCAAATCCGTTGCTGCAACGGGTGTCAGCATTGAAAGGAGCGAGAGTATTGTGATGGGACATCCAGTAGTGGTGTATGTACCGCATTCAGTTGAATTGTTAATGACCAGGACGAAGACGCAGCATCTGACCAATAGTAGGCTCACGCGTTATGAGCAAGTTATACTTGCCGCAGAAAACGTGACTCTCAGGAGATGCTCTGTCTTGAATCCTGCTACTTTGATGCCATTACCTACTGTAATAGAAGGCGAAGGATGTGAAGACCACGATTGCCTTGATGTGACTGAACTATGCACGAAACCCAGACCAGATATAGTGGATGAGCCATTGTCTGACCCTGATGAAATTTACTTTGTTGATGGCTCATGTTTAAGAGACGATACTGGTCGGTTGAGAGCAGCTTATGCTGTTTGTACCATTACTGGAGTTGTGGAAGCCGCTTGCCTGGAAGGAGTACATTCCGCACAGGTAGCAGAGATTATTGCCCTAACTCGTGCCTGCATAGCAGGAAATGGAAAGAGAGTCACCATCTACACGGACAGCCAATATGGTTTCGGTGTGGTTCATGATTTCGGGCAGTTGTGGTCTCAGAGGGGTTACATGACCTCCTCTGGTTCGCCCATTCGAAATGGAGAATTTGTGCGGTTGCTGATAGAAGCATTACAAGGTCCTGTTGACATTGCAGTAGTGAAGTGTGTAGCTCATACTAAGAATACAGATTTTGTGTCACAAGGTAATAGATATGCTGATGAAGTCGCACGCTATTGTGCGGAACAAAGTTATTCTTTCTCAAAGGTGGAAATAGAAGGTGCAGAAGAAAAGACTGAATTAAGTATGATGTTAGAAACTGTAGACACTTGGGAGGATTTAAGAATAATGCAGGAGAACGCACCTGAAACAGAGAAAAAGGCATGGGAAATAGCAGGCTGTGTGCGAAGTGAGATGGATTTTTGGGTTTCAGCAGATGGGAGAGCTGTGTTACCTGAAGAATTAGCTAATCCCATGGCGAGAGAAATACATGGTCCAGTACATCTAGGAAGGGATGCTATGATGAGAGTTTTTAGGCAGACTTGGTATTGCCCGAAATTCAGAATAGCAGCAGAATCAGTATGTAAGCGATGTGTTACCTGCCAACAACTGAACGTAGGCAAACGAACACCAGTCACACTGAGTCACATTGGGAGGTCGGGGGGGCCTTTCAATAGAATGCAACTAGACTTCATCGAGATGCCAAGAGTCAATCGCCTTCGGTATGTGTTGGTGATTGTATGCGTATTTTCCAGATGGGTTGAAGCGTACCCTACACGTAGGTGTGATACACTCACAGTGGCTAAATTGTTGCTCAGGGAGTTGATACCGCGCTTCGGGGTGCCTGCCTCTTTGGAATCGGACAGAGGAAAACATTTTAACAGCGAAATAGTGAAGATGTTGTGCTCCACACTGAATATCGATCAAAAGCTGCATTGTAGTTATCGACCAGAAGCTTCAGGAATTGTGGAACAAGTGAATGGCACTTTGAAGAATAGATTGGCTAAAGTAGTGGCATCCACATCCTTGAGTTGGCCAGATGCTCTTCCATTGGTGCTCATGAGCATGCGCAGCACACCTGATAGGAGGACAGGTCTCTCTCCCCACGAGATCCTGATGGGGAGGGCCATGAGACTTCCTACAGTTCCAACTACTGCTCTATTGAATATTACAGATGATCTGATCTTGGATTATTGTAAAGGACTGTCTGACGCCATCCATTCTGTGTCCCTTCAGGTGCATGCGGCTGAAGTTCCAGCAGCGAGGAACCTGTGTCATGACCTGAACCCAGGGGACTGGGTCCTGGTTAAAAAACACGTCCGGAAGAACTGCCTAGATGTTCGCTGGCGTGGGCCCTTTCAGGTAATCCTGATCACGAACACCGCGGTGAAGTGCGGGGGGCTGCCAAATTGGATCCATGCATCCCATACTAGAAGAGTTCCAGCACCTCTAGAAGGAACAGCTCCCATCCCAGACGAAAGCCCGGAAGTGGAAGAAGAGTCGCAAGAAGGGATTGAGGCAGCTGAGGAGGTGTCGGAAGAAGTTGGGAACGCATCGGATTCAGAAGAAGAGCGAAGGCAGGACGGCAGTGAGACAGAAGACGCAACTGAAGGAGAGAGCAGAAGTGAATACGACTCAGACTCAGATCCGTATCGGAGCGATCAAGAACCAAGTGGGAGGACAAGGAATAGGAGAATAAGGCTTGGAGCTGCCACTTGGCCAACAAGGAGAAGAAGGCTAAGTTTGAGGTCGGCCCAGGAAGAAACGCTTACTCCTATATCCGAAGACTCAGATCCAGAAGAAGATATCAAGGATCAAGCCGAGGAGGGTCTTAGAAGATCAAGTAGGGTGCGAGTGCCTAGCAGAAGATACTCTACTCCCGACTGGACTTACCTTGTTGCAGATGTCTGGGAGACACAGAACAGGGAGGATCAGGGAAGTGGAACTGATCAGAACTGACCCGATCATCACAGTGCAAATAAAGTTTCTACTGCCAGGAGCGGAGACCGAAAGGTTGCTGACACTCAACATCGTTCATCCTGCTCTTCTGAGTGGAATAAGAAAATTGCTTTTAGAGACAGTTGAGTTTCCAGTTTGCTGTTCACGATATCCAATATTGGAGGGAACTCTTCTTCGTTTGGAAATGCTTGAGCGAGTAGTAGAAATGCTAGGAGCGCTTATTGTTGTGGACTAATACCATATTGTGAATGTCTTCAAAGGGGCGCAGAACTGGAAAGGTGAAGAAAGTGATCTTGATTAGAACGGACCCCTTTGTAACTGTGGATGTAGAACTGATAGTACCAGGAGTGGAGATTGAAAAGACATTAACTCTTCATTTTGTTCGTCCCCTGGTCCGGAGCGAAATAAGGAGAATAATCCTAGAAAAGGTTGACTTTCCATGGTGTGGTACGAACTGTCCAGAACCTGAGGGAATGATACTTCGGATGGACGTTTATGAAGAAGTAGTGTCACTCCTTGAACCATACATAACTTCAGACGAAAATAAGACTGTTGCAAAGAAATTGTAAACTTGTTGCAAGATAACCTAGCGCCGAGTGGAAGAAGAAAAGTGATAGGGGTTTCATTTTAGTGGATGGAGAAGGGCTAGGGTTGTCTATTTTCTACTGGACTTTGAATTGTTTTGCGGAAATAAATTGTCAAGCTTCCAAGTGTTCCAAGAAAGACATTGCAAGAGAGAAAGACTTTGTTTGAAAAGAAGAGGAAGTGAATGCTGGAAGATAGTCGAAAACTACACTGTTTGAGAACATGGAGGCTGGCAACCCGAACCGCAGGGCAAAATGTATAGCTGTTACATTTTTAGGAGTAGTGGTTTCTCTTATAATTTTAGTGGTAACTGTTTCATTCCTAGCGGGACACGAAGGGGATGGAACCACAGTTAAGGAGGATAAGGGAGTGTCAACACCGAGAACTACCATTATTAAGGAGAAGGGAAACATCAATGAGAAAGATAAAGCGTTGTTAGATGCAGAAGTAAAAAGGTTACACATGGATGAGTCACAGGGGAATTACAAGTCAAATGCTTATGCTAAGTTGCTTTATGAATATGTTGATGCCATGGAGGTAAAGGACTGCTATGTCTGTATGCAATTACCAATTTCGGTGGAGGAGGGTATCAAATACCATCATCTCCCGTTGACATATGGGATAACGTGCAGTTTATTGTTAAGTATGTTTTATGGACGAGACGGATTTGAGTATTACTTCTCGAATTTCGACTCGACATTGCCAGAGGTTCCGAATTTCAAGCATTTGAACAAATGGAACTACTACAAAAGCGAAGACAGGTTACACAAATGGTTTATTCCATGGAGAACGTTAGATACTTCACATGCTCGAATCAACAATCTGACTTGTCAAATATCAGAAGTTGAGAAAAAGTTTATAGCTCAGGTAGATACTAGATACAGGAAGCAGAAGGTATTGAAGGCATCAGGACAAGGAGAAACAGATTGGACCAAGGAAGAAAGGGCACAACAACGAAAAGGAAGTATTGGTCCAATTGCTTTGGATAAGGAGAAACGGGGGAAACTGTGCATTCACAGGAGTTACTCCTACTATGAAAACGTTTATGTAGGACAAGTCAATTGCGAACATGCTTTTCAATTGGAGTACTACTCTAAGAACTTCATGAAAGGGATGCAAGCAATACCAAATGTATATTTTGTATGTGGAAGATATGCCTATGTGAAGTTACCAGATAATTGGTACGGATCATGCTATCTGGCTGTTGTCTTCCCTAAAATATACCATGTTGAGAATTTAGACACGCCTAAGAAAGAAATATCAACTAGATGGAAGCGAGGGCTGGGTGCAGCAGAAGTAGTTGGAGATGTAATAGGTGCTGCATTCCCTTTCTTAGGATTGATAATGAATGACATTAAGATCAGGAGGTTAGCTACAGTCGTAGATAGGCTATCTGCCAGTACTGCAAGATCCTTGATGCTGATAGAAGGGGAGATGCAATCGATTAGGGCAATGGTTCTTCAGAACCGACTTGCTTTAGATGTTCTGTTAGCAAAAGAGGGAGGAGTCTGTAGGGCCTTGAAGGTCCAGGAATGTTGTACTTACATTCCAGACAATTCAAAGCCTCTAGAGAAGTATATACAAAACATCACTGCCATACACTACGAAATTGAGGACCTGGCAAAGGTAAATGTGTGGGAAAAAGTAGGCCATGGAATGGGTAAAGTTGGAAGTTGGTTTGCCAACTTAGGAAAGGGTATCGTTTGGTACATATTGAAGCCCATCATCATAGTAGTGATTTGTGTAATCACTTTGTGGGGATTGGTGCGTTTGTATCAATGGTATAGAGCAAATAGGTTACAGAGAGTTATGAAGAAACAGGAAGAAGAGTTGACAGCGATGCAGGACACTCAATATAAGAGTCTGAAAGCATTAGAGAGTATGAAAAGAAGTGGTACTGCCCTGTCTTCACTTTAAAGGTTCTACATTTTAGTGTCATGGTAATGATGACCCCTAAAGGTCATCAAAGGGGGGACTGAGAGAGCACAAGTTTGAAAAATGTATAAGTACGCCATATTTACAAGCACGTAGTTAGTTAACATGTACTTTGCACCAGAGTGTTTATATTTAGAAGTGAAATACACCGGGTGTCTTATATTCAGTGGTGAAATGCATAGAATGTTTAAGTAGAGTAACAATAATCATAACTGTGTGAGACTAATGTAGAAATGTTTGGGATGAATATGAAAACCTCACGTTCTCATGTTAAAGGAATAATGTAAGAGTTGAATGTAACTCTAAAACCCAGTATATTGTGTAGGCCTCATGGCAATTCACAAGCAAATCTAAACGTGCTGCTAAAATAATGTGAGACAAGGTTGACATGGTTCTTTCAAAATGTACTATTGAACTTAGGGTTAAAAGTATATGCTTTATAGATGTGTTATTTTAGAAACGTATGCTAGTTAAGAATGTTTGCTGTTTAAATCAAGTTAACGTTTTAAGAGTGCAGGAACCTGCTGCATGTAAATCAAGTAGGCCAGAGCAGATAATGTCATGTAGTTTAAATCGTCATGTGCTCGTTAGAGGAGAGGTCGTGAGGTGTCCAGTATGGAGCTCGGAGAGTGTTTTATGGCCTAAGATATGGTGAAGTCTGGAATTTGAGGCCCACTGCAGGACGAGCTGTATGCAGGTGCGAGGGTCCTAATCAGCTCGAATGAAAGGGACTTTGTTCAGTGGCGCCTTGCGCAGGCCTGTAGGAGTTTCCAGGAATTTCAGGGGGTATCAGCGCACGGAAGAAGGAGCCTGGGAACCAAGGTCAACTATAACGAGGGTCTTCAAGAGTACCATCATGGAGTTTACCGCGCAAAGATGTACCACGTGAGGGGCGTCCCAAGGGGCGTTTCTATTGGAAATGTGATTTGGTATTAGGGAAAGTGACCCGGGAGGAGAGCAGAGCAGATGATTTTGGGAGCCTAAGGAAGCGGATGGGTAGGCAGATAGGCTGATCAGGAGAGACCCATTATCAGAGAAGAGACAAAGAGAAGTGCGTGATCTTCTTAGGAAATCACCACGGCTGACACCTAGGGGGTTAAGATCTTGCTAAGTAGGGATGTCATTTAGTATAGTGTAGGGACAGACTAACCTTAATTTTCTTTTCTGTAATGACTTTGAGGTTGCAACTTGTATCCATTTTAGCAACCCTGATGGTTTTCGAACTTGTACTTATTATTCTGTTTTTCAGACTCAGACTATTCAAAAAGTTCATGTTCATAGTGATACCGATCTACCTCTTGAATCTCATTTTGAGAAGTTTGTATCTTCAGTTATCTTTGACTTTATATTAAATCCTTAAAACTTAATTTTGGTCAGTGGTCATTTAGAGTGGTGTAAGTTCTTAAATTGATTGTTTACTGCGAGATTACCTTTTACTCAAGACAGGTACCAACGATTCAGTCGACAGGAAATGGGATTTGGTAAGATAATTAGTAACCAGTAATCCCGCGTTAGCAAGACCATTGCACTGTAAATGCTTGTTTAAATTACTGAAGTCGTCTATCCATACCCATTTGTGTAATAAACAGATGCCTATATGTTGGACCAGATTAGTCCTAATTCCTAGCATTACGTGTATAGAATATCTTTAATATGAATTGTGGATGCGGAGCAGAGTGATTCTAAGATGGCCGACGTGTTTCTGGAATGCTCATGTGACCTCTCAGTAGTGTGTTTTTAAGATGCATGTTGGTTCTACATCTTAGTTGGGAAAACTGTTTGATCGGATCCTAGAATTCGAGCGGACAGCACTGTATAGAGCGTTAGTATTTTACCATATAAGTTTTACCATATGAGTTTAGATAAATACTATATCATCAAAAGTATTAGTTCTAGAGTGATAACAACAGGCTGTGTGTTTTGTCACTTACTTTGTAGAAGATATTGAACCATATGCAAGATGGATATCTGTAAGATTTGGTAGTATTCTTTGGTGACAGTTTATTCACATTGGGACTTTTGTTCCATATCTCATTGAGGATTTTGCTTATATCTTGTAGCATTAATCATGAATTAGAGGTGGAGCCAAATTGTTTGGAAGCCTGGTATTGTAGTAGAAAGACTATAGATATTGGGCTTTAGTTCAGACATGGGGTATTTTACAATGGGTCCTAATTCAGTGGCACATCTTGGTGTTTTTAGTTTCTGATGGCTTGATACACTTGGTAGTTAGTGATTATGTCACTTGAAGGTGTTCTATTGTGGGCAGGCGATGCACACAGTGCCTGGATGTATTGGTTTGACTACTCTTGACTTATTGGTATTTTTTGTCAATACATACAGGATTGATTGCCTTTTCAACGCCGAGTCCTGAGGCTAGTCTTGTGGATCTAGTTGGCCGTTTGAGACCGAAACGTTGACAACTCATCATCCTTAACATTAATAGTTACACTTTAGGATATAGTTAGTCCCATCTGGAGTTTTGAAATGTTTTGTAAATGAATTTGATGGGACACCTGATTTTGCTAAACCGATTTTGTTAAGAGGAATGATTACGCTTCCTTAGATCGCTATACTGTATGGATATTGTAAAGAATATGGGATTTTATGATGACGCCAGTGTCAACATCTAAACTTGTTTATGCACTGCTTGGAACTTTGGTATATACAATGTGGTTTGTACCAATATCCTTGATTAAGTTGACATGTACAACTTAATTATTGATATGGAGACCGAGCTAACATATGATATACTTGTTTTTACTTCAAACATCTGTGTTGTTATTTGGGAGTCATTATTTGAAGATAATGAATAGGATCACTTTTTGTGACCAGTTAAAAGATTAGCAAAAGTCACACAATTGATGGACGGAATGCAGATCAAATCAAAACATTCACCCCCAGTCAAGAGATCTGGGTTAAATCCATCATTCTTTTTCTCACCATACGACCCCAGTTTAGACCCAGCCATATGCAAATCAGTCTTGACCCTGTGTCTCATGGGAACAGTCCAGCCCGGAAATAAGCACCATAGCACCTTGCTCCTGGTGGTGAGCTCTAGCCAACAAGAGCAGTTCCAGCAAGCTTATTTGCCTCAAAAGTGACCTAATTTACAGGGCACTGGTTTTACTGCCTCCCTGCACCAGCTTTCCTCTTTCTCTCATACCCATTTCCTCTTGCTTTGGCGCAGAAGTCTAGATTTCCCCCCAAACTGGTCCTCGAAGTTCAAGGGTGCCAGCCTCACTGGACTTTGAAGAGACCCACTGTTCCTCTGGTCTGCTTGGGGCAGAGTTTTTAGTCATTGATTGCATTAGGGGGCTTGTTCTTCTATTTGTCCATAGCTGCTGCTGCCATCGCAGTCCTAATGTCCAGGGTCCAACAGCCGTGCGGCCATTGTGTGTGTCGCCACAGCCGTGACACGGAGAGCCATCTTCATGGCGTGCTAACTCCAGCGGGGCCAGTTCCACTCTGTGGCCGCTATAAATCAAAAACATGACCCAGAGTGGGTCGATTCACACAGCTTTTCACAGAATCGCTCCCAAAAACACACAGAGAATGACGCTACATTCCACAGTGGGTTAACGTGGCCCCCCCAAGTGAAGCGGGTCTCCCTGTAATAAGAGGGGACTAACTTTTGTGATGCCACTTCCTGTTGTGATGTCACTTCCTGTGACACCACCTAACTTGGAGCATCCCCCCACTTCTTTTTTTAGGACTTGTGCCCTGGGTTTATCCATTTCCTGCCCCCACTACCGGCTCCTTCTGTCCCGGGAACCCGATCCTCCGGGGCAGGCCACGTTTGTGAAGGCCTGGGAACACAAGACCCAGCCCCAGACAGAAGAAAAGAAGGGCTGTGCTGTGGCCAGTGGCCTCCACCATACCACCCCTGCCGCAAGGACAGCGGGCCTTGGGCAGAAAAGACTGCTCGCTATCTCCCCGCCAGGCAGGACCGCGCAGGTACAGTGGGGAGAAGATGATGTTGGCTTCCGTGCGCTCGAAGGCAGTGCATGTTGGGATCCAGCAGGGCCGCGGAGGCATTGGGAAACCCCCTCGTAGACCTGACGTGGGAGTTGTCATGGGGGTGTCCTGAGTTGGACCGGGTACCCCCCAAAAGAAAACCAAGTGAAGCCACACAACTGCAAAAGAATGCGGCTGGAGCCGCCTTATCAAGATTCACTGCTCCTCAAGAGAGTACTCCAGATGTCCTGCGGGGCTTCCTAAACTGATGCTGGGCTTCCAGACTGATTAATTTCTGCAAAAGGTAAAAAACTATGCACATGAACAGCTAGGACCAGGTAATCTTGCTGGAAATGGTATAATTCGCAACTAGATGATGCGGATAATTGGCCTTTGAGGGCAGTGCTCAGGTTGTGCAAAACATAAGTGCCAGGGCCCTCGCCATGAGGCCACTGCAACTTCCACCACGCATTACACCTGCCAGCGCTGCTAATGACAGTACTAACATAACAACTACCATCGCATCCCTACAAGCATGACAATTCAGACTATCCCAGACCACCTAAAGCTATAAGAATCCTTTGGGCGGCATGTATTAGACATTTTTAATGTATATTGAATGACAAAACAATTATTGTTGTGCTCATCTCTAAATTAGAACAACAAAGCCGCAATAAGTGCCGGTGTTGACAATTACGGGTGCTTCCAGGCACACAAAACCACTGCTTCAAATTAAACACTGTTTGCGGGGTTTTTTCCAGATACAAAGTTAGCACGATTAAAAGGAAGATTATACATTGGCATATTCCAAATTAGAAACAATAATGTTGAAGTATAATATGGGAGTATATCATAAATCCCGAGTAAATTGGGCAGTAATGAATGCGCTAACTCAATCTGGTAAGAGATTTATTTGTTTTTTATGTCTTTGTGACATCCTTGGCATGCTCTCCCTCTATTACAATTTTGATCAACGGAACCTCTTTGGCACCACATAGATGATGGAGTGGTTTTACATCACGGGTTTATCTGCGGACTCTAATGGCCTGAATTCAGGAGTAGTCCGGCTTTTTTGCTTCCTTTAATATTGAGCAGTTTAAATACACTTTAAAAAACGATCGCAGATTTTCTACTCACAGGGCAGCAAAATAAATGTCATCTAACCTGGCAAACTTCTCAACGGAGAATCGCAAACACTGTAAATGCGGATTACATATGTCAAAATAAATAAGTGTTTGCTTGCCTTCACTGTTATTCAAAATTAAGACACATTAATCAAATCTATTTTGAAACATTCATGCTACTTACTTTTTAAATATTCTGGAGTGAGGGAGTCACTTTCAAGCAAATGCGTAGACAGAATTTTATAAACCTCTGAATGTTCTCCTTCTGGAACAAAATTAAAGATGCTTTGGTCCACGAGATCTGACTGAATGTAAGAAAAAAACACCAATAAATAAGCATAAGATAACATGAATATTTGTAAAGCGCACATTTGCCCAAGGGTATCTTGGCGTTGAACAACATAAGTTTATTGCTACCCACCTCAATGGTACATAACACGCCAATCCTTGAATCAGAATTCTCAAAAGGATAAAACTACTTGAACAAATACATGGGCAGGTAGTACAGATGTGACTTTCCAAATGGTTTTGGTCTGTGAATCGTAGCCGGGACTCCAATTCGGCTTGTAAAGGTTGCGCTTTCAGTACACATGAAATGGCACCGAATAGCAGTACGTTTGTTTATAAATAACTATTGAATTAGTAGGATGTAGTTCCACAGACAACCACTTACAATAACAAGCACTGGCAAAGCCAATAGGTTTCGCCTATTAGAGACTATTCGCGTTTTCAATGTTTGAAAGGTATTGCACAGCAGCGCGAGCAGGGATCAAAGTAAACAACAAGCATTAGCAATGCAAATTGGTCTCGCATTTGCTTGAGTAAGAGCTATTGGCGTTCTAAATTATAATGTTTTGTATTCACATGTTATGAGTGTATGTATGTGGTCTCTTGTGGAATTATGTGGGTTGGATTGGAATGGTTAGTTGTGTAATAGTGAGGTGTGGAGTCATTTTGTGTAGTGGAATTATGTGGGAAGGTGTGCAGTTGAATTATATGGATAGTAATTACGTGGTATTCAGTGTACTGGGATTATGTGGAACGGGATTGTGTGTTATGGAGTGCAATTATGTGGAATTGGATTTTGTAGAGTGGTATGTGGTGGAGTTTAATTATGTGGTGTGCTGTTGAATTTTGTGGTATGATGTTGCATTGTCTGGTGTGGATTGGATGTGTGTGTCGTGTTGAAATATGTGGTTTGGTGTCATGTGGCTTGGAGTGGAACTGTGTGGCATGAAACGGTGTGGATAATTTTGCCTTTTTGGTGATGTAAACAAGCAAAGAGGTAGGAGCTAAGCTTCAGATCTGTGTCTTAAGATGTTAAAAAGGATCTAGGTTTAAACGGTTGAAGACTTTAGAGAATAATCATACAAGGAGAAATGTATCAGTTTGTAATACCCCTTATAGAAACTCACTGGGGATCATGTCGGGTTAACTTTTTCTTCATGTACAAATGCCTATTGCACCTGGAATCCTGTCTAGATACAGAGTTTTTCACTGTACTAGGTGACTTCAACTTCCATTTGGAAGATAACAATAATTCAGATACGGCATGTTTATTAGCTGAATTAGCCAGTTTTGAACTTAATCAGATCGTCGCTGAGCCCACACATATAGCAGGGCACACGCTAGATGGGATATGCCCCAACAATCCCCATATAGAGGTTAAGAAGGTCTGTCATTTGCCTTGGTCAGATCTTTTTGCAGTATACTTCAACATCACGCCTGTAACATCAAATAGGGAACGGAGCCCTCGACCTCTAGCTGACAAATACGGGGCGTGGAAGTCAGCAAGTAGGTCGGACTTTGTGGCGGCATTTAGCGACAGACCGGTAATCTCTAATGACAAGAATCAAGCTGTCACAGAATCTTATAACTGGCTAAATATAGCAGCAAATAAGGTTGCACCTGAGGTGACCAAGAAATCCCGACATAAAAAGGTTTCGTCTCCCTGGTATTCGCCTAATCTTAAACTAGTATCAAGTGCAGGCAAAAAGAACGTATCTGGAGATCCCAATATGATGATGCACAGAAGAAAGAATATTGTGCCGCCCTGAAAGGATATAAGGCCGCAATCATACAGGCTAAAGCTGCTTATTATACTACCAAAATCCAAGAAGCCACTAACTCCAAAAAAGAATTGTTTCAAGCTGTCTCTGCCTTGTTGAAATGCCCGCGGGAACATTTGTAGATAAATTAGAGTTTTTTTTTTCAGAGTAAGGTGCAATCTGTATATGACGGTTTGGAAAAATCAGCAAACAATACAGGAGAAAATGCTTTAGTGCAATCTGAACATAGGGCTGAGCATAAAGGCCTGCCGTCTTTTCCACTAATTACAGAGGAGAAAGTAGCAGGTCTGGTGCTAAACATCAAATGAGGGTCCCCCCTGGACCCCTGTCCACCCACCGTACATACTACATCTGGCCCCAGAGGAGATTAGAATGTCATTATCTTCGGTATTAAACACAATTTTGTCATCAGGAGATTTTCCCAAGGCATGGAAAAAAGCCTGTTTTCGTCCCATTTAAAAAAAAAAAACAAGCTGGATCCACTTGACGAAAAGAACTATCGTCCTATCTTCTGTTTACCGTTTGTTGCCAAAGTCCTGGAGTAGGCAATACATCTAGAATTAACATCATATCTAGAGAATAATAACATCTTGGATAACTAGCAACACAGGTTCCGTTCAAAACACTCTACGGAGACAGCCTTGATTATAGCAGCAGAGGAGATTCGCAAGGAGAGGGATGAAGGAGGAAAGGCTATACTGGTTCTGCTCGATCTCACAGCAGCCTTTGATACTGTAAGGCATGGATGTATGTCATGACAACGCGGGCTTTATACCGCTACCATTACAATGCATCCATCACAACGCAAGGTCGTTACAACGACTTGCGCTGTAGGCGCTGGATTTAGGAATAGTATCATTTACTATTCCAACTCCAGCCTACGTAACAGTAGGGAAGGTGTAGGAATAGTAAATTATACTATTCCTTAGTATATAGCGCCATCCAGCGCAAGTCGTTCTAACGACTTGCGTTGTGATGGCTGTGTCGTAATGGTAGCACGGTGTAAAGCCCGCGTTGTAATGGCTGTCTCCCGTAAGCCATGCGGTATTAAATCAAAGGCTACAGGATGCAGGTATCAGTGGCACAACTTTTGCTCTCTTATCTTCCTTTTTATCATCCAGAAAACAAATGATCCTTTTGGATGGATATCGATCGGAGGAATTCACACTTCCGGGTGGAGTCCAGCAAGGCTCGGCCTTATCACAGCACAGACACTTTTCAATATTTACGTAGCCCCTCTGGCCAGATTGGTAAAGAGTTATGGCTTCAGATTGGTGTCATACGCTGATGACACTCAGCTTATAGTTTCCGTAACTGAGTCTGCGGATGCTTTGGCAGCCGATTTCTGTAAATGTACCTCAGCTCTGATGACTTGGATGAGCTTTAACTTTCTGAAGCTGAACACTCGGAAAACGGAGGTCTTGGAGTTTGGTCTGAAAGATTCAATCTGGAATCAGCTGTGGTGGCCTACTTCAGCCGGCACCTGCCCCGTGCCGGTTATAAAGGCCTGGAATCTCGGATTTATGTTCGATAAAAATCTCACTTGGGCGTCGCAGATGAATCAAATCTCGTCTGCATGCTTTTTTATGCTAAGGTGCTTGAGAATGATTCTCCCTTACATTCCCTGCTCTTTAAGGAAAACGGTGGTAGTAGCCACCATTTCATCTAGAATCGATTATTGGAACGCCCTCTATTTGGGAGCAGGTGCTGCCCAACTGGCTAAACTTCAATCTATTCAGAACGCGGCAGCCAGAGTAGTGCGTGGGTTACCTAAACACCAGTCTACATGGAAAGCTATAAAACAACTTCACTGGCTTCCGGTAAGACAACGTATTGATTTTAAGGCACTTTGCCTGGTGCTCAGAGCTTTATTTGGAGGTGGGGCCGAGGAAGTCCTAGCTCTGTTCTCACATTACCTTCCTCTGCGGCCTTTAAGATCATCCACCCTTGGCCTTGTAAAACTTCCTAAGATAAAAAGAGTACACTGTGGAGGAAAACGGTTTTCCTTTCTAGCATCCAAACTCTGGAACACACTACCAGTACATTTGAGAAGATTACCTAACAGATTGGCTTTCAGAAAAGAAATCAAGACATGGCTCTTTACCCAACTTTAATGTGTTACCCAACTTTAATGTGTTAGTGGTTATGTCTCAGTCTATTTTACCCCAGCGCCAAGAAGCCTTGGCAGTAGAGCGCTTTATAAATACTGTCAGTCAGTAATTGCATAAATTAAATACGCTGGACTTCTCCTTAAAATCAATGGCAAAAGTAGGCTCTTGAAAAACAGAAGGCAATAACTAAAGGGTTAACCCACACTCTTTAAGTTGGACAATGACCATGAAAATAGGAAATGCAGCACACTAATTCACCAGATTCTACAAATGCAAACCGAATATGTATGGTAGTAAAGAATGTGATCAGATATTTAAAGGAGGGAGCCCAATATATGCCATGAAGTCGGGATTTGGTGCCAGATGTTGTATTATTATTGTGATTTTTTGACGCTTTCTAAAGGTTGATGAATGTGTTTGGAGAAGTTTATTGGAACAAATACAGCTAGAGATTTGTTGTGAGTGAGCTGAAAAAGCAGCCTCCATTTATCTGTTCGCGGCAGACCCAGGGAGCAACTATCTGCTTGCTAGTCCACGCAAGTTATAGGAGTAAGTGTACGTGATCTATTAGTCAGACCCTCCAGGATTTCGCGATTTGCCGCGAAATCGACACTTTTGTCAAAATGTCCGCAAAATCGCTGCACTTTTGTAAAAATGCCACGAAATTTATCAAAAGTGCCCGCGAAATCCAGACATGCCCAGTGTGCCTCCATCCACAACATAAAATATTTAAAATCAGTGCAACCCCTGAGCTTGTCACCATATTTTAAAGTGGTTTATAGTTGTTGTTGTCACCGTTGACAGGTCCTCTGACTTGCTCCCTTTAACCTGAGACCTTTCCTTTCCCCGGCCAATAAACACGACCTGCTGCATGCAATCCATCCAGCAACAGACCCGAAGCAGAGAAGACGTGAGAGAAGGAAGGCAAGAGGCACGCATCTTAAAAAGGGGAAATGTAGGAAATAGGGATAACCAAGCCAGACTAAATATTGGGTGTTCACGTCACACTCTGGAGAAAAGACAGCAAAGCAGATTTAAGGCAGTATGCAGAAGTTTGTTAAGCAGGACAGGTTGTCTTTGACTGAGGGTCTAAAGGCTTAGTAAGGCACCCGTTGACCCAACAGTAGTTTGCGTTGACCCAACATTAGTTAGAGCATGGTTGTGCTTGACCCCCGATCAAGAGCTCATTTTGTAGTGAGTAGTGAAGGTTGTTTGTGTGTTTATTATGATCGGTTACAGACGAAGAGGGAGGGCAAACTGAATACGATTAGACACATCTGAATGGTTTTGCTTGTGATAAAAAGACAGTGATGCCTGTGGCAACACAGAGTCAATTATCCACAATATCAAGTAGAAGGGCACATATTGTGAATGTGGCAACCATGGAATTTGGTGGGAACCTGGGTGTCGTGTCCCCGGACCCGCAATCACGACAGGAGCCAGTCTGGTAGTCAAATACTTTATTCCTTCGTGCAGCGTCAGTCAGGTACGTCTTGCCTCATTTCCCTGGGTCTAAGGAATGTCCCTTCCTGCCCCGCTGACCGGACCTAGTGTCCAGTGTCAGCCCCACCTCTTGCTCCAACTACTGGGTCTTAATGCCCACCACTCAGGGCACGACATCTCCCCCCTTGTTGTAAACAAACATTTTCTTGTCATTGTCTCCCGTCACTGACCTGTGTTAGAACGAGATGTCAATAGATAGTTAGAGAGCTAGAGAGAGAGAGAGAGAGAGAGAGAGAGAGAGAGAGAGGGGGAGAGAGAGAGAGAGATGGAGATAGAGATCCTCTTGCTGACCCATTCCCATTACATCTCTTCAATCAGTCTCTTTGGTCTCTTGCATTCTCTTCTCTGCCTTGTTTCTGCTTCTTCCATTCTTGTTTCTTCGTCTCGCCCCGCTTCTGCTGTTGTTGCGGGCTCATCTTCTTCTTCGGTCTTCACTTCCTTGAAGTGCGAACTGTTTCTCGTGATCTGATAACGCCCTGCTGACGCTGTTATCATTGGCCCTTTCACTCCAGTCACTGTCAGTGGGTCTTTTGAGAAAGGGCTGTCTGACTACCTCATCTGTCTTTGTCGCACTACAACTGTGCCTCCTTCTTGTAATTTTGTCGGAACGGCATGTCTTCTTGCGTCAGCACACGCCTTCATTTTCGCCTTAGCTTCCTTGTCTTTGGCAGCCATGTCCATTTGCTCCCTTCCTGATGTCTCTTCAAGTTGTGGTATCCTCGTTCTGCTTAGACGGCCCAGTACAAATTCAGCAGGACACCGCCCTGTGGAGCTGTGAGGGGTGTTTCTGTAGTCCCTCAGTGTTTGGCACAGGGCTTGCCCGATCGATATTTGCGTTATTTTTGCTCGTTGCACTGCTTTCTTGACAGTCCCCATAAATCTTTGCGCCATCCCATTCCGCCACAGTGGCGTTATTTTCCGGTGGCGTATTCCTAGGTAGTCCATGAACTTTCTGAAGTCTTCTCCGGAGAACGGTGGGCCATTGTCAGTCTTTAGTATCTGTGGGGAGCCCCATGCTGCAAACACGTCATCCATTATTGGCAATGTCGCATTTGCTGACGTTGACGCTACTTGCCTCACAATGGGAAACCTTGAGAACTGATCTATGATCACTAGCAAGTAGCTTCCTGTTTCCAGAGGGCCATAGAAGTCAGCTGCCAGTTCGGTCCACACTGCCTTTGGTAGTTCCGACATCTGCAGCGGTTCTGGTTTTGGTGGCTGTCGTGTCACCTGGCAGACATGGCAGTGTGTGATAGCAGCTTCAACCATGCTGTCAAATCCCGGGAACCACACTCTCTCTTAGCATTTTTTTTTTCACTACCATGCCTCTGTGCGATTCATGGGCAAGGTCTATTGTCTGCTTTCTCAGTGCCCAGGGCATCACTATTCTTGTTCCCCTCATGATTATGCCATTTTTGGTCTCAGAGTTCTTCGTGGACTTTCTTGAACGCCATCATTTCTTCTTTCATTACTCCTTCTTCCATGATGCTGTTGTTATTGACGTGCCTCCACCTTTGTTGTCATGTCACCTTTTTAATTGCTTGCATAGTGTGATCCTGCTTCGTTTCTTTTTCAAGATCCTCCATCTTTATCGATGCCGGGGTGTTGTGCTTCTGTATGAAGTTTAAGTATTCTTCCGCCATTGACGTGACCTCCGGTGTGCTTGGTGGATGGTGTCTTGACATGTAGTCCTCCCGATTGTGTTCCTTTCCTGGTTTGTGTACGATCTTGAAATTGTAATCCATTAGTCGTATTCCCCACCTTTCTATTCGTGGCGGTATCATTGCGTTTGGGTTCCCATAGATAGTTACTAATGTCTGGTGATCCGTTATTATTGTGAAAGGCTTTCCGTATATGAACATGTGGAAGTGTTCACATGCCCACACTACCGCTAGACTCTCTTTTTCTGGCTGCGATTAGGCCTTTTCAATGTCTGACAGGCTCTTGCTTCCGTATGCCACAACACATCTTTGTGACTCCTTGCCCTGCTTGTGCTGTGCTAGGATGGCGCCTAGACCCAGTGGGCTGTGTTCGGTATTCTCATGTCGACACAGATGCGAATCTTGGACGTGTTCTTTTTTTTTTGCACTGACACTATTAGTGAGTGTCGGCCCCTCTGCGGGCTCTATGATGTCTTGCTTCAGTAGTTCTTCTATCTCTTCTTTTACCTGTGGTTGCAACTGAATTGGTACTCGCCGGTGATGTTGTGTTGTGCTACTGGTTTTACAGCTTCGTTGATGTGCAGCGTTATCTGTCGTCCTTTTAATTTCCTTAGTCCTTGTAGTATCTTGCGATATTCCTGCATTATTGTTTTCTTCTCCGACATGGTGTATGTCATTTCAAGGAGGCCCATTACTTGCGCAGTGACATTGCTCAACAGGCACGGTGCGGGGATGTCACCTTTCAGTACATGTATTTCTTCTCTCAGCGTTTGGTCTTTGTATCTCAGGTTTTTTGTGAATTTCCCCAAGTCCATCACTGGTCTTCTTGACCCCCACGTGACCACTTCAACTTTTGATGGCTTTAGCACTGGTTTTAGTTCCATCTTCTCATATTCCGACACACCTGATGTTGCATGTCGCTCCGCTGTCTAACACAAACCTTGTTTTGTGTGGTCCTACCTCTATGGTCCCGGTCTCTGTCTTTTTGATGTTGTCTTTGTTCACCAGGTGTGTGCTTTCCTTGGTTGCGCCCTCATCAGTGGTCGTGTCGACATTGTCGGTCATGAGGTATAGTTGTTCTACTTTTTCTTCTATTTCATCTTCTCCCAACTTGGCTGACGAGCTTCTGTTTGTCGCTTCCACATGTCTGACGTGTCTGCTTGCTGTTACTCCATGTTTTCCCGGTCTTCCTCTTCGGAATTGTGGTCCCAGACAAACACTGGCAAAGTGATCGCTCCTATTGCATTTTCTGCAAAACTGGCCCATCGCTGGGCATGCCCCTTTGTGCGGGAACTCGAGACCACATCTGTAGCAGGTCGACTCGTGTTGTTTCTTTGCTGCTTGTTCATTCTGACCCTTTTTCCATCCATTCGTGCGATTGTTCTCTGTCATGCGGTGTGCCCGTTCCACTCGCCGTTCCTTCCCCCGCTCCATTTGCTTTGCCTGCATTGTTGCCCTCGCTTCAGCTCTCGCCAGTGACAGTATTTTTTCCAGTGATGTCGGTTCCTTCAAGATTCTTGTCCTGAAGTCTGTGTCACGACATCCGTCGATGATGCGCAGGCGAATTGCTTGTTCATTTTCGAACATGTCACACTTGCAGTGTGTTACTAACTTGTGCAGTCTCGTCGCAAACTCATCTAGTGATTCGTCCGTGTGTTGGAATGCTATTGCAAACGTGTACCTCTCAAAGTCAATATTCCTCTGGGGGTCGAATGTGTTTGACAGGCACTTTATTAGCCCTTTGTAGGTGACCGTCTCTTCCGCAGGTAGTCTTAATAGCAGGTCATCTATGACATCGCCAACCAGATTTAGTAATAGATCCATTTGCTCGGCCTCTATTACATCCGTTGCTCACATGTACCTCTCAAATTTTCTCATCCATTTTTCCCATCGGATCCCCACTTGTGGTTCCGACAAATTGAGTGGAAGAGGTCTGCGATATTGGGCGCTTTGCTTTTCACTCTTTTGTTCTGCCATTTCTTCTGCTACCTTTGTGCTTTTCTTTGTGCTTGTTCCTTTGCTTTATTTCTTTTTTCTTTTTCTTTATTCTCTGTATATTCACGGTTCAGGGCTCTTTCTCTGCACTTTCTGTTTATGCTTAATGATTGTCTCTTGATTGTGCTCTTTGCGGCACTTTTCTTATTAAGTTATCCTCTTCTATTTTTTTTTCTTGCACTTTCCTGTGCTTATATAATTCTCTTGTGCTCTTTTCCTTGCACTTTCCTTTCTTTATCCACATGAATGCTACAGCAATTCATGCTCTGTGCTGCAGATCCTTGAATTCCATTGTTCATGAAGAGCTCAGCTCGTCATGAGCACACAAGCAGTGTACTGCATGACGAGCTGAGCTCGTCATGAGCTTGGAAGGGGTTATTGCACTCTCCTGTGCTCTTTTTCGGCACTTGTGTGCTTATTTAATTCTCTTGTTCTCTTTTCCTTGCACTTCCCTTTCTTTATTGCACTCTCCTGTGCTCTTTTCGGCACTTGTGTGCATATATAATTCTCTTGTGCTCTTTTCCTTGCACTTTCTTTTCTTTATTGCACTCTCCTGTGCTCATTTCGGCACTTTGTGCTTCTTTTCAATTTCTATGCTGTTTCCTCGTTTTGCCTGACTTCAAAATTGCCGCTGCTGCTCAGACCGCTCCTATCGGTCCTTTTTGCCTGATTCCAAGATGGCCGCCGAAATCTTGCGAGATTTCGGAGCCAATCTCCCTCTTGCCTGACTTCAAAATGGCCCCCATGCTGTTCTCTTGTCTTATTGGCTCAATTTGCCTGGCCCTAAGATGGCCGCTCTCGTTCTCGCGAGAGTTCGCCCTCCTTTGAAAACGAGCGCGCTTCACTGCCGATTCCTTACCGGAGCTGTTCTCTTCATCAGACGCTTGTTTTCCACCTTGGGCCAGATTTTGTTGTTTTTTTGTTGTTGTGGTGCCTCAAATCCTTTTTCTTGGTCGTGAATCAGGGTGGGCACCTGGTCACGATCTCTTCATTCAGTCCTGGACGCGATCGTTTCTCTTCAGCAGGACACGCGTGATGTTAATCCCAACATTCGTCGCCAGTTGTCATGTCCTCGGACCTGCAATCACGACAGGAGCCAGTCTGGTAGTCAAATACTTTATTCCTTCGTGCAGCGTCAGTCAGGTACGTCTTGCCTCATTTCCCTGGGTCTAAGGAATGTCCCTTCCTGCCCCGCTGACCGGAACTAGTGTCCAGTGTCAGCCCCACCTCTTGCTCCTACTGCTGGGTCTTAATGCCCACCACTCAGGGCACGACATCAGGCAATTGATTCAGCCTTTCAGGGGTGGATTTTAGAGCTAAATCGGAGGAGGAAATTGGTGAGGGACTAGTAGGGGCGGATTGGCGTTTGGGGTGTTGCATCCCCATAATAAATGTATTTTCTGGTAAATAGTTGGGTACAGCTGCTTTCCAGTGGGTATGGTGAAGTGTCTGTCGCAATTAACCCGGAATTTTTACATACACACAGGCAAAAACGCATACACACCCCCTCTGCCTCTCTATTTTGAAAGTCTTCAAAGATGTTGGTTACTTTACAAAATATTGTGTTTTCTCTCACTTAGTCAGACCCTTCAGGATTTCGCCGTTTGCCGCGAAATCGCAGCACTTTTGTAAAAATACTGCGATTTTGGAAAAAAATCCAGACATGCCCAGTGTGCCTCCATCCCCAGCCTTTAATACACACCATAAAATATTTAAAATCAGTGCACCCCCTGAGCTTGTCACCATATTTTAAAGTGATTTATATTTCAACACGATTTCCCAAAAAACGTCTGAAGAGTTATAGTTGTTACAAGTAGGTAAAATCTGATTATGCAATTTTATATGCCTTATCATTTATCCTAATGTGTGAAGCATTTCTCTTCAATTGACTTTCCATCATGGAATTTCCAGGCAGGTTCTGAGACGCTTCTTCGAGGGAGCAAGTTGGACAATTCTAATGTATACACCTTTAACAATCATGCGCAAAATGCAGCAGTGCTAGCGAAATCATGTTGGCTCATACAACAACTCTGCTTCTCATTTAGCGCTTAAAAGATCAGAGAGCAAGCAGATTACATCAGTCTAAAATGATTAATCCCAAACAGTAGTGATATCATAAAATATTTTTCTTGTATAGATGATGAAATGCCTTCCCACAAGTCATGAAACAAAAGCTGTTGCAGTAAGTGATACCAATTACAGTGGCGGCTCCTCTGCTATGCGGACCACTTTCTAGGCAGATATAGACATGTGCTGGAGCAAAATGCAGTCATTGATAACGCAGCTAGGCAATGGTTAAAATGGCAGTGTCTCAGGCCATATTCTATAGGTGGGCGGGGGCGAAACGTGAATGACATTTGAAAAGATTACTAGATGGAGACGGCCTGAAAGTCACTCTTTGGGTATATATGTATTTATTTCTATTACGATTTTTTAAATTTAAACATGAGTCTTATTAGCTACAGCTGTGTCTAGGCCAGACCTAAAAGGAGCACCTAATGTGCAAAAGCAAAATCTTTTAGAAACTATTAAGCTGAAAACGTGTCTCAGGCACACACCTTTATAATCCCACTGTGTAATTTTGGCACGCCTATGAGCATTAAAGAGCAAAAAGAAGGACCTTTGGGCTCAGATAGAGAAACCAGGTGCTATTTCTACTGAAAGGCATTTAGCCTCAGAACTAGATTCAGTATGCCAGCAGGGAACCAAAGGTGTTTTATTCTGTCTGACTCCTAAAGATCAATATCTGTAGCTGTGCAGTCTGTGTGTGTGTGTGTGTGGCCTAAAATGTGTGGTGTGCTATCTGAGTCCACATACCAACTCACAAATTGACATGCGAATAAATCCCAGCCTTTAATACACAACATAAAATATTTAAAATCAGTGCACCCCCTAAGCTTGTCACCAAGTGCGTTGGCACTATCCGCACTACCCTAAAGCCAGCCCTGATAACAAATATTAATCCTGCATGCTGCCAATTAAAGATATGCTTTAAATGTTTCCCCCTGAATACTACTACCTCACAGTGTGTTTCTCACGTGTATTTGAAAAACAGTGTATGAAATGCTGCTTACACAGACTGGTGCCAAATGCGTTTGGAAAATGGACACTAATGCAACTATACCTGACTGAAAGCTAGCACTTTGAGCTGCTGACATATACCTGCAATTTATTGGGATACACAGGCTCCACCCCCAGTTGGACACACAGATATTTGTTGACTTGAGGACCAAGAAAATTATGTTAGCACCAGAAGGCCCTCAACCTGAGACAGAAGACTGGAGGGTGGGAGGGAGACGGGGAGGAAGAGCGAGAGAGAGAGAGAGAGAGAGAGAGAGAGAGAGAGAGAGAGAGAGAGAGAAGGAGTTATTTTAATAGGAACTTTAGGACTTCCTTCAAACACTTTATGCGTTGCGATCAGAAGTACCAGTGCTACATCTCAGTCAAACCCTCCAGGATTTCGCGATTTGCCGCAAAATCGGCCCCTTGAAGCCAAACAAAGTGTCTTCATTGTAGATAAACCAAATATATATAGCTTCATGTTGTTAAATAACTAAAAAAACTAAGATATCTGTGTTTGTTGTAGGAAAAATGGCCAAATAAAATGCCGCAAAATTGCTGCTAAATTTCCATATTTGTGCCGCTAAATTTCCATTTTTGTGCCGCTAAAAATCCATTTTTGTGCCGCTAATCCATGCCGTTATATCCTGGGGGTCTGTAGTCATGGAGAAAAGAAGAATCGTAGGCATCTTGTATCTTTGTGACTGGCGCCCTCTTGTGTTGCAAAGTAGAAAATGTTACGCAAGCCGCAAGATTCCTAAGGTACCTAACAACGGGAATTCCAGTGTTGTCTTTACTTTAACCCCTTGCATGCTGATGACGGCCCCCAGCCGTCATGCACTACAGTGCTCGTGTGCTGATGACGGCTGGGGGCCGTCATGACCGCACCCGTGCTGAAATCTTCAGCACAGGAGCAGAATCGCGGCAGAATGGAACGGGTTAATGGCAGTCATCTCTGCGGGCAGATAAGAAAAAGTCGAGAATAATACTGGTGCGCTGACCTTAATTGGAACTGATTAAGCTCAACACGGAACAGTTGTGGCATACGTCACCCTCATGCTGGTGCCTGCGTGATCTGTAGGATAGCTAAACGATGTTAGTTACAATGGGTATCTTTCCCGAGTTTGGGAACTATGTTATGTTTTTGAAATTGTAAAAAGTGGCATGTGGTTGGACACACACTTTTTTTAACAAACATCGTTATGGTTTACGGCACGAGAATTGTATTAGTGATATTTCGGGAAGTCAGAGTTTTCTTCCTAACGGAGTATATGCGGGGAGAGATGCACTGTGAAACAAACATTTGCAATGCAATAGGTCTCGCATTTGCAAGAGTTTGAGCTATTGGCATTGTAAATGACAATGCCTTTTATTTATGTGTTGGTTTTAAAAAACAGATAAATAAAAGACATTGTAATTTATAATGCCAATAGCTTAAACATGCAATGTAAATGCTTCTTTCGAGTGTTTATAAGAATGTGTTTGGCGATGTCCAATTTAGTATTTTTGTCTATATTTTTTCTACTTTGTCACATTTTTTGTTCAAATTCACGATTACAGTCCGTGTAACATCACGCAGCAATGTATGGTGTTTCCTTATTCATTACACACAGATCGAATTTTTCGGTGTCGGTGTCTTAGCAAGGGCGCGCGTCTCCACTTAGGGTCTTGAATGGCCCTCTTTGCGATGGCAAAGACAGAAAGCTGCAGACATACATGAGAGGTGTGAGCACTAACAGCCGCGTTTATCTTATATTTACATGCTCATGTATTGTAAAGCGTGTGCAGACACCTGAACTTTAGTAATCAGCACAACATTTCTCTGTCCTATTGAACATGAGGCTAGAATAGCAAATGAACACGTCATGAAAGGCAGTGGCTTACTATTACTACTCCTACTAGTACTACTACTACTACTACACCTACTATACTACTACTACTACTAGTAGTCTACTAACAATAGCAGCAACGGGTATCTTGGCGCTATGGTACGTGACGTCAACACTCACAGATGCTAGAGGGTATGGTTTGACAGTAAACGTCCTCAGACATTAAGAGAGATCAAGTTCTAGGGAACAGCCATGTTTTGACCTTTTTCCTAACCTGCAAAAGGGGACTGTCTGATTTCAAGTGGAAGTTTATTCCAAAGCTTTGCGGCAGCTGTGCTGAACGCCCTACTTCCTGATTTAGCTCTTCGAATTCTAGCAACTCTCACCAAGTAGGTAGAGGAAGAGGGAAGACACCTCATCAGAATATACCAGGCAAATTTCTCCTGTAAAGGTTTGGCTCCAATACCATGAAAGGCTTTAAACACTATGCAAAGAGAGTTAAACTGAGTTATTTGCAACATTGGGAACCAATGCAGCTCTGCAAGGGTGAAAGAGCCCGAAGAGCGTCGTGGCTTCATTAAAGCCAGTTTAGTTGCCGAGGTTTGGACTCTTTGAAGACGTTCAATCAGGAATTTTGGAGACTCCAGTAGTAGGGCATTACAATAATCCAACCTGCTGCGGATAATACTTCCAACTACCAAGGCTCTAGTCGTGTTGGGCAGCACCGGTAGGATCTTCCTCAGTGCTCTGATGAGGGAGAAACAACGTCCCACAGTATAAGACTTCTGTCTTATCTGAGTTAAATTGTAGGGAGTTTGCTCTTAACCAGAGAGCAGTATCCTGCATGCAGGCATGGAATGTCTCTAGAGATATAGACTGACTTCCCTCCATGGAGAAAAAAGCTGAGTGTCATCAGCGTAATTCACCAGTTTCACACCGTGCGCCTTTATAATATCAATCAGTTGTCTCATATAGATGTTAAACAGAATGGGGCTGATTGCAGATCCTTGAGGAACACCACGATGAATGTTGGAAAACTCGAATTGATACAGAGGGAGAAAACCGCCTGACACCTAAGGGCTAAGTAGGAACGGAACCAACCCAGAGCCGTGCCCGATACCCCGCCCTCTTCAAGTCTGGTCAACGTTGACCGTGTTGATGGCGGCAGACAGGTCAAGCAAAATGAGAATGCCAGATTGTCCCCTATCCTCACGCCATCGAAGATCGTCCAACACGGTCACCAGTGCAGTCTCAGTTCCATGTCCAGGGCGAAAGCCAAACTGCACATCATCTAGCCTGGTGTTGGATTCTAGGAACTGGGACATGGTCTTGCTGACTAGTCACTCAATGATCTTGACCGGATAAGGTAAAAGAGAGATAGGTCTGTCGTTACTAGCGCAGGTAGGATCAAGTGTTACTTTTTTCAGAAGTGGAGTAACCACAGCCTGTTTCCAACAGGCTGGTACTGATCCAGAAGTCAAAGAGCTATTGCAAATCTGCCGGAGAGTGGGGAAGAGTTCAGAGCCCAATTCCTTCCAGATTTTATGTGGGAGAGGGTCTAAAGGAGAGCCTGATG
The DNA here is from genome assembly GCF_964261635.1 of Lissotriton helveticus. Taxonomy (NCBI): domain Eukaryota; kingdom Metazoa; phylum Chordata; class Amphibia; order Caudata; family Salamandridae; genus Lissotriton; species Lissotriton helveticus. The sequence goes on along the minus strand of NC_136060.1, from coordinate 116,231,736 downwards.
ACACACCAAAGGCGATTCTGTTAATATTCTCCTCCGTGGGTGGCTCAAAGTGGTTTAGAGAGGTCAAGGTACCAATCCCTGCCCCGTTCTCCTTCGCTATACCTCGTGTCCTATCAATTCTACTAGTAGGACCCTCCTTCCCAGTAAGATTGTCCACCTTCAAACCATCAATGATATTACTTATTTTCTCCATACAAAAGGTCGCTAAACTGGTACAGAGAGCTTGGGTTGGGAAGATCTTCGTTTGCGCACATTCAGGAGTAGCAATATCCTTCACTATTTAAAAAATACTTCTGGTGTTGTTTTTAGAGTTCAAGATAATGTCAGCAAAGTATTCTAGTTTTGCTAAACAAATTCCCTTACTGTAATCCACTATTGTAGCCTTCCATGCAGATTTGTCCTAATCAGAATATAGTTTCCTCCATTTCCTCTCTGCCTGCCGACAGTTCAGTTTTAGAGATTTAAGATGTTCATTATACCAGCAAGCTGACGGTCTGCCAGTCTTCTTACAGTTTTTCATAGGAGCGACCTGATCAAGCCTAAACTTAAACTGATCACAAAAATCTGCATAATTATCTTCCACTCGCTTCGCATTGTTAAAATCCTCTTCAAAGGAAAAGATCGAAGATGATGCGGTCTTTCCTTTTATAAGATCTGCTCGTTTAGACAACATACACTACGGGCTTGGTGTCTGAACTGATTCCAGACACCCCACTGGGTATATTGGCCTGTATGCCAGCTAGCTCACGATTCCACTAAAAAACTCCTCTTATCAAGGAGAGAATAGTACTTGGCAACTATTGAACATGACAACCCTAATCCCTCAGAATCGTGTAAACAATGCAATACTTTCGCTCAGTCACTCTTTCTCACTTAGTCTCAGAGATGTACACAGAATAAACGGTATGGAAGTATTCAATAGCATTTATTGAACATTCGTCATTCTAGTGTCAAATAGGTGTGCTGAGACAATCATCAGATAGGAACAGATATAAATGATTAGAAGCACTAGAATGTGAAAGGATGGTAATACTTTTATTATAATCATGAATACAGGCAGGTAAATGAAATACATGACAATAAAATGCGTACTCCTGCAATGCAAGCCTAACTAGATGCACCTAAGAGTACCAATCATGTGTTGGACAACCCACCAGGGATGTTCAGACCACTGTGAGCTGGAGTGTCTGCATGCAGAAATCTCAGCATCTCGCATCAGTGTGTCGGCATGGAAGTCGTGATCTCCTCTGACTCTCTCAGCAAGATGTGATGTTTATATACCCAAAGGTATCCCCAGAGGTTCTACCTTGCTGTGCCACTGTCGGACTTAGGATGACCTCGGGAATGAACATTGTACATAGTTATTATGCTTGAGATGATAGTCCTGCTGAATTTCTGAGAATCCTGAATCCTCATGCATAAAGTATGAGGCTATTATTCAGGGAAAACCTCACGTTCTGTAAGGAGTACTGTAACTAGGTAAAGGGTCAGTCCTAGCAGCTGTTATGTATGAAATGTAGGGATGAATATAGGTAAAAGGTTGTGATGTTACCTGGGCCTATATTGGGATACCTATATGGAATATAACAGCTGCGGATGGTGTCTTCCTGCCGGGGGCGCTTTGGGTCTTCCGAACACGAAGACCGCTGGACAGTTTTTTTTCAAAATGGAGCCGCTACGTTGGTTATAATCGAGACCAACCAATGCACGTCTTACAATACTGATAAACGGTATCGCCATATTAGCATTTTCAGGGTATGTGGAATAAAAGTCCAGTTTAATGTCACGTTTGAGTTTACATTTTTTTAACCGTGTCTAGAGTTTGTCGAGCGGCGCTGAAGAAAATAAAGGTGTGGCTCACCAAACTCTATTTTTTCAATATTTTTAGGCGTTTGGTAAGCAGCGCAGCATGTCATCTGTGCCACACTGCTGTTAAAAGCCTAAAATATTGAAAAAACAGAGTAAAAATGTCCATAAAGCGTGGCGGTGCGCGCTGTTTCAGGAAAGCACTTCCTGAGTGGAATGGGTGAGTATAATTAAAGAAAATAGTGCTCACAGATGGAGATAAAATGGGACAGAGTAACACCACTAGTACAAGGTTCAGTCCTCATGTAAGGTAACAAACGGCAAAAAGGTGGTACTAAGGAGGGACTAACAAGCCTATTACTGAATCAGAAGCCCACTTTTCTAAAGAACAATGACATAAGCCAATAACAAATATGGGTGGAGAGTGGACAAGGCTTCCACAGCATACCCTACTACAGCATGCCTCGCAGAGCGAGCAGCACATGTGCACTGCAGCTAGCCTTGATCTAAAAACGAGGGGTTAAACACGGACACCAAAACACAAGCATGGTACTTATGTGCGTCAGTCAACTCAGTTGATGATCATATTTCAGGCATGCAGGTGGTTGCGGTGAGTGTTGTAAAAAAAAAAGCTATATATAAAGCAGGTGGGAGGAGAGAAGAGAGGTCATCACATGCTGTAGTGTGATGGCCAAACAAAACAATCTCATAGTGAAATCGCCAGCGAGGGAGCTAAGTCCACAAAGGAGGGACATTTAAGCAAATGCACCAATAACATGCAAGCATGGTGTTGTAAATTAATGTTTTTTACTTTTGTTTTTTTGTATGCTGTGGAGTGATATTTGCATAGCACTATTGTCATTGGTATGACCTTGCAGCATTGGAGAAGCAGAAATGGGAAATATGTTATGAGGGAGGGGAGACAAGATTGATATACTGGATGGAAAAAAAGTAACATCCTGGAAAGAGCAATCACTCATAGGGAATGCATGATTAAGTAAAGCAATAGAAGGGAACACTGTAGGGAAGTGGGTGGTGTGAGATGCGTGTGGCGAGGGGCTTATCATTTTCAGAAATGGGACCCTACACCGTGGTGAGGCAAATAAAGCCTTGCGATTAGTTGGATTTATTGTGAGTGGACAGAAGACGTACAGGTATAACAGTATCTCGAGGAATGGGGCACCCACCCACAGAAAATGTTGTTCAAAGAAACATGAGAAAACGAAAGTAGCACTTCACTGGAAAACATTATAAAGTGGCACTAATGTGTGTGGTTGTGAATAAAACCAATAGGGCCACTTTGTGACCACTCTGTCTTGCTTTATTTTGGCTGTACTTTGGAATAGAAAAAGCTACTGGGGTAAAGGAGAGTGCCGTGGAGAGGAGTGTCTTAGAGTGGAGCGGAGTGAAGTGTTATGGAGTGGAGTGTTATGGAGTAGTGTAGAGCTGAGTGGAGTAGACTGTCAGAGTGGAATGGGATAGAGTGGTGTGGGGCAGAGTGGCATAGAGTGGAGTTGAGTAGTGTGTCGCAGAATAGAGTGGAGTAAAGTGGTATAGAGTGTCATGGGGGAGTTGCGTAGAGAATTGTAGAGTGGAGTAGTGTTGTAGAGGGGCATAGAGTGGAGTAGAGTATTGCAGAGTGGCATAGGATAGAGTAGAGTGTCAGAGTGGATTAAAGTTTAATGGAGGAGGGAGTCAAAGTGGAGTATCATAAAGTAGAATGCCATAGAGTGGCCTCGAGTGAAGTGGCTTAGAATGCAGAGGGTTAGCGTCGAGTGGCATAGAAAAATTGCATTTCCAGGGAGGTACGACTGCTGTTAAGCTTGAGGAACCTACTGCAAGGATGGAAAGTCTTCTTTAACATCCAGACTGTAAGGAAAGAGGCAATACACAGGAAATGTAAAAGTTAGATAAGAGCAATTCCATTCCTTTCTTTCTGTGAAGAAAGAAGGGCCCTTCGTCAGTTCTGAGGAATGTTATTCCAGATTGTAGGGGCTACTAAGTAGACAGACAGACTAAGATTTTCTGGCTTTGTGAATTTCAGGATTTTAGGCACCAGTTTTTCTTGGTTTCTGGAATTTATGCCTTTTCTTTAAGATATAAAAATATCTCTGCTAGGTAACTGAGAGTGCAATATTGAGATGTGCTGCATGTTAAGCAAACTCTCCAAAAGTATGCACTGAGCTCAATGGGTAGCCAGACTATGGATTTCTCGGCCAGTGCTGTGTGCTCAGTTTTCTTTATTTTTATTAATTAGTCGCTCTGTAGAGTTTTAGCACTACTTTTGGTGCAATATATTATATTTTGGAAGACCAATAACTCTATTGCCCATCCAGAGTGTGGGGAGAATGCGCCTTCGGAGTATAAGATTCTCTGTGGATCAGTACGGTGGCCTCTATAATTTTAGATGTGTTTGCCAGCGAGGTGACATGGACTTCCATCAACCCTGCACCCGTGCCACTCCTGTCTTCCTCCTCACTGTTTGCTGGTAGGACACCTGCCTGAACCAAAACCTATGAAAGCTAGTTTACAACTGTACTATTCAGCTTAATCTTAGATCTTAGAAGTTAAGGCCAATACGGCAGGCAAGATACAGGGAGAAAAGACATGGAAGAAAATGTGTCGGTGTTCCAGTCTCTCACCTGTGGAACATTTAGGATGTCCACCAAAGGGCCTTCCCAACATCAAGATGGTACTAGAAACTGTGGTTTTGAAGAAGGGTCTTTGTTACTGAACTGCATACTACCAGGACCACCTCAAAGCAGCCCATCCCATAGGCATCTTGCTATGTAAAAGGGAGAGTAACATACAAGTCATGTAGTTTTCCTGATGAGCATTGTCTTCACTAGGCAGACTATTGCTTTTTACAGAAGATACTCATTACGCCCTCCCTAAGGTGTGAGTGAACTTAACTGCTACCATGCATGCACCGAGTCTGAGGCAAGTCAGAAGGACTGAGTGTGCATATAAGAACAAGAAAGCTGGACCCCCAGTGTGCATGTATAGACAGATGCTGTCCTAAACCGCTAAGTGTCCAGCTCCATCAAGAGGGCCATAACAAATAATGCTTCACACAAGATTTGTTGCCATTATGTACAGCTCACGTCATGCATCACTGGTGTAACAATTATGCTTGGACTCTATGCATGCAGTTAGTTTACTAGAGGGAATACAGTTAAAGTGGTCGCACTAGATTGTTTATTTGTCCACGTAAAGCTAGAGATTGAGGGTACAAATAATAAAGATTCTGCTGTAATGTCCTGTTGAATGTATTATTTACTCATGTAGTACTCATGATGTATGTCTCTATACAAGTAAGTTAGGAGTATCCCAGGCTTACTCCAGGAATTAGTGAGGAGTACTAAAAGAGTAAGTCACACCAAATTAGTGCAAGCTCTTGGTCAATTTGCCTTCATTGTGCTTGATTGTGCATAGTGTGCTGCTATGAAAATGGGTGGGCATTTTTCGAGAACTCACACTATTTGTTCTAGAAATTTGCCCCTCTGGTATTACAACGGAGGGTGTACCCCCTGAACAGTTCCTGTGAAAGGGAACAACTCGAACATGTAGTAAGGACGCTACTTAAGAACACTGGGACAACGGATGGCTTCAGACCAAATAAAGCGCATGTCCTCTTATTAGCTTGGAATCATCAATTCTGTCTTTTGTTGGCTCTTCTACATCCTACTATAGTGTGACTGTAACTGATCACTTACTTTGCAGCGCTTTGCCTCTAAAAGATCCCTGCCTTCTGCAGCTGTGTACTTCAATCACATCTGCATGCTATAGCAGTGCAGTCTATCTAACTTAGAACTGATCTACCAGTTCTCCTGCATACAACAGCAGCATGTCTGTCTGTGGCAGATCTCCTACTATGTATCCGCAGTCTTTGTCCTGCTTGCTAATGCAGTGTCCATGCACTCAGTCAAACACCTACCTAGCTTGAGGCAGCCCCCGTCACCACCAGAGCCCCCCACCAAAACAGCTCATTTCTGACCTGCAACCTGCTTTCTAGGGCCTCGTGCATGTCCAGTGGCAAGTGTCCATGCCCACCTGTGACAAATGCACCCCATGTTTGTCAACCTAACCTAGGCGTACGCCTGGACGGCAATGGTGTCAATGGACCCCATCTTTAGCAAAGTAGCCTTTAACATTAGCATGAATCAGCTCGTGTCTGATGAAACCCTGGCCCCTCTGGTCTGCGATCTTAGGCCATGAACAGTTCCTTTTTACAGGGATGTTCAACGGAATCCTCTGACTTAGCTCCGACCTCTGCGGGGATCATCTCGGACCACCAGAGAACACATTGACCCATGTAGTTGCTGATCTCACCAAAACAGCACATTTCTCACCTGCAACCGCTCATTTCCAGACCTCCTGCAAATCTAAGGGAAGAGATCCCTCCCTGGATGAACCCCATCTATATCACAATAGCCCTTGACCTTAGCCTGGATCAGCTAGTGTCTGACGAAACCAGAGACCCTTCTGGTCTGTGAACCTGTGCCAGGAACTATTCACCCTCCTGCGGGAAAGTTCCACTGCCTCACATGACCTAGCCCGTGCCAACTCTGGGTGGGATGATTTCAGACACCAAGGCACACATTGCCCCATCTATTTGCTGATCTCACCTAGTTGCCGTCCTTATCGCATTGTGTGTGCCTGAACAACTGTGTCCCCCATCTGTGGGACAGCAGCCCACTTGTTAGGTCCCCATTCCCAACCCCGCCTGCCTGCTTTGGCTATTCGGGCGAGGAGAATTGTGCTTAACATTTGCACGTCCCTTTGCTTTCTAAATCACGACGCAGGGGAATAGTCATAACTAGAAGTATGTGCCAATGATCAAGGGTGCCCTCCTGCCCTTGCTATGCATCCCTTATCCCTTATGGGATTTTCACCAGCTCAAATCCTTCTGGTGAAACCCCCTAGCCATACCAGCTAAGAGAATGTATCCAATTTCATACAGTGTGCACTGTTTGCGATATGGTGCCTAACATTAAGGGTTGACTAAGTCCTACTTTACCCTCATCCTCGAATATTGCCGAATAGGGGGGCTGGGGCGTTCACACAGCCCAACCCCGGGAAACCCCAGCAGTGAAAAATGACCTGCTCAGTTAAATTTAACTTTTTGTTGATCACTGGACATGCCAAATGTTCTTTTACATAGTAGCTTTTTGTGCTTGACACCTTGTTTCCCCATTTCTTGGGACGGCAGCACACTGTTGGCTGACAGCGTCACCACCCAGCGAGGCAACTATTACTAACCGGACGGGCATTTGCGCCTAACTGCAGGATCATATCACCTGCCCTTGGTTCTGGGGTGCACTTATTTCGCCACATTGACCAGACGGATGCACAAACCCCTTTGATTGCTAAACCCTGGTGAACACCTTCATGGTGTCAAAGCTGGTTTAAAACAATATATGTCTTGCGCCCACTATTGGAGACACCTCACCCTTCCATGCAATTACAACTTACGCAGCGCACCCCTCTTAGCTAACTGCCGTTGAATCACAGATGCACAGTAACTACTGTCCATCTCCGACCCTGACTGCTTTAAACCTGCCAAAGTGACGGAAACCAAGATTCCCAGCTCCTTGTTTAGCTGCAGTACACCTTCAGTGGGTCCGCTCGGAGATACCGCGAACCGCATTTGCCATGCAAACCTTAAGTACGCTATTTCCACCTGTGCGTACCTCTAAATGAGACAGGCTCCACACAGCTGTAAGGCCAGAGACACACATATATGTATTGTGCCCACTATTGGAGACAACTCACCCCTTTGTGGAGTGACAACTACACAGGTGCCTACACAAGTCACCCAACAGACAAGTTGGCCCTGACTACCTTGTGTTCTGGTGCCAGATTTGGAAAGAGCCTTGCCTTCACTTGCTGCCCCCTTGGAAAACACTCAATGCCCATGCTCAGTCCGCAACACGGCGATGCCCTCGTGTAGCATCGAACCCCAGGTCGAATAAGAGTGACAACTCCAACTACTTAAGACTACACCTTGACCATGGGTGGAGTTTAGCTCTTCCCCAAACTTCTGGTAGTGTAACCCACGGTTACGCCTCCTGTTCAGTTCAATTTAGTAATTCATGGCACTGACCCACAGGGGCCTAATGCTGGGCTGTGTAAATGCAGCCCAGGGTGACCTTAAACAATTGGCTTGGTGTGGATGGGTGCTAACATTACCTGTCTGACGTGCAATCCCTTTGACAATCACTCCTGACCAGATGTGCCAATGCAGGTGGAAGAAAGTTATCCAGCGAGCCTTACTTCCTGTCCCAGTTGTCTGAGTAAATTAGTGAAGGATGCACATTTGAACTGGTAGCTGATACTGTTACTTACGCCTGCAAATGCTCTGCTGCTCAGAGCAGCCTGCTAGACAGTGGCACCCATTGAAAGGCGGTGCCGACAGATCTCCACGCACTTAAGGCGGTCCCTCTGAGTAGGGCTCTAATCTAACAGATGCCCCTTGCATTGGATACCGCATCTGGCTGTAAGCCGCTCCATGCACTTAAGGTGGTACCTCTGAGTAGGGCTCTAATCTAACAGATGCCCCTTGCATCGGATACCGCATCTGGCTGTAAGCCGCTCAGTGCTCCTGATGCCTTGGCGCTTCCTGACCCACAGCCAGCTCACCCTGATACAATCTGCTCGTGACTGGGACTCAACAGTGTGGCGAAAGCACGAGACATCCTAGCCTGACCGTAGCTCTTCGCTAGGCTCCCACACCAGAGCCCTACACAAACCTTGTGGCCTAAAACATTCGCCCGGTGGGGCGGCTGCGAATGGACTGCAAACAACTCCTAGGCATTCTCTACCAATGTTGTAAACTGAGTTTCTGGTTGGCTAGTGTATGCACCTAAGCCTGGCCGAACTCACATCTCTAGTCAGGAGAAAGGAATACACACTGAAGCTGACACCTGCCCACCCCCTAGGTAGCTAGGCAGAGACTTTGGCTTATCCCAGAGGCAGTGTAAATTTAATGTGCCAACCGGACTCCCACAGTGGCACACTAGGCACACTACAGAAGAGACTCCATATCAGGTTATTTTAAATTACCCTTTGTATCATCCTTACAAGGGAAACTTAGTTACATCTGCCCTTATTACCCTGTGCTACCAAACCTCATCATGACATCACCGGGATTACATAACTCACTAGGTCAATCGGGCCACCGTCCTATAGCTCAGTTAGCACAACCCTGTGGCTGCTGGTAGGAACTGTATTTAGCATAACACCTTATGCATCCACTCAATCTGCTGTGTACTCTACTAATACTTGTAGCAGGGCGCAAATCATAAGTACCTCATGCCTAATGGAGGCATCACATATCACCCTAGTAATGTGTACAATTGGCTTCACAAAATGACTAGGGTGCAGCTTCTACCCCCTCAAGCTGCCTCGCCCCCCACAACCGCAAAAAACAACAGTCTGCGCCCGTGACAACACAAATGGGGGGGGGGGCGAGAATACACCCCAAAAGACTGGCTAGATCAGCCCTTACTCTCACTCCAACTAGGGTGACCGCCACAGCAGTTCATTCTCTCGCCTTGGTCCACGTGTGACTGCCCCGAGTTTTAGGGTATACGGGCCCCGCTGCCTGCACGAAACCTCTGGCGGCAATAAACTGGCCCGGCATGTCTGCTGCACCGTACTTGGGGCCCCTGGGAGAGGAGGAACAGCCCAGCTGGGTGAGAGGACCTCTAGGCGGGTGCCCTAATCAGCGCACTGCAGCCTCACCACCTGTGAGACCCCGCCCGGCGGCCTGGCCCTTCGATGCGCAGCCAGAAAGCAGGGGTAATAAAGCGTGACCCTTAAGCATTAGCGCATGAGAACAGTAGAACATTTTTATCTCTAAATCCCAATGAACGTAGCCTGCTTCATCTTGGCACTTGTCTGGAAGAACAACTACCATGCGCCCGCTGCACGTGGTGATAAATGCATGCAGGTCCTAGCTGACTGCGTCTCCCATGGCCAGGCATCGTGCGACTACAAATTGCTGCCCCCATCGCCGAAGCCATGCCTGCCCCACAGTCTGGAAGCCACTGCCAGGCGCTGAAGGCAGTGCCACCCCCGCATGCCCGAGACCAGGCACGTGGATCGCCCCCAGGCCTGACCGGGGAGGGTACAAAATTACACCAGGGAAGTTCAACAACCCTTGCATGAGCGGCAGATGGGTCCAAGTGAGAGAACAATGATGCACAACCACAGCACCCCATGGAAACCTCCGAGCATGGGCCATATACCTTGTGCGGCCTACATCTGTATTTGAAAGCACTAGAGCTCGAAAAAGGTATGCAACGGGTCAACCTTATGCTTCACATTCAACAAGCATCTACCGCAATGTGGAGTTCAAGTCTCGCCGACACTGTCTGAAAACTGACGAACTACGTGTGGATACCACTCAATCAGCACACCTGGAACATAATTACATACCTAGGTAGGCTGAGGAACATACAGTCCTCCAATACTGGCCGCCCACACACAATGCGACTCACCTTTACCTCCCTAAGGACTCCTAGTATATGTACTAGGAATAGGATATGCTGTATGCGACCAAAGGCAGAATGGAGTGCAAATGGAAACCCAACACTAGCCCTGCCTCGGGGGTCCTGTCCCCTGGCAACAAACACACGCTCAGCTTGTTATCCAATACCAGGAACGATCGCTGTGGTCTGAACGACCAGGAGCAGAGCACCATCAGGGGGGGCTGTGTAGAACTTGGTGGCCACCCGGTGAGCCCACCCTATGCCGGAGCAAAGGCAAAACCAACCAAAGCAAAGGCGATCCCACCCTCTGGACACTGATCCTGCCACATTGCCCCTTTATAATGCCATTACCCCAGACAAATCAAGAGCCCAGGTTGAAGGGCCAAGAGGCTGCTCTCCCCCCACCCTCTGGCCCCTTGGCTACCGACACTACGGGCCTGGAACCCCTGCCTCCACGTGGCAGAGGCCCCCGTATGGCCTAGGCCGGGTGAGCGCCTCCACCCCACGAATGCGGCAGGAGTAGCTCGGGCCCAAACGCCTGAATGCTGGTCACTCCCCAGGCTGTGGGTAAGCGTGGGCCAGACCGCCTGCTCCCAGGAGAAAATATAACTCCATTCTGCCCCCCAACCAGCAACCAGGCCACCCCCACTGCCCGACAGCAGCTGCCCCCACTAGGGTAGGGACCTGGTGGCCCACGCGGGCCTCCCCCGCAATAGAAGGGGGGGAGCTGAGAGACAAATCCACACTCATCGGCTCATGAAGAGCTGGCGACAGCGATCGAGAGGACCGGGTGCCGTGGTCAAGCTGGGAGGTGAAGAGAAGAGCTAACAACACTCCTCGCTCGCAGCTGAAACCCAGTCTGCGCAGCGGAAGGGGGTGGGGGAAGTTGAAACCACCCCTTTTGGCTGCCCCCTTGTCCCGATCCTTTGCTGCGATTTCAGACAGGCACAGCTGCAACGGATCTCCTGGAACCCATGGGCAAGGAATTACCAATTGGGACGGGGGTCCGACAGGTGGGACGGAGAGGGGAGGTGGCGCGGGGGATTTAGGCAACTAACCTACTCCCCGCCCACGCGAGCTGATGAATGAATGAATTAACCAGATTTGAGAGCGCACGGCCACTCAGCAAAGAGTGTCCCAGAGCTAAGTTGCTCCGACACGCTCGAGTGCGCTTGCTGCCGGCAGCCCCCTGGTACCATGCACCATGTGAGGGGGGTGGGGGGGGTCGCTACGGGGCCTCCCAACGTGGTGGAACGGGGCAGTGCCTACAAATCGTATCATCCCCGGGACAGCAAAGGGAGTGATATAACCAGCAACAGAGCATGTAGCGATCGCCGAGGCATGGCCAGGTTCCTCAATGCCTACGGTCAGCAGCCCTGGCCGCGAGGCTACGCCCTCTACCCGGGGCATGGTGACCAGGTTGAGCGGCAGACCCCACCCCGCACATACCTCTCTGGGTCTCGCTACGCCCAGACGACTGCGCCTCCTCCCCCATGGCGACGCTACGCATCCGGGCCATTCCATGTTCCCTGGGGTACTGTTCAGCCCTTGCTGTTGTTCAAGCAAATTATGCCAGTCCCACCGCAAGTGCATGCGGGCTGTTTCCCCGCTACTCCGCGCCGGGGGCTGATCACCACCCTACCTTGATGTGCACCGGCCGGCTCTTGCCCGAGCCCCGAGTGGACATCCGCCTGGTCCACTCCGGGCCGGACCGAGAGACAGCACCAGGTCAGTCGCGCAGCCAAAAACCTAGCGGGGACTGGGGAAGGCCGCGACGAGGGCTCCTAACGTCAAAAGCCCGCGACCCCCAACCGGAGTGCCAGGCCGCAGCTCGCCAGCTGTTCCGCCTTCCAGAGCCCGCGCCCCCCAAGGCCACCTAGAGCACCAGTGATACTTGGTATCACCCGAGAAGGGGGGGTGGCTGTGACCTGGACGACTCCCTGTCAATCTCTTTCGACGCTCCAGCAACCCGGTCCCAGGGGTCAAAATGCGCATGACAAGAGACGGCAAGTCGCGATGTCGTGTCTGGCGCAAAGAGGATGCCAAAGAGGTGAGTACCCTCACCCGACCTCTGTTCGCTGGAAGTGACGTGCCTAGTGCGCCAAGGCGAAGGACTCCTTCCCGAGTCAAACCCTTAAGCAGTAGGGTGGCGTTTGTGCCCACATGGCGCTAAAGGGCCGCCCGTTTGGAATGGCCCCTGCGGGGGCCGCGGACAGCCGCAATCTGCTAAAGATAGGTGACCTCTGTAACAGAGCAACTCATACAGCCAAGCAAGCTTCTTCTCCTTCAGCCCATGGACTCTAAGCCCACGTGGTTCTCACTCCACGAGATCCGTGGGTACTTTTGAATCAGCCGCTATGGAACGGAGACCTGCTGCTGCATTTCCTTCCCTTCCTACGGCGGAACCCTTGGAGCGCAGGAACGAGCTGATACTAAACCCCCTGCACCAGCTGATCCCTACATCTCGAACCCGAGCCCCCGTAGGCCAATGGGCTGAGGCCTATGGATGGGAATCGTAATGCTAGAAAAAGCCATACAACAAGCAGGATGGCAGCTATGGGCTGCAGACAGCTATGCGGACTAGAGTGTGACCCTGATTTGACCAGTCTGGCCACTATCTTCTACTACCTCGCTTTCGGTAGTTTTCAACTTGTCAATATACAATACAATAAATAGGGCGGTGCTAGGCATGGGCAGTATGGCTGCTGCCCAGGGCCTCGTACTCAGCCCACCAGCATGGGCCCGCACCAGTGCAACAAACCACCAAGCCTCTTGTGAGCCATTGAAAATAGGTGTTTGTATACAATTGGGCTTACAGGAGAGGACCCCTCCCTGAGCATCTCAGGGATAGTGTGGGGAGGAGGACACTTCATCTTGTGCCAGTTGCAAGGAGACACATTTTGTCCTGCAATTAAGCATCCTGCCAGGATGCCCATTGAGAGAAACTGCGGGACACCAGACACCCATTGTCTACACAGTTTTAACTCTCAGCCCCCAAGCTATTCTCACACCTTCAGCCCGATATGAGCTGTGAAAGAGGTTCTTGTGGGTGGCAGAGAGGGGAGCTGCAGCCCATGAGGAGTGTGCACAAAGCAGCTTCTGAAGCCCTGAAGGTGTCACTTATGTAAATTAGAGGGGCCTCGCACTTTCCCCTTCGCCCGGGGCCCCACAAATCTAGAATGGCTCGGACAATAAAGTTATGCTTTTGAATTCTTTCACAATAAATATTACTGATGTACGCTGTCAAATTTCCTCTTATTTCCATGCTCAAGAAGCATTCTTTTAAGCAGGGCTACTCAGAGTGCAGCCCTCCAAATATGTCTCTTTACTACGAATGCGCTTTTCACGCATTCCATTTCAACGTGGTCGTTACAACGGCTGCGTTCAAAGCAAACCATCACATCGCAAGTTGTTACAATGACTTGCAGTAGGGGGCACGCTGGACTTAGGAATAGTATTATTTACTATTCCTACTCCAGTTTGTGCAACAGTAGGGAAGGTGTTGGGCAGCGCGCCCCCTACAGCAAGTCGTTGAAACAACTTGCAATGTAATGGTTCACGTTGAAACAGCGCGTTGTAATGGAATGCGTTGTAGCACATTTGTAGTAAATTATGTCTCCCGGCCCTTCAGACCTTTACAAATGCCCACACTATGAAAAGAAGACGGCGTTGTCATGACATTAATGATGTCATGATAGGAGTCTGCCATCTTAAATTGGGACAATATTAATTAAAAATCGTAGCTAAAGCAATTTTCTCTGCGCATAACCAGCGCGTAATGCGGAAATCAATATAAATAGTGGTGGTCACGATTCTGTTTGTGCAGCGGTGGAAACAGGCACCCTCGGAAAACAGCCTCCAACATTTGATCTTGGTCTTTGAATGCATAGCAAATGTAACAAGAGAAAAACATGATTTATAGCAACTGTAACAACAGAAACACATGATTTACAGCCCTGTTTATAGAAACAACTGAAAAAATCCAGGCTATGTTCAAATGCTTTTAAAGAAAGGGAAAAGTAGTCCCTAACCAGATGCTACAATGGGTCAAGTGGAAGGGTATAAGTACTGGGGCACTGCTCCATGGGAGTAAACAACTGAAGATAAGGAGGGACAAAGAGGAAGGCTTGACCACTAGTAAGCAAGGATTGTTAAAGGACACTGAAACAGACAAATGAAAGTAGAGGGCGGGCTGTGAGCCCACAAAGAACTATATATATTTAAGAATATATTAAAGTATATACAAGAGTTCTCGAGTGCTCGACCTAAAACGCACACATTAACAAAGCCAAAGAGCTCTGCCCAATCTACTTGACTTAGTTAACGTTTTTAAAGATGGCTTGCAGTAAATAAAAACAAAGCACAAAAGGGAGGACAGTGCTGGCCGTCATAGCCAGTAGCGGCTTGTATCGGAGGAGAGAGGCGGGGTGGCGGATAGGGGCCCGGCTGGTAAGGGGCAATAACAAAAAATAAACATTGGTTTCACCTATACAATTGATAAAGAGCTGTTTTCATCAATCCTCATCCCGGAGAAGAAAAGAGCTCCTTGACAGATAACACGGAAGTTGAGAGAGTGTGGCACAGCGGCCACAGCTGCTGACTCGAGGGCTGAGGATCCCGATTTGAGTCTCGGTGTCGCTGCACAAATTACTTATTCTTGCTCATCTGTTATATAATATGCTGCTGCAAGAGTAAAAGGCAAAACTTTATGGAAATACTGTTCCGCCAAAGCGGATGTTAACAGTATTTTGGCGGGAGAAACTGATAAGAGAAGCAGAGGAGGAACATCATTGTTAAATGCAGAAAAGTATGCTGCAGCCAATAGAAATGGAAGAAAGGTAAGTGGCACACTCAGTAACCAATAAATGAGAGGATGCAGGATGTAAGTCCCTTTTAAGTTTATATCAAAAACAACAGATTTCTCAAGCACTGCCCAACCAAAAAAATGGGGAGAAAAAAAGAAATTGCCTGCAGCCCACCGCATTGCCAGTCTTCTGCACCTCTCGTGGCCCCACAGCAGGCACAGGCACTCAGCCTCCCCTGTGGCATGGCTGCCAAGGTTTCAGATTGCTATGTGTGACATTTTCATAAACTTCATTGTAATTATGAGTGACATTTCAATGACTATGAGTGACACTTTTGCAGGAGCAAAATCAAGCAGTGAAGATGAGGGAAATATGCTAGGGCTGAATGAAGAAGCCTTAACACAAAGTCACCTTGGTAGTAAGTTATAGTATTTTACACGACCGGCACGGCACCCACTCAATGCAGCTGCCTGATCGCGTGGTGCCCAAAAAGAATTAGTGTTAATTAAAACACACACACTCAGGTGGCTAGTAACTTACATTACGCCAGCGGTTTCCCCGTTCCCTTAACTGGAAAAATGCCTGGCGGAGCCCCGAGCACCACTATGGGACAAGATGAGCCATGTGATGAAAAGAGCGAATGAGCATCACCAAGCCAGGATCTCGCAGCAAGTACCGACCCTGCACCAGCTGAGGCAACTCAAGCTGCAGCGACTGCATCCCCCAGAGGGGACAGGGATGAGGAGGAGTGGCTCTGTGGTGGTAAGGGAACTCGTAGCAGAGTACCTGAGGACAGGGACTTTCCCAAAGATGTCCTACTTCAACACGCGTTTCGCCAATATATCCAACTTCCTGACAAACTTTGCGCCCTCCCACAAACACATACTTTTTCTATACTGTAAATGCTGCAGGCCCTGTCAGAATTAGTAACTTTAGTTAGATGATGCTTCTCCTACACTTGAACCCATGTAAGACTCCATCCTCTTGGCAACTGAATTCTCTTCGGTGCCAGGGGTCTGTAGATTTTTATACTGCAGCAGACAGCACTTTGGACGCCATTGCCTAAAAACATCTGCCCTCCAACAACAACCTCCTGCCAGCAGCCTACTAGCACAGTTGCAAGCCCCAGGCAGGGGGCTGCCACGCTCCAATAAAACAATTTTAGGCAGCGCTAACAGCGTGAGTGAGCTGAGGCGCTATGCCTTTAATGCGTGACAATGCATTTCAGTGCGGTGATGTGGAGCACCACACTGAAATGTGTTAGTCTAACGCTTAATGTGTGGTACTTGGCAGGACTGCTGCGGCCAATCCTAAAGCTGCTCTCATGCATGATAGCAGCTTCAGGATTCGAGCAAAAAACTCGGAGCTTTAAACAGGGCCAGTTCCTATGAGAGGTTTACAATATCCTCCCTGCCAGCACCCCCTTCTAATGATAAGGTAAGAAACGCTCTAATCATACCACCCCCTCACATTATAATTCGTCCAATCAATTCCGCAAGTTGTAATCTAACAGACGGGGGGCGCTGGGTGGCGCTAGACCTTGATGGCCGCTCTAGCGTAGAGCTCTCGCCCTGCCTGGAGTAAATATCGCCGTAATCCTCATCCTGCCTTTTAGTAGAAGCCCAAAAACGCCACCGAAGTAAACAACAGATCACGCTGCTCACTCGGTGTAACTCTCGGCTCACTAGCTGTCCCAACGAGCCCGATATCGGCAGAAGGAGTTGCCGCGGTGCGCAGCTGGTGCGTGAGCTGGGCCCCTGGACGGCCTGGTGACTTACGCAAGACCGGGGTGGCGCAGGCCGGCTGATCGCCGCACGTTGCGGGCTCGGCGCTAACCATAACAAACAGCTAGGAACTCGCCATCTCTTTGCCGGGTGCGTGGACCCCCTCAAGTTCTGCTGTAGTGCGCGCCCGGAGGTGAGACGTGACTGCCTCCCCTCCCCTCCCCCACCCCCGCCGATAGCCGTTGTCCTCTCCGGACGTAGCAGAGGCGAATTGAGGACCGAGACGAGTTCCTGCAGAACTCCTGGACACGGCTGGGGGCTAGTGAGGCCGGATGACATCGCTGGGGACCGGGGTGCAAAGAGGAACCTACGGTGGGCAATAGCGAGAGACGCTGCGGCGAAGGCTGGTGAGACCGCCATTTTGTCAACTCCAGATTGCCCGGATCCCCGGGTCATTTTGTACGGCGCCTGCTTTAGACCGCCTTGGGCCCCTAAATCCTAGCCAGAACGTCGGAGTGAAAATCGCCTGGTGACGGCGGAACAATTAGGTCGACTGGGAGAGAGGTGAACTGCCGTGGCCTATACCATTATTAGACGCCCTTTTACAATGAACTGCGCCGCTACCATTGCATCGTTGACCCCATAACCTGTCACACAGCCATACCTGTGTCTTTTTGAGTTCCTCGCCCAGGTGGAGGCCCCTGGTCCCCTGGAAGGAGTTGGCTCCACGTGGTGAAAAAAGCTAACATTGATCCTTATCGCGACACACATTCTGGGCTGGCTGCGTGTTGCTCGACAACGAACCCTCATCCCCTCCATATAGAGCGTAGACCTGCATGGACATTGAGACTTTTTGAGGCTGTGGTGACTGGTGAGTTGCTGACGGCGCTTGGGATGCCCCGCCGATTGGGTGCAAGTGGTCTAGCTTGTAAAACACGTTTCCACTCCCCCCCCCTCACAGAAGCTGGGAAGTAGCGGGGCCGCGTGCGCCCAGGTAAATTGGCTTGGAGGAACAACTTCCTAGTACTTTCCTAAAGTGGACCTGCGAAAACAGCTAGTGGGTCGCGCAGGGGCCTCCCGCTCAACTACCTAGCCACAGTCAAATACCACACGGCCCGCCACGATGGGCAAAACTGAACCACGACAGTCGAAATTGTTATTTGACGGGCGTATGACATCGGGCGCAAACTTATAGACCCAAGGTGAGGATGACCCGCCGGAAACGCGAGATGAAGCTTGGAAGGCCCTCCTAGTAACCATGCAACAAAGCCTCACCTCTATAGACTCCAAAATTGACTCCATGAACCATAGGCTGGACAATGTAGCGGCAAAACTAGATGGGCACGAAGAACGCCTTAAGGAAGCTGAACAAAGAGTGTCCGATCTGGAGGATGGAGCTACCTCTAATTGGCAGCAAGTGGCACATATGGAAAAACTATTAAAAGTAATATCAGACAAAAATGAGGAGTTAGAAGCTCGCTCCCGTAGGAACAATGTCCGCATGCTTGGCCTGGCGGAAACAACCAACACGGGCCAACTGGAAGATTACATGGAACGTTTGCTGAGTGATCTTTTCGGACGTGACTCTTTTTCGTCACAATTGGTCATCGAACGGGCACACCGCTCCCTGGCACCCAGGCCCCCTCCGGGAGCTACACCTCGCCCGATCATCAGGAAATTCCTCAATTATCGCGACCGGGAAACAATACTTCGACTGGCGAGGGAGAAGGGGGAAGTGAAGTTCGAAAACACCATCTTGTCCTTTTATCCTGATTTCACCCAGGCGGTACAGGAGGCTCGGCGAAAGTTCCTAGCGGTGAAGAAGCAACTTCAATCCTGCAGTATCCAGTATGCGATTCTCTACCCTGCGAGACTGCGGATTCACCATCGAGGCCGACAGCACATTTTCCAGACACCCCAGCAGGCCGAGGAATATTTGAAGCGAGACAGGAGATCATCCTCACGTGAGGCAGCTGCACGGCGCCGCTCGCGCTCCCACTCTCCCCTGTCAGAACCTTCCTGAGGCATAGTCTCTGCATAGCATCAACCGAGAGCTGGTGGTCTCCCTGGCGGCACGTTGAAGATCAGCTGATTGGTGATGTATAACACTCCTATTGACTTGAAGGCATTTACTGACTCCTGGCCGCTCACCTCCATCCTGTCAGTTCGACCCCTGTGACCCAGGTGGTTGTAGATGGGTGAAATAAGGAGGTGGAGTGGTACGGGCATGAGCCCCTAGTGGCCCCAATGGAGGGCATTACCCATTGTTATCCGATGACTGTTAAAGTTTGGGACTTTTTAGTCTGGGTGCAACAGCGAACTGTTTAGGGGGGGAGGGCAATCCTTTCCTGGCAAGTTGGGGCAGCCAGTGAGGGTGAGGGGGGAGGGGGGGGGGGGGTTAATTGTAATGTTCACTCCGAAGTGTCATTGATATTTGCATTGTACCTAACAGGTGGAGCTATTTCCTCAACGCTAGCCTTAATCGAATTTCCAACATGTGCCTGTCCACCGCTTTATGCCACATACACCTATGTTCTCTATTAACAGTCCTAAGGCAAGCCAGATTATCAGATTAACTTCCTGGAATGCTAGAGGCCTCAATGACCCCAGAAAGCGTAGACAGATTTTGGGAGATTTAGATAGGCACGGGATAAATGTAGCTCTCTTACAGGAGACGCACCTTGCTCCTGGGCACTCTACGCAATTCGCTGCCAGATGGGCCACAAGTCGCACTTTCTCGCCCTATTCTAATTATGCTAGAGCCGTTACAATTCTGATAAAAAGAGCGGTGGCCTTTACACCCACGGGGTTTGACAATGATAGAGAGGGCAGATTTTGTCTGGTTTGGGGGCGCTTATACACACATGATGTTCTATTTGCTAATTTTTATGGCCCCAATGTAGATAACCCTTCCACCTTGCTTACATTATGGAGTAAGATCCAAACACTGGGCATCACGCACGCAATTTGGGGTGGTGACTTTAACACGGCGCTGCGTCCCACCTTGGATAGATCTCGACCACTCCCTTCACACTACACTAACACACAATGCACGCTCTGCGACATAATTGAGGGTAATCACTTGACAGATGCTTGGCGATACGTACATCCTGTACTACGGGAAGGCACACACTATTCTACCTTACACTCCACCTGGGCGCGTTTGGACTATGTCTTCGTCTCTGCGGGAGTGGCTCCCTGGCTACGACACGCAGCCCACCTGGCCCGCACGTTCTCCGATCACTCACCAGTCCTCTTGGAGTTACAGATTCCTCTAGATAGTTCCCCATACCTGTCCTGGCGTCTCAACCCGGCACATTTCATCTGTAGATAGCATTGTTACTGTTTGGGAAGCCTTTAAGGTAACCGTTAGGGGCTGGTGTATTGCCAAAGGAGGCGGTATTTTAAAATCCCTACGCACTGATCTACATAATTTAGAAACCGAACTGAGAGACTTGGAGCGCTCCATTGATCGTTGCCCTGCTGACCTCGAGACTCATGTAGGTATGCGTGATAAACTTTCTGAATACACGCAGGCAGCTGACAAAGAGAGCAAATTCCTGGGACGTCCACACATGGCCCGTGTATACGGGGAGGGTGACAGACCCGGGAAAGCATTAGCGAATGCGGTTAAGCCCCCTAGATTTGCTAATTACGTTACTGAAATACATGATGAGGCTGGCAATATCCATAGGAACCTCCCTGACCTGGTTCGCATATTCCGGGACCACTATCAGGCGCTATACTCCTCGCACAGAACAGAGCCTCTCGACCTCCCCACATACTTTGAGGATGTTGCACTAGCATGGTTGGGGGATGCTCAGCAGAAGTTTCTCCACGCAGAAATAGAATTAGATGAAATTAACGAGGCCATCATGGGCATGCGATCGGGCAAAACTCCAGGCTCGGACGGCCTTCCTATTGATTTTTATAAACTCTTCGCCCCCATTTTGGCCCCCATTCTGAAACAGGTGTACTATACCGCACTGGAGGAAGGCAGTCTGCCCCGTACTATGCATGAGGCTCTCATCACCTCCCTGCTCAAGCCTGGTAACCCCCCCACACACTGTGACTCCTATCGCCCGTTATCCCTTTTAAACTGCGACACCAAGATACTTGCCAAGGTGTTGGCTACACGACTCAACCTCCTCATGGAGCGTTTGGTGCTGCCGGACCAGGCCGGGTTTGTGCCCAACCGTGCTACCTCCCATAACCTTCGCACCCTCCATGCCGTGCTTCAGGACCTCAACCCTAAATGCGACGCTGTGGCAGTGTTCCTAGACACCACCAAGGCCTTTATAATATATGGGGATGCCCTTCAGCTTCCTAGACTGGGTGAAGCTGCTATATCACCAGCCCACAGCTACTGTGTTGCTCAATGGTTCTAGATCCACCCCGTTTAACGTTCAAAGAGGCACCCGCCAAGGCTGCCCTTTATCCCCCATCCTCTTTGCTATTGCAATCGAGCCCTTAGCCGCAACACTTCGACAAAAACATAACCATCGCTCCCTCATTTATCGTACCCGGCCACTCCTTGTCTCGCTTAACGCGGACGATATGACGCTCTATATAGAAAAACCAAGTGATAATTTAAATCCGGTCCTACGCGAAATTACAAAATTTGGAGGTATTGCCGGAGTGCAAATTAACTGGGCCAAATCCGCAATTTTCCCGCTTACAGATAATACACACCCGTTCCAACTTGACTACCCACTAGTGTGGGAGCAGGATGGCTTGAAATACTTGGGCATCTACATTCACAGAGATAAGGACGCACTGATGCGAGCCAACTATGGCACTACACTGGATAAAATCACGGACAATGTTACTAAGTGGCTGCACCTCCCTCTTTCCATGGCGGGCCGCATTGCATTAATTAAGATGACTGTACTGCCAAAATTATTATACCTTTTTATAAACATCCCGTATATTCCCAGCAGTTTCTTTTTTCGCTCCCTCAAATCCCAGATCACGCGAGTGATTTGGGGTGGAAAACAAGCACGCCTTAGTCTCGACACCCTTATGCTTCCTTTTCACCTAGGTGGGTTTGAAGTACCCAACTTTGAAAGATACTATGATTGTGCCCAAGCGCACTTTGCCGTATACTGGTTTCATCCACCACCATACATGGCGCACTTGTCTGTGGAAGATGGTTATAACGCTCCCATAGTCCCAACTGGCTACATTCACACCTCGGTGAGCCAAAGAAGCCGGGATCCCTCCACGGTAGATTGTACGGTGCAGGCCTGGAATCGACTGGTTCGAGCCTGGAAAGTCCATTTGTCTATTCACCCAACCTACCCTTGATAAATGATCCGAGAATACAAGTCACCTGCGAAGTAATATGTCATAAACTGCTTCGGACGCTGGGAATTTGCTGCTGGGGGGACTTATACGTGCAGGGTACTTTCCGAACAGCGGAGCAGTTTTTCGGGGAGGTGTCCCTGTCTGGCATGGATACCTTTCTATTTACTAGACTGAGGCAAAATGTCCCAGCACTTACCCCGTCATTTACCACTGAGACAGACACGTTTGCTCCACTTCACGCCATAGTACAACCCGAAACCCCACGGCACGTAGTATCCATGCTTTACAAACATGCACAGACCACAGCTAGTGTCACTTCCATTAGGGCCAGGGCGGAGTGGGATGGGGACCTTGATGTGCCACTGACAGACGAACAATGGGAAAGCAGTTGCACTCAAACGCGTGCGATTACTGGCTATAATAGACTGCGGCTACTACATTATAAATTCCTTCATCGGATATACCATACACCTGCCAGACTGAAAAGGCTTAATTTGCGCGAATCCGATTGCGGCCTCCACTGTGGCGTGGCTGGTGCAAATTTTATGCACCTAGCGTGGTCCTGCCCCCAGATTGCCAGATTTTGGGAACAAGTTTTTGCTGGTCTTGCAAGCATGCTGGGCGTAGAACTGACTCCATGCCCACTCCAGGCGTTGTTGGGTTTGACACAGTCCGTTGTCACTATCCACAAAAGATTCCTGGCCCTCAGTCTCTTACTGGCCAAGCGCTTAATTGCCTGCCGCTGGGGCAGAGGCCGAGCCCCAAAGTTTAAGTGCTGGATTCGTTCTCTGTCCACTTGGCAGGAGAGTTTACATGATTACGCAGAACTCCAGCCCCCGAGGTCACAGCCTAAAGACATATGGGCACCTTTCACGGCGTATCTCCTTAAGCAGCGGGCAGAAAAGGAAGATGAACGGGCGGGGGCGGATATATCCACTGAAAACTGTTGGACCTGGCCCGGCTCCCGAAACTAACCCCTGAATGTTACGACACAATTACCCTGTTCTTAAGCCTATTTGGGCCCCCTTTTCAACCTACCCGGCACCCCTATGGTCGCCCCTTGGGCAGAGCGCATTGTTAGTAGAGGGTAGGCCCTGCCCAGGTACGGGTGGCATGACCTCGTAGTGTTTTGCAGCCATCTTCGCTTTAGTAGCTTTTCGATCCATCCCCCTTATTATTTATCTGACCCAGGGAACATAGGAACAATATGAGACTGACATCCCTAAAATCAGAATTACGTGATACACTCTTTAGGAAGAGTGCTCTCCACCTCCTAGGTCTAGAAATAGGACTTCTGGGCCGGGACTGTCCCCCAGGCAATCTTGCTGGACGATACTGCGAGGATGTGTATTCCCCGTCTAGAGACAGTGACAGAGCCTGGGGAAACTCCGCCATCTGGTATCTGCTGTCTGCCCTTTAGATTAGAGGGGAGGAGTAGTTTCGGAGCTGCGTTCTGTCCTCCACAATGCCGGTGCCGCTTCCTGCTGGGCGGCTGACGACCCAACCTTCCTGCTTCACAAGATGAGGTGACCCATGACGGGCGCCACCCCCAACCGGGCCACGGGGAGGGAAACCCACGGCCTACATGAAAGGAGATCAATAACATTTTCAGGGATAAAAGAAGGACGCTGGAACTAGAGAATCAGATCTGCTAGGGGAACTTCCGAAGAGGTACCCCGAGAGGCCTCATAAGGCACGACGAGAGTGCCTCTCGCTATCACCAAGGGCCCAGCTGACGCTGTCGCGGCTCCTACCCGGCAGAGAAGGACTTCTGCCCGAAACCATCTGAGCCCTGCTGACATCGTCGCAGCTCCTACCCGGCAGAGAAGGACTTCTGCCCGAAATCACCTGAGCCCTGCTGACGCTGTCGCAGCTCCAAGTCTTCGCCATCACCTGAGCCCATCTGACGCTGTCGCGGCTCCAAGTCTTCGCCATCACCTGAGCCCTGCTGACGCTGTAGCGGCTCCAAGTCTTCATCCTCACCTGAGCCCTGCTGACGCTGTCGCGGCTCCTACCCGGCAGAGAAGGACTTCTGCCCGAAACCATCTGAGCCCTGCTGACATCATCGCGGCTCCTACCCGGCAGAGAAGGACTTCTGCCCGAAACCACCTGAGCCCTGCTGACGGTGTCGCGGCTCCAAGTCTTCGCCTCCACCTGAGCCCTGCTGACGCTGTCACGGCTCCAAGTGTTCGCCTCATCTGAGCCCTGCTGACGCTGTCGCGGCTCCAAGTCTTCGCCATCATCTGAGCCCTGCTGACGCTGTCGCGGCTCCAAGTCTTCGCCTCCACCTGAGCCCCGCTGACGCTGACGCGGCTCCAAGTCCTCCCCTCATCTGAGCCCTGCTGACGCTGTCGCGGCTCTAAGTCTTCGCCATCATCTGAGCCCTGCTGACGCTGTCGCGGCTCCAAGTCTTCGCCTCATCTGAGCCCTGCTGACGCTGTCGCGGCTCCAAGTCTTCGCCATCATCTGAGCCCTGCTGACGCTGTCGCGGCTCCATGTCTTCTCCTCCACCTGAGCCCCGCTGACGGTGTTGCGGCTCCAACTCCTCACCTCATCTGAGCCCTGCTGACGCTGTCGCGGCTCCAAGTCTTCGCCTCATCTGAGCCCTGCTGATGCGGTCGCGGCTCCAAGCTTTCCCCATCCCCACGAGCCCTGCTGACGGTTTCGCGGCTCCAAGCTTTCACCATCACCCGAGCCCTGCGGACGCTGTCGCGGCTCCAAGCTTTCACCATCCCCACAGGTCTGCCGACGCTGTCGTGGCTCGCGCCTGTCTTCCACCTGTACTGACCAGCAATAACGGAGAGTGCGCTCCGCACCCCTGCCCGCACTGCTGAGGGCGCCACGAACTGTGAGAACTCAACCACGAGTCCCCAGCGTACTCCTACCCGCACTGCTGGTGCGCCACAAACTTTGATAGTAGAACCATGGCCTCCTCTTGAGGTACCGTGCGGATTGTATGATTATGCACCCATTGAGAACGTTATATAAAGAAGCCAATATTTTACTAGAACTCTGCGTCATGTCTATTTTGTAGTAGGCCTCTTCTACTACCACGAGCAGTCCGAAATGCTTGGCACGCTATCTAGAGAATAAGCCTGCCTGCCCTAGCTACCATCCTACCAAGGGGAGCAGGCGACATCCTGGGAAGGGCCCCTTCCTTCCTTTATGTGGGAGTGGGGTTCCTACTGGACTGGGGTGCGACCCTCAGCCAGGTGGGGATTCCATTTCTAACAAAAACGTACCACAATCACAGATTATGTAATACTTTCCTCTGCATGTACTTCACAACTGCTCATTGTCTAGTTACAGTATATTTGTATGGTCCTTGGAACGCCTGACTACATGATCAAGGCCCCCTGGTGAACCGCTACCTGTGTCATTATTTGAATGTTGTGCCTACTAGAATGTCTCGCGGAATTGCTCTATTTGGGTCGTTGGGGCCTTTCCCTCCAAGTTGAGGCTACAGGACTTGCCTATGCTTTTATCTTGTTACTTCGGACACTTGACCACTGTTTTATGATAATGTGTTCAGGGTGGGGGGGGTGAGTTGGGGGACATTTATTGAACACTCTTTCATGTAACTGATTATTGCTCAACGCTGCTTTGCATGGGAAGATGCCATTATTTCACTCAACTATACTATGTATACCTACTTGACTTTGTTGCATTGATGTACCATGCTTTCAAGAATCAATAAAGGTTTTTGAAACTTAAAAAAAAAAAGTTGTAATCTGACAGACCCACCTAAACAATTAACTGGGTTAGATTGTAACCCCTGTTCAATCCCCAGACAGGCTCTTGAAATATGAAGCCTATTAGACTCAGAGAAACCCGACTTTTTCTTGGTCACTGAAACTTGGCTCCATGAGTCTGCCCTCCCTGACATTGCGATCACATCCCCTTGGACTATTAGCTGATAAGACTCGATAGGAGCAATAAGAGAGGTGGCGGGCTAGCAATTGCATTCAGGGCCCTTTCAAAGATTAGTATATTGGAAACCTTCCTCTTGGAATGGGGAGAACTCTGTATTTTTAGAATGGAGAACCCTACCAATGGAACTTGGAGAGGTGCCTTAGTTTACCAGCCCCCCGGTGCTAAAACACATTTTACCAATCATTTGATTGAGCCTATCGCACCTCATGTACTAGCAGCCGACAATTTTCTTTTAATCGGAGAGTTTAACTTTCATGCTGAACTCCTATCAGACACCAACACCAGTCTTCTGATTTCTATTCTAAATACTCTGTGCCTCCACCAGTTGGTAGCTGGATCCACCCATTCAGCAGGTCACACCCTTGACATCCTGTTTACCAACACCCCTCATATTAAAGTTGAGCCCCCTATCCCAGTCCTTTGGTCAGACCATCATTTATTTAAGTTCTCTTTACAGTGCGCCCCTACTTACAGCAACCCTTGCCAAGAACAGAAGTGGAGCAGACCCTGGAAGAAAGTCAGATTAGCTACTTTCTCTCACCATTTCAGAAGTCTGCTCTTGACTAACACAGACAACCTAAATTCCCCATTTGAACCTTCGAAAAGGCAATTTCCCATGCCCTGGACATTATTGCCCCCTTGACTAAAGTCAAACGCAACCTTAAAACGTCATCTTGGTTTACTACTGCCTTAAAATCTGATAAGCTAGCGAGCAGGAAAGTCGAACGTAAATGGAGAAGCTCTAAAAGCACAGAGGACAGGCAGGCCTATAAACGTATTCATATGCGTTATCTTGATCCTATATTAAGACAGAAAAATAAGACCTCCGACTCTTACAAGAAACTCTATAAAATATTAAAAGAATTTACCAGTCCCATATCCTGCCAGTCCGAACACCTATCTCACAGGATTGGTTGGAGACACTGTCACTTTCTTTGAGGAAAAAATCAACACCATCCATAGCCTCTTTCCTAACCAGCCATGTAAATATTTGCACCACGGCCCAACTGTGAACTCACATCCTCTTCAATGTTTTTAAACAAATTCACCGAATTTACACAAGAGGATGTAAGTAATGCCCTCTCTAAGATCAAATCAGGCTCCCCCCGCCGACCCAGTCTTACCTGTCCATTATTGGACCAGCTCTTCTTACAAGCCCTTTCTGAGCTCTTCAACCTATCCTTACGTCATTCAGCAGTTCCCATAAAATGGAATGTGGCAATGTCCAAGCCTATTTTTAAAAAGCCCACTTAGGACCACAAGGAACCAAACAGCTACCGGCCCATCTCCCTTCTCCCTTTTTTCTGGAAAGCTTTGGAGTTACTATTCAACAGGCAACTCTCAACTTTCCCAGAAAGTAATAAACTGTTGGAACCTTCCCAATTTGGGTTTCAGGCAGCTCACATCACAGAAATATCACTGTAGAGATAGTTGATAACATCAGACTCTCCTTGGACTCCAGTCAGTCAGTCATGCTGGTCCTACTCAATCTATCGGCTGCCTTTGACATCATCTCCCACGGGACGCTCGTGAATCGTCTGTGGGAGATGGGAGTCAGGGGTACTGCCTTGAACTGGCTTAGCAGATACCTAACTGATCGACTCTCAAAGATACATATTGGTACCTTGGTCTCCCGCAGTCAAAGGATAGACAAGGGAGTACCCCAGGGTTTCACTTTAAGCCCCGCGCTTTTCAACCTATACGTGGCACCCCTAGCCAGCGTGATTAGATAGCATGGTTTTAACACCTTGTCGTATGCAGACGACCCGCAATTACAGATTACTCTTGGCCCTGATCCAACGAACTTCAAACTCCGATTTATGAACTGCATGACTGACATCAACATCTGGATGCAAACCAATCACCTACAACTTAATGCCATTAAAATGGAGATCCTTCTTTTTGGGAAAGCTCAAACTATGTGGTCCAATGATTGGTGACCTCCCAATCTCGGCCCCTGTCCATCTCCCAAATCGGTGGTCCGTAACCTTGGGGTGATGATTGATAACTTGTCTATGACATATCGTTTTAATCATGTGACTAGCATTTGCTATGGACTAATGTGCATTCCCCGCAAGATCTTACAGTGGATCCCAGTTGTATCCAGGATGCCGCTGGTTCAGAGACTGATCATCAGTCAGCTTGATTACAGAAACGCCCTGATGGCCTCTATCAATGCAGAGCTTCTTACCAAACTTCAGGTGCTACAAAACACAGCCGCCAGGCTTGTATTAAATCTACCCTCACGATCCCCGTCGGCACCAAGTCTGAGATCTCTCATTGGCTGCCCATCAGGAAACACATTCATTTTAAGATCAATTGCCTGGTCCACAAGACCATCTTTGGGAACGGACTGTGTTATCTCGCCAAAAAACTCATCTTAGGTCCTCAACCAAATATCTCCTCACCCCCTTTAAGATTCCTACTGCCAGGAACAGTGGCAGATCCTTTTCATATCTTACCACTACTCTGTGGACTTCGCTTCGATTGCAGTAACGTAAGGAAACCAATCACAGACAATTTTGCAAAACTCTAAAAACCTGGCTGTTCTAATCTTTTCTTCTCCCTTGCTGGCACTTTCCGTTCTCTTTCCTTCACGTTTTAGGGTTTAGGCAAGCGCTTTGAGTCCCCCGGGTGATATGTGCGCTCAGAAAAATCCTATGACTTATTATGGAACAGGGTAGAGAGATTTTCGCTCTATGTGGCCATTTTGGATAGCACACAGCCCCGCCTCCCAGCTTTATGGTGTTAGCAAAATGTTCAACAAACACACTTTCTGAAATAATGGTGGTACTGGAACATGAATTAAACAGTATCTTTAATCTAACATCGTTCACACGAGCAAAGTCAAATGGATGATCATTATCTCTACATACTAGCGGTAGCAAAACATCTTCACATACTCCCTTAACTGTGTTTCTGTCACATTACTACTGCAACATACAACAAAATGCCCAAAGCAGTTGCACAATACTTTAAAGCTGGAAATAACTTAGTTATAATTAACCATATCACTAGTCTTGACATATTTAAAACGCTGACCATCAAATGAAAATTATTTTTTTCTTGCGACACTCTACATTTGTTTCTTCTTTTCTTTATTTTGTGAATTCTCTGTTTATTTGTAGACATGGTCAACCTTTGTTATGTCGTGTTTTTGATAACACCCATATATTTTCCCGGGTTTAACTCTTTTAGCAACCAAATCCAGCATAAAGGTTTTGGTTGCTAAACCCTTAAACACAACACTTCATGTATTCTTAAATTATTACAGTGCATTACAAATATGATTGATTTTCACACTGACACAAATTTGCAGGTGCTCACCAGTTTCCTTAAAGCTGTCATGTATTCTTCAACAATCTCTGAGTCTTCTTGCTTCCTTTTCCCCCTTACAATACCTGTCTGTGAACGGTTTATGTGAGGCAAATAATGTATGTCTACTTTCTTAAGACAAATCTCAAATTCATTCAAACTACTTTCATCTATGGGTTCAAATCAGGTAGGTGTTCCAGTACTTCTTTTCCCTCTGCCACCAATCTATGCAATAATAATGCAATAATAATGCGCATTACAAAAAGTTCTCTATGTGTCCCAAACCAACATACAATAATTGCTAGAAGTAATACTCTACATGAATACTGGCCGCAATAATCTAGTTGAAAAGTGGATAAGGAACTCACGTTCAGTAATGATTGATAAAAAAACAAGTTTCTCTTGAGAAAAATAAAATAAGAGCATTAATACATTGTTAGATCCTTGACAAGAGTATGCGGCTCACTGAGCTTCAGTTTCTTATATTCACTGAGTCTCCCCCTTCGCCTGGACTAATGACGCCCACTCACAACCGAAAAACGAGTACAATGCACTCTACAGAAACATGACCTTCCTTTCTTTGGGGATGTGTTCCCGGATGGACATGTCCTGTCCCACAATCCCGAACTTACACACACCGACACCCTTAAACAAGCTGATGTAGATGGGGTTCGGAGGCAGTGGGAGAGAGGACTGGGTTTTCTGCTGCACACAGACTAAACTATTTTCCCCAAACCACAGACACAAGCTTCTGCATTTCCACTTTCTACATAGAGCCAGATCCACTCAGTGCCCAAATTCAGAGGCCAGGAGTGGATTTTCCACATCTAGTCTGGACCTGCCCGCCAGAAGCAATGTACTGGACTGAAGCTTTCTAGGTCCACTCTAAGATGATTTCCATGCCTGTCGGTACGTCCCCATTTATGGCACTCCTAGGCAATGTTTCCCCAATTCCCACAACTACTCGCAGATTTTCTGCTATTGCACTTCTCCTGGCCAAGCAGGAGATTGCTTTCCATTGGGGCAGTTGTATACGCTTTACCGTTAAACCTGGCTCCGCAGCACGACTTTCTGTGTCCTGACGAGTGAGGTGTATTGCTCTCCACTGCTCCTTAAAGATCACGCTAAAGATATTTGGCAGCCTCTCAGACTGTATCCCCTTACATTGAATCCAGACTCCCCCACCCCTCAAGCGCCTCTCAATGCACCCCCCTCAGACAGCTCCAGCCAGGACACTGACATGTGATGTCCCATACTCTATCCCATGGTCCCTGCCTGCAGAGATCCACTTTCTCTGCTTATTATTTGACTCCTCAACAATTGTCTGCTATCTCGCTAATCCTTACTATCATTATTGACATGTATTACACACATGCAACAAGTCCTGCAATGTATTGCTATGCAACGTCTCACCTTTATCTTGTCACTATTGTCTCTTGTTTCTATGCCATGGAGCTGAAAATCATTAAATTAAGATTTAAAAATTAAAGATCCCTGACAAAGTAAATTGATTGATATGGTTTATGGTGCAAAGTGAGCCTTAACACCGAAAAGCAAATACCAAGGCAATATTTTTTATGTCAAGTGTTGTGCCTGTCATTGCAAATGTAAATAAAAAATGGTATAAGGAGGAGCTACGCGCGCATCCGAGATGGCCGCGTGAGCACAGGGCTCCAAAGTCCCTCGCCGCCCTCCGCATATATCCTGAAAGATATCCTGACTTTGACTACGGGTTCTTGAAGATGAACCTCAGCTGACACCTTAGCTGTTTTCAAAATTTCATTTGGACTTCGGGAACCGCATATACGCCGATCGGAGTTTTTGAGGCCCGCCCTACGGCGACACCGGGAGCTGGCACGCCAAGACGCCGGGGAGTAGTTGAACAACAACGGCCTGAGGGGCTACCCCTGTTGCCCGGAGTTGACTTTCATTTTCGTTTTTGGCCTCAGGCCTCCTCTGATTGCGTGATTGCCTCGCGCCCCCACCGAGGTCTAGCCTAACTCTGCTTCTTTATTATACGCCAACGGTCGTGAGGGCTTGGGTGTTGGGCTGATCTGCTGCTTTTGCCCTTTCGGCCCACTTTCGTAATCTTCAGTGGTCTGGTGGTGAGCGGCCATTTTCACCAGGTCTCGCGGGGCCCTTCAGGGCTCACCATTCAAAATGACTACCAGGCCTGACAACGAGAAGCGGAAGACTAAAACGCCTCTAGGTGGGGGACCGATTCAAACCAATGTCATGGATCGCTATACCCAACCCAAGGGGTCCCCCGGTGGCACCAGCCAAGCTTTGGAGGGCCCCAATGACGACCCGACTGCGTTGACCGAATTGACTCTGCAGGTTGTCATGGGCGCCATTGCCAACATGAAGGCTTCCATTGGTCAGCAATATGAGGCTCTCGCTCTCAAAATTTGACACTGTAGCAGTTGATGTTACTTTGATCAGAGCTGATTTGTCGAAGACCAATGAAAGGGTCAAGTCTCTAGACCTGAAGACTTCTAGCCTCACGACCGATGTGTCTGATCTGCAGACGGAAGTTGGAAACTTGCGCTCCTCCAACGATCTCATAGCCCATCGACTCGAGGATTTTGAAAACAGGGCCCGACGCATCAACATACGCCTTATTGGGGTCCCTGAAAATTCTGGTACTCTGGCAACGGATCTCCTTGTGGAAGACCTCGTCTTGAATCATCTTGCCCCTACAGGCCTGAGTAAATTCTTTGCCGTGGAGTGTGCCCATCGAGTGACGGGCGGAAAACCGAAGTCAGGCGCCTCTCCGAGACCTATCATCACCAAGATCTTCAATTTCAGGGACAGAAACACTATCCTGCAGGCCTCGAGAGTAAGTGGCCCCGTAAAAGTCGAGAACACGATGGTGAGTTTTTACCCGGACTTCACTCAGCTTGTTCAGAGGCAAAGGATGGGCTTTCAGGGAGTGAAGCGAATGTTGAGAGACTTGGGCCTGAAATATGCAATGCTATTTCCAACCAGGCTACGTGTCGAATACGAAGACCGGACTTTCTTCTTTGATCGTCCTGATGGAGTTAGTGACTGGCTGGATACCCTTCCCACACAGACTGACTCAACCGGGCATCCGGGTGGAGCCGAGGGTGGCGTATCGGAACAAGAGTGACATTATGATTCCTGATTTCTGAACACTTCACATGTTATTCAGCTGGGTTCGATACTTCTTCTATTACTGTGTTCTATTGCTGTATACCCGAGGGTGGCGGGGGGTGGGACTCTTTCCTCCTCAGGGGTTTCTTTTGTAGACTAGTTTAATGATAGGGCAACAGGCACACTGCAAGTTGGGGTGGCTTTTGAGTCTAACGCAGGGGTGCAGGGTGGGGGGCCTTGTAACGGGTTCTAATTGGGGGGTGGAGGGGGGTTCTTGGGTGTTTGTGAGTTTCCTTCAAGGCAACCTATCTTTTTTCTTCCTGATCTGGTCATATGTGTTCGTTATGGGGTGGATTCAGCACTTCTTTCCGGGATGGGGGGTAGTGGCTTGAAACTAATGTGTTGGAATGTCAATGGGTTGGGGGATAGGATAAAATGGGTTGTGGCCTCTCCCCTGATATTGTGTTATTGCAGGAAACGCATCTGGTTGGGAACACGTGCCATGCCATGAATCGGCGAGGGTATCGTCTTGTGGCACACTCTGGCTTTACCTCTGGTTTTAGGGGTGTGGGTATCCTCGTCAGGTCCTCCCTCCCTTTGGCAATCGATGTGATTATTGACGACAGGGGGCGCTACGCTGCTCTCACTGGTAGATGGGAGGGGAGGACTGTCTCATTTGTTACTGTATTTATCCCGCCGGGTCTACAGACCTCGACTTTTGCGGATCTTGGGCGTGTAGTACTGGGGCTCCCAGAGGGCATCTTGGTGATGGGCAAAGACTTCAACTCGGTTGTCTCTGGTAACGTGGATCGTTACCCCCCCAGGGATCTTATCAAGTCGCAATCCTGGTTGAGTGGGTTCTTGGAGACACTGGGTCTGGTAGACTGTTGGAGGTTGCTGCACTCGGATCAGGTGCAATACACCTTCCACTCTGGAGCCCATGGCAGTCTGTCCAGACTCGACTATGTTCTGGTGCCGGCGGCGCTGTCCTCCTCCATCAGGGAGGTGAGGCACCTCACCCGGGGCATATCCGATCACTCCCCATTGTGGCTTAGCATGGATACTACTATGAGTAGTGAGGGACGAGTCGCGCCAATCAACCCCTGGTTTCTTCGCAATCCCAAGACCCGTGCTGAGTTGATGAAATCCCTCGATCATTATTTTGTTGAAAATGTGGGGTCTGTGTCATCTGCTGTATCGTTGTGGGAAGCTTTTAAGACTGTGATACGTGGGCAGGCTTTATCTCTAAACGCTAACGCCAAGAAAAGTAAGCATGAAGAGGTGGTCTGTTTGGAGGCGGAGATAGCCGAGCTGGAGAGTGACTTGGAGCTCGGAGTGTCCCATGCCAAGCTTCATTCCCTCAGCCTCAAACAATTAGATTAGAGAACCCTGGTTACCAATGCTGCAAGAGTCATGAGCAGGGAACAGCAGGGCAGACTGTATGATGTTGGGGATAAGGCGGGTAAATTGATTGCGTGGCTGGACAAGAAAGAAAGGGCGAGTCGTGTAGTTCCTGTGATTGAGAACCTTGACGGAGTGTGCGTGACTGACCGGGCTGAAATTGTTGAATGCTTTGTGGAGCACTTCCGAACTGTGTATGCTCCGGTCTCTGACAGACCGGAGGAAGACTCATTTGTTGCCCAGCGATATTACTTTGCCCTGCCTGTCTGAGGCTGACAGAGACCTGATGGACGCGGCGCTTTCTGCTGATGAGGTGGCTACTGCCATTCGTTCAGTGCGCTCTGGCAAGGCCATGAGTCCCAATGGTCTGCCCATTGAACTGTATAAATTGTGTCCAGACAAAATGGCTCCGTATCTTCGCGATATGTTTCTAGAGTCGCGAGACACTGGCTCCCTTCCACGTGACAAGCGTCTTGCTAATATCGTGGTGATTCATAAGGAGGGGAAGCCACGGGATTGCTGTTCATCTTATAGACCAATCTCGCTTCTAAACGCTGAACCGAAAATTCTTGCCAAGATATTAGCTGACCGCCTGACGAATGTTATCAGCGACCTGATCCACCCGGACCAGTCCCGTTTTATCCCGCACCGTAGAACGGCGCTCAACCTGCGGTGCTTGCACGGTGTTCTCGCAAGGGCGGCGTCTTTTCGTGAGCCGGCCATCTTGGCTTCCTTGGATGCTACGATGGCCTTCGAAACGCTAGAGTGGCCTTATCTCTGGGCCGCTCTTGTGAAATTCGGATTCGGCCCCGGGTTTATCGGCTGGGTGAAACTTTTGTATGCGGAGCCACTAGCGCAGGTGGTTGTGAATGGTCGAATCTCTGCGTCTTTTGTCCTCGGGAGGGGCACGCGGCAGGGCTGCCCCTTGTCACCACTGCTTTTCGCGCTTGCCCTTGAGCCGCTGGCCGCCTGGTTGCGCTGGGAGCCCTCGATTAGGGGGATCCAGTTATCCCCGGACTTTGAGGATCGCGTCTCGCTCTATGCGGATGATATCTTGTTGTACCTTACGTCCCCTCGAAAATCTCTGAATGTTTTGTTCGATGTGCTTACTTTGTTTGGGAAGAACTCGGGCCTCGTGATCAACTGGGCTAAATCCTGTGTATACGTGCTCGCGGCCGGTCCCCCTCCCCTGCCTCGCAGGTGCCCCATTCGGGTCTCTCCGATGGGCTTTAAGTACTTGGGGATTTTTATATCTTTGGACCCCGTGGCTCGATATGAACGTAATCTGCTCCCTCCTCTTTAGAGATTGAGACTTGATGTTGTGCGCTGGCGCGGTTTGCCTCTATCACCGCTCGGGCGCGCAGCCCTTTTTAAAATGATGTCTCTGCCGCGGTTTTTGTACGCGCTTCAGAATACGTTCGATATTATTCAGGCGAGCTACTTTCGAGAGGTTGAGAGCCTGCAGAGCCGGTTAATGTGGGATGGACGTTCCCGTATTGCCCTCGCTAAACTCACTCTTCCCTGGTATGACAGGGGTATAGCGCTGCCGGATACCAGGCGTTATTATTGGGCCTCGCAGCTGAGTGCGATCAATCATGCAACGTACGCTCCAGCTCCTAACCCGGCATTCGAGATGGATAAGTATTTGCTACCGGGAGGGGACTACAGAAGGGCGCTCTACTCCAAGGAGGCGGGCAAGAATTTATCTGGACCTACCAAGATTGCTGTACGCGTGTGGCATGATGCGAATGCGTCTGTGGGATGGAGAGATCGATTGACTCGTGCGACCCCGTTGTATGCGTCTGAAAGGTTGGGATGTCTCTGGAAAAAGAAAGGGTTTAAAAAATGGGATATGATTGGTATTAGCAGCGTGGGCGATCTTTGGGTCAAGGGCAAAATCAAGACCTTTGCACCATTAAAGACAGAATATGAATTGAGTGACAGGGAATTCTTCCGGTATGCACAGATTCACCATGCTTTAAATTTGGTTCTCCCTGCGGGTACCGTCATCCCCGAGTCCTCCCCCCTTGAAGATAGGGTCCTTGACGGCCACGTCCCCGACAGTACCATTTCCTTTATATATAAGAAGTTGATCAATACCCGGGTGGATCTGCTGGTGCGTCTCAGGGAGGTTTGGACCGGTGATGGTTTGGAGCTGGACGACGAGGATTGGCAAGCTGCATTATCCTCGCCTAAAGAAGTTGCGATTCCTGCCCGTCTCCGACTCGTTCAGCTCAAAATCTTACATCGTGTATATATTACTGGTCCACACTTGATTCGTAAGGGTTATTCCTCAGATGGGTTATGTAAGCGTGGTTGTGGGATGCTTGGAACTTTCCTCCATATACTTTAGGAGTGTCCGGAGGTGGTGACGTTCTGGAATAGTGTGCATGCCGTGATGGGAAGGGTCACGGGAGTGGTGTTGTTGCCAGAGGCCAGACGCTGCCTGTTAAATGTGTGGGAGCCGAATGATTATAGTGTGGCCCAGACGCAGTGGGCGACCCTTGGGAATATGATCGCTAAAAGAGATATTGCGCAGTTGTGGGGCTCCCAATGGCCGCCCACGGTTTCGGTATGGAGGGAGAATATGGATTGGTGTATGTTCAGAGAGAAGACTGTGTATGTGGCGCGGGGCAAACCTAGGAAATGGAATAGCATCTGGAGCCAATGGAACGCATACCGTGGAAATATATGTACGCCTCCATTCGTGGAAAACCCCGAAGTCCCCCTGTCCCCCTGATCCGACATTCCATATATTGCGTGCTTTATGTTATTTCTAATTTGTTTCCCCGCTGGCCCCCTCCCCACACCATGTGCCATTGATCTACTGTGTAACATCGTGCCTAGGTGTCCTCCTCTGTGAACACATGTCCATGTACACTGTTTTTTGCCTTGTATGTTGTTTTTTTTCTTCTTTTAATAAATTTTTTTTTTTTAAATGGTATAAGTACAAACTAAACATTATTGCTCAAATTTCTGTAGTTTAACACAGCAGGAGTGCTTGTCACCAATGGAATAATTCTCCCAGCACAATATGCCTGAAGCTTTTACATAATCAATTGGTGTGACTGTTACCACAGTAAATACAGGCACAAAGAACCAATATTGCTCAAATTCCTTAAATATGATATAGCAGGTATGCTTGTCAACGAGGAAAATGCAGGCAAGTACAAAATAATACATTTCCCAAATCTGTAAAGTTTCTGTGAAGAACAGAATCAGTCAACCAACAAGCTAGATATGTTTCTGCTGAGCAATATCACAATCAAAAATAAATAAATAGAGATGTTGTTTTAGGTCAAGCCTAGAGCCTAGAGCAGGACTTGCTGTACTGGAGTATGGAATACAAGCCTTGGCCACTCTCTGCCCATATTTGTAATTGGCTTCTGTCTCTGTCCTTCGTAAATGCAGGCTTCTGAGTCAGCAATCGGCATGTTAGTCCCTCCTTAGTACCGCCTGGTCTTCATTTGTAACCTCCCATGGTTACTGGCCCTTTTACTTCGATGTGTTAATTATTCTTGTAAGCACTATTTTCTTTGAGTTTCTCTTACTGAAGACACGACGTGCTTTGCTTACATTCATGGCGGCCACTTCTTTCCAATGAGCGAGACCTA
This sequence comes from Lissotriton helveticus, assembly GCF_964261635.1. Classification (NCBI taxonomy): domain Eukaryota; kingdom Metazoa; phylum Chordata; class Amphibia; order Caudata; family Salamandridae; genus Lissotriton; species Lissotriton helveticus. The sequence goes on along the minus strand of NC_136060.1, from coordinate 116,194,222 downwards.
TTGCATTGCAAATATTTTGTGGGGTTTATTGCCATGGCGCCCGCTTCACGGGCCACAATGCAAATAACTTAAATATGAAGTAATCTGTTTCCTTCCCATTTGCCTGTCCACATAATTGCCCCACAAATCCCACAATAGTTTTTATCAGGCTCGCCATCCCTCCTCTATCGCCACCCCTCCGCTATTAATGCATTTTATTTTATTTTCAACTATTGCACAGGATGTTAAATCGAGGTTGGGGCTCGAACATGGATCCCGAGCTGCGAAGTCTGCAGCTCTGATTACTGTGCTACGTTCTCTCGCTCTGGGGATCCATGCTGGAGTCTCCGTTTGTTTGCCTACAGCGACACATTAGGAGCAGCTAGCTCTGCAGCCTTTTTGTTGCATTTTTGTAGCGCTTTTGATGAGTACCAGTTACATTACACAATGACAGTTTCATATATTTCGTCGACACGGGGAGATTATTCGGCAGCTCAGGACATTACTTAAATGCCTTTAACAGAGGAGCCGATTAATCTACCGGTGCCTACAAAAACAAGAAACTGTCATTGTATAATGTAGGTGGAGATCGTTAGAAAGCGTTGCTGGTTACCATTTTAAACAAGCAGTATTAGTAACAGCAAAGCCTGTGCCACGCTCCTGCGATCAGCTGGCAACGATACACGCACTAGAAATGTTATGAGCGTGGCATAGGCTTTCCTGTCACTGACAAGAATGCCTGCAAAAAAACTGACTCCTCAAATATGAGCATTCAGTTGCCTTTAAAATAGGTGCGTTCTCCAAAAGCTCTTTCTGAAACTGTTTGCTGTCAAGATGGCAGGACAAATTCTTGTAATTCTGTCTCTGGAAGCATCGATACTTCAGCTTTCTAACTGCTGCAGGCAGTGAGGAAGGGATTTTTGAAGCCACTTTAACCTATTTCCCGCTCTCTGAAGTGGGAAATACAAGCAGACATCTGCTAGCCAGCTTCTATCGCCAAGCAAATGGCAACTGCTGAAGCCAGAACCACTGATTCTGGTCAATGAAACTTAATTTGGAAAGACCACTATTGTGAGAAAAAATCTCCAGACGGGCTAATTAAAATGGCTGTGTAAATTTGTTAAGCCAATCTACCACCACGTGGGATTGGTGCATGTGTGTACTGTTGGAGATGGCTGTGGGTGGGAGTACAGAGATCCGTGCACATCCAGGCTTGTAAAACACCATTTCCATCACATTCCAGTGAGACCGTAATGTGTTTTTCTGCTCTATGTTCTTTAAAGGTGTCTACTTTTATTAACAAGATATTTGTGTTTAGTAAGAAAACGTATTTAACTAGAGGACTGATACACATGGGTTTCCATTATGATCGCTAGTTTCACAGGAGCTCAAAATTGCACTAGTGCTACACCTCCTGTGAGGATGTGGCCTCACAGCTACAGCTGCTGACTTTGTAGCAGGGGAACCAGGTTCAACCCTTGGCGTCAGCTCAGCACTCTGGGATTCTGGGCAAATCACCGATTGTTTTTGTATAAAAATATTCTTTTCGTTTTTTTATTTTCTAGAACCAAGCAAGCCTGGAACAGGTAAGCAATAAATACTTTACAATAGTAATGTAGCTTGTAAACAGTTTGAATTGCAATAGTACAGTATTGTTTCAGAGAAATGCAATGATGTGTAAATACAGTACATGGACTTGAATGGGATTTTCAGTAAAATACCAGGTAAGTTACTTTTTGGATTACTTTTCTTACTCAGATAAGTATGCCTGGATACTACTCTGGGACATTTCCTGCAAACAGGTAAGTAAAATCGTTTTTGTTAAACAGTGTAAATTTAAAGAATTTCTTTAGGTTTTCAAACTCCACACAGACATTTTTCAAAGAAAAACAGTCAATGTTATCCTATGGAGGAAAATATGGTTATTGGTTTTGAGGTAAGTATATGATAGTGGGAGCTGAGGTTCTGGGGGTAGACTCAGGGGGGCCAGTGATGCACTCTCGTTACACCCTCAGCGGCACTAGGGCGGCCGGGTGCAGAGTGTTGAGGCCCAATGTTATCCATAGGGGGATAGGGGGCCTCCGGTTGGTGGCTGATGACGAGCAGGCCACTTGGCTGTGGGAGCTAAGCTCCTGGACTTTAGCTCAGGGCAAATGGGCAAACAAGCCAGCACAAAAGGTGCACCCTCAGTGGCGCTGGGGCTGCCGGGTGCAGAGTGCTGTATTGATGTTGGGTGCCCTGTTGTTTTCAATGGGGATTTTCGTTTTTGGTTTTTAGCTGCAGGCTCGGTCCAGGAAGACTTCTGGGAGAAACCAACAGCTGGGCAAGTTGGAGGGCTCGAAGACGTAGGTGCACCTCAGGTTCTTTTCTCCAGGGCACAGGGTGGCTGGATGCAGGGGTGTTTTTCTCCAGGGCACAGGGTGGCTGGATGCAGGGGTGTCTTTTGAGGTCGGATTTTACCTTATGGGACCACTCGCGGTTGGGGGGGGGGTCTCCGTGCAGAGGCTGCAGGCGAAGTCGGGGAGTCCTGGAGGGGCCAACCCACATTAAACTCAGACTGTAAAGTGCTGGGGGTCCTCGCCGGGAACGGTGGCCGACTCGAACTCGGGCCGTAGGCAATGGGTGCAGTGGTAGTTCCAGCCGTCAGTTTTCTTTGTCCTCAGCAGGCTTAGAGTCTGTTTTCTGAGTTACTTTTGAACAAGGCTGCTGTTTACAGGAGATCCGATCTTTGTAGAAGGCAGTCAGTCCTCCCAGGGGTTCTGGAGGTCGCTGGCTGCAGCACAAGGCGATTTTCAGCGCAGAATCTCCGGAAAATGCAGACGGGCCGGTAGTGCTGGGGCCAAGTCAGTTGTTCTCTGCAGTCTCCTCAGCTGGAAGTCTTCTTTCATCCTTTTTCTTCTCAGGCTGTGGAAATCTGCTTTCTTGGTTCAGGGCTGCCCCCTAAATACTGTATTCAGGGGGCATTTTAGGGGTCTTGAGGTCAGTAGCCAACGAACTACTGACCTTAGGGTGACTGGACCCTTGGTGTGTTCACCCCACGTGGGGGAGTGAGCACAATTCCTAATCCTGATTGGGGAGTGCCTGTCATCAGCAAGATGCTGAGCACTGAAGAAAGGACTTCCCCTCGCCTCCCCCAGCTGAGGGGTAAAGTTGGAAGAGGTGGGCACACCTTCTGGCTGCCTAGTTTTTCACAGAAAAAACAACAAGACCCTGTCCAGGGGCGTCAATACGAGTCAGTAGAGGAGAAGAACAGTCATAAAGTACTGATAACCACTCCAGCATCACACAATTAGTGTGGAAATGCTTAAACTGCTATGCGCCAGAATGCAAAAAAAGACCACTTTACCTTGACAGACCAACAACGAACACCCAGTCGTGTGACCCTACTAGGTCTAACACACACCTCCACCTTCAAAGTATGGAGTCACATTCTCCTCAAGAAAAAATGTGTGAAAACCAAGTGACACCTCACGGAAACACCACCAACGGGGTAACTGGTATGAAATTTCCAGACAAGCCCCTGTCTCATCATCGGTCGTCACTTGGTCCTCAAAGAAAAAGAGGGAAAGAGTGTCCAAACACAAACAACACAAATATGTGAAAAATTGTGAGAAGCAGAGACAGTCTGATAGTGACAAACATATAACATAAAAAGTGCATAAAACACACAGCAACCAATTCCCTTAATCAACTTTATTCATAGGGAAAATTTTTAGGTGCTGTGTCAGTAAAAAGGCTGGTAGCTAATCATGCACACCATTACCTAGTGCCAGTGTCGACATGTTTCACTGCCTTATTCTGTTGGGCAGTTTCATCAGGGCTGCACAATATGCTGCCACTTAACTTTGGACACTTGCTCTTTGTTTGCTGTCAAGGAAAAACAAGGTCGAGGGAATAATGAAAACCATGTCAACCCATGGAAAAAATAGAAGTACTGTCCTTCATAGGTGTGTGAACATATTTACCCTCAGACCACCTAGTTGGCCATACCGGTAGCCTAAGGGATGGACAAGATGCGTAGAACTCCGGACGTGAGATCCTACAATCACTCCAGCCTGTAGCTGTATGCTGGGGCAAACAAGAACACAAAATGAGATGAGCTCAAAATCATGCATGCAGCTAAGCTGATGATAAGTATCACATAGCCAGACCCGGTCTGCACCGCACCGCGTATCAGACCATGCGGGTGCATTAACTCTAGTTGTGATAGGCGACACCAATACATGCGCCCATCCGAGCCACAACACACACTGCAGCGACCTGCTCGGTGCAGGATTAACATTCTGCAGGGTCGCTACCACCAGAGCCACCACGGAGTGCTAGTGGGTGCCCATATTTCCTCCCCCTCGGCTCAGTTCAAGCCAGAGGTAACGACGGAGAGTGCGTGGCCTCCTTTAGCCTGAGCTGTCGCCAGGTGAGGTGAGGCTCCTGATCCCACAGAGTTGGGAGGGGACACACCACCCATGAAAATATTATTTTTCTTTTCTTACACGGTATGTAGTAAGTGTTGCAGTAGTGATACATAGGTCCTGACGAAAGCCTTGATAGGCTGAAACATGTTGACCAGACAACATCTTGGGTAAATAGCAAACCATCTTTCCTGCTATTGTCACTCTGTTTTTAACTATAACATCTTGACGGGCACACCCAATAAAGTTTTCTTGTTGATGTCAAGATAGGCATTTTTAGAATCACTTGGATTATCTTCCTTTTTTCTCACTTTTTCTTATTTCTTTGAGCACTGCAACTAAGCCCTTTTCAGCCACTTGTGCTGTCATTTGCTCAGGTTGAGGGTTCAACCTTTGGGTCCTAAACTAGCCTCAGTAATAACTGGAGGCAGTGTTTTTTGGACACCAACTTTCTACATTTGAAAATCCCAAATGACGAGCCTCCACTATTGAGTGGGCTGATGGGTCCTTTTCTCACTTTTTGCATCCTTGTGTCTATCCTGTTACTCCAGCCTCTGTTGTGGAATACCTCTGAGATTCCCTTAGCATGCCTGGATTGTACCAAAGACCTGTAGCATCTTCCTTGTATTAAATATGTATAGTTGGGGGACAAGGTGCTGGTAGGTCTATAATAATAACTCCCCTTGGGCCCTACTCTACTCTGTAGCTTTGTGCCCATATTTCTAGACATCCGAACAGCTCATGCCGCCAAACTAGCGAAACAGGCAATCTATCCGTCTTGTGTGGGGAACGGGACTGCACTCAAACTACCCGCGCCCAGATACTCCTCACCGTGAACGCTCAGACGGAGCGTATTATCTCATCCATGCCGTCTCGAGTTCCAGCTCGATAGATAAACACCGGCAGTATGCCCCGCCCAGTGCTGTAAGTCACATGATTTACCAGGCAGCCCAGGGCGGCCATCTTAGAGTGTTAAAGTGTTGCAAAAGTCAAAATGTAAGTTATAGGAACTCCACCTCAGGGCTGTATCTATCAATATCAGACACAGAATTTCCGATCTTTGTCAGTGTCAGAAACTCAACAACAGTGCTTTCGCTCTTCGAGACCAGACCAATGATAATGAATTAGTCTGTCCGTTTTTTGCATGCTTAAAAAACATTTTTTTAAAAACCATTTTCGGGGATTTACTAAGCCAAACTGCACCACCTTGTCCGGGGCGGCCATCTTCAGCTAGTCATTCATCCTCCTAGTTCGGGTTATCCACCATTGAACCAAATAACTATCAGTTGGTGATTTGTACCACGAGGTTCCCATTATACAGTCAGGCACCTCACAGGGATACAGATGTCACTCCATACCAATCTACCCCCTTCCTCAAGTATTTATATGGTAAATAGATAGTGTAACCAAGGGAAAATCTGGACAGCATTGTCAGTTTACAATGGAAGGACATAGGACTCAAACCCTAATCTTATTCCATTCGATAATTTCGTTCAGACCCCTTTGATCCGTTTGTTCGTTATAAATCCAGCGTGACTCCTTAGCGAGCAGGATTCTTTCTGCATTTTGGGGATTACCCTTCAGCTTTTCTAACACTGTCCCGGTGAATGTGTGTTTCTCTGTAAAACAGTGTTGCACTAGCTTAGTTGTTAATTTGCCTGCCCTTATGGTGCTTTGATGTTCTTGCACTCTTACTTTTATTTTGCGTGATGTAAGTCCTATATATTGTAGGCTGCATTGGCACGTCAGTCTATACACCACATGTGTGGAGTTACAATTACTAAACTGATTGAGAAACCATTCTTTTCCAGAGTTAAGGGTCACACTCGTGCATTTTTTAGTAAGTGGACACACGGAACATGTGCCACAGGGATAGTGGCCTTTGGGGATAGTTGATGCAACGCTGTTCTGTAGGCCCCCGGGAGTGTACCAACTTGTCCTTCAGATTGCCAGCTCTTTTAAAGGCAAATCTAGGTGGAGGCATCTGGAACTCGTTGTTCGATAGCAATGACCAGTGCTTTCTAATGGATTGTCTGATTTTAGTCGCTACCGGGTCATACGTCATCACCACCGGTACACATTCCTCCCGCTCCTTGGTAATTTTTTCCAACAGTGCACTTCTGGGTGTATTGACCGCCCTTTTCTTGGCTTGTCTAACCACTTTGTTAGGGTAATTCCTTTGTACCAATTTGGACGCCAGAACCTCTGACTGCTCCAAAAAGGTGTTGGTAGAGGAGCAGTTGCGTCTGTACCTCAGAAACTGGCCCACTGGCAAGTTATCTCTCAATGCCCTAGGATGGAACGAATTATAGGACAATAAGGAATTCCTATCCGTGGGCTTCTGGTGAACCCTGGTATTGAGCTTGTTCTCGCTGTATTCGATATCCAGATCCAAGTACACTGCTTTATACTTGTCGAAAGTCCATGTAAATTTAAGATTGGCGTCTTGTTTGTTCAGCCATTCCAGGAATGTGAGGAGTTTCTCCTCCGTCCCTGACCAGATGCACAAAACGTCATCTATATATCTCTTCCAGAGCCGGAGATTGCTCTGGAAGGGATTGCTGTTAGGGTAGATGACATGGTTTTCAAATTGGCCCACATAGATGCATGCTATGCTGGGAGCCATAGTAGCCCCCATGGATGTTCCCGACACCTGAAGGAACAGTTGTTTCTTATAACTAAAATAATTCCTTGTCAGGGCCAACTCAATGCATTGGAGTACAAAGGCCTGGGTGGTATCATAAAACCACTCCTGCTCCCCAAGGGCGCGGGCTGCTGCCACCAGCGCCGCGTCCTGGGGTATGCAGGTGTACAGAGATTCGATGTCAATTGTGACAAAGATTTCCTCACTGGGGTCGTATTGTATTTCCTCAAGACAGTTGAGAATGTCCGTAGTATCCTTCACAAAGGATTTCTGGTTTACCACCGATTCTCTTAAAAAGAAATCGGCGTATTGTGAAAGTGGTTCCAAGATTGATTGGATCCCAGCCACAATAGGGCGCCCGGGTGGTGGACGCGTGGGCTTGTGGATCTTGGGAAGTATGTAGAAGGACGGAGTCCTGGGATTGGTGTTAACCAGTAACTCCGCCTCCTTTACAGTGATCCATTTCTTCTCTTTTGCTGTTCCTACCATCTCACGGATGGTCTTTAACAAATCTTCGGTGGGATCCCTGCTGAGGGGCTGGTAATTAGTCCGGTCACTCAGTAAACGTGTAACTTCAGCATCGTAATCGGCAGTATTCAGAAGGACAATAGCCCCACCTTTGTCAGCCGACTTAATAGTAAGAGCATCGTTGTTCTGGAGGCTCTTAACTGCTTCCCAGTCTTCTCTGGACATATTTCTATACTGGGTCTGCTTTTGGTTTTTCTCGATTTTCTCAATATCTCGTAACACCAAGGATTCAAACACCATTACCTCAGGTCCCATGGATGAAGTTGGAGGACAAAAGGTGGAAGGTTTACGTAAATTAGTACCAGAAAAGTTTTGTTCATTTGATCTCTTGTCTTTAAATTTTTTTTTTGTTTTATCCTCCTCATGGTTTCATGGAATTCAATCCTACACTTGAAGGAGTCATGAACGGGTGTCGGAATAAACCCCAGACCTTTGTTTAATACTCTCTCTTCATGTGTTGTCAGGGCATGGTCAGAGAGGTTCACCACGATACTGTTCTTCATTTCTGCATCATCCCTCTGCTGCGAGTTACCCGTGGTGAGAAGGCTTGCCATTGGGGGTACTGTGCCTAGTTTTTCACGCCTGTCTTCCCGCCGAAAAGGAGGGGAGACAAGAAGGGGGCCTACTCCTGCTAGCAGGAAAGGCTGGGGTTGCATTACAAAGGCTGCCAAGCCTTTGAAGCTCCCCTGCCGCAGTTGGCTCTTCCTGGGGGAAGTGTGAACATCTTCGCCCAGGAAAGGCTTTATTTCTGGGATTAGGGAGCAAAGGCTCCCACCCTAGGGGTCCGGAAACATGTCTCATGGTGGCAGGCTGGTGTGTACCAGTCAGGGAACCCCCCCAAAGGCTTGTCACTTTTCAAGGGGCATCTTTAATATGCCCTCTGTGTAAATGTTTCATTAAATCCCACACTGGCATCAGTGAGAAAGGTGGGGAGTTGAGTTTCCGTGACACAACTGTTTGAGTTCTGTCCTTGAGGAAGGAGGAAAGAAGATCTAGCCCAACCCCCTTAACTCCTATTCCTTTTGGCCAGCCAATGAGAGTGGTACGATTATGAGTATCGAAGACCACAGATAGGTCCAGTAAGATCATATTTGCTGAACCTCCACCTTCTACTGCCTTCCTCACTTCTTCTGTTGCCTTGACCAGGGTGGTTTCTGTACTATGCCCTGATCAGAAGCCATACTAGGAGGTATCTAGGAGCTGATTATCAAAAATATATTTGGATATTTATATTTATTTATTTATTGAATTTGTAGGGCGCGAAAGCTACCCAAAAAGGGTTTCCCGGCGCCTGGACGAAGCAGGGTACAGAGGAACAATGATGAAGGAAGTTACTGGTTAAACAACCAGGTCTTCAAGGATCTGCGGAAACTGTTGTAAATGGTTTCTTTGCGAATAGTGAGAGGGGGAGTGTTCCAGAGGATTGGACCAAGATATGAAAAAGACCTATCACCCATCCTGGCAAATTTGAACTTGGGCACCGTAAATTTTGCAAGAGTGGCGGAACGAAGATGGTGGGTAGGGACATATGGGCAAACAAGAGAGTGCAAATATTGTGGTGTTGAGCCCCATTTGATCTTAAACATGTAGCTCAGGGCTTTGAATTTTATGCGGTTTTCCACTCTGAGCCAATGTAGATCACGGAGATAGCCGGAGATGGGAGTGGATCTGGGGACTCTGCAAAGAAGTCTTGCTGCAGAGTTTTGAACCAGCTGCAGTCTACGGGTCACAGCCTTATTTGAACTCAGAAAAAGGACATTTCCGTAGTCCAGCCGTGAGGTGATAAGGGCATGGGCCACTGTTTTCTGGGTGGCGTTAGGTAGCATCCAAAGGATCTTCCTAAGCCATTTTAAGATGGTGAAGCAAATGGCTGTGACCTTGACTGCATGATGATGCAATGGACAAGGAGTCATCAATGTAAACGCCCAGGTTACGGACATGGCTGGAGGGCCACGGAAGAGCACCCATCTATGCGGGCCAATGTAGCGGGCCCAAAGATCTTTCTTCTTACCAAGGATTAAGACCTTGGTTTTATCACCGTTTAGTTTCAGATAGTTATGGTTCATCCATGTTGCAATTCGCCAGAGACCCAACTGAAGACAGGATGTGGAGCAGGGGTCGGAATGTGAGAGTGAAAAGATGATCTGAGAGTCATCGGCGTAAGTATACAGGGTCAGACCGGTCTGTTCAGCAATGTCAGCCAGAGGCCTGACATACAAGTTAAAGAGCATGGGGCTCAGTATGGAGCCCTGGGGTACCCCATAGGGTAAAGGATGGATATTGGAGCTATCCGTAGCAGAAAAAATCTGAAATGTTCGGCCATCCAAAAAAGAGACAATCAAGTCTAAGGCTGAACCACACATGCCAAGGGACCTCAGTGTGTTGACTAATATGGGGCGGTAAATAGTGTCGAACTCCGCGCTGAGGTATAGCAATATGAGCACGATGGGGTCTCCGACATCGAGGTGATGGCATAGCCTCTCTGTGACCCCCAGCAAAGTGGTCTCCGTGGAAAACCCGGTTCCAAACCCAGACTGAGACGGGTGGACAATTTTGTTTGTCTCAATAAACTGGGAAAGATGGAAGTGAATGTGTTTCTCAAGGATTTTGGAGAAGACTGGCAAAAGGGAAATCGGTCGGTAGTTTGCAAAAACAGTAGGGTCGGCGTTGGGTTTCTTTAAAAGAGGGGTCACCATAGCATGTTTCCAATGAGAGGGAACATTGGACTTAAGTAGGGAAGAGTTTAAAACATTCAGGATGACATGCATATGGGAAGGAACAAGTTGCTTGAGAATAGAGATTGGTAATGGGTCTTTAGGAGAGCCAGACTTTACTTTGTCTAAAATAATGGCTAGGGAGTCTAAGTTGAGAAGGGGACAGGAGTCTAAAAAGGGGAGAGTAGTGAAGAACTCCGTAACGGGTTCTGAGTGTGATGTGATAGCAGTCAGACTAGGAGAAGGTAGTATGAGGTTAGTAGTTGTGGAAAGTGGTTGCAGGGGCCTGCTCAAATGGGAGTTGGCTATATCAAGATATATCTTCTCAATTTTATGTGTGAAGAAATGAGCAAGATCTTCAAACTGATTTTTATTTAATAGCAAAGGGTTTCCTGTGGTTTCTGATCCAGCAAGCTTTTTTACTAGACCAAAGAGAGTTTTTGAGCAGTTGGCGGCATCAGTAATGGTTTTGGAAACAAAACTGGCCCTAGCAGTATTACAAAGGTTGTGGTATATTTTTTTAGCTTTTTTATAGGCATCTTTAAGGTCAGGCACGTAGTCTCTTCTCCATTTCCGTTCTAATACTTTACATTTAGATTTTTAATTTTTTAAAGTATCATTGAACCATTGGGCCGGGGGGGGACGGTGTATAAGTGATTTATTGGTCAGTGGAAGACAGGAGTCTATGGCATTAGAAAACCATGTGTGAACATTCTTAGAGAGCACGTCAACCTGCGAGTCAGATATAGGTAGATTAGAACGTAGAAGATTGTTAAGAGCATTAGGGTCAATTTTTTCCAGTCTCTTTTGGAAGTCATAAGAGAAGGGAATGAAGACAGCAAGGTGGGAAGAAGAGAGACTTTAAACTTTAGTAGAAAATGATCGGACCAGTGGAATACGTGCTGCTGGAGCGCAGTGAATGTAGGGAAGGCTGGAAAAAATGGGGTCAAGAAGGTGTCCTGCTTTGTGTGTAGGGCCTGAATTACAGAGATTTATATTCACGGCGGCAAGGTCGGAAATAAGATTAGTACATATGGAATTGGAGAGATCATCTAAATGTAAATTTAGATCACCAAGTAGTGAGAAGTTTTTGGAACTCATAAGTAAAGGGGATAGAAGACCAGGGTGAGATGTAGCCCAAGAAGTGGGAGAGCCAGGTGGGCGATAAACCAATAAACCTGAAAAAGTAAATTTGGGGTTAAGTGCAATTTTAAACAAGGCGGCTTCACAGTTAGGGAAATCCACTGAATCAAGTTTACATTGAAGGTGTTTCTTATAAATGATGGCTATTCCCCCGCCTGTTCTTGTAGCTCTATCCATTCTAATGATGGCGTAGTTTGATGGTAGAGCTGTTGCAACATCAGGGCCAGCACGCTCATTAAGCCAAGTCTCTGTGAGGAAAAAAGCATAGGGTAATTCCTCAAGGAGAAGATCAAAAATATCCCTTTGATGATTAGGGAGTGAACGGCAGTTTAAACTGAGAAATGTAAACTCTTTTGTGGGGGGAACATTTGAAGAGGTGTTTGACTTGTTTCCCATAGACGTAAGGTGGCGTTACTGGGAGAGAGCAACTGCAACCAGGACAGGTTTCTTAAGCTGAGTTATCAGCTGAAAGCTGAGTGCAGTCAGTTTCATTGCAGGGTGAAGGGCTAAGAGTTGTTTATTTGAAGGCTTTAGGCCAGGGGTCGTGGCCCCTGGTCCAGGTCGGGCGCGGCCGGGCGCAGATGGGCTTACCTTCGGCGCACTAGCCCGCTGCGCGTGCGCCCTGCCACGTGGTAAAATAGAGGTTATCCCGGGAAGCCTAGTCCGCTAACCACTGCTGCCCGAAAGTGTACCTGGCTCCAATGCCACCAACGCTACCCGCCTTCCGCTCAAAAGGCACTAGTCACGACGGACCAAGGCGTGGGTGAGGCAGTAAGGAGGAGCAAGCGCCCGGTCCCCAGAGTATCGTGGAATTCAAAGAAGGCGCTAGGTAAGCTTGAATTGTGCAAAATACAGGTTTAAAAATGAAGTACAAAGTAGTTCACAACAAGGTTTAGCAGCAAAGAGCTTATTTAAAAAGATTAACACTCACACACAGCTAGCAGCACCACCTTCCTCGGTAGTTCTGCCGCATCCGCTGCGCGTGCACCCTGTCATGTGGTAAAATAGAGGTTATCGCGGGAAGCCTAGCCTCTAACCACTGCTGCCCAGAAGTGTACCTGACTCCAATGCTACCAACCCTACCCGCCTTCCACTCAAACCGCACTAGCCGCGATGGACCGAGGCGCGGGTGAGGCAGATTCATTATCCTCTCACAGATTTTAGCTGCCAGAGGTAGGCGAGCAATAGGACGATAGCAGGCGTGTCGTTAACCTTTAAATTAGATTTTTTAAGAATGGAAGGATAAAAGTATGTTTCCAGGCCAAGGGGAAGGTCCAAATTGCCAACATAGTATTAAAGATCTGGACTAGGTTCCTTGCAATGATGTTAGGGACTATCTTCAAACTTTTTACTAGGCATGGATCGTAAGGGGAGCTTGATTTGGATTGCAAAAGTAGGGAGCTCACCTGTTCAGGTGAGGTGGCAGAAAAGTGCGTGAGGGAACATTCACTTAACCTATCCCCAGTAAGGGGTCCGGGAGGCCGAGGGTCACCCTTTGTTGACGGGATTGGTTTTATTTGGGCTAGTCGCAAGTCTCTGAACAACTTGGAAAATTTCTTTAGACGAGTTGGAGGCCCTATCAATTGCCTGGGCAAAGTAGCTACTCTTTTCCTTCTTGATGAGGTCTTTATATGAGGTTAGAGCCTTCTTGTATGCCAGTCTCATCTGGTCATCGTAGTTTTATCTCAAAGCCTTTCTTGCCTACTACAGACTTGTTTTTCAAGGCTTCTGAGAACCAAGAAGCAGTGGGTTCCTTTTGAAAAGAACACTGATTTTTGGTAGGAACCAGTTCCCTGAAGGTGTCCGGCAGCTAATTCGTATAACATGATGCTGTCCACTCGGCCTAGGCAAGTGGGGTGGGGTGGGGAGGGGGGCCAATGCTCAGTTAATGACTGTTCTAATGTGACAGAATCTAATTTGCTCCAGTCTTTGTAGCTAAAGGTGACTGGACCGTTCTGCTGAGGTGGCCGGTCACGAAGGCTTTCAGTGGAGAACCTGATAACCGAGTAATCCGACCAGATCACAGGAAAGATGTTTATGATTTTTAAAGATGGATCATTTGAGAAGAGGCTGCCTAATGTATGCCCAGCTGTGTGCGTGGACTTCTTTACTAACTGTTCTAGTCCTAGGGAATCTGCAATATCAAGGAGATTGGCTGTATGATTGTCATCTAGAGCCTCCAAATAAAAGTTAAAGTTTCCTTGGATGGTGAAATATTTTGAGTGGTGACTGCTCTCTGATAAGACTTTAAATATATAGTACTTGTTTTGCTTACAGGGGGTCTATAAGGAAGAATCCCTGAGAAAAGGACTTGACTGTCCCTGGCAATCTTGGACTGGACTGCTTTGTGGGCTTCAATACTCACCTCTGTACAAATGGCAGAGTACATTTGATAGATAAGTGCCAACCCACCGCCCACCTTTTTTGCCTGTTTATCTGTCCTAAAGAGAGCATAGCCCTTAGGGACGGCTATCACACCGGGCATTGACTAAGACCCAATTGAGTCTCCTAGATGTATTCAAAGTGTGGGCTTCTTCTGAGGGGCCTAATGGAAAGCATTGAGTCCCCTCCTGTCCTTATGGTCGGGTTTATATATTGGCAATTGCACCCTGAGCAGGAAATCGGTGAGTGCTGTGACAGCAGCCTAGGATCCAGAAACAGTTCATCGAAGTTGCAGGTCGGAGATCCCTAAGCTCCTTAGGTGAATAAATCATCTTTTGTGGGAGTTCTATGTTTATTGAGCCAGGGGTCCTGGCCCTGGGCCAGGTCCACGCAGAGACGTGCGCAGACGGGCTTGCCTTAGGCACATCTTCGGCGTGCCAGCGGTGAGCCCATTGCACGCATCCGCTTCACATCTGGGTTTTATTGCTGGCCAGAAGCAGAAATGCAGTGGAGGGGGGAGGGACTGTACCTCTCGGCTCCAATCGGCTAAGCTGTGTTGGGCCGGAGGCACAGAACCTGAAGCAGCGAGCGGCAACTGTAATTTAACACGCACACGCAATATGTGAGAAACTTGAATTAAAAAAATCCTAAAACCAGTTAAAAAGTATCCCAGACTTTGGCTAAATTGTTAATAAAAGTATTAATCATAAAAGCAAAATGCCAAAACATAAAATATGGCCAGGCTAAACGAGGGCTTTACCTCGCACTCACCCGCACTCATCTGCTGCGCGTCCGTCTCAGCATCTGAGTTTTATCGCTGGCCGAAAGCGGAAATGCAGTGGAGGGGGGAGGGACTGTGCCCCTCCGCCACAAACAGCTAAGCCGTGGTGGGCCAGAGGCACAGAAGCAACGAGGGGCAACTGTAAGTTAACACGCACAAGCAATATGTGAGAAACTTGAATTAAAAGAATCCTAAAACCGGTTAAAAATTATACCAGACTTTAGCTAAAATTGTTTATAAAAGTATGAATCATAAAAGTAAAATGCCGAAACATAAAATATGGCCAGGCTAAACGAGGGCTTCACCTCGCACTCACCCGCACTCTGCCACTTTTCTTGTAACATAAAAAAAAGATCATCATTTTCTGACCTTATAATGTTGAGGTGACGCTTCCTCTTCAATCGGGGAAACAACCTTTACATCGTGGTCATTAGACCCCGATGCCTTTACAATGCGGTTGTTACAACGACCATGTTGTTACAACGCAATACCATTACTAGGCAAGTCATTACATCGACTTGCAGTGGATGGCACTCTAACATAAGGAATAGTATAATTTACTATTCCAACACCTTCCCTACTGTTGCTTAGGCTGGAGTTGGAATAATAAATTATACATTCCTATACATTCCTAATATAATGACGCCATCTACTGCAAGTCGATGTAATGACGTGCGTAGTAATGGCATTGCGTGTTACATACCGCGTAGTAAAAGCACGCATTGTAACGTGCTATATTCTTCGATCGTCGCCTGTGTAATAATTAAAGCACAAAAGTCGACATAAGGACGAGAGCAGGCTCCGGTTTACTGTCTCTCCAACCACAGCCTCAGGTTACAAGAACAATTGATTTCTTTTAGATTCTAACACCCAACTACGACAATCCATAATAAAATGGAAGATACCAACAAACATCCATCGATCAGGTAAGTGTGAGCCATGTTAAAGGTGCATCCAGATATACTACAACATTCATCTTAGGAAAACATTACATTTGAGTGAAGAGAAATGCAGTACAAATTTGAGCTTACTCTAGTGCTTAAATAAATTCCATCAACCTATGTCTGGGGAAAGATAGTACACTCCGGTAGTGGCGGCTCGTCCGCTAAGGCAGAGAAGCGTCGCCCCACTGCCTTTAACAGTGAAAAAAAAGGAAAAATAAAATAATATTATTGGTTCCTGCTGTGGCTTCTCGGCGGGGCGGATCTGCTCTGCTCTAAGAGTAGGGGGGAGGAGTGGTGGGCACTATGCAAGTGCGCATGAATGTTTGACCGGCCCTCTCGGACCGGCCACACATTCATGCACACTTTGCATGTTCTCCCTGCGGGCTGTATTCAGCCTGTATGGAGAACATACCCAGGCTCCCATTCCCTGACTGAGCGCCGAACCAGGGCGCTCAGACCAATCACTGCGTTGCATTGCCGCATTGTGATTGACTATGGGGAGCCTGTGAGCCCTGGTGCTTCCTGTTTCCACAGAAGAAGCCAGGAAAAGGATCGAGGAGAAGTGGCGGAGGCCGGCAAGTGATTTTTTAAATATTATTTTTTAACCGTTCTAACTGCATCAATGCTGCTTCCCGGCAGCAGCCACCCCTGGTATACTAAATCCTCCAGTGATATATGAAAGAGAGGGCAGCGGACAGTGAGAGTAAACTTGAAAAGCTCTAAAGTAAAAATAAAATTATTTCTACTTTTTTTAGGGGGACCTTATTATAGTGCCAAAGGAAATCCGTGCAGCAACTAACCTTTGGCTAACAAAGTTACTACTTCAAAGCTAGTAATCACAACTTTGGGTTGAAGCTCTTGGTACATATTTTACCAATATAAAGAATGAAAAACAGGATACAATAACATACTTTATTCTGTCTACCTATGGACCCCATTCCTATTCATCTCTTTAATATTTAACTGGTAATTAACTCCAAAAGTTATCCCTGCTAAGTGTAATCACCAGTAAAGTAGAAACAAATTGTACTACTACAGTTGGTTTAGGAAATCCAGCTAAAACAGTTTGTGTTTCTGCATTAGCTATGGCAATACCCCGCCAATTCTCACACAGCATTTAGTTTGGAAGTTTAGTGGAGTTGTGCAAGGGCTGCTTTAACTAAGCTCCTTTGCCTATGGGCTTGCACTGTTCATAAGAGCAGAAGCATGGCCCTTACTGCTTAGACGTGTAAGTTGACCCCTGTGTGACTGACAAAGCACTGGGTCGAGTGTCAGTAATTTTTTAATGGATCACCCCTTTTTGTTTTTTAGAGGATGTAGGGAGACTGTTAAACCAGCTCTCTATTTTTCTTGAAAAGACAAAGAGCACATTAGAAGTATAGCCCACTCTGGATGATGATGTAGCCTTGTCTGTCTTATACAGCCAATAACATGGATATAAAATTGTTATTTTCATGAGAATGCTAACATTTGTTCGCAAAAGATGCAAGTCTAAGTCTGAGTTATAGTGGAGATATAGGATGATCCTAAATCATAATGCAATGGCATGAAGAGCAGAAATATTTCACTCAGTCATGTATAATCTGTTAAATACTTACTGGCAGATGTTCTAGTAAGGGCGTCACAGTTTCCGACACATATATTATATTTCCATCAGTCATAATTGCAAGAAAGAAACCATCAAGAGCCTGCAAAGCAAAAATGACAGGTAACTGCAAAAAATATTATTACCTTTCAACTAAAGAATATAAAGAAAATATAGATTAAACCATTTGCTCTCAGATCACACATTTTTATTACCAAAAGCTGCTTAAAAAATCAGAAATACATTACAATTTATATTTCTTCATGTCATCAGGAAAGAAGTGCTCAAAATTCAACCAAAACCATTCACCCAAACGAGTCCTTTTGTATTGGATGACCGAGCTCTCCAACTCGTTTTCTCATTATTTTTTAGGTCAAGCTCAGTGCGCATGCGCTGTCAGCAAGACCTGCTGTAATCGCTATTCTGACGGTTTTAACGCCTGCTACTTACCATTGGTTCATTCCACTGTCCTTCTTCTTTGCTGCCTCCTAATTTGTTGTCTTTGCCTGAACGTCACCTCCCTTCAGACTGAGGTGCACGGGTAAAGGATTGTTTCCTTACGCTTTGTTTCTTCAGCTCTTCTATTTGAGAACTTTTTTTTTTTATTTTGACTTTTCGCCGTCACTCGTCAGTGCTTTGTTTACAAATGCGGTGGTGGGCACCACACACCACTCACGTTCATTTTGTGAGTGTCGTGCGTGCTATCACTTCAATTTTTTTCTCACAATCGCGGCGGTGGCCACCGCACACATCACTTGCGGATGTTTTCACTTGCGGTAGGTGCTCTGTCCATTCTCTCTTGCTGGGATGTGCCCCTGCGACAACTGTGTGTATTACACCCATGTTGTGCCAGGAACGGCAAACTATAGCATTCCTCTGTCCACAGTAGCCTTTGTTTTGCTTACAACAACTAGATTATTTATTTACCAGACACAAGAGCCTTAGGTCTTGCATGATGGGAACGGGGAGGAGAAATAACTATCAACGGTGCGCCCTAAGCAGACTCATCGGATGGTACTATATATGAGGCGGGTAAACAGAGTGGGGCTCTTATGAGATTCGTCGATTTTAGGCCGATTCACTATTTGCAGCATTCAAGTAATTAGGCTTTTGGTCTTGTTAGTTAAGAGAGATACTTAATGGGCTACATTGTATGCCGATTCCTTCACAGGTGTCCTTAAATGCCAGCAGCCACAGACTGGATGTTGCACAGCCTGTTTCTGAGCCACCAAGATCGGTTTCTGAGCCACCAAGATCGGCTTCTGCGCAGCTGCTCCGACACAGCACTTCCCTCAGTACTCTGATTACCGAAGCTCCACTGAAGCAGGATAACAAACTCCAGATACGTCCTGAGGCGGGACCTATTCTGAGAGAAATCTTCTCCAGAAGAGGCTCTCCATGACAAACATATCTGTTCCAGCGGAGTACCCCCTGCGCAAGTTCTCCAGACTTAAGTAAGAAAGAATTAATTTTTTTTGTATGTCTGTAGACCTTGGTTGTTTATGCATTAAATGACTAAGCAAACCACAGAGAGGATGTGGCTTAAATACTAGAGCGGCCGACTTTGAAGCTGGGGAAGCAGGTTAAAGTCTCTTCGTCGGCTCAAGCATCCTGTGATTCTGGGCAAATCACTTACACTCCACATGCCTAAAAAAAATAATGTGCCAGTCTGTAATGCAACTGGTGCGCCTGTAAAGCGCCCTGATATACCTGTGGGTCTGGTTCGCTCTACATAAAACTGCAAAAAATATAAGAAGCTGATACACAAGGAGATAATGTATACATACGAAACTCTACCGCTTTTTAGGGGTCGAATTTACGTTTATTTTTCTTAGGCATTATTTTCTAACGGACAAATACTTTTTACACCAGTTCAGGTTAAACAATGCCCTTGCTAACTACCCAAATCTTCCACTGTGTGATTTCAAATGATATGAGATATGCCGTTTTCTCTTGAAAATGTACATCATTCTGCGTGCCCAGAAATCGAGGAGGACAGTGGCTGGCTGCGAGAGCAAGTACTGGTAAAAAAAAAAAAAACACGTGTGAACTAACACAACCCATGAAGCATACTTTTAAAACATTTTATTTAGAAACAACATGCTGCATTTTTAAAAGGCAAGCACAGCTACTACTAATTGCAGAACCATGCCTTTAGTTGCAGTCAACAAACACTCGACTCATAATTGTAAAAATAAATAACATACTGTTATCCTTCCCATAGATAGATGGACAGAAAAGGAAATGTAGTTCCCCTGATATAAATAAAAGTAGTAGTTTATTAAGTTTTACTAACTCTTCATACAAGGAGACTAAGTTTACACAGATAAACTAATTGTGGAAAGGCGAGGTGGGGTTATAGGTGTGAGGGTTAACCAGTCAGTTGGGCAAAACAAAAGGATCACGTCATACATAAATTATTTCAAATTCATTCGAGGTTGTTTTGCATTCATTGTGGTTGCTTGTGATAAAAAGAGATTTCTCAAAGTTTGTTAGCAGCATAAATCTTGCATCCAACGTTCCACTGCACGTTTCTAATCTGATTCCTTCGCTCTTTGTATCACCTTTTTGCCATGAGTTTATGCCTATTCCAGAAGATCTACAAATATTAATTTAAGTGAGGTATATTGAATGTAGGCATGCGCACCGGCTGGAGATCCACCTCCTTTCTAGTTTTTTGAATCGGAGTTTTGGTCCCACACATCAGACTGAATGTAAATGGGTGCTCGTTTCCTTCTTACAAGTCAAGCAAAGGCGACTCTCCAGAAGTTGCCGGTAGTTCAACTGAAGTGGTTAACAGTATTTTAGAAAAATAGAATTCGTACTGATACAACTAGAAAAGCAGGTGTGTGCTTCAGTATTACAAGCCAGTGTTCCTTGTCCCTACACCTAAGGATCAAAAGCGAAGGCATTTATCATTACTATAGCTAATTTAAATAAATGTTCACAAAATCAGCGGAATCCTCTGGCTATGTCACCCCTGTTTATTTTCTAGGGACACATTAGAAAATTAGCCAACTCTAGTTTAGTTATGGGACAGCAACTTTTTGTCCTTGGTAGCTAAAAACTTCTCAAATGTTGTGGTCTTTTAAGAGGTTTGATAAAAATATCCTCAGTCTTCAGCTGTAAAGTGAATTCCTCACTTTATATTAGCTACCCATGACATCTGGGATACATTTCAGTTTGCTCTCAGAATCCATTGCAGAATAAGGCAAGCAAGGCCTCCTTTGTGGAGTAGAATAGCGACAAGGTAAAATATTTTACCTCTTCCATCGAATCAAGAAGAAATGTAAATCAACTAGTGCCCCGAGACTGGTGAGAGAAGACTGTTCATGAGCTACAGTTAAGCAGCTTTCTCCTTAGTTTGCAAACTCTAGAATCCAACACAAAATCCAAACAGAAAGCATTTTATGTAGACGCTTCCAAATTGGCAAACACATTAATTCAGTTACACTGTCTCAGCAACTCTGATGCCCCCCCTGTCACTGATATACTGCTGTACCCTATCATAACATCTTGCATGGTTCATCTCACTTAGTAAAACCTCTCCCTTTACCATCTTAAGCCCTATATGGCTCACACTCAGAGAACAGAGCTGCAACCAAACCCATACTGGTCAGATAATTTTACGACCAGCTCAATCACACTTCTCATTCAGTATCCTCTGTCCCCCATGAAGACCATCAGTGGCTTCAAAGTTGGTGTCCAAATTTCAGATTCTGCCAAGTCACTCCACGTCCCCGTTTCTGCCAAACTATCCCCATTATAAAATGGCATCTAAGTCACTTCATGTTTCTGGCTTTCTCCCTCAGCCATCTTGAAGGTTTAGAGAGCAAGCTTTTACTCCCACCTGAAACACCAGCAGCCATCTCATTGATACAAGATGTGCACTAACAATTGTTAAAATCGGCATACCCCTCCAAGACCTCATTTCAGATATGTGGTTGACAGAGACCAGGTCCAGTGACTTAACATCCAGACATCCTGTCAGAATACACTAAAACTATACCTTTATCTAGGCTGCTAAACCATCCAACTGGACAGGAGAGTGAATTGAAACCATTGTGAAGTCTCTTTGGTTTCCATTTATGTAATGCTTACATAATAACTATTTTAAACACCTTGATAGATAATTTCTGAGATCCATGGGACAGAAGGCTTGGCTTTGCTTGTTTCAATTTCTTCTTATCTAACAGGTCTAGATCTGTATCTCTTCCCACTTTTCTTTCTGCAATTATGACGTCTCACTGCAGAGCCCCACAAAACTCCTCTCACTACCCATTTTGTTCAATCTGTATATCCAGCCTCTCTGTCGGCTTATCCGGTCTTTGGATTTAGCACTTTATTGTATGCCAGTGATAGCTAGTTGCTACTTTAATCTGATCAGCATACCTCCACTTGTGTCGGGCAGCAGCAGGAATGTTTGCTGGGTATCCAATTGTCAATGTTAAGAAATTTCCTAAAACTAAATGGTGATGAAACTGTGATCTTGGTAATAGTAGTTGATCCTGGGTTCTCTACTAACTTGTGGCTACCTTAGCCCGGCTCATTTCCTACCACTCTGTGGAAAAACTTTGTGGGAGAGGTGTGGCGCCGCGGCCAGGGCGACTGACGCTGGAATCTGAGGACCACGGTTCGATCCCCGGCTCCGGCGGCAGGTTAGCCCAGCACCATGTGACTCTGGGCAACAGCTCGCTTAATTTTCCCGACGGCCCCCAGCGCCTAGAGACCCTTACGGGTGATTGTGCGCTTACAAATGTGGACTTTACTTTACAAATGTGGACTTTCACTCTAGCTAAAATTAAGAACTTGGGCATCCTGTTTGACAGGAACTGTCTTTTCAGCCACAGATCCAGAAAGGATGATCAACAAGTTTTGGCCAAGTTAAAATGCTGAGAAAACCCTTTCATTTTTAGGTAGAGCCTGGGCAGCCCATGCACTACTCTGCGTGGCATGCTGTATTCTAGTATGGACTAGAAGCCGCTCCCACTTGTGGTGTGTGTAAACCTCAGAATTTAGGTTTACATATACTATCACGCGATTCAGAGGCCATTTTGAAAAATGTGTTCATTCTTGCACGCTGGCTTACATTTTTGAGACAAAACGCAGGGAAATCAAAATGGTAATTACAATTATTCTTTGTTCTTACATGCCTCGTAATAAAAACGGTATTTCACTTGTGTGGCTTAGCCTAGCACCTACCACAAATAATCCCAAAACACTACATGGAAACATCATACTTTAACAAGCAAAAGCAATATTTTTTTTCAAATAATGTGGGTGGCTGTGAAATTTGCGCCATTGCTTAGCCGCCATCCATAGTAACCTACCAAAGCTAGACATTATCCAAAACTAGACACCCTTCAAAGTACCCGGCAGTGTGACCTGTGTGGATCCCATGATGCTTTCTTACCGATAAAGCCTTGCCTGCAAACCTCCAATTTCACTTAAAACATATATAACCTCACATTGCTGTTAAAAGAAAGTTTGGGACGCTCAGGGTTCCACGAAACTCCTACATTCCCAGCGTTCCCACACCTCTCCCAATAAAAATGGTACTTCCCTTGTGTGGGTGTGCCAGTGCCCATGAAAGGAATTATTCACCACACAGGGAGTCCTACCAAAACCTGACATTACTGAAACCTAGATACCCATGGGAGTCTAGGGTGGTCTTTCTTGTATGGATCTCATGTCACTTTCCTACCCTTAGGCAGGGTTTGAGGATTCCCCACAAGAGTTTTGTGTTCATTTTTACTTGAGGCACTGGGAAACTGCTTAATAATTGGTCCCCACTGCATGTGCACAGACACCTTTGTAACTTTCAGGGAAGGCTGAAGTACAATGGTGATGAAATTGCAGCAGTGGTAAAAAAGATATGTCAATGTGGGCAGCATTGTTAATTTCCCCAACCCCACATGAATGCCAAAGGAAACCATTTTTTTTTTTTACAAATCGAAAAGCCTATATTTGCCATTAGCCAAGTCACCTGCAACTGGTGACTTAAAACCAGTAGGGATAATATCCAAAAGTAGGTCATACCTAATCTTTAGGTTGATATGTCCGTACAACAAATGCTCTATTTGACTGCAAATACTTTGGTCTTCTCGGATCGTAAAAGCTTGATTTAAGGTTATACTTTTCCACATTTAACATTAAGAACGAACTAAAGAAGTCATCTACGAATAAATATATAATTTATCAAAAGTCTAGTTTAGTCATGCACACGAACTTTTGTTAAAAATAATGTAAAAATGATTTAAAGATTATGTTAACAACAACTTCATAGAACAATTTCAACTTTTGCCCAAGGCCATCTGAGATGGTTTCAAAACTACATCTCCTTCCCTCCTAGAGACTAACTTAACATCTATGTGGCTAATATCCACTAAGAGTGGGCGAAAGATTTCATTCCGCTCTGCGAATTGGCGTAATTTGGTCACACCACGTAACTCTTGTATCATGAAGTTCGGACCAAATTCTGCCAATTACCGCAAGGTGAAATTTTGCTCCCGTTCTAACAATGAAATGACAAAAGGAACAAAGAGAGGCTCCATTACGCCACCTGCAAACATGCATGAGATTTGGCGTCCTCTAGCACGATTTACGGCCGCTAGGAAGCTTTCCGGTGAGAGTTTTTAATGCGAGTAGTCACGTTCAGAGGGCTGCCTCGCATATATAGAGTTACTCCTCGAGAAGCAGCAAATCAACTCTAAATTGGAATTTCGAGTAACACTTCTACCTAACAGACAGTTCAGATAGTTCTGTGGCACAAAACACTTTTTACTTTTTTTTCCAACAGGAGGAGTCACAGAAGCTCCAACCCTCCTCTTCCTGACCTGAAGGCTCCTCCCAGTGCTCTGTCCATCCCTTGCTCATATTTCTTTTGGATTTTGAGGGGGAAAGGATCACTATCTTCTTGGTGTGCAAGCCCTGCTGTATATACCACTATATTTTTAAGGACTTTTTTGAGAAATCGAGTAAGGTAAATAACTTTTGGATACGTTTGTTGTTTGATGGAGGGGAGTACACCAGTATATGTTTACCTTTTTTGTTTTTACTTCCATTTTTAAATTTGATGTAATATGTAATTTGATGTAATATGTAATGAAGTTGCAGTAGAGGCCTTTTGACAATAACGTTTTTAGTTTTTTCTAAGTGGAAAAGGTTTGCACAGGATTGGGAGGGCTGGGGTCTGGTTTTAAAACCTTTATAGTACTTTTTCTTACTTTTCCTGTGCAGTGTTTGGCAATTTTGCACTATTATTTTGCTCATTTTACTGTGGGGGCTAGTCTGCCCACGGGCCTCAGCCAGCCAGCTATTACAAGGCATTAGGTATATTTTACACAACATTTTATGTGATATGTTTTAATAAAAAATTCAATGGATTTAGGGATGGCAATGAATTTTTACAGTTTGTTAAACTATTTTGGTGTGGTAATTATTTAGATATCAATATGTTTTTGGTTGGGGATTTTTTAAAGTTGACTGATGTTAGAAATGGAGGTCTTTAGTTGGCAATAGTTTGCATCTTTGTCCAAATGGGGGCCATTCCTTCTAGTCAGGGTAAGGGGGATACACTCTTAAAATAACCCCTGCCCACCCCCTTGGTATCTTGGCACGAGCAGTCAGGCTTATTTCAGAGGCAGTGTGTAACACATTGCACACAACCAACAGTAATACAGTGAAGACGCCAGTTTTAGAAAAAATAACCAATATATGTATCTGTTGAAAACAAGACCAAAAACAATAAGAGACCAACATACAGTACTCAAAAATAGGCACTTTTCAAGTATGACTTAAAAATGTAGTTCCTTGAAGTCGGTAGCTAAGTCCAGTACCAAAGCGGTGCTGAAAACAACAGTGTCCAACAGTTCTGGCTGACTGCGTCGGTGCAGACTGGCGTAAGTGTAAGCAGACTTGTAAACTGCCTTTGGTTCCAGCCAACCACGTCGGTGTGGGCCGGTCTTGGCAACCGTAGCGGTTGAGGTGTGAAGCGCAGCAGTGTAGCATGCGGTGCCCACAAGTTGAGGTGCAGCCAACAGCTTGGTGATGGTCGTCCAGCAGCGAAGGTAAGACCAGTCCTGCAGTGCGAAGGAGGCAGTGCTTATGGCGGTGCCGACAGGTCACAGCGCAAGCGACACTGTTGGTTGATGGGACCTGGCATCAGTAACGTGTAACTTACAATCGGTGCCCCCAAACCACGGTGTAGTCAAGGGTGTCGCAGTCAGCGATGTCGTCGTTGAGACCTGGGTGGTGGAGTGAAGCGAGGAGGTGCAGAGGGCGGTGCCCACAGGTCACGGTACAAGCAGCAGCTTGGTGGCGGCGATCGTTGTCATCAGTGAGATCAGGGTTGATGCGCGAAGTGGTTGGTGTCGGCTGCTTTCCGCCTCTGTGGCGACTGAAACCTACTGTTCCAGAGGCGGTTACAAAGGTAAATTAAGTCTTTGCTCTCCTTGAGGCTTCGTGAACAGGAGGCAAGCTCTAATTCAAGCCATTGGAGATAATCAGCGACAAGTGTAGAAAGTTCAGTCCAGTCCTTTCACTGCCCAATGCAGAAGTTGCAACTGCAGGCCAACCCAACAAAGCAACAACATAGCAACAGGGCAGTACTCCTAGCAGTTCTTCCAGCTCTTCTTATTGGCAGGTTCATTGATTCCACTGAGTTCTAAAGTTCTGGGGTCTGTGCCCCAATATTTATATTGCATTTCTCGTTGTTGTCTTGCGCAGAGAGTGTCCGTGTGTAATCGAAACAAGTTTGGTCCTCTTTGGCCCAGCATCTCGGCAGGAGGTGGAGACAGCATTGCCCAAGGTAGACCAGGCCAAGTCAGGTGCAAGGAAATCTCCTTCCACTACTGTAAATGCAGCCAAGGTCTTTTCAGCCCAGCCCAGATGCATCCCGGGAAAGGCAAGACACACCTCCCCCACCACCCCGCCCCCAAGTGCCTGTCTGAAGAGAATGCACATCTCCAGCCCCTGTCACTCTAAAGCCAGGCAGTCCTTCCACAACCAAGCAGAGGCACACAGGATGGCTAAGCAAGAAAATACCTACTTTCTAAATGTGGTATTTTCAAACACAGAACATAAAAATCATCTTTACTGAAAGATGCATTTCTATGTTCTGAGTCAGGTATAGACAAGATATACTCGTAAAATGTTACAGAGTATCCCCCATTCTATCCTATGGGAAAGATAGCCTTCCAACAGAGAAAAATGAATTACACTGTAGTTCACCATCAGGACATATCACACACGGTAGGCAGATAAAATATCGATTTTTTAATATCGACCTACCATATTATCGATGTTTTAATATCGAAGGGACAGAATATAGAAGGTAAGTAATATAGATTTTTTTTATATCGAAGGGACAGAATTTCGGAGGTAAGTAATATCGATTTTGTTAATATCGATGTAAGTAATATCGATATTAATAATATCGATTTTTATATGATTTTTATGTATATTATTATGTATTTAATATGTATTATTTTTTTTAAATGTAATTTAAGTAAATGTTGTATTTTAGTATGTAACGGGTTGTGGGTTTATAGGGGAATAGGGTGGGAAGTCATTTAATTATAGTAAATGATTTTTTTTTTTTAGGAATGATAAATTAATTGTAATTAATTGGTAATTTTTATTAATTGGTAATTTATTTTAATTCATTGATTAATTGATAATTATGTTCTGTAGCGGGTTGTGGGTTTATAGGGGAATAGGGTAGGAAGTAATATAAATGTAATTAAGTAATAATTTATTTTCATTAATCGTTTTTACTAATTATATTATTGTTAATTAATTATTAATTGGTAATTCATTTTTATTAATTGGTAATTAATTTTAATTAATTCATTAATTGATAATTATGTTAAGTGTATTATTTTATTATTGGTGTTTGTTGTGCGTTTATAGTGTGTAAAGTAATTGATATGTAATTAAGTAGGTATTACATTTATAGTTGGTTATTGATAATTAATTTATTGGATATTAATTATTAATTGGTAATTACTTTTTTAATAATTATTTATTGGTATTTGTAAATAGTTTAGATTAATTAAAAATATATATTTTTTAAATATTTTAAAATATTAGTTTATTTATAAGTATGTTATTTTTACCCCTACGCTATCCAACACTTTCCCTACTGTTGCACTCTCTGGAGTGGGAATAGTAATTTTTACCCCTACGCTATCCAACACTTTCCCTACTGTTGCACTCTCTGGAGTTGGAATAGTAATTTTTACCCCTTCGCTATCCAACACTTTCCCTACTGTTGCACTCTCTGGAGTGAGAATAGTAATTTTTACCCCTACGCTATCCAACACTTTCCCTACTGTTGCACTCTCTGGAGTGGGAATAGTAATTTTGACCCCTACGCTATCCAACACTTTCCCTACTGTTGCACTCTCTGGAGTTGGAATAGTAATTTTTACCCTACGCTATCCAACACTTTTCCTATTGTTGCACTCTCTGGAGTTGGAATACAAATTTTTACCCCTACGCTATTCAACACTTTCCATACTGTTGCACTCTCTGGAGTGAGAATAGTAATTTTTACCCCTACGCTATCCAACATTTTCCTTACAGTTTTTTTTCTGGGAGTTGGAATAGTATTTTATTCCCTTTGTTACTTAATATTTTTTGTATTGTTTTAGTTAATGTAGTATATAACTAATTTAAAAAATATTAAAAATAAGTATATATTTTTAAATTTGTTTTGCATAATTATTTAATTTTTATGTATGTTATTATTGTATGTGTATAGATGAATTTGTAATATATATATTATTACAATAAATATTACAACTGATTATTAAGTATATATATTATATATTATATGTATATGTTTAATTTTTTTTATTACATGATGTATATTACTTATTAATTTTAAATAATATAATATATTTTGTACTATGTTTATTATATTTTTAAGTATTTGTTAATTTTACATATTCTTTTTTATTTAAAAGAACGATATTCTTTAAAAAACGATATTTTTGACATCGATATTTTTTCTCTCGATATTTTTGTACTTACCTTTTTGTAGATAGGATGTCGATATTGTTGACATCGATAATATTGCTCCGATATTTTTGTAGGTTGATATTTTGTCTTTCTATATTTTGTCATACATCCATCACACACACCAGGACATGTCCTACCTTTCACATACACTGCAGCCTGCCCATAGGTGTATCTTGGGCCTCCCACTCACAGGCAATAAAAGGGAAGGTTGGCCAGTGGGTGCAGTTGCCAAGTCGACATAAAAGTCAAAACTGCGCTCCGACACTACAGTGGCATGTCTGAGAGCCCTTTGAAAGACTGCTTCTGTGGGTGTCAGACTCTGTGTTGCAACAGATTTTGATTTACAGGCCCTGGGCCTCTCAGTGCACTTTACTAGGGACTTACCAGTAAATCAATTATGCCAATCATGGAAACACCAATCCATAATACAATTTACAATAGGAGCACTTGCATTTTAATACTGAACAGCAGTTAGAAAGTGTGCAGGGACACCAAATCAGCAGAGTCAAAACCAGGAGGTCAGAAAGCAAAAAGACTGCAGAAATAAGCCAAAAGATGCCAGTTCTAA
This sequence comes from Lissotriton helveticus, assembly GCF_964261635.1. Lineage (NCBI taxonomy): Eukaryota > Metazoa > Chordata > Amphibia > Caudata > Salamandridae > Lissotriton > Lissotriton helveticus. The sequence continues at coordinate 116,165,520 of NC_136060.1, read as the reverse complement.
AAACAGACAATTCTTGTTTTTTGCATTGGTGAATTAATTGTGGTGTTTTCTTCTTTGTTTACCATGCCTCCTTTCTTTGCTGGTTAAGAGGCTATTTTTTTTGTGTGGCCAGTGTGCGTGTATATTTGCGATAGGCCAGCATTTAGTCTTAGCTCTTCATGCCATGCAGCAAGGTGGCCATTTTGTTTGGTGCATTCGGTGTGCTCTTTGCCATAGGCCTGCATGTGTTCTTTGCTGTCCATGCCTTTACTATTGGTGGCCTTGTGGCGAGCAGACATTTTGTAGCCAGTGTACTTTTGCCTTAGACCTGCATGTGTTCTTTGTTATCCATGCCTTTGTCCTTTGTGGCCATTTGGACCGAAGCCATTTTGAGGTCAGTGTGCTAGTATCTATGTACAGTGTTTTTAATGCATTTTTTCCATTTCCCCTCCCTCTCCTTGCCTTCCTTTACGATTTCTCATAGACCCTAGGGAGACCAATTGTTTTCAGTTATTTGATTTTTTTCCTGCACCCCCTGTTTGCCATCGGCTCACATCAGCAATACATTTTTTAAGGTTTTCTCCATTTTCCATCTGCACCCGCAGCCTGCCATAGACCACATGTGCAAACAATCAACAATTTATTTTAAGGATTATTCCAGTTTCACCCTGCACCTGCCGCCTGCCATAGGTGCACACCAGCAATAATTTTAAAGATTATTCCATTTTCCCCCTGCCTGACATAGGTGCCCACCAGCAATAATTTTCCTAAGGATTATTCAATTTGCCCCATGCACCCGCTGCCTGGCATAGCGCACACCATCAATAATTTCTTTAAGGATTATTCCATTTTCCCTATGCACCCGTTGTCTGACATAGGCGCTCACTAGCAATAATTATTTTAAGGATTATTTCATTTCCCCCTGCGGACTGCCATAGGAGCACACCAGAAAAAAATCTTTTAAGTATTATTCCATTTTCCCCCTGCCCGCCACAGGTGTCACCGGCCTTAGAGGCACATAAAGTAAACTTTTCACTCTGTATGCTTTTGAAATATTATGTTATGGTTGGAATGGGTACACTATTGTCAACTGTTTGTGATGTGACCTCACTAAATAATATTGTCTGTAGATTTAACGTGCAAATGCCATGTTTCACTGACATTTCTTCTTGTTTGTTTTTAGGTCCACAAGAAATATCATCACTCACAGTATTGCCAGACAGAAGGGTGGCAATAAAGCACACCACTTCAGTTTTCTTCTGCAGCTAACTAGCACTGCCATATGGCTCCAAAGAAGGGTGTTGCTGCCGAGAAAGTGGCCAGTGAGGAGGAGAAGAATCATATTTCCCACCACTCGTGTGCCGGCCTCCACCTTATTCAGGAAACGTGGTCTACCTGCTACACCTGCCTCTAGGTAGCATCAACAGAACCACCGCAACCGAAGGCTAAGCCCAGGCCCATGTGTATCAGCGATGCAGCCCCTGTAGTCATGACGATCAGCAGTGGGTCTGAACTGGATTTGTCTCGGCTGCAAACTAGTACTCAATCATTGCAGGAAAGTGGACAATAGAAGCCACATTCAATAACAATAGGAGAGGTAGGGAGAATGAGGCACTCTCTTAGTCCCCGGTTAGTTATACAAAAACAAGAAAAGAGAGGTCAGATCAAACACTTGATCAGTCTAAGCGTAAACTATACAGACCACAGTTCAAGGAGTCAACACAAGATTAGATTATCACATCCGATTTGGGTGATAAAGAAAGCCCTCACACACTGACCTAGTCAGTGTCATGCTTCATCATCGGGCCCCACCGACAGAGGCCGAATGCCTCTGCGGTGTGCTACGACGCCAGAAAGACTGCGGAGCAGGTTTTTGTGTATGGAGGGCGTGCTCTTGTTTACAGTGAAATCTTAAAAGTGCCTAACAAAAGGGTATCGAAAAAATATATTTAATAAATGATCCCTGAGGCACAAAATAAAGAGTATTACGTGTCTGTATTTATATGCCAAGGTTCAAGGTTGGTAAAATACAGAATATACTCAATTCCTTCCAGTCAACATGTTTCAGCCATAAGGGTGGTATATTACCGTGGCATTCATCAGGACTATACCCCGGCGGTATGGGCTCTCTAATCACCCACCCTGACCTGGGGACGTGAAAGTGAAAAATAAGAAGTGAAAAAAGTGCATAAAAATTAGTGGAAGAGTAAAATACTCGATTCCAAAAAATACTCCGTAAATTTGGAGTGTCACTGCACCTGTAAAGTGAGAAAAACACATAGACAGACAGAAGACAAACATAAACATTAATAATATGAGCCTTACTGAGTAGTCATAGTGCTCCATGAAGTGTGGCTCAAGTGGTATTTCCCAAGATAAACATAGATTTTATGCACCATCCAGATAGCCCCTAGAGGATGATAGCAGATATCTCTGGGAAGTGATGTGCTAGAGGTGTGCTATTTACAAGAAAAACGATTAAAATGGGGGATTTAAAAACGCGATTGCGTGTACTCCTTATGAAGGGATCAATGGACCTAAAAGGTCTGTGCCCCTTCAAATAGGTATTAAATGGTACATGTCTCACTTTCAAAAGGGGCGCTACTAGCACCATGGGTCTCGGGAGGGGGTCGGAGCGACCTGGCACATCCTAAGGACAGAAAAAATATGGTACATTGGCAAAGCCTATACAGGTACTTAGCTCTGGTGACAGAAGGAGCAGCAGCAAGCGTGTCGTCGTTACTCACGCCCTCAGTGCTCCCGACCCGCTGGTCAACCTAGTTGTGACCTCCAAACCGGACCCCGAAGATAGAAAAACGGGGCCGGTAGACTTGTTTTTAAGCAGAGCGGTCGCGTGTGCGCCCTGTTTCCGGGTGGGCGTGTCAAGCCGATAGAGAGGCTAGGAACGCACACGCCCACCTCGGAATGCCCCGTCTCGCTCAAAGCGAGGCTTGGGCACTTCTAAGCCCTCACCAGCATGTTAGCTCGAGGCTTGGGAGTCGGCTTGGTCCCAAAAGACGGGTAGCGCGGTAGCGCTAATGTTGATTAAAATGCATTACAACACGTAGTGCAAAGCATGCTTACCATTATTACTGTGTACATAAATTTAAGTGTGTACCTAAATTACAGGGAAAGTAATATGTGATGGAAGCAATAGGTTGCACATGGGAGCGTAAGTGTTTATTCAACCATTTGAACACGCAGTGCAAATACTGCCTATCGATATTACTGTATAAATGAAATTAAATACATCTATATTGCAGGCAATACATTGTACATGGGAGCATACCCTATAGGTAGGGACTAATCTGTATGTGCAAGGCTAGTCAATGGAGTGAATCATAATGGCTATTTACAAGTAGGCAGAAAAAAACCGGTTTGGTTGTGATAGGTGTATAAGGAATACTCTTTTCAAGATAATACTGAGCTCCATGGAATGTCATCGTTGAGCCCATTGACATGGGTGCCCAGACGATACACCCAACGTTGCTCCTTTTCAAAAAGTCTGCTGGTAATGTTCGTTGTACCCTTCACTTCCTCGATTACCGTCCACCTCATGTCGTTAGTAGTATGGTTGCTGTCCAAGAAGTGGCGGCTCAGCTTGGTAGTTAGTTTTTTACATCGGACGTTGCTCCGATGTTCGCAGATGCGTTGTTTTATTCTGCGCGTTGTCATCCCAACATACCGTAGCTGGCACGGGCACGTGATCAAATATACCACATTCATGGTGTTGCAGTTAGTATGTTCCCTTTGGGTCCATGCCTTGCCTGCTTCAAGTGAAAGGGTTTTGGTTGCCTCTGTCAAATGACAGACACTACAATTGGAGCACGGAAAATGCCCTACAACTTTGGGCATCCCCCATGAGCTGGTGACTGTAGGTGTGGGTTCAGAGACTTTCTCTTTAGGACGGGTGTGCACCAGAGAGTCCTTGAGGCTGCGACCCCTTTTAAAAGAAAATAGCGGTTTCTCCCAATTCTCTCTAAAAGAGGTCAGAATACTCCAATGTTTGTTGATGGTTTTCTTAATCATGTTAGACAAACTGTTGTATGTTGTCACACACGTGAGGGGTATTGTATTCTGGTTGTTGACTTTCTCCTCTAGTAGTGCCTCCCTTGGTTGGTTCCTCGCTCTCTTGAAACCTTTGTTCAGGATTGGTGTCGGATACCCTCTGTCTTTTAATTTCTCAGTGAGGCTCAGGGACTGTTCTTTAAAGTCCGAGATGGAGGTGCAATTACGCCTAAGTCTCAGAAATTGCCCATAGGGGAGGTTTTCCTTCAAAGGGCGTGGGTGGAAGCTACTGAACTCGAGGAGGTTGTTTTTTGCGGTAGGCTTGTGATGTGTCTTAGTCGCAAGGCCAGTACCTTGCACAGAAATCTCAACATCCAGGAAGACGATCTCAGACCTACTCTTGGTATTTGTGAACCGCAAATTCCGGTCTAGGGTGTTGATCCAGTTGAGAAATAGATCGAGATCAGTGTCATTCCCAGTCCATAGTAACAGAATGTCATCTATGTAGCGCTTCCACAGAAGCATTGAAGATGAAAAGGGTTGGGAGGTGGGTAGGATGTGTCTAGCTTCAAAAGCAGCTACATACAGCCCCGCCACGCTTGGAGCAAAAATGCTGCCCATGCTGGTACCTGAGCATTGAAGGTAGAGTTTGTCTTTGAAGGAGAAGTAATTCTCTTTCAGGGCAATTGTTGCACATTCAATGATGAAGGTTTTCGGAGTTTGAAAATCCCATTCGGTGGAGTCTAGTGATTCACCCAGGACTCTGATCGTATCGTCCTGGGGGATGCTGGTATACAGACTTTCGACGTCCAGTGTAACGAGAGTGACTGAGTTTTCAGGGAAGGTGACATCAGATAGTAGACGTAGGAGACTTTTTGTATCCTTCAGGTAAGTTGGAGTCGACTGCACCAAGGGTTTCAGGAAGTAGTCACAGAATTCGGATAAGGGCTCTAGGAGGGAACCGATACCAGAGACAATGGGGCGCCCAGGAGGTGGAAGCCTGTTTTTGTGCATTTTTGGTAGTGTGTAAAAATAAGGAATTACATGTTTAGAATTCGTCAAAAATGCCGCCTCGTTTTTTGACACATGACCCTCCTCCTCTGCACGATGGACAAGGTTTTTGATCCTGCTCGTAAGGGCTGCGGTGGGGTCTATTGTTAGTGGAGTATAGTTCCGGATGTCCCCAAGTAGTTCGTAGCATGTTTTTTCGTAGTCAACTGTGTTTTGGATCACAATACCCCCACCTTTATCAGCCGGCTTAATGGTGATCGTACTGTCATTCTGCAGTTGTTGCAACGATTGGTATTCAGCAGTGCTGAAGTTACCGAAAACCACGGGGTTTTCACAGGCCTCAAGGTCTTTAAACACAGCCTGCTCGAAAGTGGTAATCGCTGCGGGTGTGGTATGAGGAGGAGGGGTAAAGGTTGAACTTGGTCTCAAACCTGTATCCCCTTTTCTTATAGCCTCGTTCGAGTCATCCTTTCCTTCGAAAAAAGCTTTGAGTTTCAGTTTTCTGAAAAAACTGGCGAGTTCGCAGTGAAGCTTAAATTTATCAGGTCTGGCTTTTGGAACAAAACCCAGGCCTCTCTCAAGCACCTGTACTTCAGTGGGTGTTAGTACTCTGGTGGAGAGGTTGGTCACTAGGCTTACACCCCGCTTGTTCCTGGTTGTTGGTTGCTGCGGGTGTGACTCGCTACAGGGTCGTCCTCCTCCCAGGTGACTCGGCTGTTGCCTCTCCGCTTCCCTCTCCCTCTCCGGCCGCTCTCTAAAAAAGGCTGCCTTTGTTGGTTCTGGAAGTTAGGTGGGGGCATAAACCCTGGATTCCAGCCCATAAAAGGGAACTGTGGTTGGGGGAAGGCAAAAGGGTTATGGCCCATCATCATTTGGGGTGGTTGCCATTGCTGATGTTGGCCCTGGTATCCTTGTCTACCCCTTGCATTTCTATTACCACGATTCCCTCTCCCCTTTGTTTGCTTGAATGAGCTATTACTTGATCCACTACTGTTAGAGGATTCATCGTCAGATTGGTCAGATTTGTTGTTGTTACGAGTAGGAGGAGTAAAAGTTGGGGCTGAATAAGGATACACCTTTTCAAATTCAAATTTCTTTTGATCTTTCTGTAATTTGGTTGCTTTCGACTGCATCAAATTATCTCTGTACTCGTTCAGTTCCTTGTTAAGTTCGTCCAACCGTTTCTTAAAACTCGTGATTGTAGTTTTAAAGTTTCTTTCAGTTTCTGTAATCTCCACCATTAGCGCTTCAGAGAGTCTCAGCGCTGTTTTTATGATTAGGACTAGCCAGTCGCGAGTACAGTGCCAAGCGATCATGGCCCAATCTTTACGGAAGGTGGCATCATTGAGGAAGATGCGAGGGGCATTCGTCACTAGCAACCCTTTGGGTGCAGAGTTTGACATCAGGTATTGTTTCAGAATAGTCCCATGGAGAATAGTGCGGATATGCTCTCTTTTTTTCTCTGTGAGATTTTCCCATTCAGTGGTGTTAGCTATTGCCTGTGATATTTGGGGATCTGCAAATATCGATGTGTCCGACATCAGTTCCTCTATCTCAGATTCGGAATATGTCAGGCCCATGTTTGCCATGGTGAAAGTAGGAGAGAGTGAGGCAAAGGAGTAAATCTTTAAAAACCAGCAATGAAAGGGGATATCCTGCCGGTAGTAAAAGAAGCTCTCACAGCTGTGCGCTGCTATAATATTCAATAACAATAGGAGAGGTAGGGAGAATGAGGCACTCTCTTAGTCCCCGGTTAGTTATACAAAAACAAGAAAAGAGAGGTCAGATCAAACACTTGATCAGTCTAAGCGTAAACTATACAGACCACAGTTCAAGGAGTCAACACAAGATTAGATTATCACATCCGATTTGGGTGATAAAGAAAGCCCTCACACACTGACCTAGTCAGTGTCATGCTTCATCATCGGGCCCCACCGACAGAGGCCGAATGCCTCTGCGGTGTGCTACGACGCCAGAAAGATTGCGGAGCAGGTTTTTGTGTATGGAGGGCGTGCTCTTGTTTACAGTGAAATCTTAAAAGTGCCTAACAAAAGGGTATCGAAAAAATATATTTAATAAATGATCCCTGAGGCACAAAATAAAGAGTATTACGTGTCTGTATTTATATGCCAAGGTTCAAGGTTGGTAAAATACAGAATATACTCAATTCCTTCCAGTCAACATGTTTCAGCCATAAGGGTGGTATATTACCGTGGCATTCATCAGGACTATACCCCGGCGGTATGGGCTCTCTAATCACCCACCCTGACCTGGGGACGTGAAAGTGAAAAATAAGAAGTGAAAAAAGTGCATAAAAATTAGTGGAAGAGTAAAATACTCGATTCCAAAAAATACTCCGTAAATTTGGAGTGTCACTGCACCTGTAAAGTGAGAAAAACACATAGACAGACAGAAGACAAACATAAACATTATTAATATGAGCCTTACTGAGTAGTCATAGTGCTCCATGAAGTGTGGCTCAAGTGGTATTTCCCAAGATAAACATAGATTTTATGCACCATCCAGATAGCCCCTAGAGGATGATAGCAGATATCTCTGGGAAGTGATGTGCTAGAGGTGTGCTATTTACAAGAAAAACGATTAAAATGGGGGATTTAAAAACGCGATTGCGTGTACTCCTTATGAAGGGATCAATGGACCTAAAAGGTCTGTGCCCCTTCAAATAGGTATTAAATGGTACATGTCTCACTTTCAAAAGGGGCGCTACTAGCACCATGGGTCTCGGGAGGGGGTCGGAGCGACCTGGCACATCCTAAGGACAGAAAAAATATGGTACATTGGCAAAGCCTATACAGGTACTTAGCTCTGGTGACAGAAGGAGCAGCAGCAAGCGTGTCGTCGTTACTCACGCCCTCAGCGCTCCCGACCCGCTGGTCAACCTAGTTGTGACCTCCAAACCGGACCCCGAAGATAGAAAAACGGGGCCGGTAGACTTGTTTTTAAGCAGAGCGGTCGCGTGTGCGCCCTGTTTCCGGGTGGGCGTGTCAAGCCGATAGAGAGGCTAGGAACGCACACGCCCACCTCGGAATGCCCCGTCTCGCTCAAAGCGAGGCTTGGGCACTTCAACGCCCTCACACCCGCAGCAACCAACAACCAGGAACAAGCGGGGTGTAAGCCTAGTGACCAACCTCTCCACCAGAGTACTAACACCCACTGAAGTACAGGTGCTTGAGAGAGGCCTGGGTTTTGTTCCAAAAGCCAGACCTGATAAATTTAAGCTTCACTGCGAACTCGCCAGTTTTTTCAGAAAACTGAAACTCAAAGCTTTTTTCGAAGGAAAGGATGACTCGAACGAGGCTATAAGAAAAGGGGATACAGGTTTGAGACCAAGTTCAACCTTTACCCCTCCTCCTCATACCACACCCGCAGCGATTACCACTTTTGAGCAGGCTGTGTTTAAAGACCTTGAGGCCTGTGAAAACCCCGTGGTTTTCGGTAACTTCAGCACTGCTGAATACCAATCGTTGCAACAACTGCAGAATGACAGTACGATCACCATTAAGCCGGCTGATAAAGGTGGGGGTATTGTGATCCAAAACACAGTTGACTACGAAAAAACATGCTACGAACTACTTGGGGACATCCGGAACTATACTCCACTAACAATAGACCCCACCGCAGCCCTTACGAGCAGGATCAAAAACCTTGTCCATCGTGCAGAGGAGGAGGGTCATGTGTCAAAAAACGAGGCGGCATTTTTGACGAATTCTAAACATGTAATTCCTTATTTTTACACACTACCAAAAATGCACAAAAACAGGCTTCCACCTCCTGGGCGCCCCATTGTCTCTGGTATCGGTTCCCTCCTAGAGCCCTTATCCGAATTCTGTGACTACTTCCTGAAACCCTTGGTGCAGTCGACTCCAACTTACCTGAAGGATACAAAAAGTCTCCTACGTCTACTATCTGATGTCACCTTCCCTGAAAACTCAGTCACTCTCGTTACACTGGACGTCGAAAGTCTGTATACCAGCATCCCCCAGGACGATACGATCAGAGTCCTGGGTGAATCACTAGACTCCACCGAATGGGATTTTCAAACTCCGAAAACCTTCATCATTGAATGTGCAACAATTGCCCTGAAAGAGAATTACTTCTCCTTCAAAGACAAACTCTACCTTCAATGCTCAGGTACCAGCATGGGCAGCATTTTTGCTCCAAGCGTGGCGGGGCTGTATGTAGCTGATTTTGAAGCTAGACACATCCTACCCACCTCCCAACCCTTTTCATCTTCAATGCTTCTGTGGAAGCGCTACATAGATGACATTCTGTTACTATGGACTGGGAATGACACTGATCTCGATCTATTTCTCAACTGGATCAACACCCTAGACCGGAATTTGCGGTTCACAAATACCAAGAGTAGGTCTGAGATTGTCTTCCTGGATGTTGAGATTTCTGTGCAAGGTACTGGCCTTGCGACTAAAACACATCACAAGCCTACCGCAAAAAACAACCTCCTCGAGTTCAGTAGCTTCCACCCACGCCCTTTGAAGGAAAACCTCCCCTATGGGCAATTTCTGAGACTTAGGCGTAATTGCACCTCCATCTCGGACTTTAAAGAACAGTCCCTGAGCCTCACTGAGAAATTAAAAGACAGAGGGTATCCGACACCAATCCTGAACAAAGGTTTCAAGAGAGCGAGGAACCAACCAAGGGAGGCACTACTAGAGGAGAAAGTCAACAACCAGAATACAATACCCCTCACGTGTGTGACAACATACAACAGTTTGTCTAACATGATGAAGAAAACCATCAACAAACATTGGAGTATTCTGACCTCTTTTAGAGAGAATTGGGAGAAACCGCTATTTTCTTTTAAAAGGGGTCGCAGCCTCAAGGACTCTCTGGTGCACACCCGTCCTAAAGAGAAAGTCTCTGAACCCACACCTACAGTCACCAGCTCATGGGGGATGCCCAAAGTTGTAGGGCATTTTCCGTGCTCCAATTGTAGTGTCTGTCATTTGACAGAGGCAACCAAAACCCTTTCACTTGAAGCAGGCAAGGTATGGACCCAAAGGGAACATACTAACTGCAACACCATGAATGTGGTATATTTGATCACGTGCCCGTGCCAGCTACGGTATGTTGGGATGACAACGCGCAGAATAAAACAACGCATCTGCGAACATCGGAGCAACGTCCGATGTAAAAAACTAACTACCAAGCTGAGCCGCCACTTCTTGGACAGCAACCATACTACTAACGACATGAGGTGGACGGTAATCGAGGAAGTGAAGGGTACAACGAACATTACCAGCAGACTTTTTGAAAAGGAGCAACGTTGGGTGTATCGTCTGGGCACCCATGTCAATGGGCTCAACGATGACATTCCATGGAGCTCAGTATTATCTTGAAAAGAGTATTCCTTATACACCTATCACAACCAAACCGGTTTTTTTCTGCCTACTTGTAAATAGCCATTATGATTCACTCCATTGACTAGCCTTGCACATACAGATTAGTCCCTACCTATAGGGTATGCTCCCATGTACAATGTATTGCCTGCAATATAGATGTATTTAATTTCATTTATACAGTAATATCGATAGGCAGTATTTGCACTGCGTGTTCAAATGGTTGAATAAACACTTACGCTCCCATGTGCAACCTATTGCTTCCATCACATATTACTTTCCCTGTAATTTAGGTACACACTTAAATTTATGTACACAGTAATAATGGTAAGCATGCTTTGCACTACGTGTTGTAATGCATTTTAATCAACATTAGCGCTACCGCGCTACCCGTCTTTTGGGACCAAGCCGACTCCCAAGCCTCGAGCTAACATGCTGGTGAGGGCGTTGAAGTGCCCAAGCCTCGCTTTGAGCGAGACGGGGCATTCCGAGGTGGGCGTGTGCGTTCCTAGCCTCTCTATCGGCTTGACACGCCCACCCGGAAACAGGGCGCACACGCGACCGCTCTGCTTAAAAACAAGTCTACCGGCCCCGTTTTTCTATCTTCGGGGTCCGGTTTGGAGGTCACAACTAGGTTGACCAGCGGGTCGGGAGCACTGAGGGCGTGAGTAACGACGACACGCTTGCTGCTGCTCCTTCTGTCACCAGAGCTAAGTACCTGTATAGGCTTTGCCAATGTACCATATTTTTTCAGTCCTTAGGATGTGCCAGGTCGCTCCGACCCCCTCCCGAGACCCATGGTGCTAGTAGCGCCCCTTTTGAAAGTGAGACATGTACCATTTAATACCTATTTGAAGGGGCACAGACCTTTTAGGTCCATTGATCCCTTCATAAGGAGTACACGCAATCGCGTTTTTAAATCCCCCATTTTAATCGTTTTTCTTGTAAATAGCACACCTCTAGCACATCACTTCCCAGAGATATCTGCTATCATCCTCTAGGGGCTATCTGGATGGTGCATAAAATCTATGTTTATCTTGGGAAATACCACTTGAGCCACACTTCATGGAGCACTATGACTACTCAGTAAGGCTCATATTAATAATGTTTATGTTTGTCTTCTGTCTGTCTATGTGTTTTTCTCACTTTACAGGTGCAGTGACACTCCAAATTTACGGAGTATTTTTTGGAATCGAGTATTTTACTCTTCCACTAATTTTTATGCACTTTTTTCAGTTCTTATTTTTCACTTTCACGTCCCCAGGTCAGGGTGGGTGATTAGAGAGCCCATACCGCCGGGGTATAGTCCTGATGAATGCCACGGTAATATACCACCCTTATGGCTGAAACATGTTGACTGGAAGGAATTGAGTATATTCTGTATTTTACCAACCTTGAACCTTGGCATATAAATACAGACACGTAATACTCTTTATTTTGTGCCTCAGGGATCATTTATTAAATATATTTTTTCGATACCCTTTTGTTAGGCACTTTTAAGATTTCACTGTAAACAAGAGCACGCCCTCCATACACAAAAACCTGCTCCGCAGTCTTTCTGGCGTCGTAGCACACCGCAGAGGCATTCGGCCTCTGTCGGTGGGGCCCGATGATGAAGCATGACACTGACTAGGTCAGTGTGTGAGGGCTTTCTTTATCACCCAAATCGGATGTGATAATCTAATCTTGTGTTGACTCCTTGAACTGTGGTCTGTATAGTTTACGCTTAGACTGATCAAGTGTTTGATCTGACCTCTCTTTTCTTGTTTTTGTATAACTAACCGGGGACTAAGAGAGTGCCTCATTCTCCCTACCTCTCCTATTGTTATTGAATATTATAGCAGCGCACAGCTGTGAGAGCTTCTTTTACTACCGGCAGGATATCCCCTTTCATTGCTGGTTTTTAAAGATTTACTCCTTTGCCTCACTCTCTCCTACTTTCACCATGGCAAACATGGGCCTGACATATTCCGAATCTGAGATAGAGGAACTGATGTCGGACACATCGATATTTGCAGATCCCCAAATATCACAGGCAATAGCTAACACCACTGAATGGGAAAATCTCACAGAGAAAAAAAGAGAGCATATCCGCACTATTCTCCATGGGACTATTCTGAAACAATACCTGATGTCAAACTCTGCACCCAAAGGGTTGCTAGTGACGAATGCCCCTCGCATCTTCCTCAATGATGCCACCTTCCGTAAAGATTGGGCCATGATCGCTTGGCACTGTACTCGCGACTGGCTAGTCCTAATCATAAAAACAGCGCTGAGACTCTCTGAAGCGCTAATGGTGGGGATTACAGAAACTGAAAGAAACTTTAAAACTACAATCACGGGTTTTAAGAAACGGTTGGACGAACTTAACAAGGAACTGAACGAGTACAGAGATAATTTGATGCAGTCGAAAGCAACCAAATTACAGAAAGATCAAAAGAAATTTGAATTTGAAAAGGTGTATCCTTATTCAGCCCCAACTTTTACTCCTCCTACTCGTAACAACAACAAATCTGACCAATCTGACGATGAATCCTCTAACAGTAGTGGATCAAGTAATAGCTCATTCAAGCAAACAAAGGGGAGAGGGAATCGTGGTAATAGAAATGCAAGGGGTAGACAAGGATACCAGGGCCAACATCAGCAATGGCAACCACCCCAAATGATGATGGGCCATAACCCTTTTGCCTTCCCCCAACCACAGTTCCCTTTTATGGGCTGGAATCCAGGGTTTATGCCCCCACCTAACTTCCAGAACCAACAAAGGCAGCCTTTTTTAGAGAGCGGCCGGAGAGGGAGAGGGAAGCGGAGAGGCAACAGCCGAGTCACCTGGGAGGAGGACGACCCTGTAGCGAGTCACACCCGCAGCAACCAACAACCAGGAACAAGCGGGGTGTAAGCCTAGTGACCAACCTCTCCACCAGAGTACTAACACCCACTGAAGTACAGGTGCTTGAGAGAGGCCTGGGTTTTGTTCCAAAAGCCAGACATGATAAATTTAAGCTTCACTGCGAACTCACCAGTTTTTTCAGAAAACTGAAACTCAAAGCTTTTTTCGAAGGAAAGGATGACTCGAACGAGGCTATAAGAAAAGGGGATACAGGTTTGAGACCAAGTTCAACCTTTACCCCTCCTCCTCATACCACACCCGCAGCGATTACCACTTTCGAGCAGGCTGTGTTTAAAGACCTTGAGGCCTGTGAAAACCCTGTGGTTTTCGGTAACTTCAGCACTGCTGAATACCAATCGTTGCAACAACTGCAGAATGACAGTACGATCACCATTAAGCCGGCTGATAAAGGTGGGGGTATTGTGATCCAAAACACAGTTGACTACGAAAAAACATGCTACGAACTACTTGGGGACATCCGGAACTATACTCCACTAACAATAGACCCCACCGCAGCCCTTACGAGCAGGATCAAAAACCTTGTCCATCGTGCAGAGGAGGAGGGTCATGTGTCAAAAAACGAGGCGGCATTTTTGACGAATTCTAAACATGTAATTCCTTATTTTTACACACTACCAAAAATGCACAAAAACAGGCTTCCACCTCCTGGGCGCCCCATTGTCTCTGGTATCGGTTCCCTCCTAGAGCCCTTATCCGAATTCTGTGACTACTTCCTGAAACCCTTGGTGCAGTCGACTCCAACTTACCTGAAGGATACAAAAAGTCTCCTACGTCTACTATCTGATGTCACCTTCCCTGAAAACTCAGTCACTCTCGTTACACTGGACGTCGAAAGTCTGTATACCAGCATCCCCCAGGACGATACGAACAGAGTCCTGGGTGAATCACTAGACTCCACCGAATGGGATTTTCAAACTCCGAAAACCTTCATCATTGAATGTGCAACAATTGCCCTGAAAGAGAATTACTTCTCCTTCAAAGACAAACTCTACCTTCAATGCTCAGGTACCAGCATGGGCAGCATTTTTGCTCCAAGCGTGGCGGGGCTGTATGTAGCTGATTTTGAAGCTAGACACATCCTACCCACCTCCCAACCCTTTTCATCTTCAATGCTTCTGTGGAAGCGCTACATAGATGACATTCTGTTACTATGGACTGGGAATGACACTGATCTCGATCTATTTCTCAACTGGATCAACACCCTAGACCGGAATTTGCGGTTCACAAATACCAAGAGTAGGTCTGAGATCGTCTTCCTGGATGTTGAGATTTCTGTGCAAGGTACTGGCCTTGCGACTAAGACACATCACAAGCCTACCGCAAAAAACAACCTCCTCGAGTTCAGTAGCTTCCACCCACGCCCTTTGAAGGAAAACCTCCCCTATGGGCAATTTCTGAGACTTAGGCGTAATTGCACCTCCATCTCGGACTTTAAAGAACAGTCCCTGAGCCTCACTGAGAAATTAAAAGACAGAGGGTATCCGACACCAATCCTGAACAAAGGTTTCAAGAGAGCGAGGAACCAACCAAGGGAGGCACTACTAGAGGAGAAAGTCAACAACCAGAATACAATACCCCTCACGTGTGTGACAACATACAACAGTTTGTCTAACATGATGAAGAAAACCATCAACAAACATTGGAGTATTCTGACCTCTTTTAGAGAGAATTGGGAGAAACCGCTATTTTCTTTTAAAAGGGGTCGCAGCCTCAAGGACTCTCTGGTGCACACCCGTCCTAAAGAGAAAGTCTCTGAACCCACACCTACAGTCACCAGCTCATGGGGGATGCCCAAAGTTGTAGGGCATTTTCCGTGCTCCAATTGTAGTGTCTGTCATTTGACAGAGGCAACCATCACCATTAAGCCGGCTGATAAAGGTGGGGGTATTGTGATCCAAAACACAGTTGACTACGAAAAAACATGCTACGAACTACTTGGGGACATCCGGAACTATACTCCACTAACAATAGACCCCACCGCAGCCCTTACGAGCAGGATCAAAAACCTTGTCCATCGTGCAGAGGAGGAGGGTCATGTGTCAAAAAACGAGGCGGCATTTTTGACGAATTCTAAACATGTAATTCCTTATTTTTACACACTACCAAAAATGCACAAAAACAGGCTTCCACCTCCTGGGCGCCCCATTGTCTCTGGTATCGGTTCCCTCCTAGAGCCCTTATCCGAATTCTGTGACTACTTCCTGAAACCCTTGGTGCAGTCGACTCCAACTTACCTGAAGGATACAAAAAGTCTCCTACGTCTACTATCTGATGTCACCTTCCCTGAAAACTCAGTCACTCTCGTTACACTGGACGTCGAAAGTCTGTATACCAGCATCCCCCAGGACGATACGATCAGAGTCCTGGGTGAATCACTAGACTCCACCGAATGGGATTTTCAAACTCCGAAAACCTTCATCATTGAATGTGCAACAATTGCCCTGAAAGAGAATTACTTCTCCTTCAAAGACAAACTCTACCTTCAATGCTCAGGTACCAGCATGGGCAGCATTTTTGCTCCAAGCGTGGCGGGGCTGTATGTAGCTGATTTTGAAGCTAGACACATCCTACCCACCTCCCAACCCTTTTCATCTTCAATGCTTCTGTGGAAGCGCTACATAGATGACATTCTGTTACTATGGACTGGGAATGACACTGATCTCGATCTATTTCTCAACTGGATCAACACCCTAGACCGGAATTTGCGGTTCACAAATACCAAGAGTAGGTCTGAGATTGTCTTCCTGGATGTTGAGATTTCTGTGCAAGGTACTGGCCTTGCGACTAAGACACATCACAAGCCTACCGCAAAAAACAACCTCCTCGAGTTCAGTAGCTTCCACCCACGCCCTTTGAAGGAAAACCTCCCCTATGGGCAATTTCTGAGACTTAGGCGTAATTGCACCTCCATCTCGGACTTTAAAGAACAGTCCCTGAGCCTCACTGAGAAATTAAAAGACAGAGGGTATCCGACACCAATCCTGAACAAAGGTTTCAAGAGAGCGAGAAACCAACCAAGGGAGGCACTACTAGAGGAGAAAGTCAACAACCAGAATACAATACCCCTCACGTGTGTGACAACATACAACAGTTTGTCTAACATGATGAAGAAAACCATCAACAAACATTGGAGTATTCTGACCTCTTTTAGAGAGAATTGGGAGAAACCGCTATTTTCTTTTAAAAGGGGTCGCAGCCTCAAGGACTCTCTGGTGCACACCCGTCCTAAAGAGAAAGTCTCTGAACCCACACCTACAGTCACCAGCTCATGGGGGATGCCCAAAGTTGTAGGGCATTTTCCGTGCTCCAATTGTAGTGTCTGTCATTTGACAGAGGCAACCAAAACCCTTTCACTTGAAGCAGGCAAGGTATGGACCCAAAGGGAACATACTAACTGCAACACCATGAATGTGGTATATTTGATCACGTGCCCGTGCCAGCTACGGTATGTTGGGATGACAACGCGCAGAATAAAACAACGCATCTGCGAACATCGGAGCAACGTCCGATGTAAAAAACTAACTACCAAGCTGAGCCGCCACTTCTTGGACAGCAACCATACTACTAACGACATGAGGTGGACGGTAATCGAGGAAGTGAAGGGTACAACGAACATTACCAGCAGACTTTTTGAAAAGGAGCAACGTTGGGTGTATCGTCTGGGCACCCATGTCAATGGGCTCAACGATGACATTCCATGGAGCTCAGTATTATCTTGAAAAGAGTATTCCTTATACACCTATCACAACCAAACCGGTTTTTTTCTGCCTACTTGTAAATAGCCATTATGATTCACTCCATTGACTAGCCTTGCACATACAGATTAGTCCCTACCTATAGGGTATGCTCCCATGTACAATGTATTGCCTGCAATATAGATGTATTTAATTTCATTTATACAGTAATATCGATAGGCAGTATTTGCACTGCGTGTTCAAATGGTTGAATAAACACTTACGCTCCCATGTGCAACCTATTGCTTCCATCACATATTACTTTCCCTGTAATTTAGGTACACACTTAAATTTATGTACACAGTAATAATGGTAAGCATGCTTTGCACTACGTGTTGTAATGCATTTTAATCAACATTAGCGCTACCGCGCTACCCGTCTTTTGGGACCAAGCCGACTCCCAAGCCTCGAGCTAACATGCTGGTGAGGGCGTTGAAGTGCCCAAGCCTCGCTTTGAGCGAGACGGGGCATTCCGAGGTGGGCGTGTGCGTTCCTAGCCTCTCTATCGGCTTGACACGCCCACCCGGAAACAGGGCGCACACGCGACCGCTCTGCTTAAAAACAAGTCTACCGGCCCCGTTTTTCTATCTTCGGGGTCCGGTTTGGAGGTCACAACTAGGTTGACCAGCGGGTCGGGAGCACTGAGGGCGTGAGTAACGACGACACGCTTGCTGCTGCTCCTTCTGTCACCAGAGCTAAGTACCTGTATAGGCTTTGCCAATGTACCATATTTTTTCAGTCCTTAGGATGTGCCAGGTCGCTCCGACCCCCTCCCGAGACCCATGGTGCTAGTAGCGCCCCTTTTGAAAGTGAGACATGTACCATTTAATACCTATTTGAAGGGGCACAGACCTTTTAGGTCCATTGATCCCTTCATAAGGAGTACACGCAATCGCGTTTTTAAATCCCCCATTTTAATCGTTTTTCTTGTAAATAGCACACCTCTAGCACATCACTTCCCAGAGATATCTGCTATCATCCTCTAGGGGCTATCTGGATGGTGCATAAAATCTATGTTTATCTTGGGAAATACCACTTGAGCCACACTTCATGGAGCACTATGACTACTCAGTAAGGCTCATATTAATAATGTTTATGTTTGTCTTCTGTCTGTCTATGTGTTTTTCTCACTTTACAGGTGCAGTGACACTCCAAATTTACGGAGTATTTTTTGGAATCGAGTATTTTACTCTTCCACTAATTTTTATGCACTTTTTTCAGTTCTTATTTTTCACTTTCACGTCCCCAGGTCAGGGTGGGTGATTAGAGAGCCCATACCGCCGGGGTATAGTCCTGATGAATGCCACGGTAATATACCACCCTTATGGCTGAAACATGTTGACTGGAAGGAATTGAGTATATTCTGTATTTTACCAACCTTGAACCTTGGCATATAAATACAGACACGTAATACTCTTTATTTTGTGCCTCAGGGATCATTTATTAAATATATTTTTTCGATACCCTTTTGTTAGGCACTTTTAAGATTTCACTGTAAACAAGAGCACGCCCTCCATACACAAAAACCTGCTCCGCAGTCTTTCTGGCGTCGTAGCACACCGCAGAGGCATTCGGCCTCTGTCGGTGGGGCCCGATGATGAAGCATGACACTGACTAGGTCAGTGTGTGAGGGCTTTCTTTATCACCCAAATCGGATGTGATAATCTAATCTTGTGTTGACTCCTTGAACTGTGGTCTGTATAGTTTACGCTTAGACTGATCAAGTGTTTGATCTGACCTCTCTTTTCTTGTTTTTGTATAACTAACCGGGGACTAAGAGAGTGCCTCATTCTCCCTACCTCTCCTATTGTTATTGAATATTATAGCAGCGCACAGCTGTGAGAGCTTCTTTTACTACCGGCAGGATATCCCCTTTCATTGCTGGTTTTTAAAGATTTACTCCTTTGCCTCACTCTCTCCTACTTTCACCATGGCAAACATGGGCCTGACATATTCCGAATCTGAGATAGAGGAACTGATGTCGGACACATCGATATTTGCAGATCCCCAAATATCACAGGCAATAGCTAACACCACTGAATGGGAAAATCTCACAGAGAAAAAAAGAGAGCATATCCGCACTATTCTCCATGGGACTATTCTGAAACAATACCTGATGTCAAACTCTGCACCCAAAGGGTTGCTAGTGACGAATGCCCCTCGCATCTTCCTCAATGATGCCACCTTCCGTAAAGATTGGGCCATGATCGCTTGGCACTGTACTCGCGACTGGCTAGTCCTAATCATAAAAACAGCGCTGAGACTCTCTGAAGCGCTAATGGTGGGGATTACAGAAACTGAAAGAAACTTTAAAACTACAATCACGGGTTTTAAGAAACGGTTGGACGAACTTAACAAGGAACTGAACGAGTACAGAGATAATTTGATGCAGTCGAAAGCAACCAAATTACAGAAAGATCAAAAGAAATTTGAATTTGAAAAGGTGTATCCTTATTCAGCCCCAACTTTTACTCCTCCTACTCGTAACAACAACAAATCTGACCAATCTGACGATGAATCCTCTAACAGTAGTGGATCAAGTAATAGCTCATTCAAGCAAACAAAGGGGAGAGGGAATCGTGGTAATAGAAATGCAAGGGGTAGACAAGGATACCAGGGCCAACATCAGCAATGGCAACCACCCCAAATGATGATGGGCCATAACCCTTTTGCCTTCCCCCAACCACAGTTCCCTTTTATGGGCTGGAATCCAGGGTTTATGCCCCCACCTAACTTCCAGAACCAACAAAGGCAGCCTTTTTTAGAGAGCGGCCGGAGAGGGAGAGGGAAGCGGAGAGGCAACAGCCGAGTCACCTGGGAGGAGGACGACCCTGTAGCGAGTCACACCCGCAGCAACCAACAACCAGGAACAAGCGGGGTGTAAGCCTAGTGACCAACCTCTCCACCAGAGTACTAACACCCACTGAAGTACAGGTGCTTGAGAGAGGCCTGGGTTTTGTTCCAAAAGCCAGACCTGATAAATTTAAGCTTCACTGCGAACTCACCAGTTTTTTCAGAAAACTGAAACTCAAAGCTTTTTTCGAAGGAAAGGATGACTCGAACGAGGCTATAAGAAAAGGGGATACAGGTTTGAGACCAAGTTCAACCTTTACCCCTCCTCCTCATACCACACCCGCAGCGATTACCACTTTCGAGCAGGCTGTGTTTAAAGACCTTGAGGCCTGTGAAAACCCTGTGGTTTTCGGTAACTTCAGCACTGCTGAATACCAATCGTTGCAACAACTGCAGAATGACAGTACGATCACCATTAAGCCGGCTGATAAAGGTGGGGGTATTGTGATCCAAAACACAGTTGACTACGAAAAAACATGCTACGAACTACTTGGGGACATCCGGAACTATACTCCACTAACAATAGACCCCACCGCAGCCCTTACGAGCAGGATCAAAAACCTTGTCCATCGTGCAGAGGAGGAGGGTCATGTGTCAAAAAACGAGGCGGCATTTTTGACGAATTCTAAACATGTAATTCCTTATTTTTACACACTACCAAAAATGCACAAAAACAGGCTTCCACCTCCTGGGCGCCCCATTGTCTCTGGTATCGGTTCCCTCCTAGAGCCCTTATCCGAATTCTGTGACTACTTCCTGAAACCCTTGGTGCAGTCGACTCCAACTTACCTGAAGGATACAAAAAGTCTCCTACGTCTACTATCTGATGTCACCTTCCCTGAAAACTCAGTCACTCTCGTTACACTGGACGTCGAAAGTCTGTATACCAGCATCCCCCAGGACGATACGAACAGAGTCCTGGGTGAATCACTAGACTCCACCGAATGGGATTTTCAAACTCCGAAAACCTTCATCATTGAATGTGCAACAATTGCCCTGAAAGAGAATTACTTCTCCTTCAAAGACAAACTCTACCTTCAATGCTCAGGTACCAGCATGGGCAGCATTTTTGCTCCAAGCGTGGCGGGGCTGTATGTAGCTGATTTTGAAGCTAGACACATCCTACCCACCTCCCAACCCTTTTCATCTTCAATGCTTCTGTGGAAGCGCTACATAGATGACATTCTGTTACTATGGACTGGGAATGACACTGATCTCGATCTATTTCTCAACTGGATCAACACCCTAGACCGGAATTTGCGGTTCACAAATACCAAGAGTAGGTCTGAGATCGTCTTCCTGGATGTTGAGATTTCTGTGCAAGGTACTGGCCTTGCGACTAAGACACATCACAAGCCTACCGCAAAAAACAACCTCCTCGAGTTCAGTAGCTTCCACCCACGCCCTTTGAAGGAAAACCTCCCCTATGGGCAATTTCTGAGACTTAGGCGTAATTGCACCTCCATCTCGGACTTTAAAAAACAGTCCCTGAGCCTCACTGAGAAATTAAAAGACAGAGGGTATCCGACACCAATCCTGAACAAAGGTTTCAAGAGAGCGAGGAACCAACCAAGGGAGGCACTACTAGAGGAGAAAGTCAACAACCAGAATACAATACCCCTCACGTGTGTGACAACATACAACAGTTTGTCTAACATGATGAAGAAAACCATCAACAAACATTGGAGTATTCTGACCTCTTTTAGAGAGAATTGGGAGAAACCGCTATTTTCTTTTAAAAGGGGTCGCAGCCTCAAGGACTCTCTGGTGCACACCCGTCCTAAAGAGAAAGTCTCTGAACCCACACCTACAGTCACCAGCTCATGGGGGATGCCCAAAGTTGTAGGGCATTTTCCGTGCTCCAATTGTAGTGTCTGTCATTTGACAGAGGCAACCAAAACCCTTTCACTTGAAGCAGGCAAGGTATGGACCCAAAGGGAACATACTAACTGCAACACCATGAATGTGGTATATTTGATCACGTGCCCGTGCCAGCTACGGTATGTTGGGATGACAACGCGCAGAATAAAACAACGCATCTGCGAACATCGGAGCAACGTCCGATGTAAAAAACTAACTACCAAGCTGAGCCGCCACTTCTTGGACAGCAACCATACTACTAACGACATGAGGTGGACGGTAATCGAGGAAGTGAAGGGTACAACGAACATTACCAGCAGACTTTTTGAAAAGGAGCAACGTTGGGTGTATCGTCTGGGCACCCATGTCAATGGGCTCAACGATGACATTCCATGGAGCTCAGTATTATCTTGAAAAGAGTATTCCTTATACACCTATCACAACCAAACCGGTTTTTTTCTGCCTACTTGTAAATAGCCATTATGATTCACTCCATTGACTAGCCTTGCACATACAGATTAGTCCCTACCTATAGGGTATGCTCCCATGTACAATGTATTGCCTGCAATATAGATGTATTTAATTTCATTTATACAGTAATATCGATAGGCAGTATTTGCACTGCGTGTTCAAATGGTTGAATAAACACTTACGCTCCCATGTGCAACCTATTGCTTCCATCACATATTACTTTCCCTGTAATTTAGGTACACACTTAAATTTATGTACACAGTAATAATGGTAAGCATGCTTTGCACTACGTGTTGTAATGCATTTTAATCAACATTAGCGCTACCGCGCTACCCGTCTTTTGGGACCAAGCCGACTCCCAAGCCTCGAGCTAACATGCTGGTGAGGGCGTTGAAGTGCCCAAGCCTCGCTTTGAGCGAGACGGGGCATTCCGAGGTGGGCGTGTGCGTTCCTAGCCTCTCTATCGGCTTGACACGCCCACCCGGAAACAGGGCGCACACGCGACCGCTCTGCTTAAAAACAAGTCTACCGGCCCCGTTTTTCTATCTTCGGGGTCCGGTTTGGAGGTCACAACTAGGTTGACCAGCGGGTCGGGAGCGCTGAGTGCGTGAGTAACGACGACACGCTTGCTGCTGCTCCTTCTGTCACCAGAGCTAAGTACCTGTATAGGCTTTGCCAATGTACCATATTTTTTCTGTCCTTAGGATGTGCCAGGTCGCTCCGACCCCCTCCCGAGACCCATGGTGCTAGTAGCGCCCCTTTTGAAAGTGAGACATGTACCATTTAATACCTATTTGAAGGGGCACAGACCTTTTAGGTCCATTGATCCCTTCATAAGGAGTACACGCAATCGCGTTTTTAAATCCCCCATTTTAATCGTTTTTCTTGTAAATAGCACACCTCTAGCACATCACTTCCCAGAGATATCTGCTATCATCCTCTAGGGGCTATCTGGATGGTGCATAAAATCTATGTTTATCTTGGGAAATACCACTTGAGCCACACTTCATGGAGCACTATGACTACTCAGTAAGGCTCATATTAATAATGTTTATGTTTGTCTTCTGTCTGTCTATGTGTTTTTCTCACTTTACAGGTGCAGTGACACTCCAAATTTACGGAGTATTTTTTGGAATCGAGTATTTTACTCTTCCACTAATTTTTATGCACTTTTTTCACTTCTTATTTTTCACTTTCACGTCCCCAGGTCAGGGTGGGTGATTAGAGAGCCCATACCGCCGGGGTATAGTCCTGATGAATGCCACGGTAATATACCACCCTTATGGCTGAAACATGTTGACTGGAAGGAATTGAGTATATTCTGTATTTTACCAACCTTGAACCTTGGCATATAAATACAGACACGTAATACTCTTTATTTTGTGCCTCAGGGATCATTTATTAAATATATTTTTTCGATACCCTTTTGTTAGGCACTTTTAAGATTTCACTGTAAACAAGAGCACGCCCTCCATACACAAAAACCTGCTCCGCAGTCTTTCTGGCGTCGTAGCACACCGCAGAGGCATTCGGCCTCTGTCGGTGGGGCCCGATGATGAAGCATGACACTGACTAGGTCAGTGTGTGAGGGCTTTCTTTATCACCCAAATCGGATGTGATAATCTAATCTTGTGTTGACTCCTTGAACTGTGGTCTGTATAGTTTCAATAGAAGCCACACCCAGCAATAGTTCTTCCTGAAGTAGGAGCAGAACAAGAGGTTGAGCTTTCTGCAGGCCAAGATGTTGCTCTATAATTACTGGCTTCACAATCTCCAGCAAGAAAAAGAAAGGGTACTCCATCTTCTCCTATTCCCCCTTTTGATGATCTGGACATGGATTGGGCCTTGGCTGTGTCCTGAGACCTGCCCTGAGAAACAAGGGAGAAGAAACATTCCAGAAAGCCTTAGAATTATGGAAAGTGACAGTGATGATGATGAGCCAGTTATTGTCAGTATGGGGGGGGGGGTCAGAGGACATCTCGATGACGCCTCCCATTCAACCTGCTCTGAGAGATGTGGGTTCCATCACTGGCTTCCATATTTGTTAGACCCCTGTCGAGACCTGCATCCACCACTCCCATGGTAGTTGTACACCCTAAAGAGAGGCAAACAACACTGCCACCTACCGCCGGTTCTTCAAGCATTGGCAGTGGCACACTAAAAAAGTTTTCCTCCCCAATTTGGGACTTCTTCACGATTAACAAGCAAGAGGATACCATTGCAATATGATCCATTTGCCATGCAAGTGCTCATCGAGGTAAGCCAGGTATGCCAGGTATGCACTATGGTACAGGAGGCAAAACGTCCCATCTAAAAAAAACAGAACACAAT
Organism: Lissotriton helveticus; assembly: GCF_964261635.1. NCBI lineage: Eukaryota > Metazoa > Chordata > Amphibia > Caudata > Salamandridae > Lissotriton > Lissotriton helveticus. The sequence goes on along the minus strand of NC_136060.1, from coordinate 116,140,984 downwards.
CCGGTGGAGCAGCACGTTAAAAAGATAGCTGTTGGTGGTGATGAGAGAAGGGAGGCAGCTGAGTGAACAGTGATAGAAGAGGGTGGCCAAGAGGAAGCAGATGATTGCATTACACACAGTATCCCTATCCCCTGTGGTGTGCCAGCATCAACTGCATCAGAAACTTTCAAATGGCACAAGACTCAGATGCAGACACCTCCGCCACATGCAGTGATTCCCCCAAGATGCACATTAAGTCTACAGCCTCCTGGTGATCTTAGGAAGTCACCTGTGTCAGTGGTACAACAAAAGAAAAAAACTACTGTTACGGTCATGTTTAGGTAGAAGGGGCCCTACAAACGCAACCACCTAAAGGTACGTTTCGTAAAGGGTATGCTGGCTAAAATGTTAGTGCTAGACCTCCTCCCTGTTTCTTTTGTGAAAGATTTTTAGAACTTGTGGCAGCCATCTGCTCGAAATGGAAGGTTCCTAGCCTGCTGCTTCAGTGCTCCATCATGACGTGCAGCAATTGGTTGGCCAAGCTATGCAGCACAGTGCTGTTCACACTATCTAGAGGATGACAGACATGTGGACCAGTTGTTAAGCAATTAATTACATGTATGTCAATGCACACTGGATCTGTTTTGTGGGGGTAGGCAACAGCAATCTGTAGGTCTCAGTGTTGCAGAAAGTTTGAAGAGCATTCAGTGGCAAACAACAGAATCGATGTTCACCATGTAGAAATCCTATACAGCCGCAAACACTGTGGACGAGTTTAATGCAAGATGTTTGAATGGCTTCAACCTAAAGGTCTCCGATTTGGATTTGTTGCCACAGATAATATATATATATAATATATTCATAGCACATGGTGGATATTTCAGGGTCCTGTGCTTGTCGTATTACTTCAACCGAATTGTACAGGACTTTCTCAGAAAAGAAGACAAAGTCAGCAGTATACTGGATACCTGTCAAAGAATCTGCGTATATTTCAGTCATTCTTTTGAAGCCCGGAAGCAGTTGAGGATCATTCAGCATGCGAACAGAGTACTAGTTAAAGCCCTCATACAGGAGGTGCCAACATATTGGAACTCGACCTACTACATGTTGCAACATCTGTTTGAGCAGTACAGATTGATCGCTATGCCCTTCAAAGAGGAACGGATGCAACTGGGAAAAGCATGACCATATAGATGGAAAAATGAGGGGTAGTCTAATGCCTGACACAAATGCTACTTTCGTTTGAGGTTTCACACGGGAAGCAAGGAGCCAAACAATCCTGTTGTTGCATTTGCTACAGGACCGGGTTGAAAAGGTGTTGCAAAAGTTCTGAGGTGTAAACGAAGAAGCATACGTGTTAGTTCCGAGCTTAATCATTCACTTAGCTGTTAATCCAAGGCTTCAAAGAGAGATTGTGTCCTCCAAACGGTACATATGTGCCACAATACTTGATTCACGGTACAAAACAATACTGGCAACTTTCATTCCTTTTCCAGAATGGAATGTTAAAAGACTTGGAATGTTGATCAAGCCCGAGACCCGAAGAACAACAGCTGGACGTAAGATGCCCCAGCAGAAATTCTGACATGCCGCCTACAACCTCCAGAAATGGCAGTGCAGTTGTCTCACAGCTATCTCCAGCAACGGAAGAATCAAACCCAACCTCTGCAATGGCTTGATTTCAAGTGACAGGGCATAAGTCAAATGCAGAGGCAACAGAGGTCGAGCAAGTGGCAGCACCAATGACCATTCAGAGGATGTTGCAAGACTATCTGGATGAACCAATAGAGATCTGCCTGGATCAAAACACATTGGTCTATTGGTATGGGAAGATGCAAAAATGGGCAAAGCTCAGCAGGCTGTCAAAGTATCTGGCTTGTCCGGTGGCCAGTGTGTCTTCTGAACGTGTCTTCTGTGCAGCTGGTGGAATTGTCATGGTCAGAAAGAGCAATCTATTGCCTCAAAATGTGAAGAGATTGACCATGATAAAAAGAACCAACACTTCATAGCACAAGATTACAATGTTCCTGAAACAGCCCAAAAGGAGGATGAGGCCGATTGGCCAAACTTGTGTGTTGGCTGATCAATTTCTGAGAGAACCCCCTGAGTTTGAGGATGAACTCTACTTCCCTGACTAAGTAGGCCACAAGAGAACTTTCATATATTATCGTCAAACTGCTTTGCAAAAACAAAAATGAATAAGAATAAAAAAGGGCAATAGAAGAATATATTTATATTTGGTGTCTGGCTTGTGACAGCCCCACCAATTATTACACAGAAGAAGCCTCCCCATTCGCTTAAAGTATGTGAAGATAATGCATCCCACCCCTATCCTCTTTTTCAATCGATAGCTGGGCTGCCAATAAAACTCAATAATTATACAAGACTGCCAAAGTTTGTTGTCTCCATGGAAAAAGAGAAGATACAACAGACAAATGAGTGATATATTGAGAGTAATGATTTTTAGGTGAAGGTGTTGTCAAACTAATTTGTGAACTTGATTTGTAATGTTTGGGGCCCAATGAATGATTCTACCTCACTTGATTGCACTTGCTTTCACACTTCACTATAATTACTTACATGGTCCACCTCTTTCCTGTACTTTTTTCCAGGTTCTTCAGAGACCAGTTTAGTTAACAAAACTACACAAAATGCTCACATTATTTTGCTCTTCTTATTCATCAACACTACAGGTCATCTTAATCTCATTTGGGTTGGGATTTGGAGTCAGGATGTGACTACCCCAACAGCCAGTGGAAGGCAGTTAATGCCTATCTACTTCAATGGGAAACAACATGACACAAATATGCCCACTCAGTCCTGTAGACTGGAGAGAGGTGCATTGATTTGGGAATGTCAAGTAGTGTGCTGGCTCAAATGTCACTGGACACATGTCATATGAAGGACATACTTATCTACATGTTATGACAGTTGACATTTGTGAGGTAGTCAGCCAAGTACATGCAGCAACTTGTCTCGGATTGATGGTAAAATATTGTTCTCACATCTCAGTTAAGTGCACATGACTGCACCTGCCTATGCTCTGCCCTCTTAGTCCTCATCCACCATGGAGCTTACCTTCTCCTTGACTCTACAATATTAACATTTACTCTTTTGCATTCCATAGGCCTTTTCTTCTGCACAATAGCACCATAACACTCATGCTTACCAGACTGGTTCAGCCCTGCACACAAGAAGGACATTCTAAGAAGAAGAATGCAGATGCACCCTCTATTTTCGTACTTATATACAATTTCATTTTTATTTTCTTCACAAGACCAATTTGTCGAACAGTGTGGGTCCTCCCGATTTTGAATTTCTCAAACCTATGAAATACAATAATTAGATAACTTGGGACTCTGGGCCTGAAAGATTGTTTGTAATGCATTTAGTAACGAGGCCTGATTCACAAAGGTAAAGTTACACTTTTGTTATTAGTTTTCTCTTGCAGTGTAACTGTACTACCAGTAACTTTACGAGTAGTAACTAACTAATACTAATAGAAACTACGTTTAAAGTGATAGTGTTAGAAATGGGATTTCTGGTTGGCAAGGGCATGCGCCTAAGCCAGGCAGAAACCACCACTCTAGTTAGGGCAAAGGAGTTACACGCTGAAGATAACCCCTGCTCACCCTCTTGGTAGCATGGCACGAGCAGTCAGGCTTATCCCAGGTGCAATGTGTAAAGAGTTTGTGCAACAAACTCACACAGCATCAACACACTAGGCACACCACAAAAGATGCTCCACACAAGGTGATATAAAAAGAAATTGACTTTGTATTACTCATAAAACACATTAGAGCGCATTCACATATATACACTTTGCCACTTGGCACTAGGAATGACTTTAAAGGGAATTATATACATTACTAGGCCAATCTGGCCACTGCCTTACCATATCACATTTAGGGCGACCAGCAACTACTGGTAGACACTGTACTTAGCACAAAGCATTAGGCATAACCATCATCAGGGCACTATAGGAAGTACTACTAGGGTGCCTCCATTAGAAAACATCATGCCAGCAGTAGGCCCACCACCCTTACTGCACTGTACATAGGGTGCAAACCTTGGCAATATAACACCACATACACGTGCGCCTCAGGACATACACTGCACAGTATGTCACTTCATTGCCTCAGACAGTAGGTGTAAACCTCCTCATCACTGAACCTAGTCAGCCATATGCCGTATGGAGCCTTCTGCGTATAGACCAGCAATGAACATAGCCCACAATATGCCAGAACGCTGTAGTCCAAATATCTTCGGAAGGCATAAGCACTACAGCCTCCACTAGGCAATGAGGCACCTCCCTCGCGTGCCTCAACTGGGGAACACAGTGCTTTATCCCAATGGCATGCCCCGAAGGCGGACAGACCTCGCTCTGTTATCCTCCACTTGAGAGAGGATCACGGGCAGCCCTGCAGACCCGAGGTGTAGCTACTGATCACAAGTGCACCAGCAGGATCACCACCCAGGAACTTCCTGCACATGAGGAAAGCAACCGGGAAAAAGGGATCCGAACGGGACCTCAGTTGAGGTTTGCTCTCGCCCTACTCACCACCGAGGCTGCGAGCAAGCGCCTTCAGGACGCGTCCACCTTTGGCCGTATCGCACACCTTGCGGCGCCCAGGGGGCAATGTCAACAACTGGTGTCGCTCAGGATCCCTTGTGGGTGTAGATCCCACTATGCGGGTGCCGTGAGACTCCTTCCTGTGTCCATGCCCACTCTACTGCCCTGGTCCAGAATGCTTCAGCCCAGATTGGCAGTCTGCCACCAAGAAAGGGACCACAGGACCGTGAAGCAGCGCGCACCACACGCCTCTGCAAAAATCTCCGAGATCTCGCAGCAGGTGCCTGCTTGAGCCCTGGGGGCACTACGCAGCGCTCAGCTCCCGGGGGGCACTGATGGAGGAAGGAAAAGAAAGGAATCAGAGTGCTTTCACAAACTACACTCAATTCACAGCAGGGTCTGCTGCCATCCCAACACAAGGAACAGCTGGCAGGCAAATCCAGGTTCTCTCAGCACGTGTTGACGCCAGCAGACAAGAACCAGCCACGGCTCCCAGAATCGGCGTTCTCCAAATCCTGCACCGTGCTCATCATGCACCCGCAACAGGTTAAGAAAGCGCAGCACCCCCCAGGCGCTGCACCAAAACCACACAGGGCACCCCAGCAGAGGGTCCCCAGGGAGGCCAGCACAAGGATTCCCTCAGGCAGAGTGATAGTTCTCCCCTAGCCCTAGAGAGGAAGCAGGTCGGAACTTCCTGCAGCTCAGGTCCATGATGGTCCCTCCTAGTTCCACGCAGTCCTTCAGCACCCCCAGCTCCAACCAGGTACACAGCACATGGGGTCACAGTCCCAATATTTATACCACAATTGTCTTTGTTGTACCCTGGCCCCAGACACACCACAGAGATGCAGAGCCAGCATTGTACATGGCAGGCACAGACCTATTCAGGGTCAGGAGCTACTCCTCCCACCACTCCAAATGCAGATCAGCCTAACCAGCCTAGAGCGGACTCAGCCAGCCCCTCTGGAGCCACTACCCCTCTCCAGCCCCTGTCACTCCAGAGCCCGACATGCAATACACATCAGGCAGGCACAAATACACAGGGCACACAGAAATGCCCACTTCTAAAAGTGGCATTTCTAAAATGAAGACAATAAATCTGCAAACACTTTTACGCAGCATTTATTCCCAAGATTCCAAACATACCAAACTTGATCACGCTACTCCTCTCATATCAGGAATTACCACTGACACACATATCAGTACCTTTTCAAGATGGTGCCAGTGTAGGAGAGGAATCTTGGAGCTCTGCCGCTATGCACCGCTCTTTGGCTGATCCCAGGGGTCTGGTCCTTCTTAGACCCTGGAATCAGAAAGCTGACAAGCGAGGAACGTCCACGGATCTCCGGATAGCTGAAGGGAGGTGCGGGCGTGGGACAAAGATTCCCTTTGCTGAGGAGCCGCCGGGACAACATGGCGGTCGGAATAATCGGACTAGAGCGGAACGGCTCCTGAACATCGGAGGGGCTGAAAAGTGCTGATTGTCCCCCCTTTGGGCACCACAGGGAAGTGGCAGGCGCCTGCGGTGCCGGGACATCACCTGAGCGCACAGCGGGGAAGCTCGGCGGTGCGGACAGGTGGGCTACGGCCAGTCTCCCCCCCCACACCCACAACACAACGGCAAATTCTAGCCATTTACGGCCTGAATCTTGACCACCTGGGCCACATCCCACGTAACAGGCTGCCTGGAGATACCAGCGGCGTGCAATGCAAGGTGCAGGAAAAATCCAAGCTGACTCCTGGGACTGGAGCGCCAGTACAGCTCTCGTCAAAAAGACAAGCAGTCGGCCAGCCACTAAGCAGTAAGGGCCCCCCTTGCATCGAAACCGTGATCAGCGCCCTGCTGCCGGCCCGCCCGGAGCGTGGACCGGTGGGTGAGCGGACCACAGGAAGGGACACGTGCAAAGTTAGCCCGTGGCTTGCTACTGGCCCACAACGGCATCCAGGGTGAGCGACATGGCGCCTCGGTCGAAGCAAGGGCCCACTGCATGGTCGTGAGAGACTCATCCGCATCTGCAACTGTCTGCGCCATCCGACGGAGGAGGGGGACCCCCCTGGTGTTCACACTCCCGGCGACAAGGGACAAGGTGAGGATACAAGGCGAGGAGCATTGACCGGGAGCTCCCTGGTTAGGGATTGCCTTTTGATCCTAATCCCCTTGAATCTACTCCCTCCTTTGACCTTTATACTCACCTGGGGTTCTTATTAACTGCGCTGCTTCTACTCTCCTACTCCCGTGTTTGATCTCAAAACCTCTGAAGAATCGTGAAGTTTTTTACCGAACCCTAGTAACATGGCCGATGACCGGTGGAGATGCCTAGTCAGCTATAGAGGAGATTGGCTGTGGATCACCTCCTCCGCCGTCACCTACCCAGCCAGACATAGTTTCCTCGTCTCTCTGGTGTGTCTCCTTCCTCCCTCACCTTTCCGACAAATTCTCCGATGATCTGCCGATGGCGGAGCAAGATGATGACCCGGGTGCACCATCTTTGCGGCTGCGACCAAGTCTCTTGCCGCTGGACTGCTCCCTGCGTCACATGACTGTCCTTACCTCTAGTCGACCCCCCCCACCCCCCTTTGTCTCTTCCACCCCTCTCATCTTGCACAGTCACCATGATACTGGATGTGAACTACTGTTTCTTACATATATATTGTTACCTAAGGTAAGTAACTTGTGCATCTGAAAGAAAACGTTTAGTGTTAGATTCCTTACCTCAGAATAGATACCCCAGCAATACCAACCCCGGTGGTGGGTCTGCGAACCAAGATCACACCAGAAAGTCCTGGAGAATGGAATGGCCGAAAAATCCATCTCTCTGGACTTGGCTGTCCAGGCAGTGGTGCCTAGCAAACGTGTGCAGCGAGGCACAGGTAGCTGTCTGGCAGATGTCCTGCAAGGGGACTCCCTGACTCAGGGCAGTAGTAGCCATCGTGGCCCGAGTGGAATGGGGGCGTAGCCCCACAGGAGTCTCCTTTGTCGCCAAGGAGTAACAAACCTTGATGTACAAAACGACCCACTGAGAGATGGTCCGCTTGTGCACCGCCCGTCCCTTCTTAGCGCCAACGTAACCAACAAAGAGCTGGTCGTCCACCCGGAACTGGCGCGTGCGGTCTAGATAGAATGAGAGCGCACGTTTTGGGTCCAGACAGTGGAGCCTCTCTTCCTCTTTCTAGGGATGAGGAGGCGGAAAGAAGGTGGGCAAGGTGATGGACTGCCCGATATGAAAGGCTGTAACCACCTTGGGCGGGAAAGAAGGACGAGTCCTCAGAACAACCGTGTCCGGATGGACAGAGAGGAAAGGAGGCTTAGAAGACAGAGCTTGGAGCTCACTCACTCTCCTGGCAGAGGTGATGGCCACCAGGAATGCAGTTTTAAGAGTAAGAAGACGAAGAGGACAGTTATGAAGTGGCTCAAAAGGAGCGCACATCAGATAAGTCAGTACAAGGTTAAAGTCCCACTGAAGCATCACGAAGGGAACAGGAGGGAACATGTGTGTGAAGCCTTTCAAGAATCTATTTACAACAGGGGACTTGAAAAGAAAAGGCTGATCAGGAAGCCTTAAGAAGGCTGAAATGGCCGAGAGATAGCCTTTGATAGTGCCCAGAGCAGAGCCCTGCTGGGCAAGACAAAGAAGGAAGAGGAGAACCTCTGAAAGGGGGGCAGAAAGTGGATCCACAGCCTTTGCTGTGCACCATGCCACAAATTTGTTCCACCTGCAGGCGTATGCCGTTTTTGGGGAGGGAAGCCTCGCTGCCAGAATCACGTCATAGACTTCAGGAGGCAAGTCAAAAGGCCTCAACTTCTGCCACTCAATCTCCACGCATGTAGGTGGAGACTGGACAGGTTCGGGTGGAGGACCGTCCCCTGCTGCTGCGACAGAAGGTCCACCTGAAGAGGCAGACAAATCGGGGGGATCGACTGACATGCTGAGTAGCTCGATATACCATTATCTTTGTGCCCAGTCCGGAGCCACAAGGATGACTTGGGCCTGGCCTCACCTGCTCTTGTTCAGCACTCTGGGCAGAAGTGGTATAGGCGGAAAGGCGGAAAACAGACCGCAACTCCACTCGCGACGAAAAGCATCTCCGAGCGAGTGCCGGTTAGCGATCTAACTAAGGCTCTCCCCACTGCTGAAAGAGACCTTGCGCCACGTCCGAGTTCAGACGCCATTCGTGATCCATCAAGCACCGGTGGCTGAGTTCGTCTGCCCTGGCGTTCAGGGAACCTGCCAGGTGTTGAACCACCAGGGTGACGCACTGGTGTTCCAGCCATGTCCAGAGGCGCAGAGCCTCCTGACAAAGGGTCCTGTTTGTTGCAGTACCACATGGCGGTGGTGTTGTCCGTGAACACCTGCACTACACTTCCCCGGACAGAGGGTAGGAATGCCCTCAGTGCAAGTCGGATCGCCCACAGCTCCAGAAGGTTGACATGGAGCCGGGACTCTGCCGGAGACCAGGGACCTCTGATCGCCGCCTCTCCCATGGGGCCCCCCCATCCCAGGAGGGACGCATAAGTTACTACTACGTGCTCTGGTTGGGGAAAGGAGAGGGATCTGCCGCTGACCCAATCGCGGTTCGTGAGCCACCCCTGCAACTGATTCGCAGTGCCCTCCGAGATCAGGACGTGGCTTGACAGGTTGCCCTGATGCTGAGCCCACTGAAACTTCAGGTCCCACTGCATAGCCCGCATCTGCCACCTGGCGTGATAAACCAGTAGGATGCAGGAGGCCATCAGCCCCAGGAGCCGCAGCGTCAACCTGACTGAAACTCAGGATAAAGGCTGAAAGATCGGAATCAGAGCCTGAATATCCCAAACCAGCTGCTCGGGATGATAAACCAAAAACTGCGCCGAGTCCAGAACCGCTCCGATGAAAAGGAGCTTCTGAGAGGGGCACAGGTTTGACTTCGGCAAGTTGATGGAGAACCCCAGCTAGTGCAAGAGGTTGGCCGTAGTCTGGAGGTGGGAGACAACTGTCTGGGGCGAGCCCGCCTTCAACAACCAGTCGTCGAGATAGGGGAAGACTGAAACCCCTAATCTGTGCAGATGAGCTGGGACCACTGCCATCACTTTCGTTAACACCCGAGGGGCACTGGTGAGGCCAAAGGGGAGCACGGTAAACTGAAAGTGCTCGTAGTCTACCGTGAACCGCAGGTAGTGCCGGTGGGCCGGCAGGACGGGGATGTGGAAATATGCATCCTGCAAGTCCAAGGCTACCATCCAGTCTCCAGAGTCTCGGGCAGCCAGGACGTGAGCCAAAGTCAGCATCTTGAACTTTTCCTTCCGGAGGAAGCTGTTGACGCACCGAAGGTCCAAGATAGGGCGTAGGCCTCCTTTGCCCTTCTTGGGTACCAGAAAGTAGTGGGAGTAGCAACCACGTCCTACTTCTGGCTCAGGAACGCGCTTGATGGCCCCTTTGTCCAAGAGGGCCATAACTTCCTCCTGCAGAAGTTGCAAGTGATGCCCCAAAATGCGGTGGTACTGCGGTGGCATGGCTGGAGGGGCCACCTCGAAGGGGAGGGAGTAGCCCCTTCGGACGATTTGCAGCACCCACCTGTCCGACATGATGGAACGCCAGTGGAGGAGGTGATGGCGGACCCTGCCCGCCACTGGCGTCGAATGGGCTAGAAAGCTCAGACTAGGAAGGCTTTGAGGCAGATGCTGCGAGAGTGGATGTGGACTGACCTTACCGTTGTCCCCAGGCGGTTACCATGTCAGCGACCGCGTTGAGGATGGTTCTGCAGCCTGTGGCTGTACGAATGTGTGGGCGCGCCCCTTCCTTAGCCACGAAAGGGGCGAAAAGCAGAAGTCTGCTGGCGCTGGCCCGACAGGCCCATTGACTTGGCCGTAGCCCTGGAGTCCTTGAAACGCTCGAGCGCACTGTCTGCTTTGTCGCCTGGACAGCAGTTTTAGAAAAATAGCCAATATTTATCACTGTAAAACAAAACCAAAACAATAAAAATCCAACATACAGTTACCAAGATATACTAATAATGTAAAAAAATGTTTTAGATACATTTCCTTGAAGCCAATAGCTCCATCTGGGGCAATCACGGCTTCATGAACAAATGATTCAGGCTGGCCGCAGCATTACGGAGCAGCTACAGTGTCTGGAAGACCCACAAAGCAGTACCTTTTTAAATGCAGGGCATCGGGGACTTCTTGGTGAGTTTCGAAGAGCCGTTGCCAGCAGGTGTCAGTCCCGGAGGTCAGTGCAGGAGTCGGCGGGCCCTTGAAGTCACACGTGCTGCTGATCGAACTCAGTGAAGTTGAAGTTAGGGACGCCGGCGTCGGCAGGCGTCAAGGCAGTGGTGTGAAGCGGCTTGGTGACGGTCATTAACTGGCGGCAGTGAGATCAGGGCTGTAGTGCAAAGTGGTGTGGTGCTCGTTGCGTTGCTGGCAGGTCATGGGGTGCAAGCAGCGTTTGGTGAAGTGCTGTTGTCGACAGACGATCTGGAGTCAATGGTGCCAGCATCGGTGGGCCAAGATTGGGGCATGCGATGGGGCAGTGCATTGTGTAACTTGCGACCAGTGCCCCCAAATCACAGAGCAGGCAGTGGCATTGATGTCAGCTTACAGAGGTGTCGATGCTGAACCAGGACGGCGATGTGAAGTGAGGAGGAGCAGAGTGTGGTGCCCCTAGGTCACGGTGCAAGCGGCTCAGTGGCAGCATTCAGCGGTGCACATTTTGGCAGTGCCTTCAGGTCACAGAACTGGCAGCAGTGTTGTTGACGGCGCCAGATTGCTTTTTTCCTCTGTGGAAACTGAAATACACAGTTCCAGGTGCAGGTACTACGAAAAAGAAGCTGTTGAAAGTTTAGTCCAGTCCTTTCACTGCCTAAGACAGAAGCAGCCAATGCAGGACAACACAGAACAGCACACAACAAAGTGGCAGTCTCTCCACGCAGCTTCTCCAGCTCTTCTTCTTGGCAGGTTGCTTAATCTCAAAGAGTTCCAAAGTTCTGAGTTCAAGGCCCCAATATTTATATCACCTTTCCCTTTTAAGTTAGTACCAACAAAGTTCCTCTGGCATACATAAACCAGTTCTGCCTGGCTCGGGCCAGGTTTACTCCAAAAGGGAGAAGACAGCTTGGTGAGAGGCAGCCACAGTCTATTCAGGTGCAAGCAATAACTCCTCCCACTACTCTTAATGCAGCCAGGTCTATTCAGCCAGGCTATTAGCCACCCAGGAAAGCCAGGACACACCTCAACATCCCCTTGTGGCTGCCTAGTGTGAATGCACATCCCCAGCTCCTTTCACTCTCAATCCAGACGACGAATACACAAACAGGAAGAGGCACCCAGGATGGTTAAGCAAGAAAATGCCCACTTTTTAAAAGTGGAATTTTCAAACACATAATATAACAATTATCTTCACTAAAAGATGTATTTTTAAATTCTGAGTTCAGGAAGCCTAAACTCCTTGTCCCTATCTTATCCCAATGGAAAGTTACACTTGTAACATGTTCCCAGGCATCTTCCATTATAGCCTATGGGACAAACAGCCTTACACGGTATGTCAATAGCAGAACATGTAAAACCCACCAGTACACGTCCTACCTTTCACACACAGTGCACCCTGCCCATGTGGGTACCTTGGCCCCACCTGTTTTATTTCAGTCTAGATGCCTGAGATTGATCATCCGTATGAATAATCCTACTGTTGGAGTTCACCTTATTCGGAATTGGTGAGAGTTGGACAATGGTTTGTGATGTCTTCCCTGCTAACGATAGCCCAATATTCCCACCAGAATTGAGAATACTCAATGGGAAATGTTGCAGACATTGATTAATCTATTGTGGCAGGAAGAACTAGTTAATAACTTAGTAGTGACGTTGTTCTTGTGAAGGAGAGATAAATAAGATTGAGATGTTTATGTATGGCAGAACCCATTGGAGGTCAAGAGTTATAGAGGATAGGACAAACACAGTAACTCATCTAACTAGTAAGCAGTATCATTGATAGGTGGCTGGATACTGCAAAACCTCAGCAAGCAAAAAAGTAAAACAGAAATAACCAGTTTTCCGTTACCAGTGCCTCTCTGGTAGCTGGGTATAATTACTGGACTGCAAAACGAATTAACCTACTGAAGAATAAATACAAGGCAAGCATCTTCAGGTAGGGAAAGTCTAGGGGGAAAGTCAATGTACAGTATAATGAGTGATAATTTCAAACAACAGCATCTCGTCTTGCTCTAATCACAAAACTACAATGCTATGCTAATTAGCAATGCAAAGACAGATAGTTACAAAGAAAAAACTAAAGCCCATTTATATTTTTTACATTTTAAACCCCCACTCTCCACCCCCCCAACAAAAAAGTGTCCCTTTCACCAACTTCCCTTCCCACCCATTTTACCCACAACAGGCCCACGCCCCTCCCCAAGCAAAAACCCCAAATGCCCCTTTCACATTTTCTGCAACTTCCCTTCCCACCCTTCCAACCCACAACATGCCCTTCCACCAAAACAAAAAGTTCAATAAAAAAGGGTGTTGACGGCATCCAGTTCAGTTTTAATGTCAGCCACCTCTCAGGCCAGGTTCAGCTGTCCGGGCCTGAGTAGCGTCACCTGGCTTAGAGCACAGTGGAGGAGGCAGTCTGATGATGATGATGACAGGGGTGGTGGGGGGTTGGTGTTCTAGGAGGCAGTGGACCCCGGCTGCAGGTGATGGTGGCGCTGGTGTGGCCGGGTTGGAGTCAGCCCTGGGTAGCAGGCCAAGGAACTGGAGGCAGCTGCCGTCTCCTCTTCCTCCTCCAAGGTCACCCACCGGCGATATTCAATTGCTACAGTCTCCAACGTTTGGCGTTGCAACCGGGCAGCTATGTCCTGCCGGGATGCTTGCTGGCTAGCTCCATTATCAGGAGCAGCTAAATCAAGAAAGTAAAAACAAAAACACAAATTGTGAGTCTCAGTGTAAATACATGTTTATACTGTCTATAGTGGCACAATAGAAGAACACTGTTGGTCCCCTAGGGATATTGGAATTTAATTTGAATGTGATGATTAGTCACAGGGCCAAGTTTTTCCCACCCATGAATCCCGTAACGCAATAGAAGTGGCTGCAAGGAATTAAGCTAATACACCAACATAATCAAAAAGTGATTTTAGCTTAAATGATTTCATAGTGAAACTCAACAGATACTTTATGTATGTTAATAAAAAAATTAGCAGCCAATAATGAGTAAGGCATAAATATGCTGAACAATTAATACTTGACATTAACAAAGCCATGCTAGTGGGTCTGCTACTCTGCCCTGCTCTTATTCGGACTCCCTCTTCCATTCTACCCTGAGTACTGGTATAGTCTGGCAGATGGGACAGTCTGTCACACACATGGCAGATAATGGATGTCCCATCCACCGTATTTCAGTAGACAGTGCACAGAATATAACTGTTGCACTGTAGTACAGCAAACGGGATATATATTTTGTCACGTTAGTCACAGAGTATCCCATCTGTCAAACTCTAAATCAGGCACTTAGTTCCATATTACACCCTGGCCTCCACCGCCAACTATTTTCAACAAACAACTCTATTTGGCAGTGGGGAAAGTTAGTCTACAGGGAGGTACATTATAGGGATTGGACAAGTTAGAGGAATAGCTATAGAATGGCCAGGTGTCACTGACCATGTAATACACCGTTGCTTAGTAACATTGGCTGCCAGAAGGAAAAAATGATAAACTTAAATCTGCAAGGCAAGCCATTAAATATATGTAACTTGGGTATACAAATGTGGTATATGCCAAGATATAATTTACATTTGTCCGGTAGGCTGGGACAGAAAGAAAGAATAATAAAGTACTAGCAGGTGACTTAGTGAGCCCATGAAACACGCATTGTGTTCGCTTTGTATGCACTGTGGATTTTGTTGTGCCACAGCACATGCACATTTTACCACCTGCACTGCAGCGCTGAATTAAACTGCACTGCAGTTTTAGGTGGTGAAATGCCATGGGAAGAGACTGGAGGTTATGGACGGGGTAGTTCCCATGCTTAACAAATACTGTATTGTCAATAAGTAAGCAAGGTGACTTACCACGTGTCCCTGCCTCCACTAGGACTGCTTTAGTGGTCTATGTGCCTAGAGAAAAGCATATTGTGCCCATTTTAGATAGCAGATTAGCCACCAAAGTATTTTTTATTGGAAGTATCACTTTGGTAGCTTTATTGGTTGGTTGAAAACATTTTAAAAAACAGGTTGACACTGAGTCAACCAAAACCTTTTTTGACCCTAATAAACACAGAACTTACCTTAATGCCTCTTCTTAAATCCTATATGGTGGAGACTATCTAGCCACAGATGCCTACCTTACCATAGAAGTATCCCCAAGTGTCAGACTGGATCCAGAACATTTTTGTGAGCAGTACACCTGCGTGCAGGAAGGTGGCGTTGTTTGGCTCAGCATGGTGTTATCGACCAAGCCAAAAGTGAGATGTTGGGTGACTATATAGGCATCACTCCAGCGCACTGACATCAGTTTCTTTTTGTGATTTTTCATTGAAGGAGTGCAGAGACATGAAGAACACTGACCACTGGTGTGGAAAATTAAGACCTTGAAAAGCGGAAAAAACCCTGTCCCTAGAAATCCTTTGGCAGAGCGGGTTGGATAAATGGGTCGGTAAGGAATCTGCAGCTAGATAGAGTAGACAAGTAACTAGTTCATCTGATAGAATAATACAAAATGCACAGAGAGGCAACATAGGGATTATAAAGCATAAATGTACAGCACATAAATCAGTCCGGATTCTTCAGTGATTTCAAAGAGATGATCTTTTAATAGCTTCTTTGGGCCACAGATAGTGTAAAATGATGCATTAAAACAGCCAACGCGTTTCGCCCCACAAGGGGCTTCCTCAGGGCAGATTCCACAACGCACAAATCTTTAAATCGATCACTGTCGACCCAGGGTCATAATGTATCAACACTTTAAAAGAATATAAGGCATCAATCCATTCACTACGAATATCCTCAAAGAAACGCTTTCAAATGGTCTCCCACTTTTTTTACTGTCTCTTGGAACACATCACTAGTGATTCAATGTGTACAGTACATTCCAAAAATCCCAATAGTTTCTCAGGTCACTATGATAGGTGACTGCCAGACTGGCGTGCTTCACCGGCGTTGCTGCATGTCAGTGTTCCTACGAGTCAATTTCCACAAAACCGCCGAGACTTTCCATTGAAGGAGTGTAGAGCCATGAAGAACACTGACCACTGGTGTGGAAAATTAAGACCGTGAAAAGGGGGGAAAAAACCCTGTCCCTAGAAATCCTTTGGCAGAGCGGGTTGGATGAATGGGTTGGTAAGGAATCTGTAGCTAGATAGAGTCTCTACCAGATAAAGTGTTACCAAAGACAAGTAACTAGTTCATCTGATAGAGACTTCTAACTGCAGATTCCTTACCTTAGAATAGATACCCAAAGCAATACCTCCCAAAAGGCAAGTCTAAAAAATTGTTTCACACTAAAAAGTCCTGCAGGACCGAACAAGCAGAACACCTGTCCCGACAGACTTGACTGTCCAGGCAGTAATGCTTCGTGAACATGTGTAGAGAAGAAGCCCAAGTTGTTGCCTGGCGGATCTTCAGGACCGAAACTCTTCGTGCTAACGCAGTGGTCGTAGCCTTAGCACTGGTGAAATGAGCATGCAAGCCCTCTGGGTTGCTTCTCAGCCAATGTGTAGCAGATATTAATACAGAGCACAATCCATCAAGAAATAGTCTGTCTCTGCATGGCCTTCCCCTTTGCTCCAAAATATCCCACGAAGAATTGGTCGTTGATCTGAAATTGTTTTGTGCAGTCAAGGTGGTAAAACAATGCTTTTTGGGTCCAGTCGATCCTATTCCTTAGAGGAGCATAAACGGTAGGCAGGGTGATGGACTGATCCACATGCAAGAGAGTGACAACTCTTGATAGTAAGGAAGCTTTAGTGCAAAGAACTAGCTTCCTTGGGAATATGTTCCGGTACGGAGGCTTAGATGACAAAGCCTGAAGCTCACTGACCCTCCGGGCAGATATTATTGCCAAAAGGAAGGACGTCTTGATGTTAGGGAGGCTGAGAGGACAGTTGTGCAGTGGCTCGAAAGGAGAGCACATAAAAAAATTGCACTAGATTAAGGTTACACTGAGGCATGATAAAGGGTGAAAATGGGAGCATGTGTTGCAGACCTTTCAAAAAACAATTTACAACAGCGGATTTGAACAGAGATGGCTGATCTTGCAACCACAAAAAGGCTGAGATTGCAGAAAGATAGCCTTTTATGGTGCCCAAACAATAGCCTGCTGGGCAAGCGAAAGAATAAAGAGAAGAACTTGAGAGAGAGGAACAGAAAGAGGACAAACCTGTTTCTCTGCACACCATGCCACAAACGAGCCCAAACAGCAGGCATACACTGTCTTGCTAGAGGGATGCCTGGCTGCCAAGATAACAGTGCAGACTTGGGTCAGAAGGTCAAATTCTGTCAACTATCACCGCTCGCTCTCCATGCATGAAGGCAGAGCGTTGACAGGTTTGGGTGGAGAACACTCCCAGGCTGCTGCGACAGAAGATCCTCCAGAGGCTGAAGCCTGATAAAAGGACCAATGGCCTATCTCAACAGCTCAGAATGCCAAACTCTGGGAGCCCATTAAGCAGCCACAGGATTAATTGAGCCCGGTCATTCCTGATCTTCTTGAGACTTCTGGGCTGGTGTGGTATGGACAGAAACGTGTACAAGAGGCCTCAGTTCCACTCGAGGCAAAAAAGCATCTCAGAGCAAGATTCTCCTTGGAAACTGCATTGCCAGAATTGCTGACATTGAGCATTGTCGGCGGTAGCGAACAGATCTAACCACAGCTCTCCCCATGACTGAAAGAGACCTTCCACCACACCTGGATCGAGATGGCATTCGTGATCCACTAGGCATCTTCGGCTGAGTTTGTCTGCCCCGGCATTCAGAGGGCCCAGCAGGTGTTGGATCACCAGGGATATGCTTTGACATTCCAGACATGTCCAGAGTTGCAGGGCATCTTGACAGAGGGCCCACGACCCCTCGCCCTGTTTGTTGCAGTACCACATGGCGATGGTGTGGTCCGTGAGCACAAGCAGTTACCTTTTGTTGATGGATGGTAGAAAGGCTTTCAATTACAGCCGGATCATCCCGGAGTTCCAGAAGCTTGATGTGGAGTCCAGATTCCGCCAGAGGCCTCCGATCTCCACCTCTCCAGGATAGCCACCCCATCCCAGGAGAGACACATTTGTCACCACTGTCAGAGGAACAGAAAGGGGTCTGCCAATCACCTAATCACGTTTTGTTAACCAACACTGCAGATTTTTCGCACTTCCCTCCAAGATCTAGACCATGTCTGAGAGATTCCCCTAATGCTGTGCCCACTGGAACTTCAAGTCCTACTGCAGAGCCCGCATATGCCAGTGGATATGTGTCACAAACACGAGACTATGAGGGCCAATAGCCTTGGAGTCAGTTTCACCGAAACCCAGGATAAAGACTGAAACATCAGTATTAGAGCCTGAATATCCTAGACTCGCAGTTTTGGAGAATAGGCCCAGACCTGCACATGTCTAAAATAGCTCCAATGAAAAGGAGCATCTGAGAGGGCGTTAGGTGTAACTTCTGGTACGTTGATAGTGAACCCAAGAGAGTGCAGGAGATCCACCGCAGTCTAGTCTGGGGGAGGGAGACAGCTGCCTGGGGCGAGCTCACCTTCAACAGCCAATCATCGAGCTGAGGTTAAGACTGGTACCCCTAACCTCCTCAGATGGGCTGCAACCACACCATCAACTTGGTGAACACCCGAGGGGTGCTGCTAAAGCCAAAAGAAAGCATAGTGAACTGAAAGTGCTCATGGGCCACCGTGAACCGCAGGTAGCATTGGAAGGCAGGCATGGATGGGAATGTGAAAATATACATCCTGCAAGTCCAATGCTACCATCCACTCCCCCAGGTCCAGGGCAGACAGGACTTATGTGAGCGTGAGCATTCTGAACTTCAAATTCTTGAGGAAGAAATTGAGAGGGCGAAGGTCTAGGATAGGATGAAGGTCTCCATTCTTTTTGGGCACTAGAAAGTAGAAGGAATAGAAACCATGACCTACTTCTAGTGTCTGCACCCTCTCTATGGCTTCCTTGACCAAGAGAGTCATCACTTCCTGGTAGAGTAAGGAGTGATGATCCTCTGTCAGCTTGTCACAAGTGGGTGGCATGGATGGAGGGTAGTCACTAAAGGAAGGGAGAAGCCCCTTTGGACAATCTGGAAAACCCAGCGGTCTGTTATCGACCTCCAGTGGTGCAGGTGATGGTGTATCCTGCTTGCCACTGGTTGTCCATGATGGTTGTAGGGCAAACTAAAGGGGTTTGGAGGCTGCTACCGGGGTACAGGGGGTGGGACTGGCCCATGCGTCAATGGCCATGCAGAGGCTGAGGAGCTTGTGTGCCCTAGAAGCTGTTGTCAAGTATGCAGTGCTTTCAGCCCCTTCCGTGGACATGAAAGGAGCAAAAGGTGGACTGGGGTCGGCGGGGGCATTGGTAAGGCCCAGGAACCTGGACACAGCTCTTTTATCCTTGAAGCACTTTAGCGCTAAGTCCACCTTGTCTCCTTAGAGAACAGGAGCTACGAAAGGGAATGTCCATTAAGTGAGGCTTGGACATCCCCTGAAAAGCCAGTCATTCTCAGCCAGACGCGGTTGGGTAAGGCCACCGAAGAAACCATTCTGTCTAGTGAGTCGGTTGTGTCCAGACCACCTCGAATCGTTAACTTGGCTGCATCTCTCCTGTCTGCCATAGTTTGGGGGAGTATGGCCCGGGTCCCCCCCGGGTTGATGGTCAACCGAACACCAGTGTGTGAAAGTAACTCCCTAAAAGGCCGGCAGTGTTCATGGACTGCAGTGCCAGGCTGGTGGAAGAAATAAGGTGTCCAGCCTTTTGGATTCCCTATTCATTGGGGTGGTAGGGAATAAGCCAGGGTTTACATGGTATGTGGAGGCTTGAACCAACAAGCTATACAGGGTAGGGTGTTGAGTAAGGAAATTGGGGCCTCCTGGGGTGGGGGGATTGCTGCTTTCTGCATCCTGGCAACCCCACTGCCTCTCTTCTGTGGCTGATTGTTTTTTCTGGTGCTGATTTCATTTTATTTTTGTCCCTCGTTGTAGTACTGTGTTGCGTTTTTCCCCTCTTGGTTTTTGCCTTTGTCTGCCCGTTTCCCGCCGCTGCTGACCCTGCGGCCACGCCCCCCGAGCCAGCCACTCCCGCCTCCCTGCCTCTGCTCTCGCCCACTCCCCTTCATATGGCAACCGCTGCGCGGTCGCGGAGCGAAGGCAAGCCTGTCTGCGTCTGGACCGTGCCCAGCGCTAGACCCCCTTGCCCCCACGAGCACCACAGCACAAGACGCTGCTACAACACCAACACCCTTCATGCACTAAACACCGGCATACCCTCCACCTGCTTTCAGGCCACCCCGAAGATCACCCATGGATCCTTCACCAGCCGAAGCTGCACCTACACTTGCCAACACCCACCAGCACATCCCACTCACCACACCTAAGCAGACCAAAACTACTTTAAGATGCATACTGCTCAACACCCGCTCCGTCCACAAGCACGCCGTCAACCCCTGGGACCTACTCGACTCATCCTCCCCTGACGTCGCCTTCCTGGCGGAGATTTGGATGAACTCCCCATCGGCACCCGACGTCACCATAGCCATCCCGGACGGCTACAAGATCACTCGCAGGGACCACACCAACAGGCCGGGAGGAGGAATCGCCATCGTTCACAGAAATACCCTCAGAATCTCGACCAACACCGAAGACACCCTCAGCACCGCCGAACACCTGCACTTCCAGATCCACATCGACCCCAACACCACCTTCAGAGGAACATTTGTGTACAGACCCCCCAGACCCTGTCCACAGTTCATCTACTCCATTACAGACGCCGTCACCACGCACGCCCTGGCCTCCACCAAGTACATCCTCCTCGGAGACCTGAAATTCCACCTCGAGAATGCCAACGACAGCAACTCCACCACCCTGCTCTCCAACCTCGGCCTCAAAAGCTTGTGACGACACCCACCCCCTCCGCCGGACACACAATCAACCCCATTTTCTCCTCCAGCAGCCACATCTCCATCAGCCACACCACAAAACTCCAATGGACTGACCACCGCTGCATCCACTTCTCTTTCAAGAAAGCCACCACACACAACCACCAGCAAAGAATCCCCCACCGCAGCTGGAACAAGGTCACCGAAGACCAGCTGATCAACGCCCTCGCCCGAGACCCACCGACACAGCCGCCCGCAACCTCAGGCAATGGATTAACAATTGTGCCAACCCGCTTGCCCCGATCAAGAAACCCACCAACAAGTGTACCGACAGAAGAGCCGTCTGGTTCACCGACGACCTTCAGACATCCAAGCAGACCCGCCGGAGACTAGAGAAGAAATGGCGTCAGGAGCAAACCCTAGACAACCATGCAGCCCTCAAGAACGCTAACCGAAGACACCACCAACTCATCCGGACGGCCAAAAGGACCTCCTTCAAGGAACGCATTGATAACAATGCACACGACAGCAAGGAACTCTTCAAAATCGTGAAGGAACTTGCCAACCCCAGCTTCAGCTCCAACAACATCCCGTCATCTCAAGACTTCTGCGACTCTCTAGCTTCCTTCTTCCACCGAAAGATCGCAGACATCCACGACAGCTTGAACACCCAGACCTCTCAGACAACCGCCGTCACTCCAGACTCACCACTCACCACTCTTCAGACACACTGGCCGCCTGATCTCTTGGAACCACGTCAACGACGAAGACACCATCAAGACCATGCACACCGTCCATTCCAGCTCACCTTCGGACCCCTGCCCCCACCACATCTTCAACAAAGCAAGCTCCATCATCGCACCCCAACTCCGCAAGATATTCAACAACTCATTCCAGACTGCCCCCTTTCCGAGAGCTGAAAACACGCAGAGATCAACGCCCTGCTCAAAAAACCCAAGGCGGACCCAAATGACCTCATGAACTTCCGGCCCATTTCCCTGCTACCGTTACTGGAAAAAGTCATCGAAAGGATCGTCAACAGACAACTGAGCCAATTCCTCGAAGAAAACAACGCCCTGGACTCGTCTGAATCCGGATTCCGCGCCAACCACAGCACTGAAACCGACCTCACAGCCGCCACCGACGACATCAGGGCCCTGCTGGATAACGGCGAAACCGCAGCCATCATCCTCCTGGACCTCTCAGCCGCCTTCGACACCGTCTGCCACCACACCCTTCGAACACGCCTCCACAACGCAGGGATCCGCGACAAAGCCCTGGACTGGATCACCTCCTTCCTCACCGGCAGAACCCAGAGAGTCCGCCTCCCTCCATTCCGATCCAAAGCTACCAAGATCACCTCCGGCGTACCCCAAGGATCATCCCTCAGTCCGACCCTCCTCAATGTCTATGTGACACCACTCGCCAACATCGTCCGATCTCATGACCTCAACATAGTCTCATACGCCGATGACACCCAGCTAATCCTCTTCCTCACCAAAGACCGCCGCACCACCAAAACCAACTTCCACGCAGGAATGAAGGCCGTCGCCGAAAGGATGAAGAGGAACTGCCTGAAACTGAACTCGGAAAAGACAGAGGACCTCATCCTCGGCTCCACCCCTTCCGCCTGGGATGACTCTTGGCGGCCAGCCTCACTGGGAGATGCACCGACGCCCACCAACCAGGCACGCAACCTGGGCTTCATCCTGGACTCCTCGCTGTCAATGACTCAACAACCCAACACCGTCTCCTCCTTCTGCTGCTTCAACACCCTCCGTATGCTTCGCAAGATCCACAGATGGATCCTCACCGAAACCAGAAGGATGGTCACCCAGGCCCTCGTCACCAGCAGGCTAGACCACGGCAACGCCCTCTAAGCGGGAACTACAACCTAACTCCAGAGGAGACTCCAACGCATACAGAATGCCTCCGCATGCCTTATCCTCAACGTCCCCCGCCACAGCCACGTCACTGCCCACCTGAAGGACCTACACTGGCTTCCCATCAACAAGAGGATCACCTTCAAGCTCCTCACCCATACTCACAAGGCACCCCATGACACCGGACCAGCTTACCTCAACAAGAGACTCACCTTCTACACCCCCAACCGCCAGCTCCGCTCCGCGGACCTCGCCCTCGCCACCGTCCCACCCATTCACCGAACAACCGCCGGCGGCAGATCCTTCAGTGTGCTGGGGTAGCACCAATATAGGGACCGCGCACATCACTTCTGACGCGGACGACACCATGTGGAGCAGAATGATGCCACCTACCTGTGGGCAGGGTTCTTCTCACAAAACATCTCCGGATCCAGTCTGACGCCTGTGGATAATTTTAAGGTCTAGAAACTGAGGCTAGAGGTCTCTATTAGGTGGAAGGGAATGCAAAGGACAGGTGGTATTGGTTGGTAATGGGATCTCATTCCTGCCATGCTGCACAGTTATGGGAACCGTAGTATAAGACATTTGGCGTCCATGACTACTGTATCTCTGTAACTCAAAGAACAAAAAAGGGAGAAAGAGGTTAAGGATTAAGTTTAAGGTTAGGAATTTATGAAAAAACTATCTCTGTGCCTGTACTTTTTGACTGTTAGTTCAAGAAAGCCATCTAAACCAACATGTTTGGTGTGTGCTTGGGCCTGGTTGCAATCCTCTTACAATAGCAAATAACTGTTCTACTCTTAACAGTACTACAAAAGACATGTAAACGAGGGGCGAGGGAAAGCTCACAAAATAAATGAGCAGAAGAAAGCTACAGACAGGAGAACGTCAGTTGTGGAAACAGGAAATATAGAATATAAGGTGAATTACAGGGATAACAATGTTAGAATGGGAGTTGAAAAAAAAGTAAATAGTAAGTATACACAACTTTACTAGTGGGAATAGAAAGTAAGAAATAAGGAACATGACTTACTGGAGCCAGCACAACCATCTGCTACGGTGCTGGTGGTCATCTCACCCGCAGCAGTGCTGGTGGTGGTGGTAACTGATGCCCCAGATTCCCTCTTCCCTGAAGTGCTTATGAAAGAAAGAAGATAAAAAGCAATGATTGGTAGTACTCTCTACAAAAAACATTTTGACAGGCACAGCAATGTACTTTTTAAATAAAATAGCCTATGCCTAAGTTTCCTAATTTAAATTTACATTTTGAACTATCCATGCATTCCAATGAAAAAGCTTTGTTTCTCTGGCCCCTTTTGAAGGGTCAAGTCAATCTCCCTTTGCATACTGCACATCATGAAGATTGGGACTGTAATAAGCTACATAAAACCACAGAAAAGAACGCTAACACCCTGGACATGCATATACAACTATTGTAAGAATGAATGGCATGAGCTGACATCCTTTAAATCAGCCCAAGCGAGCACGTGGCTAACTCACATTGGTACAGAATACTGGCAGTATCATTCACTTGATTCCACTCCACTCCTATGTTCCTTCACCATCTCTGACAGGCTGGCATCACGCACCACTACTCTTATCAAAGGTCCGTGTTGCCCTTGCTTCTAAGGATTGTTTTTGTGCAAGGGGGTGTCCTTTCCTTCACAAAATCAAGGGTGCCTTGTAACGTGGCACCTTTAAACCATGGTGGAAGGATGCATGCATTGGCAGGACTAAACAACACTTGGTCCATCAGCACAAACAGAGAGAATGAATGCAACATATCACATGCCTAGGTCCTTTAGAACAAAGACAGTGAACATAACTGCAAGCACTCTCTGACACTAAAAGTGCCTTTATTTATGTTAAATGGCAGACACTTCCATTAAAAAACCATTAAAATACCTCTGAATATAGTCCCACACTCATAAATAAAATGGCATTTTTGCACCAGTGGGCACATGTGGCCAAAATCATTGCTGCAAACAAATCTGTTGATCTGTCTATTTGTCTATCTACAAACCAATTTAATATATTTGTCTATCTACAAACCAATTTAATAAAATCATATAATTTAAATGTTATAATAAACAAAGACATTGACATTATATAAAAAATATATTATATTTATATATGCTTACCCCTATAGTGAATAAAGAATATGCATGCTTATTATTAACTGGTGTAAAATATAGGTATTTTTATAAATACAAAAAATAATATACATTATATATATGTATATATCTTCTCACATAAACGTAACATACCTGTGATGCTGCTGCTTGTAAAATAAAAGTATTTTTATGAATACAAAAAATAATATACATAATATAAATATATGTATATATCTCCTCACATAAACGTAACATACCTGTGATCCTGCTGCTTGAAAAAAAACATTAGAAATGTTAGGAAACAAGATTCACCAAGCCCTGCAACCTCGACGCCTAGCAGGTCCTGTTCCTTGTCTAGGATGGATGCCAGTGTGCAACACACACACTGCTGCACTTGCCCCCACAACACTAGATGCTCCAGTAGGGCATAGACCTTACTGGACCAGCAGCCAGCATGCGGGGGTAGTGGTGAAGCACCCAGCAAATGAGGGTGCCCACCTCTGCCTTGCTGAAGATGAGGTGTGGCTGAACTTTGATCCACCTGCGTCACCCACAGAGGCGGCAGGTTGCCTGCCTTCTAGTTCAGCTATTGGGAGGGTGTTGGACTGGGGTGAGAACAGGAAGAAAACAGGAGGACAGACAGAGAGGACAGGCCAGGAAAGGGAAACAAAAAAAGTACAAAAAAGTCACAAAAACACACACAGAAACTTAGATATACACAGGGAAAATCAGACTGTAATAAGCAAAAGGTAGGATTGGAAGCGGTGATCAGATGGAGTAGATAGGATTTGGGATGGAACTTGGAAACAGCAGGGAGAAAGGCAGGAGAAGGCAAAACAAAATGGTTGCACGCTTGCTCACCACGTGCTGCTGTTCGCGCTTATTTTTTAGCACGGAACACACTATTGGTGCGAAATCACAGCACGACGTGCATTTTCTGCCTGTTTGCAGAACTGCGTGAAATATCTGTTTTTTTGTATCTCTATGGAATTCCGCAGAGTAGAATTCTGTGTTTTCCGCCCAACCTTCCTATCCACAGGTCTCTTTGTAACTATGTGTCAACCATTAGTAGTATTATTGAGCCCAAGTATCATAAAGGTACACACTTAGCTGCTAGGAGAAGAAGTAATGCAGTTATACCCAACTCACTATTGAATGGGTGACCTAGTAAAATGACCACCTGACATCACTCCAGAATCCAGCCTGTGATTACTCTAATCTCTGTCCGTATTTCTACACAAACATTCTGGATTTTAATACGACTAGTGTATGTGGGTAACTGACAGAATTTTCCCACAGCCCTTCCAGCAAGTTTCATCCTGAAATGGATCTATGGCAAGTAACCTAACTGGGGCATAATACCATCTATAGAACATCTTGTAAAGGTTCTCCTGTGTGTGGTAAAGTTACTTGCTCGCTTCATAATATCCTTCCACTTTACATCATCCAACTATAGTCACAGCTCCTTTTCGCACGATGATGAAAGGTCAGCCGTTTCCCTGCTACTGGGCATTTTAACAACCCATGAATATGCAACACTGACTACTTGGTGTTGTACCACTTTAGGAGTAATCTCTCAAAGCGTATCAGCACTCTTTGGCACCATTATCCAATGTTGCACCTCCTGTTATCTGTTACCTAAGTGTTTCCCCTCCTGAAGGCCATATTCTTCCTTCATTTGTAAAAAATAGTTCATTAACCCCATAACAAAGATGTCACAAAACATGGTCCAGCCTCATTTCGACCATGCCCCTAAAGCTCCCTGGTTCTTGGCCTTGTGTAAAATGCAGATTTCTCCATAATGGTGCAAAGGGGAAGAAAATGAGGTCAGCCCAATCTGCTTCCCATTTGGTCCCTCATTCTCGATAGTGCCTTCATGATTGGTGACACACATAGCTTGGCATCTCATGGTATTTTTAGCAGCCATGGGACTTTCTACAGCATTCTATTGGACGATCTATGGTCAATCATACACTTGCTTTCTCCATTTCTCTTACCGTATAATCAATAGGATTAATCCCTCGGCCCTGGGTAGCATTGCCCCCTTCCTATCCTTTCCTTTTTCCTGCCAAAGTCTTTCCCCACATCAAATTCTTTTCGTGCCTTTTGTACTTTATGTACCTATGCATTCCTGCCTGAGAACACCTCAGCATGATCAGGGTGCACTATTAAGGCGGGCCGATAAGTATCCAGTCTAGCTGCTAATATTTTTGTCAGCAACTTCACGTCTAAACAGAGGACCAAAATAGGCCTATAGGAAGCGTAGTACACATTACTTCGTCTTAATATTAGGCACAAAGTTGCTACAGTGATAGTGGATGGAATACTCCGGCACTGGCTATGTCCTTTAATATTTAGGTCAAGATTTCCTGCAAAGATGGCTCAGACAATCCATCTTGTTCCAGGCCCTTAATACATGTGAGCTGTTTCCCACCATCAAAACCTAATTTGTTGTAACGTGCGCCTTTAGGTCCTCTGTGGCTTCCTGCGAGATTTGAACAAGTACTTTTAGAGTTTGGCTGTGTCAGCAGAGTTTCTTTGTAGCAGTCACGGGAGCCTTTGAGTGAGCCGCATTTATCTTGATTAGCTGCTTTTTTGGATCGACTAATAAGGCCTGCCATGTACTTTATGACATCTTTGCCCTCAGACTTTAACATGGTCCCATGATAATGAATAGTATTTCTTGTAGACCTATTGTTCTGTTTTTACTGTTTTTTCCTGAAGTATAATGTGTTACTCTTTCGTAAGAAGAACCAGCGCCCTTTGTGGTTAGTTATTCGATTGTCTCCCAGGTCTGTCATATCCTTTTTTAAATCTTTTAGAATACGAGCATGACATTGAAGTGTATATTCCGTTGAAACCACAGTACTACTTTACCCTACATCATGGTTCTCTGTTTTTTCTTCTCACATTGACTCTGGCTCTCCTAGAACCACACGGCTCATGCTAATGTGGCGTAATGCATTCCAGTCCTCTATATCTATTCCAGCCTGCCCAGATCTTAACCCATTTTTTCTGACATCCCACCACATAATACTCTTTATTTTCGCCAACATAATCCAGATCTACATTTCCACAGCCTCGATTCCGGAACCTTGGGTGCACCCCATCTCATACAATTGTTCGTCTCGCCACCATGGGACCCAACTGGAAGTTTTTCGTATATATCTCCCCAAATAACTAGTATAGTTTTGGCTACAATTGTACGAGTTGCGATATTGTAATTGAAGTCATATTCTTCTTGGTGTCATACAGGCATTGTTTTGGCCTCACTTATACTCCTTCCAGCTCACCTTTTAGATCAGTAAAAAAAAAATGCTGGTTGATGATTTATCCTCACTCTCCCCCCAACTATTAAGGGGCTCCTACACTCTGATTTCTACATCTACCTGTTGCTTTTTCTGCTTAGCATTCCCCTGTTGCAGCATAATTGTGATGGGGTGATCCATCTAACCTTTGGAACATTACACTCATTTAGCTCCTTACTAGTGCTGGGCTGTCACCTGTTGCTTCTTCTCTAATTGCATGGATTTTATTTGCACCCTTTGTTGGGGGTACTCTAGGTTCAGGCCACTCATCTGTGCTCTCTCTGTCAGGGATCCCTTTATGTTTGAATAAATCAAAAGCATACAGTCTCTACTTTTCCACACTCTTTTTCACCCTAATAGGAGGCACCCTACTTCTACGTTGCAACAGTCTCACATCATTATTTTCAGTTGTGTCTCTACAAAACACATTCATCTGGTCCCACTGGAGTAGGTGGCAAGAAATAGTGTAGTCCCCTGTTCCTTTTCAGGCGCTAAAGACATTGTTGGGAGGCGTCTTTTTTCTGTCCCCAGCTTGGTGCAATATGGCCTCATACTTAAAACGTCTAAGTCATAGAGCTAAGGTGACACAGTCTATTTTCTATCCTCATGGCCTAGCACAGACCCAACCTTGATCTCTGGGATTCTTTGGAAGCTCACCCAAATGATCCTGTGTGCGCTCTCCAATCCATGTCCGAGAAGCAGACCATGAATCAATCCACAAGCCACTCTCCTGAGAGTCCTACTCAGCACGGCCTTGGTGCAATCCCCTGGCTACATTAGACTCTCCAGGCCCCCAACTTGCACATCTGGATTTTGCCTGGGATGGGGCGTCCAGCTTAAGACATTGTACACACTCAGGCAGCTACAATGCGGGTGGCCTACGCCAATCTGCAGGAAGTTTGCCATTGTTCAAGACATACCTAGGGTTCCTCATCATGTTGTTGCCTCCAACTGGTTGCACTCTCCAAGAGAATGGTCTCTCTTCAGTGAGTACGGTGTGTACCCACTCTCCTTCCTGGATTCCCAATACCTGGGCCCATTCAGTGCAATCTCAGTAGAGCAACAGGGACTGTCAGTTCGTTATCCAGATCATATGCTAGTGTCAGGGCTATGATTTTCCATAGGAGACCAGAGTCCTTTGATCTCCACCTCTCCCAGGTGAACCCACCAATCCAGCAAAAATGCATCTACCATGACCATTAGCATTTAGTGTGGTAGGGTGAGGGTGTGCCGCTGGACCACTTTTGGTCAAGCAGTCACCACTTTAAGTTTTATCTATTCTCCTTTAACACCTGGATGGATTCTGACAGGTCTCTTTGGTGCTGAGCCCACTGACACTTCAGATCCCACTGCAGAGCTTTATGCAACACCTAGCGTGGTCCCCAAGCAGGATGGAGGAAACCAAGTGGCATAGGAGCCTCAGAGCTCCGCAGACACAGAGGTCAAGGATTGAAACATCTGGATCATAGCCGGATGTCCTGGATTCATTGGGGCACTGGAAAGGCTTGCAAGATCACTGAGTCCAGGATGGCTCTAATGAAGGGGAGCCATTGTGAAGGAGTCATGTGTGACTTTAGCACATTGATGTCAACAGGTTAGTTGTCGTCTGGAGGTTGCCTGCGACTGTTTGAGATGAAATCGCCTTCTGTAGCCACTAGTCAAGGTTTGGGAAGATTGGTATACCCAACCTCTGCAGATGGGCTGCAGCCACCACAAATCACCTTCATGAATACCGAAGGTGCACTGGTAAGCCAAAGGAGAGCACTGAGAATTTGAAAGTGTTCTTGGTCCACCTGAAACTGTACGTAATGTCTGCAGGATTGCAGGACAGGAATATGATAATAGGCATAATGAAAATCCAATGCTACAACCCAGTCTACTGGGTCTAAGACAGAAAGCACTTGGGCCAGAGTAAAACATTTGAAATTGTCCTTCTGGAGGAAGAATTTCAGAGGGCAAAGATCAAGAATGTGGGAAAAGCCTCAGTTCTTTTTTGGTGCTAAAAAAATAGCAGGAATAACAGCCAGTGATGCTGGCACCCTATTGCTTCTTTGCCCAGGAGAGCCTGAACTTCTCTGCAGAGTATGGACAAGCGGTCCTCCGAGAGGAAATGGGGTGCTTAAGGTATGGCTGGGGGACATGATGGGTAGGGAGTAGCAGAGTTCCACGATTTGGAACTCCTATTGATCAGATGTGAGAATCCTCCACCCTTGGAGGAAAAATGGGAAAGGTCCTCTCATGGGGTGATCATGAGTTGCTGAGGTCAAATTAAAACAGTTTTGCTGCAGGTGTGAGAGGGGAGCTGGGGTTTGGGGAGAGTGTTTCCCCTGGGGGCATGGACACGGTCGGCCTCATCCCCGGCTTCTACAGCGAAAAGAATAAGAGGCCTATTTTTTCTGAAGCCCATATTGAATCTGTATCTGTTGGTACCTCCTGTCGAAGCCCTGAAAAGGGAAGGGTTGTTGAGTGGGAGGGAGGGGGTGGCTATGGATCCAGCAATACTAGGTCTACAGGGCAGTTAGTGGCTTAGCGCTCTGATTTTTTTTTAGGCCAAGTCTGACTATGCTACAAGGAGCCTAGAGCAGTCAAAAGCCATGTTCATCAAGGACTGTTGAACATTGTTAAAGAAGAATGTGGAGCGAATCCAGGCTTAGCGCCTGAAGCACCACACTGGTTTCAACTGCCCTACCCAGAAAGTCTTACTTATACTCATCTTGACCATCTGCAAGAGGCCCTGAGGAATGGGACAGATGTCATCTGGGCCCACTGACAAGATATCCACCACTCTGTTCCGTAATGCATGCAAGTATCTGCCCAGGAGGCAAGATTTATTGACAGACCTGGGTGCAGGACTAGAAGAAGAAAAAATCTGTTTGGCGAATTTCTGCAGTGTCTTTGATTCCCTATCAGGTGGCATTGTTGGAAAGGCTTTGCATATGAGACAACTTATAGGTGCAGCACGACCAAGCTCTCTAAACTAGGATGCTGGAGAAGAAAATTCGGATTTCTGGGAGCGGGCCTGTGCCTCCTTGCTACTTGCCTTTTAACTGGTGGACAAGATCCTGGCTTTATGTAGGTCCCCACCAGGACATCCATATGGATTTTTTTAAAGGGCAGAAGAGGTTCCTGATTTATTTTCCAAGGGTTAAACAATCCTGTCAAGACATCTGTAGTTACCTCTGCAGTAGGCAGGGTGAGGTCCAACACTTCTGTCACTCTCAGTATGACTGTTGTGATAGTTGAATTTGGGGAGGATACACCAATGTCTAGTGAGGTCTCCAGCCTCCTGCCATCTTGCAAGTCCAGGAAAGGTTCTCATCATCATAAGGAGGCTGCATCGTCACCGTCATCATAAGCATCAACCTGTTGATGTGAGGTTTCAAGGTCCGAGTAGGTGTATAGGTGATAAGGCTGTGCCCTTGTGTTGGAGGATTTTGACCTTCAAAGTCCAATAAAATCATCAGCTCCGAGTCCGATGTCGGTGATTTCATCAAGACCTATGATTATAGTGCTCAGTGTGACGTTGGAACTGTAATCAGTGGAGCCAGGCTCAGAAGAAGGCCTGGCCTTAAACGAGGTTAAGTGGTGCAGTAGTCATCAGGGGCAGGTCCGCAGGCAGTAAGCTGACTGAAGGCCACCTTGATCCTTAGGGCCCAAAGGTGAACTAGATGGATCCACTGTGGCACCAAAGATGGCTTCGAAGACCTGCTTGAGCTCACAGAGCTGTTAAGGTATTGCCGATGGCCTGGGGAAGTCAGAGCACATCAGGAAGAGTGTCGTAATCGGGTCCATAAAAAGGGGGCGACTTTATGGGCTGGAGGTGCCAGGGGCATGGCATCCATCCTAATGATAGGAGTGGACGGACGAGGGAGAATGAGAACAGTATTTGACCTCTTGTGTTTTTTACTTCCCTTAAACGTACGTACCTAAACTGCATGACTTCAATTATGATTTGTCAATAGACCACCCTCCAGAGCGAGACTGTCCTCGCTATTGACTTTGACCGAAACCCCTCCTTCTGTGTCTTCCCTCTAAGCTCCATGAGAGCAAGTTTAGTTTTGTGGTCACAGGAGACCTATTTGTTCATCTTTGTGCACTTTGGGTGTCTGTCACCAATATTTGGTGTTTGCAGTCCCAACATAGCTTTAAGCCTGTCATTTTAAAAAGGGACACGATGCACACAAGAAACAACTTGATGAAAGGAATTCTCGGTGAAACAGGATTGGAAGAGCTCCAGATCCGCCTCGGAAGGTGCAGAAAGAAAGGAAATAAGGTTAGCATGCGGAGTTGCCTCAAATATAGTGTCCCCAACGTGACATCTGGGAAGGGACCAATCTGACGCAGAACTGCACAATGCCACCTACAGGTACATGAAGGAATTTCTATTGAAAGTTTCCAGATCTAGTCTGACACCTGGGAAAATTAATTGCGGTTAGAAGTCTCTAACAGAAAAATTACATTTAGACTTGTGCACTTGGTGCATGCAAATGTCACTAGTTAATCAAGCAATCACACAAATGTCAGTCATCTGTATATGCATACTGAACACTAGTCAGTTATGGTGATAGAGTAGAGTAAAATGACCAGGAGTCAGTTAAAGTTAGGTGGCTATGTGGCTCATAGTGAAAAGCATAAGTTAATGGAGGGGAGAAAAAGTCGAAAAGGAGTGTACATATATTTTTTTCATTCCTTTCCCACCAGGGAGAGGGGGTTATTCCCTCCATTTTAGGAGAACTTGTCCAAAAGTTTCCAGGAGCACAAGGGAATAGAAGAAATTGTGAATGCCAACAAAGGTGTATATTTATGGGTGTGCAAAAAAATAATAAAGCATTGCAGTTCTTGAACATGGACTTCAAGCCCCTGTGAGCAGATTTGCTTGCAGATATACCTTTGTTTCTGTCAATTTATTTATAAGTTAATTAACAACAAAAAGGGAGTTACACCTGGGAAGGTACGCTCAGCCTTAATAGAGGCGAGTCTGTGTGTTAGCCACAATCCAAAATGAGGACTTCCTTTGTCCTTAAGAAGACCCCTCACTCACCAACCTAGTTGGTGACATGCTTCATCATCATGATCATCGGAGCACTCGCGGTGACGGTTTAGGTGTGAACGGCGCCCTATCCTCCTGGTACAAATCGTAACGGGAATTAAAACCGATCACGGAGTGGCTCATGGAGCATTGAACAAAAAAGCTCCTAGTTTTTTCCGAAATTAAAGAAGAAACTTTTATTCTGGAGAATCATTTTGTTTCTCCAACTGTGCATTACGAGGATAGGGTGCGCCTTAGCGTGCGCATACCGTCCCGTAAGCTTATCAAGGTCCTGACGAATACCTGTTAAATATGACACATAGGTAGAAACATGTAGACCATATCTTTTATCCTGCACCACCATTAGTTTTTTTCACCGATAGCCCTCCTAATTGGGCAACAGGTGCCCTCTCTTTTAATTTATATCCGCAACACCCCAGAATAAATCACGTAAGTGGGCAGTTCCGGATATTTTTAATAACACGTAGTTCTTCCTTTTTTCACATATAATACAACCTAACCCGCTCCACTGTAATCAGGTGTCGCAGCACACCTGGATGGCATTCGGCTGTCCGGGTGGGACCCCGATGATGAAGCATGTCACCAACTAGGTTGGTGAGTGAGGGGTCTTCTTAAGGACAAAGGATGTCCTCATTTTGGATTGTGGCTAACACACAGACTCGCCTCTATTAAGGCTGAGCGTACCTTCCCAGGTGTAACTCCCTTTTTGTTGTTAATTGATATATCTAAGGGGACAGGGAGTCCCTCTCCTGCCTTACAGGCAAATACCCTTTCTCTCCCTATTGATTACTCAATTTATTTATAAGAGCAAAAACAACTTTTAGAGTATATATATATATATATATATAATTCATAAGGAAACTAAAAAAAATTTTTGCCATGAAAAGTGTTTGGGAGGACAAAAAAACAAAAACACGAACTGTGGCTGGGTCACACTTGCAAGCCTCTGAGGTACCTACACTATGGGCATTACATGAGCTAAATAATGAAGAGGAAAATAATTCCCAAATATCAACCCAATCACAACTAAGAGAACTGGATTTGCTCCAGAAGGGTGCGGGAGAAAGCCCCTTCAAGCCCAGATCAACATTTGTCCCTTTAATGCCGAAGGATGCAATAGACGTTTTTCATGATCGCATCACTGAGGAAATAAAAAAACTTCATTGTCAAACCAATCGTGAGAAACATGGTTCAAATCAGCATCAAGTCCAATACAATAATCTGATGGAAAAAATTAGGAAAAACCCGAATGTCATAATAAAAAAAATCGGACAAGGGCGGCAATATTGTGCTGTGGAGCAAAATAGACTATGAGGCTGAAGCCAAGCGGCAACTGGAAAATGTTGATTGTTATGAGAAGACGACATTAAAAACATACAACAAGGCAAAGGAAAATATCAAAAAAGAACTACTAAAATGGAAAACAGATGGCTTAATAACAAATGAGGAATTTAAATTCCTATATAATGCCCACCCTGTGATGCCGTTTCTATACTTGCTACCTAAATTGCACAAAGAAAAAGTCCCAATACCTGGCAGACCCATAATATCAGCCATTAAGAGCATGACAGAGCACATTGGCCAGTACATAGACTATTTTTTACAAGAACTGGTAAAAGAGATGCCGTCATACTTAAAAGACACTGGAGACTTTTTAACTCGGATTGACAATTTTGAGTGGACTGAGGACATGATGTTGTTGACTCTAGACATAGAGTCTTTATATACAAGCATTAACCACGAACAAGGTTTGAAAGGAGTAGAACATTTTCTTAAAACTCGCCCGGCTGAGTATGTGTTACATAACAAAATGATAATGTCACTAATCAAATGGTGTCTTGAGAATAATTACTTTGCCTTTGGTAAGGAATACTACAGACAGAAAAGAGGAGTGGCCATGGGGGCCTGCTTTTCCCCGAGCTATGCGTGCTTGCACGTAGGGTTCTGGGAGAGGCAGGTCCTCATGGACCAACATCAATATTACATGGAAAACAGGATTTGTTTGTGGTTGCGTTTTATAGACGACGTTTTTGTTATCTGGAGAGGAGATAGCCTAAGTGCCATGGAATTTGAAGAAAAAATTAATGTAAATGACTACAATCTATTCTTTACTTCGCATCAGAGCACCAGCAAAATTGAGTTTCTTGATGTTCAGGTAATAGTAACTAACAACAAACTGGCAACAACAGCATATAGAAAACCTACAGCAGGGAATGCAATTCTCCATGCGTCTAGCGCACACCCCAAGCATTTGATAGCGAGCATACCTTATGGCGAGGTGTTGCGACTCAAGCGGATTTGTAGTTCCCCCGAAGTGTATGAAAAGTGTAGAGATGAGAGCC
Source organism: Lissotriton helveticus (assembly GCF_964261635.1). Classification (NCBI taxonomy): domain Eukaryota; kingdom Metazoa; phylum Chordata; class Amphibia; order Caudata; family Salamandridae; genus Lissotriton; species Lissotriton helveticus. Next base: position 116,105,694 of record NC_136060.1, on the reverse strand, counting down.
TAGAAAGACTCCGTGCCAGAGGATACACAGAAGATACACTCAATGGAGCCGTTAGTAGAGTCGACATTAAATCAAGAGCAGAATTATTGCCTACACATAGAAGATCCGAGGGGGGAATAGAATCAGATAAAGACACAGAAGCGCCAAGATTGATAACTACATTTAGCAGGCAGGAGCACAAAATAAGAGCCATATTAAATAAAAATTGGCCAATTGTGCTGACAGACAGCATCCTGAAGGAAGACCTCCCCAATAAACCACAGGTGACCTTCAGGAGATGTAAAAACATGGCTGTTCAACTGACACAACCACTAGGGGCAGGGGCAGCTGCTCCCACTTGGATGCCAGTTAAACAAGGATTCTTCAAATGCTCCACATGTCGAGCATGTACCTTTGGTGTTAATACCAGTAAATACAGCACACCCTTTAGCAAGAATGAGTTAAAAATAAAGGGGAACTATGACTGCCGCACAGAATTTGCTGTGTATATTCTCACGTGCACCTGCGGCCTAAGGTACGTGGGCAGCACAATAAAGCCGGTGCACGTGAGAATATTACAGCATATTAGAGCAATTATCAACAGCGACCCCACCTACCCGGTGGCTAGACACTTTGAGGCGAGACATGACAAAAACATCTTACTATGTCATTGATGCAGTACCAACCCCGAAAAGAGGTGGGGATAGAGAGAACTTGTTAAGGCAGCTGGAGACTAAATACATACTTAATCTTAACAGCAAGTCTCCCAATGGTCTAAACACCACCGAGGACATGCATACATTTCTGTAGTAAATCTCGATTAAAATAGGAATCACAACTTAACCTGAAAAAGTTTTTAAAATTTCGTGTAAAAGAATGTCATTGATCAGCCTCTACTTTCAAATTTTTTAAAAAAAATAATTCACTTATTTTTTCATTTGCACAGCACTATACACTTTCTGTTGACTCAATGAGTTTTAATATCTTATGAGCTTTTAGGGGGGCGGGGTGGTTTTTGGATATCCAGGCTTGGATTTTTAATACCATGTAACCCAATTTTAGCTCATAGGAAAGGATTATTACAGTTTACATGGAGATTACGGTTCTGATCAAAATGATTTGTTAGTTACTAATTCAATTAGTTGCAGCATTTGCACAGAAACATGATTTGCACTAAAAAGCGTAATTTTGCACATATTGGTTTTATAGGCATTTTTGCCGAAATGTTTTAACTCCATATTGAATATTTTCATAAAGTTTTTAATATGAGATGTTTACATAACCTATGCATTATATTGCACATACCAATTTTAGGCATTTATGCTGTTATCATCATTTATAGGCAATGATGCAAAGATAATGAAAACGAGAATTGAGTCTCTATACATACATGCATATATATATATGTTTAAGTTATTTATTGCGCAATGTTGCACATTGTTAGATAATGCATTTATGCAGTAATATGTATACAACGTCATAAACCAGAACCTATCCAATGTTTAAGCTGGTCGCTATTGATATATAAAGACATAGCGTCAACAGAAGTATTTCTTCACTGTTTGTCATCACATGACTGAAATGTTTGAAAAAATTAGTATTTAAGATTGTAACAAGCTGCAGTGTCGCTATGTGATCAAGGTTACTGGTTAACCGAAACGCGTCATGCCTGGAATACCATTTTTTGAGAGCAAATAAATCTTCCCACTGAGAACTTACCTGCTGCTTGGGGTCCTTCTTTCTGTTTGGTGTGGAATCGCCGAGGAAACAGGATTTGCTACGATATATATATATATATATACATATATATATATATATATTACCTACTGGCAATAGCCAGTAGGTATATATAGTTAGGACCTAGGGCCGGATGTAGGTCGGTCGGTAACAGCCGAAAATTGGTATTTTCGGCCGTTACCGACCGGTATTTACAAAATGGTATGTAGGGCCACATATTTTACAGATTTGGTAAATTTACCGATCGGTAAATTTACCAAATCTGTAAAATACCGAATCGGTATTTTTACCTATTCGATAATTTTGATATGTAGGTGGGACTCTTCTGAGTCCCACAACCTTTACCGAATCTGTATTTTACCATCAAATATATTTGATGGTAAAATACCGATTCCGGTGTGCATGCACATGTGTGCATGCACACCTGTGCCATATGACAGGCAGACCTGCCCTTAGGGCAGGTATGCCTGCCACATGGCACCCGAGCCTCTTTTGGGGGTGCCAGAGGGTGTCAAAGTGACACCCCCTGCAACCTTGTGGAATTCGGTATTTACCGATTCGGTAAATACCGAATCGGTAATGCCCATTCATTCCTATGGGCTTTGCAGCCCATAGGAATGAATGGGCATTACCGGTCGGTATTTACCGAATCGGTAAATACAGATTTTTACCGATTCGGTAAAAGGAACATCTGGATGTTCCTACATATCCACCCCTTAGATTTACCGATTTTTAATTACCGAATCGGTAAAATTCGGTAATTAAAAATCGGTAAATCTATTTTACCTACATCTGGGCCTTAGTTTCCATAGGAAATCCACAACATTCTATTGGGAATAACTTTGGCGCCGGTTGAGGAATTTGCGTGTAATTTTCCAAAATTTAGGCCAACTCCGCTCCGCTCCTTCTCGGGAAGTTTCGGGGGGATTCGTCATGCGGGGTCCGAGAAAAAAGGGGGGTCCCAAAACGTGTTTTTCCCATGTTAATTTCCATAGGACATTCAGACACGGCTACAGCCCGAACAGCTGAATGGAATTACACCAAACGTTGCAAAATTGTAGGGAGTGGTGCGCAGAAGTGCCTTTTCTATATTTGGTGAAAATTGCTCCAGTGGTTTTTATGAAAATTAATTTTAAAAAAATGTATATATCTATATGCGCGCTTCGAGCGCTTACCGGTAAGCGCACCCGGCGCGCCACGGAAGTGCGCGAGCGGAAAGCTGATTGGCTCTCGGGGGTCTGTCAACATTCAAAACAGTCCGGAGAGTCCGCCATTTTGTGTCTCGGTAGAACCGAGACACAAGAGGTGAAAAATAAAAGGGGAAAACGTTGAAAGGGGGCAGGGTAGAGACCCCCTGACCCCCTAGGTGTTCTCAGGGGGGCCTAGAAGGACCACGAAGGGCACATTTTTTTTTAATTTCGCGGAGTAAGCTCAGGGTGCGCGTACATGGGCGTTTACAGGTACGCGTACCCTGAGCGTACCAAAGGGGAAAACAGTGAAAAAGGGGGTGCCAAAACGTGTTTTTCAACATGCAATTTTCCATAGGACATCTAGCCCTTCTCAGGGGGTCCCAGAAGAACCCCAAGGGCCAGAAAAAACCCCGCGATTTTTCGAAAAAAAATAATATTTTTTATTTGCCCTGGGGGTGATTCCGGGACCCCCTGAGAAGGGCTAGGGGGTCAGGGGATCTCTACCCTGCCTCATTTTCGCGTGTTCCACTCTTGTTTTGGGGTCTCTTGTGCCTCAGTTCTCCTGAGAAACAAGATGGTGGCCAACACTTCTTGGTTTGGACAGTTTGGAATGTTGACAGACGACTGCCAGCCAATCAGGAGTGCGCGCAGACCTTTCTGAGCATGGGCTGCATTGATTGGCTGTGAACACTCCAAACCAGGAAGTTTGGGCAGCCATCTTTTGCTCGGTAGACCGAGGCACAAAAGAAGCAGAAAAACAAACGTGTAGAATGCAAAAAGGGGGCAGGGTAGAAACACC